>NC_045427.1:612501164-613176997 GCF_902635505.1 Sarcophilus harrisii | reverse complement strand
GACTCTTGGCAAGTCACTTAACCCCAATTATCTAACACACACACACACATACACACACACACACACACACACACACACGATTAGAAAAAAAAAGTGACATGTGGGTCAGAGTTGTAGCTAGAACCTGGGCAGCCAGGATTTTGCCCTAGGGTATTGACAGGAAATGCCCCCTCCTTCTTGTCCATTATTTTCATAAAGTTTGATATCCAAATATGGAAAAGAGGAATAGCAAAATGAAGAATTTCATTGGTTGATAGACTTTGTTCTTGAGGGCCAAAAATTGTATTGGACAACAGGATCACAGGTGGAAGCATGGAATATCTCCATTAAGTCATAAGATAGTCACTTGTTCATGTTGGACAAGAGAAAGAGGTTCAGAGGTAAAAAAAAAAAAAAAAAAAAAGTCGGGGGACTTTCTATATATAATTGAGTCACCTCCTCCCTGGGCTTCATCACCATGACCAGGAAAACAAGAGTGGAGGAGTTCTAGTTAGCTTCTTGTGATTAAGCAAGTGAACTTAAAATCTGCAGCTCTGGAGCCTAATATATAGAACTTAAAATTACAAGCCTTATGGAATCATAGCTAACTGATTAATATTAATTAGAATAGAGTAGGAGTCCAAATGAATTATTTCTCACAGAACTGTGCCCAAAAGCTAAAAAACTTTGCATATTCTTCGAACCAGAAATACTACTACTATGTCTGTATTCCAAAGAAATTGGAGGGGGAAACAAAGGTGTGTGGGAGGGGAGAGACCTATTTGAATAAAAATATACATAGCAACTCTTTTTATGGTGACAAAGAATTGCAAATTAAAGAGATGTCCATCAATCAGAAAAATGGCCAAGTAAATTGTGATATGGAATATTACTGTTCTATAAGACTTAATGAACCAGTAAATTTTAGAAAAACCTGGAAAGATTTGCATGAACTGATGGTGAGTGAAGTGAGCAGAACCAAGAGAATATTATACACACTAATGGCAACATCGTGTGATAATTAACTATGATAAACTTAGCTCTTCTCAGTAATACAATGATTCAAGATAATTTCAAAAAACTCGTGATGGAAAATACTGCATCCAGAGAAAGAATTGTAGAGTCTGATTGCAGATCAAAGTGCATTTTCTTTTTTTTTTTTTTTCCTCATGGTTTTTCCCTTTTGTTCTGATTCTTCTTTCAAAACATGACTAAAATAGAAATATGCTTAATATGATTGTACATGGATAACCTATATCAAATTGCTTGTTCTCTTGGGGAGGGGAAAAGGAGGCAGAATAATTTTGGAACTCAAAATCTTACAAAAATGAATCCTAAAAATTATCTTTACATGTAATTAGAAAAGGCGCTGTTAAATGTTAAAAATAAAATGGACTTTCTTGAATAAAAAAAAAAAAAGAAATGATGATTTCAGGAAAACCTTAGAAAGACTCACACGAACTGATTCAAGTGAAGCAAGAACTAGAAGAACATTGTGCACAGTAACAGCAATATTGTATTATGATCAGCTGTGAATGACATGGCTCTTCTCAGTAATTCAATGATCCAAGACAATTGCAAAGAATTCATAATATAAAATACTATAAAATCCATCTGCAGAGGAAGAACTGATAGTCTGAATGCAGATTGAGGCATATTATTTTTCACTCTACTTTTTTGTGGTGGGTTTTATTTTTTTTAATCTGTGTCTTCTTTTACAATATGACTGATATGTAAATATGTTTTATGTGCTTGCACATAAACTATTTTTAAAATTGCTTACTTTCCCAGGGAGGGGAGAGAAGAAGGATAGAATCTGGAACTCGAAAATTTTTAAATGAATGTTTAAAATAATACATGTAATTGGGGTAAAGTAATAAAATATTATTCAAGACAAAAAATAACTTTTGATTAATATATCTTTCAAATTTTTGAAACAATAAAAAAGCAAAAAACAAAGGAAAGAAGTTTTATTTTTGTTGATTCTTCCTTATCTTCTCAGGCCCTCTGATCTACATTTTTATTTTTTAACTTGTACCAAATAATTTCGATGAATGCTGTTTATTTGTATAATTTAAGATAGAAGTGCTATTCCCCCTTCCCTCCTACTTTTGTCATTATTTCCCTTGAGATATTTGACCATTTATTTTGTCAAATAAATTTTGTCATTATTTGTCTAGCTCTACAAAATATATAGGGTAGCTAGGTGGCACAGTGGACAGAATGCCAGTCCTAGAGTCAGTAAGACTCATCTTCTTGAGTTCAAATCTCACCTCAGACACTTACTAGCTATGTGAACTTTGGCAAGTCACTTAACCTTATATGCCTCAGTTTTTTCATCCGTAAAATGAGCTGGAGAAGGAAATGACAAATCACTCCAATATCTTTACCAAGAAAAGTCCAAATAGAGTCACAAAGAGTCAGACATAGCTGAAAAATAATTGAATAACAAAAAACAACAAATTATGTCCTTGGTATTTAGCACTAAATAAGTAATTTAGGCAGCATTGTCATTTCATTGACTTGGACTAATCTAAGCATTGAATATTACTCTGATTATTAAGTTATTCTTTGTTTCTTTAAAGGAAATTTTATAATTATATTTACATATCTCATATATACCTCAGCAGATTGACTTCCAAGTATTTTATGCATATGCATTTTATGCATAGTTGTATTAAATGAGACTTCTGTTATTTCCTCTTGTGTTTTGTTATTTCTACATAGAAATGCTATGGATTTTTGTGGATTTATTTTGTAGCTTCCTGTTCTATTGAAACTATTATTTCTTTTGGTTTCTTTGCTAATTGTTAAGGCTTTTCAAAATAAACTATCCCAAATAGTGATAATTTTGTCTTTTTTCTTTTTTAACCAATACTTGTGCTCTTATTTTCTTTCTTTTGCCTTACTGCCATCACCAGCATTTCTAGAATTAAATTAAGTAAAATTAGGGAAAGGGGGCATCCTTGCTTTACTCCTGTAATCACTAGAAACACTTTTAATGTTTTTGTATTTCAAAGAATGGTAGCTTTTGATTTTAAAGAAATATTTATAGAAAAGTGACTCTTCTTTGCCTATTATTTGTAGGAATTTTAGCATGAATGAACTCCTCAGGTAAGTAATAGAAAATTTAATCCATTTGCAAATAATTAAAAGTTAACCATGATTATAATCCATGACTCCTTAAAATATTTTTAATACCAAATATTTTAATAAGTAGTAAAACTGATTCACTGTTTTTCTTTTTATTTCTGTTCTTGGTCTGATGAAAATACTAATGAGTTCTATTTCTAAATGGCCAAAAGAGAGACATCAAAAAATGTTAGAAGAGGGAAAGTTAAGAAAATAGTCTACCAGCCATGAATAATAATCTCTTGAACAATTCAAAGTTAACTATACTGTACCAACAATACTTTAATGTATGCAAGCCATTCATGACTTTTTTATATCCTAAGCTTTCTGTTTTCCTTTGTGGCATATGTGATCTTTGTCTTTTAACCATAGCTTTTGGATTCTGATAGAATTTTAATTCCATGGCAAGACATGTATGTACTGATGCAAACTGAAGTAATCAGAGACAGGAAAACAATATACACAATGAATGTGACAATATACATGGGAAGAGCAACATGTTGGTAGTGGTACATATTTATGGTCCCTGCTACTGCAGAAGCTGGGTTGGGGGGATGAACTGTTCAAAAGTTCTGAATTTCAGTAGGGTTGCACGCACCAATTGGGTATCTGTATGAAGCCTGTCACCAGTAAAGTTAGCTATCAGCTTCAGCATCATGGAGACATCCATGCGTAAGGAAGAGGCAAACTGGCCTGTGTTAGGAATAGAATGGGTCAGAGTTTTCAGTAATGAGAGCAATTTGTGAGTGACCAATGTGTTTCCAAACTTGGTGAAATAGGGGGAAAGGCAAGGAAAGTAAAAGAAAAGAAAGGAGAGGAGAGGGAGGAGAGGAGAGGAGAGGGGAAAGGAAAGGAAAGGGGAAAAAAAAGGAAAAAGGAAAGGAGGGGAGAGGAAAGGGAAAAGGGGAAAGGAAAGAGGAAAGGAAAGGAGAAGAGAGAAGAGGAGAGGAAAGGAGAGAAGATGAGAGGAGAGGAGAGAAGAGGAGAGAGGAGAGGAGAAAGGAAAGGAAAAAAGAAGGGAGAGGAAAGGGAAGGGAAAGGAAAAGGAAGGAAGGAAGAAAAGAAAGAAAGAAAGAAAAAGAAAGAAAGAAAGAAAGAAAGAAAGAAAGAAAGAAAGAAAGAAAGAAAGAAAGAAAGAAAGAAAGAAAGAAAAGAAAAGAAAAGAGAAGGGAGGCAACTAAGGAGGCAAAGCTAGGTTAGCTTATTTCTGCAATTTCTAGCTTTAGCTTTCTGTGTGGGTCACCTGGAGCTCTCCATTTAAGGCTTAACTTATGAAAGGCATGACTGTTTTATTACTTTTCAGTGAAAAAGTAACAAAGTACTTTAACAGTTAAACAAGTGACTTTGTACTTGTAACATCTCTCTACATGTTCTAGTTTTATGCCCTGTGCTTCCATATACAGTACAGTCACTAGACATACTGTGACAGAAATAATAGAACCAGAAGCCTGTGGGATTAAAGGCCTAGAAAGGTTATTCTCTTTCCTTTCTCTGCTATTTGCTATTTTTAAGCATATCATTCCTCTTGCATCCTATCATTTGGAGGCTGGGCTAGGATTCTGCAGCCTGGGGCTCATTTTGAATCCCTCAAAGACAAAGCCCAGTTCCCACAGCAGCACTGGATTGGGGCTTAGATTTCAAGAGCATGAACACTCCCAGCTTCAATGTGAAGACTTCTTCCCTCGGTGGGAATTCTCCTTCTTATAATGCAAACTGCTTTTCATTCACAACTCACCCTCTGGAATCTTCATCCTAATTCTCTTATAAATCTTCTGCAGAACATCCATTCCCATGCTTTGGGGTCCTTCCCTGAAGTTTTGTTTTATTTTTTTTTTAATAGTCATTGCAAGTAGTTGTGAAGCATTTAATCTACCCATATGTCTTTCTCTTCCCTAGCTTTATGAACATAAATTCATAGATTTAGAGCCAGCAGGGACCTTGAAAGCATGAGTTTACAGAGTTAACAAAAAAGCTCAATGACTTGTCCAAAGTTGCATAGCTAATAAATTTCAGAGGCAGGATTTGAAATCAGATCTTCCTAACTCCAAGTCCAACACCTTAGCCACAACATTACCAGCTGTCCACCCTCCTTTCTACTTGGGATTTTCCTTGATGATATGTTGTTTTTTATATTTTTAAAAAATAATAATAGCTTTCTATTTTTCAAAACACATGCAAAGATAGTTTTCAACATTCATCCTTGCAAAACCTTGTGTTCCAAATTTTTCTTCCTCCCTCCCTTCTCCTCCCTCTCCCAAATAGCAAGTAATCCAATATAGGTTAATCATGTACAATTCTTCTAAGTGAATTTCCACATTTATCATGCTGCACAAGAAAAACTTGATGATATTTCTTTTGCCACCTCTTACAAACAAGTTATTATTGATCATAGATTTATATCTGGAAGGGGACTCGAAGATCATCTAGTCCAGGGGCTCTCAATATTTTTTTTAATGTCATGGACACCTTTGGTAATCTAGTAAGCCTATGGACTTTTTCTCAGCAGTTTTTAAATGTAAAAGATAGAGTGTATAAAATTACAAAATAAATCAATTATGTTGAAATACAAATGGAATCTTTCCCACCCAGGGTCACAGACAACCATCCCCCACAAATCTATCCATGGACTTAATGGAAGTCTGTGCACCCTGATTAAGAACTTCTACTTTAGCTCACCCCATTCATTGTATCAATAAGAAAACTGAAGGTCAGAGAAGTTCAATGAATAGTTCAAATTTCTACAAATAAAAAACTGGTAGAAATGTGATAATTTGAGCCCTGGTTTTTGGAAGGAAAATTTAGCATGTTTTCCTCACTAGTCTATCTTTTATAATAAAATTATTGTCCACTGTGTACATTCATTCCCTGTTGTTAGATGTAACCATAGAGATGACTTCATGTAATGATTTTTTGACAATCGATATCATGTAGACCATAAAAGCCTCAAAATCACTCACAATTTTGCTGCTTTGGGGATTATGGTATACAGTGATTCAGAGGAATATATCACATCACTAGAAGGATATCAAATAAATTTTTAAAAGAACATTTTAAAGCAATTTTGGAATCATGGAAAATGCTATACATGAATCCAGGCCACTCTTCTCTTAATATTAATTAAGAACTAATTGATTAGTAATATTAATTTATGGACTGAGCTCATTAGCTATATCTGTCCAAGACACATGGGAAATAGTTCAATGGGCATTTTAGATATTTCATTCAGATGAAATTAAAATTCCATCTAAATGACAGTATGTCAATACTGTATTCAATATCTATTCTTCATACATAAATGTATGAACAATATGTATTCTTCATCTATTTATTCTTCTTATGTGGGTTTCTAGGCCAAACTTTTGTTAGTGACATTGATCTCATAGGTGAATAATAATAATAATAATAGCTAAGATTTATATAGCATTTACTAAGTGGCAGGCACTGTGCTAAAAGCTTTACAATTGTCCTCTTCTTTGATCCTCACAACAACCCTAGGAGGTAGGTGCTATTATCATACCCATTTTACAGATGAGGAAACTAAGGCAAAAAGGGATTAAGTGACTTATCCCAGATCACAAATAGTAATTGACTGAAGTCACATCTGAATTCAGATTTTTCCTGACTTTGGATTTAGCGTGACCTACAGCCCCACCTATCTGGGTTGCTGCAGAAAATCATCTTTAGGAATTAGCTTTTTCCCTTTCTCATATTTTCATCAAGAATATTCTCTATATATGTAGGAAATTTTTATAAAACTTCATAGAAGTGAAGAGGTAACTCTGTGGGGCAATAGTTTCTGTTGTATTCTCAGTTGGTTGATTTATTTTATGCACTAAAACTATTAGGTTTACTTTTCCAAAAGTTTGGCTTCTTGTTTCTTTCTTTGAGATATATTAAAACTGATCCCTGAATACCTGTAAAATTATATTGACTGCATCCTAGATTTCTTTTATTTGCACTTAATCTAATCCAGTTACTCTTTCTAAGTTCCTCTTCTAACAACATGTCATTTGTATTAACTCAGGTAGCATCTTAGGTACTCCAGTGGTGGGATTCAACTGTGGTAGTTCCACTGTCACTGGAAGTAAGACTACTAATACTGGCAAATCTATTTCATTTTTCACCTATTTGTTATTCTCAGTTTCTTCTGTTTCTTTGGGATAACCTGGTTAATTGGGGACTCTTTACAGTCTTTTCCTATTTGTTCTGTTGCTTTTCATTGTTTGCTGAGACTCATCTTCCAATATCCTCCTCCATAATGTTTTACAAATGAGGTTGTACTTTCAACTTTCAGCTATGTTTGGCTGCCATGACTCTGCTTGACAAGATGCTCAAGTGATCTTAGCCTAAAATTGTTTCTGGGCTTCTTTAGTTTCCTCATTGTGGTCACTACACTCCTGTAGGAAATGGTCATAATCAGTCAATATCTTTATCTTTTTTTCCATTTTCCATTTTTCAGAATCGGCATCTGTTTGGAGATGTTATGATTGTTTTCAGTATTTCCTTAAGTGATTAAGATTCCAAAGACAGCTAGCGTGGGAAGTTTGAACAAGTTGGTGGTGGTAGTTGGTCAGTTGTTTCAGATATGGACAACTCTCTGTGACCCCATTTGGGGTTTTCTTGATGCTGAAGTGGTTAGCCATTTCTTACAGATAAGGAAACTGAGGCACACAGGATTAAGTGACTAGCCCAGGGTCACAGAGTAGAAAGTGACTGAGATCAGATTTTAACTCAGTGCCCTGTGCTCTATCTATTGCATCACCTAGATGCCTGAGTAATAACTAGCATTTACATAACACTCTCTGTATTATAGGTGATCAGTAGATCCTCATGATCTACTCTATCAAGGCCTGCAAGGACCATTCCATAGAACATGTATAATAAGGATGGCTCAAGGCCCATGGCCACGTCCAATAGACATACTCTGGCTGAGTGCTGAGCACTGGGCTTGTACTTTGGGATTATAGCAATCTTTTATTAATCCTTTGGTCCTGATGGAGGGGAGAACAAATGTGAAAGAGAATTGATTACTGAGCCATAAAAGTCACTGGATCAGTATTCTTTAAAAGGAATGAGAACTCCTTCTTGAGTTCTTTTTGCATCAATGTTGGAACTCTTCTACATTTCCCTTGGACAACCAAGGAGGGTGGACAGGATTCCTTCAATCTGACAAAGACCTTCATTCATACATTGCAGCAAATTCACATGCTTTCCCAGTGAGCCTGAGACCAGATCTCAAGGCCATAGCTCCTTGGCTACTTTGTGTTTCTTTCAATGGGTACAGGTCACCAAATATCTCTCCTGTTTCCAGCTGTGACTTCTAAATCCAAGGAGTCCTGGAGTTCCTGGGTTTGGGTGCTGGCTATCCACCAGGAAATAATCTCTAGGCAACTTCTTGGTAGAGAGCAAAAGATCACCAGCAGAAGGATGCTAGAAGATATGGACCTTGAATGAGTGCCTTGGACAGGGAAGCTCCGAGGTGAAAGTGAAGTGTCTGCTCAGTGGCCCCCCAAATATTTCATGGTTTCATGTTTTATGTATAGTGATATGAGTGGAGGAGCTGGTCCCTGTGTAGAAGGATCCATGTGTAGGAGGACATTGTACATGTGTGTGTGCACTTCAAAAGGAGGCAGAATAGACACTTCTAGCCTCTTATCCCCTCACCCTTCTCCAAGGAAGACTTTCATTCCTTCCAAGAAGAGAAACAAGAATTGGGTCCAAAGGCCATCAAATCTACTTTCCTCAGAGAATGGGATATGGGGCTGGGAGTATAACTATTTGCTTTCTTAAATATTGTTTACCTAAGGCAGGGCTTCTTAAACTTCTCCCATTCATGACTCCTTGACTCCATGACCTGAGAAATCTTTACACAACACTGGGTATATTGGCATATAAAATAGGTCTACAAATCAAACATTTACTGATAATAAATCATAATTTTATGAGCCCCACATTCAGTTACATGACCCCATATGGGATTAAGAACCACAATTTAAGAAGCTTTGATTGAGGAAATATGATCAACTTTGAATTAAATTTTTATTGCTTTATCATTTGGGGTGGGAAGGGAGGAACCCCGAAGTTCCCTATTCAATGCTTGACTCTTTCCCACCTAATACCAATTTCACAATAAACATATTTAGAGAATAGCAAAGAAGCCCATTTATCCAAATCATAGCAAATTAGAAATCAGAGAAGAGACACATGGGAGAATGTTTATCAGACATATATGTGTGTGTGTGTGTGTATAGATGTGCATCTATGTGTGGATGTACATGTATGTATATATGTATGTGTGTGTGTATATAATTGTACCCTAGTAAAGGAACTCTCTTATTGGGAACAATGTAACTCAACTCAATCAAGAGAGAAGATCCTGAATCTCACCCAAAAGGAAACTCCCCAAAGTTTTTAGGGACATGATAAGGATTTCCTGAGCCCCTCAAGTCTTCCCGGAGGCCTCTTCCATCTTCTTTCTCCTGCAGCTTTCCAGCTTTGGCCAGGAGTACCAGAATGATGAGTGACTAAAGGGGAACTGGCTAAGAACCGAAGCTCTTACTTTTTGCCACCTCCCCAGGTCCCTCATGCAGGATGGGGCCTTCATTTCCACCAATGAGCCAATAGACTTTGGAGCATATATAAATATCATCCTCCAGAGAGAGTACAATAGGAGTTATGGGCCACTGCTTCATGTTTTAAGTCAATGTAGCATGTGGATTTTTTTTTTTCTTTTGCAATGGAGGAAATAGCGTTTCTAAACCTCTCTACTCTGTACTTTCTGAAAGTGACTTTTTGGAGAGACCTTGGATGTTAGTCAAATCCTAGATTTTATTTAAGATATTATTTAAGAGTGGGTGCATGATGAGCTAAAAAAATGGAAGAAAAAACTTGACTCCTTCATGGTCAAACTCTTCCAAGAACTGAATCCAATCTGCATGGACTCAGAACTGAATCCCCTTGGTGAGAACAGGGCATGTATCCCCTTTGATCTCTAACAACCCTATGGGGTTACAATTTTACAATTTAATTTTTTTTATTAATAAGGAAATTGAGATATGACATCATTGCTTGTCCTGGGTCTCATAGGTATTAAGTGGCAAAAACCAAGATTCTAACTGGGGTCGCATGACTCCAAGTTTGGATCTAAAGTTGTCAGACTGGAAAAATCTTAGAATGTTCTTCATATAATTTCTCTACTTTTTTATCTTCTACAACAGATTTTGATACCTGAGCTACAATTATATTCATAGTGGTCTTTTTGCTTACTCTCAACCTGAATACTGCAAGGCCTGAAGACCTAATAGCCCATAAAATTATGTTCTTGTTTCCTTTGCAGACTCAATGAAACCAACACTGCCAACTTCTTCATCCAGCTCTTAGGTGAGCACTTGTGAGGCTCTTTCCTTTATAGCAACGATTTTATATCTTTTGATTTCATTTCTAGTGACACTACCAATATACTCGTGACCCGTATGTCCAACTCTTCCATTTTTGGACAAAGATCTTACATTTAGAGTAACAGTAATTTAGACCATCTAAAAATGTTAAGATTCTTAAGAATCTCCGGCTCCCTTTTCCACCATTCTGTAAGATGTTTTCTGTTATGTCTTCTGCTCTGGGATTTTTAAACATTATAATTGAGTGAAAGAGTGGAGGAGGGACAAAACAAAGCGTAGAGAGAGTAATTCGCCTCCTGGCTGACTTTGCAAATTTTTTGGACCTGTTCTGGTGGCCTGGCCTGGACTCTGTGCATTATTTATCTTTAAATTTTCCAGAGCCCACAGAAAAACCTGTAGCTCATTAGATAAAGGATTTGAAA
The DNA here is from genome assembly GCF_902635505.1 of Sarcophilus harrisii. Classification (NCBI taxonomy): domain Eukaryota; kingdom Metazoa; phylum Chordata; class Mammalia; order Dasyuromorphia; family Dasyuridae; genus Sarcophilus; species Sarcophilus harrisii. The sequence continues at coordinate 613,166,067 of NC_045427.1, read as the reverse complement.
ACTTGGGAATATGATGTAAGCAAAACAAAACAACAACCAAAAAAACCATATACACATACAAAGGTATCATCAAAGTTGTTCAAGACATGAATAACTCGATTCTCCTGAGTCAATCTTGATTTTAAAGCCTGCTTTCTGTATAGTAAACAGGTTAATATTCATTTAAGGTTATTTATTATATATATTATATATATGCATTTTATATACTGAGGTGACACATATCTATGAAAGGGATCAGCAGACAATCTCTAGGGACTAGAATAGGCTGTCACCACAACAGAGTGAAATAGAAATAGAGAATGCTGAGTCAGGAAGACAGACATCCGAATTCCATTCTTACACTTCCTAGCTGTGTGATGTTCAGCTTCAAGCTCTTCAGTTTGCCTCAATAGAGGGAGTGTCCACATGTTGGAAGTCCCCCACACTGACAAAATCAGAGATAATTATTATATTGGAATATATAGAAATCCTGTGCTAAATTCTAAGGTGGAAAAGATGAGTAACATAATTCCTGCCCTCAAGGATCTTACACTAGAAATAAAATCCAATTTGTGCACACACATATATATATTAGAATAATACAAGATGATAAAAGCAGAATAGAGATTCAGGTAGAATGCCTAAAGAGAATATAAGAAGGGAAAGATCATTTTTAGCAGGGGGGAATCATACCTTTCAAAAAATATTGGTCTAAAGCAGAGTTTCTTAAACTTTTTCCACTCACAATCCCTTTTTGGCCAAAAATTTTTTACGTGACTTTGGGTATATCAAACATTTATTATAAATAAATCATAACTTCTTGACACCCCCCACACACTTAGATACATGACGCCATAAGGGTCACAAGCCAACATTTAAGAATTTTTGGTTTATAGAGAATAGGATTGGGCTTAGGGGATGACCTACAAATACACACATATTGCACAGATGTGGAAAATTGGGATAACCTGAGTTCTGTTTTGCTAAAACATAAAAAACAGGAAAGGGAGGGGTATGAAATAAAGCAGGGAAGGAAGATATTATGGGGTTGTCTAGGCTGAATTTATAATACTGAGGTAGAGAATGACACAATCGTAGATAAATGCTCTAGAAAGATTATTTAACCATCTACACAAAAGGTGGATAGAGGAGGAGAGACCCAATCCTGGGAGAGAAGGTAGGAGGCAGTTAAAATATTAAATGAAGGCTGATTAGAGCCTAAATTACAGTGGTGGCTGAATGAGTAGAAAGACTGATGCAAGACTGATGTAAGACAGCAGCTTCTTGGACAGAGGGCACTGGAGAGAAAGAAGAATCAAAGATGGCTTTGAGATCTTGAAACCTATGATAAGACGTGGTACTCCAAACAGAAACGAAGAAGTTAGAAAAGAGGCAGATTTAGGAACCAAGACAAGGAGCAGAAAATTGGATTTGTTCAGTTTGGTGATGAGGCAATGAAATGTGCCTCAGTTGAAGGTTGGGAGTCAAACTATTTGTTATTAATTATTTTGATATTTCTGTATATACTTATTCAGGTTATCCCGAAAGTCTTGGTGCAGGCTTGAGCTTTAACAGAAATGCACGTGCTCTTATTGTGTCTATCACTAGATCATCACTTTTTTTTTTTTTTGCTGAGGCAATTGGGGTTAAGTGACTTGCCCAGGGTCACACAGCTAGGAAGTGTTAAGTGTCTGAGACCAGATTTGAACTCAGGTCCTCCTGATGTCAGGGCTGGTGCTCTATGCACTGCACTACTTAGCTGCCCCTAGACCATCACTTTCTTGCAAATAAGAATTGCTACATTCCTTACATATAGAAGGCACTTAATAAATTTTTTTTAATCGATTGATAGAGGTGATAATTGACGCAAAGAGTGAACAAGATGCAGAAAGAAAAAGCACCTTCACAGAGATTCTCTCATTTGATTCTCACAACTTTGTGAGATGCTGTCACTATCCCCATTTTACCGACGAGAAAGGATCATCCAGTGAAACTGCAGGTAGTAATTCCTCATTCCAGAGCCAACAGTCCATCCGTCCTTCCCACCTCCCTGACTCCTTAAAAACAAAAGCGAAAATGGATCTGATTGTGATAGGAATTAGTAACTAAAATGGGAAAATATGAGATCCCAAGCAGTGGGAGCAACGGCAGTCACTCTCCATCACCCAAAGGATTTCCCATGATGAATTACAAAGATGCAATGAGGGAATGACCCGCATGTTTTCCCGCCCCTTTGCAATTTCCTGTCCCAGACTCGCCTCCTCCCTCCCAGGGACAAAATTGTTTCTCTAATTGGCCCCTTGAAATCAGCAATTCCTTTTTTTCATGGGCAAAAGGGGCCACATGGAAGACATGCATGACTTGAACTACATTTCCCAGAAGACACCACTCGACAAGCCCAGGAGGAGAGGATTCTGGGAAGCGAGTCTGTAATAGACCCACACAATCAGCCCGCTTCAAGGAAAACTAACTTCCTAACCTTTCCCCCAGTGCTGGGGCTCCTGGGCTATTCCAGCCGCCTGCTGATTCCGGAGGCCTGGGGAGTCCTCCCTGCAGAACTGAGCGGGCGGTGAATACAGGTAAACTGAGGCACACGCAGGTCTCCCCAGCTGCTGGGATCAGGTGATGACATTTGCTGCTGAAATTAGGACTGGAACGTCCTGGGTCACTTTCACTCGTCTAGCCCCTGCCGCCCTCCCTGCAGGACCCCTAAGGGCACTTTCCCTCCTGAACCGGACCCCCAGGACTCCGAGCAGAGGGGGCAGGGCCCAGGGCCAGCCAGGCTGACCCCCTCATGTTAGCCGGGGGGGGAACTGAAGGCCACAAGGTTAAGTTTGCAGCAAGCAAAGCCGGGCTCTTTGTGATTAGTCCTGCTGTCCCCGGCTGCCTCTTCTAAGTGTTTTAAATTTCCCCATCAGTTTCTATTAATTTACAGGGACTAGAACTAGTTACTAGAAGAAGAATAATCTCTCTTTTTTTGTTGTTTAGTGGCGTCCAGCTCTTCAAGACCCTCTTCTGGGTTTTCCCAGCAAAGACACTGGAACGGTTTCCCATTTTCTTCTCCAGTTAACTGAGGAAACTGAGGCGGACAGCATCAAGTGACTTTGCCCAGGGACTTACTCACACTAGTAAGTGTCTGAGGTCGCATTTGAACTCGGGTCTTCAGGCCTCCAGGCCCAGGCTGCCCCAACAGCACCCTTAGGAACTATGAACTTCCCCCTGCATGCCAGCTTTTTGTTTGCTGGCGCACACCGGATTTGGAGTTTGTCACTTCCTAGCTTAGGCCGTTCTTTAATTTTTTCTAAAACCCGGGTTTTGTTTTTTTTTTTTTGGGGGGGGAGACTGAGGAAATAAAACCAATTTATAATTTCCTCTGTGTAGGGAAATTCCCAATGGGCAGATTCATCCGTTGGTACAGACGGGCAAGTCCATCCATAACTAACGGCTTTCAAGAGATACCAATATTTGCCCATAATCACTAGGCCTGTCTGTATCAGAGATGGGACTTAACCCAGGCCTTCCAGCTACCAAGGGACAGCACACTCTGAGTGTCATCTCACCTATAAAGTGAGTCATATCTGTCCTGCCCACCCCAAAACACTCTTGTCAAGGCAGCTCCGGAGTTCCTTGGATAATAATGCACAAAACTTGGAGTTGGGAAGTCTGAGCTTGAATATTGCCTCAGACACTAGCTGTGTGCTCCTGAGCAAGTCCTTAACTTTCTACTTCCGTTTCCCCACCTGGAAAATGGGGATAATAATAGAACCTACATCCTAAGGTGGTTGTGAAGATCAGATATTTGTAAAATGCTCTGAAAAATGGCAAGTTATGTAAATGCTAGTTATGAGAGATATACACATGCAGATAAGTATGAATTATTATAAATATTATAACAATAGATAATGCTAGTTATTATTATGAGACTATATACAGATAGATCAACAGGATAGAGACAGATAGGATGGATAGATAGACAGATAGACAAGCAGACAGACAGATAATCAGTCTTCCTGGCTCCAGGCTGGGAATGTGGAATGTAATCCTAGGCTCATCTTCCTGAATTCAGATCTGCTCTCAAATACTTACTAGCTGTGTAACCCTAGGCAAGTCATATAATCTTTTTTTGCCTCAGTTTTCTCATCTGCAAAATGAGCTGGAGAAGGAAATGGTAAAGCTCTCCAGTATCTCTGCCAAGAAAACTCTAAATGAGCTCACAAAGAGCCAGCCATGACTGAATAACAACTGGAAGAAATATATGTGTGTATACATACATACAGTGCTTTGTAAAAAAAAAGTCCTACATAAATGTCACTCTTTTTCCTGCTGGTATTTCAGAGTGTTTTAGCACTTGTCCTATAAGAAATTTCAAACAATGTCAGATCTGGGAGAAAATAAAAAAATACTTGATAAAACAGTTTATAAACCCTGCTGGTTGTTATAGATGAGGAGACAGAGGTCCAACGGTTGAAAAGAAAAATAGGCCTTCTAAGTAACCATTTTTAGTGTAAGAATGAGGGTCTGTTCATCCTCACAAAATGAGGCCCTGGGACTTGGCTTTTATTTTCTCCAGTAGCCGCTGTCTCCTCAGACTCCAAGAGTTCAGAGATGAATAATAGGAATGCTGTTTTGTTGGAAGAAAGTCATAGTTAAGAAAAACCTTCTGGCCTGGGAACATTTTATTTGGGCCACAAAAAACACACCGGCCTCCTTTCTGCTCCATTCAGCATGTGTCACTGTGTGCCAGGCACTGGGCTGGGTGCCGGGCCCGCAGAGACTAGGATGGAGCCTCTGCTGCTCTTGGGGAGTTCGTTGTGGGAAGCATGTACTCAGTTAAGTCCCCAGAAGGAGTTTTGAGGATCAGGACAATCACATCTGGGGGGAATCAGAAAATTTGAAGACATTAAAGCCTTAACTATGCTGACATAATGTGATATGAAATGAAATATAATGTAGTATGTTATACTATAATATGTTATAACTATTCCTCACCTCCGTGGGCTTCAGTTTCATGCATGTAAATTGAGGAGTTTGGATGGGCTTGTCTCTAAGTCCCTTACTGGGAAAGTTCCTGGTTTGGACCTTTACATATCTACCCCATCCAGCCCTGTGATTACATTACTACATTTCAGTGACTATTTCAGTTATAGGAAACTCCTTCTGTGGATAACGATTTGCAGTTTAAATGCAGGGTCATTATCCGAAACAGGGCATTAAATTAAGGGAGAATGGCTAAGGCTTCCTGTGGAAGGTGGAATTTGAGCTGGAACTTGAAGGAATGACTTGTTGATGCTCATGTAGCCAGGATGTGTCAAAAGGAGGATCTGCACTCATCTCTTCATGATTCCATTTGTCCATTACATCGTGCTGGTTCTCCTTGACTTCTTGATGTTGACATGTTTCCTTTTCTTTTAGGCAAGATAGACATGATGGTATTTGTGAGCCCTATGCAAGTTGGGAAAGAGATTGAGGAGGTGTCTGCCTCTGGAAATGATAACACTTTTTTTTAATGCAAAAAGAGCGTTCCCATCCATTATCCCAATGGATCTTCTCACAACCAATCCTGAGAGGAAGGCAGCAAGTTAATATTGTTGTTTGTCCTTCATTTTCATAGAGAACCAGTGATCTCACACAATGACATCTTGACCCATATGTGAATTAGATTTAACTAAGACACAATGCTTACAAATTTACTTTGTTTTATAATTAAGTGATTTACTTAAAGCTGATCATAAAGACCTGAATTCAAATCCAGCCTCAGACACTTAGACCCTGGGCAAGGTACTTAACTGCTGTCTGCCTCAGTTTCCTCAAATGAGACAAGACTTGCAAACTTTTAAGGTGCTGGATAAAAGCTCACTTACAATACAGTAAGTTAATGGTCAAGCCAAAAATGGCCTTTTGAGTCCGGTGCCCATTCTTGGCCTCTGTCTCCCTTTGATTTAAACGAACCCAAACATTTGCACTGAAAAGAAAACAGAACTTGGACTTAGGTTGATCTTTCCGCTACAGTGAAATAATGCCGTGGTAAGGAACGTTTGGTTTGGTTTTTTCCTGTCTGAGGTGTTTTTGTGATAAAGGAACCTTCAACCTCAGTGCAGGGTCAGGAGTAAAACGTTGTTAATGATTTGACCATCAGTTCAAACAAAAACAACCATTCTGTCCCTAATGCGGTGTTTGAGCAGGTGGCAGTGAGTACGCCAGCTTGTTTACCACCCCAGTGGAACCTGGATCTGGCCTCAGTGTCAGCCGGCCCAAGATCTGTGAATGCTCATTCTGGAGGTCCTCAGGCAGGGGAGAGCCCCACCTCTGCCCCCCCCCCAGAAGGAGAAGGAGCATCACTCCCCCACATTAAAAGGCCCCACATCCCGCTAGGGCCAGAATGTAGATTTTATGGTGTGGTCATGGAATGGCTCACAGACTCAGAGATATAAAATCAAGAACCATGTCTGGATGCTTCAAAGGGGACCACTAAAACAATAAGCAGCACTGGTTTTGTGATAAACTAAAGAATTTATTGCAAAGATAAATAATCAAATTTATACACAAAATACAGAATACAACAGAAGGAAGGAAACATTTATTAAGCATCTACCATGTGGACTCAGCACTTTACAAAAATCATCTCTGCTAAACCTCAGAAGTACTATTGTTGTTCCCATTTTACAGTTGTAAAAACTGAGGTAAACAGGGATGAAGTGATTTGCTCAGTCACACAGCAAATCTGAGACTGGACTTGAATTAATGGCTTTCAGATTCCAGACTGAGCTGCCATCTGGGAAACCCTGGGTGTAAACTTAAAGGTGAGGGGGCCCTAGGGACCATCTAGCCTATACAAATAAGGAAACTGAGGTGTGAGGATGCAGCCAATCAGGAGAGGCCATGGGGTGGAGGTCACTTCCAATGAGAGAAGTCCAGGAATAAGTGAACTTCCAGAATAAAGAAGTTTCTCTGGGGGCCACAGGTGGTGCAGTGGATCGAGCACTATCCTAGAGTCAGAAAGAGCCACGTTCAAATTCAGCCTCAGATACTTAATAATCGTGTGACATTGGGTAAGTCATTTAACCTGAATTGTCTTAAAAAAAAAAAAAAAAGTAGTTTCTGCAGCATGGGTCTCTTGGTCTAAGTGGCACATCGGGGGTGAAATGGCCCACGTAGTTTAGTCACAACTCCTGACTCAATCCTCAGAACTATCGGCTGTACTTACTGTTATCCCTGTTTTCCATATGAGGAAACTAAGGCTCAAATGTCAAGTCTTACTCAAGCTTGCACAGCTAGTAAGTCTAGTAAGTAGCATAGAAGTAGTGGTAGTACTGGTAATAGTAGTAAGTAGTAGTGGTGGGAGTAGTAGTAGTGGTAGTAGGTGGTGATGGTAATAGGAATAGTTATAGTAGTAGTGATAGTAGTAGTAGTAGTAGTAATAGAACTACTAGTAGTAATCATACTGGTAATAGTAATAATTGTAGTAGTGGTGGTGGTGGCGGTAGTAATAGTACTAGCTATAGTAGTAGTAGTAGGTGGTGGTAGTAGTTGTAGTAATAGAACTAATAGTAGTAGTTGTACTAGTAATAGTAGTAGGTGATAGTGGTAGTAGTAGTACTAGTTATAGTAGTATTAGTGATAGTAGTAGTAGTAGTTATAGTAGTACTAGTAATAGAAGTAGTTGATGTGGTAGTGGGAGTAGTAGTAATAGTGGTGGTGGTAGTAATAGTACTAGTTATAGTAGTAGTGGTGATAGTAGTAGTAAAGGTTATAGTAGTATAGTGGTAATAGGAGTAGGAGTAATAGTGGCGGTGGAAGTAGTAGTAATGTACTAGTTATGGTAGTAGTGGTGGTAGTAGTCATAGTAGTAATAGTAATAGAAGTAATAGTACTTATAGTACTAGTAGTAATAGAAGTAGTAGTAGTTATAATAATACTAGTAATAATAGTAGGTGATGTGATAGTGGAAATAGTAGCAATTGTGGTGGTGGTAGTAATAATACTAGTTATAGTAGTAGTGGTGATAGTAGTAATAGTAGTTATAGTAGTACTGGGAATAGAAGTAGGTGATGGTGGTAGTGGTAGTAGTAGTACTAGTTATAGTAGTAGTGGTGATAGTAGTAGTAAAGGTTATAGTAGTATAGTGGTAATAGGAGTAGGAGTAATAGTAGTGGTGGTAGTAGTAGTAATGTACTAGTTATGGTAGTAGTGGTGATAGTAGTCATAGTAGTAATAGTAATAGAAGTAATAGTACTTATAGTACTAGTAGTAATAGAAGTAGTAGTAGTTATAATAATACTAGTAATAATAGTAGGTGATGTGATAGTGGGAATAGTAGCAATTGTGGTGGTGGTAGTAATAATACTAGTTATAGTAGTAGTGGTGATAGTAGTAATAGTAGTTATAGTAGTACTGGGAATAGAAGTAGGTGATGTGGTAGTAGGAGTAGGAGTAATAGTGGTGGTGGTAGCAGTAGTAATGTACCAGTTATGGTAGTAGTGGTGGTAGTAGTCATAGTAGTAATAGTAATAAAAGTAATAGTAGTTATAGTACTAGTAGTAATAGAAGTAGTAGTAGTTATAATAGCACTGGTAATAGTAGTAGGTGATGTGGTAGTGAGAGTAGTAGTAATAGTGGTGGTGGTAGTAATAGTACTAGTTATAATAGTAGTGGTGATAGTAGTAAAGTAGTTATAGTAGTACTGGTAATAGAAGTAGGTGATGTGGTAGTAGGAGTAGGAATAATAGTAGTAGTTGTAGTGGTAGTAGATGGTGATGGTAATAGTAGTAGTTATAGTAGTGGTGGTAGTAGTAGTAGTAGTAGTAGTAGAACCACTAGTAGTAATCATACTGGTAAGAGTAATAATTGTAGTATTGGTGGTGGTAGTAGTAATAATAGTACCAGTTATGGTAGTAGTCATAGTAGTAATAGTAATAGAAGTAATAGTAGTTATGATACTAGTAATATAGAGATAGTAGTAGTTATAATAGTACTGGTAATAGTACTAGGCGATGTGATAGTGGGAATAGTAGTAATTGTGGTGGTGGTAGTAATAATACTAGTTATAGTAATATTGGTGATAGTAGTAATAGTAGTAGGTGATAGTGATTGTGGTGGTAGTATATAATAGTACTAGTTATGCTAGCAGTAGAGGAGTAGTAGTGGTAGTAGTAGTTATAGTAGTACTGGTAAAAGTAGTAGGTGATAGTGGTGGTGATGGTAGTAGTAGTAAATGACGTTTTAAAAATCACAGTTTTATAGATATCAACTAAATGATCAATGAAACATTTTGAGGTAAACTTCATTTCATACTAAAAAAAAATACAAATATTGTATTGAAAGAGAATTAAATGCTCACTGCTCAGCCTCTCCTTCTGATTGGCCGGCCCCCTCAGACTCTCCATTTGGAGGAAGCCCCAGCCCCCCATGTTGCTGTTCTTTGGCTGGATCCCCTCCTGGCCGTGTACGTTCCCCACCCCCCAGGAGGGCATCTTCTCTTCTCTCCCTCTCCCCTTTCAGCCCCCTTTTATGTCAGACCTGAAACAGTTTCACAAAAGTCCCAATGTGCCATCAGGTTTTCTATAGAAAGACTGGTCAGTCTTGATTTTCTGTGGCTTTTAATTTCAAAGCCACATTAAATGCTTGGCTGCCTTCCCTTGCCCAGTGACTCTGAAATGAATCCGTGAGTCGGCGCCCCATAGCTGAGCCATGAGTGATGGGCATTTTCTTGGTATTAGAACCTAGGCAACATCGGCCTAAGTTAAAGTCCCACAGCAGCACCCACAGACGTCGCTCTCCGAGGCTCAGGGCTCCCCACTCCTCCCCAAGGAGCAGATGGAAGTATTTCTGGGGAGCGGCGGATTAGAGAAGGACCATTTGCTGAATTTGTTTGGAAGGCTGAAATGTAGACCCTGTTGCTGAAGTTTCTGGGGCATTACATGAATGGGGGTGACTTTCTAAATAGACTGTACCTCTTCTTGCTGTCTCACCATCATGTTTAATGTGCAGTTCTCACATCACTTTAACCCCTTTTTAATTTCTTTTTGCCTCAGTTTTCCCACCTGTAAAATGGATATAATAATATATGATAATTATAAGTCCCTCCCAGGATTATTGTGAGGATTAAGTGAGATAATATTTGTAAATGGTACTAAATGGTCTTCTCCAGATGGTTCAAGATGTCTTTGATGAAAATCCAGCTCCATTCCTAAGGGCTCATTTCTTTCTGTTGCATGCAACGTTTTTTCCTTCTCACTTCAAAGGACCTGGTGATGTCTCTGTGTCTGTTCGGGAGAGCAGTTTCCTGGAAAACACCTCAAGCGTGCAGGCGGCATTCCACCTATGTCGCCAAGATGCGGTAAGCGTCCCCAGTTCTGCTTTTTTCCTGCTTGGGGCCCCAGCAGTGTGTTTCCATTGGCATAAGACCAAGAAGAGCAGTCGCTGCTTAGCCCAGAGCTTCCCAAGCAAAGTGCTGAACGCATTTGCTGATAACAATAAATCATGTTTATTTATGTGCATGCATTATCTCTTGCTTCTTCCCCTAACTACAATACAGCTGGTGCAGGGGGGAAGAACTCAGAACTTGTAAAGAGAAAACCTGGGTTCAAAAACCCTGTCATTTAGTCCCTACATGACTTGAGGAAAATAATTTGATTTTTCTGGTCGTATATTTCTGTATCCATGAAAAGGAAAAATTTAGGACAGAGACTACCTCTTCTAGACCTAAATCTGTGACTCTTGAGAAGCAAGATTGCTGTTTTCTAACTGTAGAGTCTAGCACATAGGGATCAGGCCTGGGCCTGGGACTGATTCAGTTACACAAAGGTATATTTCCAAACTCCTACATGTAAGCACTTTGAGAGTGAGAGGTTAAAAAAAAAAAATGAGCAAAAAAAAAAAAAATTGGCAAAAATAGGTGTCCTTAAGTGGCTTTTTTGTTCTTTTGGGAGTGAGAGTGGGCTGACAATGAGTTCAAGGAAACTTTAGGAAGAATCAGGGAAGGCTTCATTGAGGAGGTGACTGAGCTGAACCCTGAAGCAAAATGAGGAATTTGGGGACCTCAATGACAACTCTGGTGGTTTAATATTTCAACTTAATTAATTAAATTAATTACCTGTGCTTTTAACATGATAATTTATTATTATCTGTCTTAGGAGCAGATATTTTTGTGTATTAAACTCATTTGTTCAAAGCTCTTTGCTACACCCCAGAAATCCAAAACCAAAAACAGACATGTCCCTTCCTTCAAAGACCTTCTCCTAGTCTTCCTTGGGATGAAGGGCACCAATACAACTTGCACATGGACGATGAAATAAAAAACATAAAACATAAATTCAGAGAAATTTATTTAGGGAAGGGGGAGCAGCCAGGAGAGCGCTAACAACTGGGAAGATTAAGAATAACCTCATGGATAATAGGAGGTCACACCTGAAGAACAAGGAAGGATTCCAAGAGGGGAAAGGGAGGAAGGAACAGAGTTTTTAAATCCAGGTTTTCCCTTTACAAGTCCTGAGTTCTTTCCCCTGTACCATCTGTACTGTAATTAGTGGGAGGAGAAAGAGAGAATACTGGCACGTAAACATCCCAAGCATTGTGAGTTGATGAAGGATGTGGAATGTTGTATATGGCGAATAAGGCAGCCATTGTGGCAGCAACATAAGAGTGTGTAAGGGATAAAAATGGGGAGATTAAAGTGCATAGAGTCATGGAGTGCCAAACCCAGAGTCAGGGAGTCCCGAGTTCAAATCCAGTTTCAGACATTTCTTGGGCAAGTCCCTTCATCCTGTCAGCCTTTGTTCCCTTCTGTGTAAAATGAGCTGGAGAAAGAAATAGCAAAGCATTCCAGTATCTTTGCAAGAAAACCCCAAACAGGGCCGCAAAGAGTTGGACATAGTTATAAAATAACTAAACAACAATTGGACATGAAGGAAAGGGTCACTAGACTGTCCACTCCTCCTGAAGAGAGGCTGGGAACTGCCAGAACCACACTCCAGGCTCCCCCTTCCCATGAGGTGACAGGCGGGTATTCTGTGTTACTGTGAGGGTCGCCAGGACAAGGCACGGACCTTCCCCCTTCCTTTGAAAGGCAGCTGATGTTTGTTCCAGGCCCTCAGCCTCCCAGTCACTGTTTATATTTGGAAAGCCCCAGTGGGTCGAGTCTTCCCTCTCTCCCTGGGCACTTCTCTCAGCGGGCAGCACCTGGTGCTGGGGACTGTTTGAAACCCTGGGGGACTAAAATTCTGGCCCAGCCTTTTGGTCTCCCATAAGAGCTCTTGTTTTAAAGGTCCCAAACAGACTCCCGAGCTGGAACTTGACACTGAGCCAGAACTACCTCCTGGTGTTCTAAAAATGGCCTGGCCTTTTCAGTTGCACACCTGTGGGCTGATTGTCCATTTGACTGGAATTTCTGCCAGGGGATATTCCCCAAGGTCAGTGAGTCCTTGGTCCCACTTTGAGCTCTGAGGCTGAGGAGGGCTTAGCACAGACTGAAATGGCTTTCCTTGAGGCCTGGAAGGAGAAAGGAGGAAATACTGAAGTCCTATGTTTCATATAGTCTTTGAAGTGACCGATTGAGCCAGTGATTTGAAAGGGGAGAGGGAAAGTCCTGGACATCTTGTTACTAGATCCTCTTTTTTTCTTTTTTCTAGATTTAATTTTATTTATTTCAATGAACAAAAAACTATTTTTTCTCCCCTCACTTGCCCACATAGTTAGAAAAAGAAAAAAAGAAAAACAAAACCTTTGTAACCAATATGTATAGTAGTCAACCAAAGGGGGAAGGAAAAAATATATGTGTGTGTGTGTGTGTGTGTGTGTGTGTATATATACATACACAGCCATGTTGAACATGTCCAAAAACTATGTTACATTTTGTACTCTGAACCAGTGTTCCCTTACTTAGTGAAACCAATCTATAAGATGCTGACTTTTTTCATATGGACTATTAAAAATATTAGCTTTTTTGGTTCTTTTCCTTCCCACGTACTCTGAAATGAAAGGAAAGAAATTAATAACCCATAAGAGATTGTTCCTTTTTTTAATGTGCTTTTTAAAAAAATTTAAAATTTGGATGGAGAAAGATCATTATATACTTCAACAAAAAGAGTGAAATGAGCAGGACCAGGAGATCATTATATACTTCAACAACAATACTATATGATGATCAATTCTGATGGATATGGCCATCTCCAGCAATGAGATGAACCAAATCAGTTCCAATAGAGCAGTAATGAATTGAACCAGCTACACTTAGTGAAAGAACTCTGGGAGATAACTATGAACCATTACATAGAATTCCCAATCCCTATATTTTTGTCTGCCTACATTTTTGATTTCCTTCACAGGCTAATAGTACACTATTTCAAAGTCTGATTCTTTTTGTACAGCAAAATAACTGTTAGGACATGTATATTTATATTGTATTTATACTTTTTATATTTAACATATATTGGTCAACCTGCCATCAGGGGGAGGGTATGGGGGGGAAGGAGGGGAAAAATTGGAACAAAAGGTTTGGCAATTGTCAATGCTATAAAATTACCCATGCATATAACTTGTAAATAAAAAGCTATAATAAAAAAATACTTTAAAAAAAAAAATTTGGATGGAGAACTGTTCTCCAAACTAAAAAGATCTGAATTCAAGTGCCCTCTGTGGCACATACTGGCTGTATAACCAGGCAACTTTCTAAGACTCTAAGTCCCAGGGAAGATACCCATCTGCACCTTTTTAACCTTTGCAAGTCTGCAGTGAGAATACTAATGACTAGTATTTACAGAGCATTTATTTTATGGTAGGTGTTCTATTACCCTCATTTTACAGATGAGAAAACTAAGGTGATCAGTGACTTGCCCAGAGTCATACAACCAGTAAGTGTCTGAGGCTGGGTTTGAACTCAGATCTTGCTGGTTCCGGGACAAGCATTCTATTTGTTGCTCCATCTAGCCACCTCTCACAGGGCCAAGGCCTGTCTCGGTATAACCTTGAGAGGCAGTGTGGGGTAAGAGGTAGAGGTCAGCCCTCCAGTCCACAAGATTCTATTTCAGGTCTTTGCTTCTGCTTCTCCTGAGTGACCACAGGTGAGTCTCATACCCTCTCAGCCCCAGACACTGAGACAAAAAAGTTATAATGCGTTCTTTATTCGCCCCGGCCAATGGAGTTTCCTTACCAGGGAGATCACAGATCCTAGACTTCCCAGAAAACCATCAATAGAAACAAGTCACCAAACGGGACACAGCTCCTGGGGTCCCCTGGTGGGCTGGAGGTGCCTTGAGATGTTCAGCAGAAAAGGCTGCACCTCCTGTGGTCCTGGGAGCTGCCCTTGTCACTCCCTTTGTGCACCTTGGGCAAGCCTACCTGGGCCTCTGCAAAACGGGGAAACTGAGGCTTCAGCACTGCTAACCTTTGCTGCAGCAGGATTCAAGTCTTCCACACTCCAAGTCCGATACTCACTAGACATTTCTGGCCTCAGTTTTCTTATCTGCAAAGTAAGGAGATTGCACTAGATGACCATTAAGATCCCACCAGCTCTGGATCTGCGATCCTTTGGTTTTCACTCCTGCTTCTTCAAATCCCTGCTTCCTTCAAAGGCAGCTCAGGGGCCATCTTCCATGAACACCCCAAATACAAGCATTTTGTTTTTGGCTCTTGAAATTGTTTTTTATTTATTGTGAACATATTATATTCTCCTATAGCATATAAGCTTTTTGAGGTCTGAATTGTTCCTATTTCTCTTTCTCCCTTTCTTCCTTTCTTCCCTCCTTTCTCCTTCCTTCCCTCACTTCCTTCCTTCCTCCTTCCCTTCCTTACTTTCTCCTTCCTTCCTTCTTTCCTTCTTTTCTTCCTATCTCCCTCCTTCCTTCCCTCTTTCCTTCCTTCTCTCCTTCCTTCCTCACTCCCTCCCTCTCTCCTTTTCTCACTTTTCTCCTTCCTTTCTTCCCTCTCTCCTTTCTCCCTCCCTCACTCTTTTCCTTCCTTCTTTCTTTCTTCCCTTTCTTTTTTCCTTCTTTCTTTCCTTCCTTCCTCTTTCCCTTCCTCTCTCTTTCCCTCACTTTTTCCTTCCTTTCATCCCTCCTTTCTTTGCTCCCTTTCTTTCTTCCTTCTTTCTTTCTTTTCTTCCTCCCTTTCTTCCTTTCTTCTTTCTTTCTTTTCTTCCTCCCTTTCTTCCTTTCTTCCTCCCTTCCTCTCCCCTCATTTTTTTCTTATTTCCTCCTTTCTTTTCCTCCCGTTCTTTTTTCTTGCTTTCCTACTTCTCCCTTTCCATTCTTCTTTCCTTCCTTTCTCTCCTTCTTTCCCTTCCTCTTTCTCTCTCTTTCCTTTCCTCTCCCTGTTTCTCTCTTTCATCATTATGTCTTTATCACTTAATCAAATAGTAGCACTTCCTAAACACTTGTTGAATTTAATGGGAAGGCTGGGCCAGTGGGACACTGACCAGGGCAGATTCAATGGGCTGGAGAGTGTTCTAATAGCATTCCAGCTGCTTCAGAGGGACCAGCGAGTCTAGCTCAGTCCAGAGAAATTCAGCAAAAGCAGGCTGGCCATGGCAGCCCACAAAACAAAGACAAATAAATAAACCCAATAAGGAATTCAATCCAAATTCAACTTTTAGCACTCCACAAAGTAGAAACGGAAGTGTGAGCACCCATAAAGGGTTCCCTAAGCTCCCTCTGGCTCTGTTTTCTCAGAAGAACATGAAGAGTTTATTCATCCTCCACCCAAAGTCGGCTGCTACTGAGCTCATGGTAGTCATTACATCTCCGGAGTGAGCAGTAACGTACTGACCCTCACCTCTGCTTTGGAATCTGCCCTATGGCCGCTGCCACAAACCCTGCTGGTGCCTTCCATTCAGGCACCCTGAAACTCTTCAGAGATGGGCCCTTAAACATGGCGTTCGTAGATATTAGCTGTCTGATAATCTAAGAGTCACCTTCATAATTAGCACTGTGCATTGAACTGGGTTAGGTCCCATAATGACGCATCTCTGTTCCAACGGCAGGTACCTGTTCGAACTTAAAGAAGATGATGACATATGTCGAAAAGCCCAGAGTTCAGGAATGTTTTACCTTTTCCATAGTCTGGCCCCTTTGCTACAGAAGTCTGGGGACAGATACCTGGTCCCTCCGTTTGGGGCTTCAGGTAAGCCTAAAGGGGCCCAACTGGCCACAAGTCTGAGTACTCTGTCATTAGGGGGCTGCCAACCAGTGTTGAAGCTTTGTGGATTTCTAAAACAATTGAACCCTAAGTTCATCCCATCCATAATGATTGTTTTCCCCAAAAGAATATAAACAAACGCCTTGAAGGCAGAAACTGTTTCTTTTTTGTCTTATTTTCAGAGACAATGCCTGGCACACAGGAGATGCTTAATAAATGCCTGTTGATTTATGAATGATTCTGTTGGATGTACTATAGGGTCCTCAGTCAATGTTAATGATGATGATGAGGTCCCTAGAATAGTAGTTCCCAAGGATTCACCTACCATTTCCCTTCTTCCTTCTATATAAATCAGTATTAATTTGCATTTTTAAAAAATGTGAAATGCACATATAACCTATATCTGATTGCTTGCCTTCTTGGGAAGGGGGGAAAGGAGGAAGGGATAGAATTTGGAACTCAATGGAATTTAAATGAAATTGTTAAAAAAAAATTGGAGAAAATGTAAAATGCTATGGATCCTATTTTTTGAGAGGGAAAATATTGTGTTGTTTGTATGAATGGGTTGTAACTAAAGGTGAGTGACTCACATTTAGCCAAGGATTTATTCCTTTTTACTGGATCTTCACTCACAGAATTCTCATACGCAGAGATGCATTTCCATCAGGTCTTTGAGGAGAAAATAAAATCTTCAGGATCTCCACAAATTATCCCCCAAAGCCTTCTGGGTGATATAAGCAATAGAGCAAAGCACCAAGTGTCCAGACTACATGTGTGTGTGTGTGTGTGTGTGTGATGGAAATGTTGGGAGAAACCTAGAGATCTTACAAAACCAGGACTGAGAATCCTGTCATTTGCCCTGAAATTTGCAAGCTCATATAAAGGATATATGTGAGAATCTGACACTCACCAGTGTATACAGTGAAATAGTGGGGTCCCAGATATTGGGGTGTGGGGGGTAGTGCTGTTTTTAACAGTGGAGAATATTAGAGACTGGTAGAAAATCACCAGACTCTGCTGAGACTCAGTACAGAGCAGGGAAGGGTGAGTTATCGCCCTGTATGCCGTGCTAGGCTTGTGCTAATCAGGACCTCAGAGGAGACCCCCTTCCCTTTATATTAACACAAGCAGTGAGGAAATCTGGAGGCCAGATTTTGTGATTCATGGGATGGCAAAATTCAGATCTGCTTTTAATTCAGTTGAGAGATGGAGAAGTTTAAGCCTGGAGAGGGAGAGTGGTTCAACATTAAACAGCTAGTGAATGTCCAACTTGGGGTTCCATCTGATTCCAAATCCTATCTCTTTGCCCTTCTCCAAGAGACCTTATTTCTAAGGCCACTAATTTGCAGAATGTGGTTCGAGGACCCCCAGGGATCCCTAAGACTCTTCTATGAGGTATGCAAGGTCAAAACTGTTTTAGTAATAATACTCAGCTGTTTTGATACCTAATACAATAAATATTGATAGATGCAACCCACATAAACAAAAACTCTCTGGATAGAATAATTGTTAAGAGTTTTTTCATGCACTAGCCCTGAATTCAGGAGGACCTGAGTTCAACTGTGGTCTCAGATACTTCCTAGCTGTGTGACCCTGGGCAAGTCACTTAATTCAAATTGCCTCAGGGGGAAAAAAGTTCACAACATGACTAAGATGGAAATGTTTTACAAGTTGTATGTATATATATAAAACCTATATAAAGAGAGGAAAATTGGCAATTCAAAATTTTGTAAAAATGAATGTTAAAATTGTTTTTATATATACTTGGAAAAAATAAAATACTGTTAAAAATTAAAAATAATTTCTAAGCACACAAAGGAGTTCTGAGACTAAAACATTTGAGGATTGCTAATCTAAAACATTAGAAATATGATTTAGTGACTCCTTTATTCCATTTTAGGTATATGAGTGGGATATTGAAAGTCAGAAATTGTTTTTTGCATCCAAGGCAGCTAGCAGTGCAGGATATAGAAGCCTAGAATTCAAATCCCACCTCGGGCACATACTAGCTTTGTGATCCTGTATAAATCACCTAAACTGCCTGCCCTCAATTTCCTCAGCTGTAAAACTGAAATAATAATAGCACCTATCTTTCAGGATTGTTGTAAGGATCAAATGAGATCATATTAATAAAACATTTAGCCCAGTGTCTGGCACATAGTCGGCTTTGTGCTTACTATTAAGCACAAATAATAGTGCTTAACATTCCCTATTAAAAATAGGGAATTCCTATTTTTAGGAATAAAAATTCCTAAATTTTAATTTCCTTCCCTATTAAAAATTTCCTTGGGAAAACATGATAATTAGCCAGACACCTTTTCCCCCCATGGTAAGAAAGTAAGTAGAGTAGGATTATAGACTTTTAATTTAGGAGTCTCAGAGATTGTCAAAGTTAGCCATAACTGCACCAGAGTCCCCCTACAGTATCCCTTTCTACCATCACCTTTTTAGCAGTAAGTGAAACAGTGGAATTCCATTTTTCCATAGCAGAGTCCAAATTATTTTCCTGGGTTCATAGAATATTAATAAGGAGGAACCTTAGATTTTTATAGATGAAAAAATAGAGGCTGAGAGGGGAGTTAACTTGTTCAAAGACACAGTTGATGACAGATCCAGCTCTCAAACCCAGTCCCCCCAAGTACAGTTTTTTCTAGTTTAGGAAACAGAACTCCTGCTATGATGGTTTAATTCTTTCTCTTGTTTTTCTCCCCTCCTCTTTATTTTTTTCTGTTTTTCTAGATTTGGAAAGATTCCTAGGCAAGTTTGGACAGGACGCACAGAAGATAGAACAATCAGTCCTGATTGGCTGCTCAGACCAGCTCGAAGCCTGGTTTGCCCTGGATCTGGGCCTGGGAAACCCCTCAGGTTAGGGTGCTCATTGGTCCTTGCTGCCCTGGAATAAAGGGGATCCTAAAACTCTGATGGAGGCAACCCTGATCTCCTTGTTAGAAGACCTTGGAGATTATCCCTCAATGGTCTTGGATGAACCCCCTCAACATCATCCCAGATGTTCAGCCTTTGCTGGGAGATCCATTGTGAGGGACAACCCAACCCATTCCTGAGCAGACCATTCAATCCCTTTTGGAGAGCTAAGTGTTTGAAACTTTTTCATGGTCATAGATCTAAGGCTGAAAGGGAACTCCAAGGCCATCTAGCCCATCTCTTTCATTTTACAAACATGTAAACTGAGGTCGGGGGAGTTAATTAACTTGCCTAAGCAGTTGTCTGAGTCAGGATTTGAACCTTGGGCTTTTGACACCAAGTTTAGCATTTTTTCCCTCTGTATTTCCACTGTATATCAGTCCATCCTCACTCCTGAATAGACTAAGTCATAAACTCATCATTCTAGAGATGGGGGCAGCTGGAGACTTGAAGGAAATCCCATTCTGTCCAATTAAAATATCCCTCCCAGGCTCATAATACTTTGTATGTCCATTGACTGGAGAGGGACTTTTTTTCTGGGAGTTTTTACTTTTGTAATGTTTAAGTAAGGCATTTTATTGAGGAACAGTCACTTCCCTATAACCCTTTCTCTTCATGTACTTTCCCTTACAACAACAAAAAATAATTAAAATCATTTGATGTAAGAGCTGATGGATTGTCCCAAATTCCATATGCAGCACTTTATGCAGTGCCTAGCACACAGAAGGCACTTAGTAAATATTTATTGACTAACTGGCTGACTGACCATAATATACCATCTTCTCCTAAGAGGAGGGCACTCCATCCAGCATCAGGCATCTTGAATCAAAGTGGATTATGTACTATTCAGTCTTCACCTACATCATTATATATTGTCTTCACCTATATTACCATATATATTATTCTAGGATCTCCTTTATTTTCTCTGTATCAGTTCATACAGGTCTTCCCACCTTTTCCTTCATTGTTCATATTCATGGTTCCTAAATAGTTTAGTCCATTATGTTTACTTGTCATAACTGGATCAGCCATTCCATTATCCACCATGACTGGAAGGCTCTTCCTCCTCTCCTTTGTTTCTTTAGAGTCCCCAGTTTTCTTCAGAACATAGCTTATGTATCCCTTTCTACAGGAGACTTTTTCTGACTCCCATTCTCCCAGGGGTTAATGCTCTCTGTTTCCTGTATTTCCTTTGTATTATTCTATATCAACTTTGTATTGAGTCTGTCTCTCTATCTATTCTATCTGTGTCTCTATACATGGTAAATTTCTCCATGAAAATGTTTTTGCCCTTATATCTCTATTCTAGGAGGTGCTTTATAAATGTTTGAATTGATGGGCAATAATTTGTTTTCTATTTTTTATTGCTACCATAACTATTTTTGTATGTTTTAGATTCAATTTATTTAGCACTTCCTATAAGCAGGTTCCTTACATACATACTCATAATTTTATATATAAGATATGGATATGTACCTATAGTTTACATGTCACTTTATGATATAAATGATTATTACATCTACATGATTACATGAACTCATTGGTAGCTAGGTGGTACAGTAGATAAGTGTGCTGGCCCTAGAGTCAGGAAAACCTAAGTTAAAATCTGATCTGAGACTTTTTTTTTATGTGATTTATTTATTTAACATTTTTCCCCAGTTACATTCAAGACAATTATTTTTTACTTTTGTTTTTAAATTGTGGGTGGGGATCTAGGTTTTCTCCCTTATCCCCACCCACAATTAAGAAACCACATGTGAAATTATGCAAAATATTTTCACAAAAGTCAATTATGAAAGAAAATATAGATCTCCCACCCTAATGAAAATAAAAACCCTCAAGAACAATCAAGTTAAAAAAGAGAGAATGCTTCAATCTGTATTCAGTTACAATCAGTTCCTTCTCTGGATAAGGATGACTGTTCCCTTCAAAACAGTCGTGGATGATTGTATTACTGAGAATAGCAAAGTCATTTACAGCTGGTCATCCCAGAACATTGCTTTGTATACAGTACCTTTCACTTTGAGATCATGAAGAACTTTCCAGGTTGGTTGGTTTGTTTTTCTGAGAGCATCCTACTCATCATTTCCCAAAGAACAACAATATTCCATCACAAACACATACCAGAGTTTATTGAGCCATTTCTCAATCGATGGACATCCCTTCAATTCCCTTTTTTTTTTTTTTTTTTTGCCCTGAGAAGAGAGCTTCTATGAAAATTTTTTGTACTTATATGACCTGAGACTTTTACTAGCTGTGTGACCCTCTTTCTACCTCAGTTTCCTCATCTATAAAATAAGGAAAATGAGAGCACTTTCAGGGTCATTGTGAGGATAAACAAATAATATTTGTAAAGTGCTTTGCAAACCTTAATTCATGCTATAAATGCTTAGTATTATTATTATTATTATTATGCAACTTTTTTTTTTTACTGTTAATAACTTTTTTAGGACTCCATGCTCAGTAGTGAGATGGTTAAGTCAAAAGATATGAGCAGGTAGTTATCTTTTCTTACATAATTCCAGATTAATTTCCAGTTTAGAAACATTCTGTTAGAATAGAATCAGGGGCCTTTATATTTTCAAAGTATCCCATTGTTTTGTGTCTCATTTTTCTCCTAGGTTCTTTGCAGAAATCTGAAATGGAAACTCAGCTCCAGGGTTCCTTTACTGAGCTAAGAAAGGCTCTGTTCCAGTTGAATGAGAAAGATGCTTCCTTGATCGCCACGGTAGATGCTCGCCTTCTCCCTTTTCTAGGGCATATGTTGCTTGGGGAGGGATGTGTGTGTACCCAGGCAGAGGTGTGTGGGTGTATGTAGGAGGCAGCCAGTATTTGATCTCTTACCCTGCAGGTCGAGGACTTCCCACAGACCTTTTCAAAAAGAGAACCTAAGCTACATGGAGATTGCTCATTCTGTCCCCCCAGAAGCAAGGCAGGCCGGGCTGGACTGGACTTTCCAGCAGCTATATCTGGCTTGGATAACAAATAAGACTTGCACAGGTTAAGGAAACCTGATTTTCACCAAAGAACAGAAAGAACTTGAGGACAGAAGCTGTGAACCTCACTGAGTGTCCCTGTAACACAAGGTGACTGACTCAGTCAAGGCATTTACACACCTCTCCCACCTTTGTACATTGTAAATGTCACTCCCGAGCTGCAGACTTTTCCCCCTCATTTCTTTACATCTCATTTTCTGATGTTATTATTCAGTCTTTTTTTTTTTTTTTTTTAGTGGGATTTTCTTGGCAAAGATACTGGAATGTTTTGCCATTTCCTTCTCCAGCTCGTTTTACAGATCAGGAAACTGAGGCAAACAGGGTTCAGTGGCTTGCCCAGAGTCGCACAGCTAGTATCTGAGATCAGGTTGGAACTCAGCAAGATGATTCTACCTGACTCCAGGCCCAGCCCTTTATCTACTGCTACCTAGCAGCCCTGAATCCCATTTAGGAAACTACTTTTAAGTGTAAGTAACTAAAAAAGATGATCCCTAGATCTGATCACACCCCAGCATGCTGGAAGGAAGGGTTCACAGCTAGTGTGGATGATGGAGTAGTAATTTCAGAAAAGTTCCCAAATCTGTGTGATATGCCTGTCCCACTTTCCTCCCTTCCTCTCTTCCTCCTTTCCTCCCTTCCTCCCTCCGTTCTTCCCTCCCTCCCTTCCCCCTTTCCTTTTTCCTTTCTTCCTTTCTTCCTTCCTTTCTTTCTTCCTTCTTTTCTTTCTTTCTTTCTTTCTTTCTTTCTTTCTTTCTTTCTTTCTTTCTTTCTACCTTCCTTCCTTCCTTTCTTTTTCTCTCTCTCTTTTTATCTTTCTTCCTTTCTTTCTATCTCCATATTACTTCAGTGCCTATATATATATATATATATATATATATAAAATGCATATATATACATATATGTGGGGGGGAATCCATCTGCAACATTACCTAGATGAATTTCTCCAGAAATTCAAAGAAAAATGTCAACTCCCTTCCAATACTCCCACTCTGAATGATTCCTGCCCACTTATACATACATATGTCTATGAATATAGAGATGTATATACACATGTACATATATATATAGATACTCATATAAAGAGAGTGCCAAAAACTCACTGGGCATTTCACACACATATGTGTATCTATACAGAATCATATTGTATATATGCACGTGTGTATACCTATATGTTGGTGTGTGAACAAAATATATGTGTGTACACATGTGTACATAGTATGTATACAGATATACATGTGTATGTATATTTATATGTATGTGTTTAAATCTATATAGTAGATGACAGATAAATTGCTAGTTGATAAACAAGGCATAGACACAGGTACATGTACACATAAGCAAGCTTCCTTCTGGCTCTCTTATGTTAAGAAAAATGCCCTAAAACCAAAGAGCCCATGATCTTGGGAATGGCCATCGCTAAGGGTTTGGTTCTGGACTCTGAAGCACAAGGATGTTACTGACGCAGCCCAATGTGGGGGAGGGAGGGAGCCCAGAAATTTGAATCTGAGCCCTGACATTCACTAGCTGTGTGATTGTGGACACGTACCCCAAGCAGCTCCCTAAGGGGGGGGCTACTAAGTAATACATGGGCTGAGCGTGTGTGGGTGGGAAAGCAGCTCCCACACAAAGGAAGTCAAGGATACTCAGTGTCCGTGAGCCCTCATCCGAAGGGCCCTCTACATTCCCATGGAAAATCTGAACAGATAACAGAGGTCGGAACTTAAATGAACAACTAAAGACATTTGAATCAGAACCAGTCTCATCAGGTAACTTTGGATTATTTTTAGATGCAAAAAAAAGTCATAGACTTTTTATTGAGGCTGAACTATCAGAGGAACATTATCAGGTCTTTTCCTTCACACTGCAATGGAAAAACTGCATACTTTGGAATCAAAATCCTGGATTCAAATCCTGATGCTTATTGCTTGAGCAGCTTTAGGTGACTCTTTTCCTTACTGGTTAAAAAAAAAAATGAGTTTGAAGAAATGGTCTCTCCCACTCTGGTCCTTTCTGGATCTTATCCGATGGTCTTATCACTTTGCAGAGGAAAAAGTGGGCAGGAATCACTTGGCAGGGAGCCACGCCTTCTTGGAGGTGCTGGAGAGACTGGGCTGCTCATGGAGTGACCCAAGTTTGTTTTTGTGTTTGCTCAGGCTCACTCCCTTCTCCACTGGCATGAGTGCCATCAGTTTTGTAGCAAAAGCGGGCAGCCCACCCAGAAGAATGTGGCTGGCAGCAAGCGCGTGTGCCCCTCTAGTAAGATGACCCACTACCCTCAGGTGAGCGTTGCTGTGGGGACTGGGGTGGTCCAGTGG
This sequence comes from Sarcophilus harrisii, assembly GCF_902635505.1. NCBI lineage: Eukaryota > Metazoa > Chordata > Mammalia > Dasyuromorphia > Dasyuridae > Sarcophilus > Sarcophilus harrisii. The sequence goes on along the minus strand of NC_045427.1, from coordinate 613,141,727 downwards.
CAGCCCCTGACACCTCGCTCTTCCCTAGATGTCCCCAGTGGTGATCACCCTGGTGTCCGATGGGACCCGATGCCTGCTTGTCCGCCAGAGCTCCTTCCCTAAGGGGATGTACAGTGCCCTGTCCGGATTCTGTGATATGGGTAAGGAGCCTTCAGACACAGACACTGCACACGGGGGAGTCTGTCCCTCTGGCTATTTCCTTGTGTCCCGTCATCTGAAAGCTTAAACTTTCGAGCACCCCCGACATCCCTGGAGAAGCCCCTGGCGTGTCCCTGTTATATACCAGACACCCGATGGGCAAGGGTCCCGGCCGCCTTCTGGCTTCTATTCCTTGTCTGAGTTCGCCCCCTCCCTCTGTCACAACATCCACACTCCACACCTGGGGGTCCTGAGTTGCCGGCTGTGAGGCAGCACCCCGATGACTCAGTTGGAGCCCTGATGCCGGACCCTCTGTCTCCCACACACAGGCTCCCCAAATCACCCTCCCCGCTGCAGGGTTCTCCCAAACTAACCCGAGTGCTTCTAGGTGAGACTGTGGAGGAGAGCGTGCGGCGAGAAGTGGCCGAAGAGGTGGGGTTGGAGGTGGAGAGCCTGCAGTACTCGGCGTCCCAGCACTGGCCCTTCCCTAACGGCACGCTCATGATCGCCTGCCACGCTACCGTGGGGCCGGGCCAGACCGAGGTGAGCCTCTCTCTGTCCACCCCTCCGTGTGGTTCCAACACACAACCAGCCCATTGTTAGGTGTTTAGTGGGGGCCGATGAGATATAACATGTGACCCTGTAAAGAGCTTGCATTCTGTTGGAGGAAAAAGAGATTTGGAGAGTAATTGGGTTTGGAACTGAGTTTGTAATAACTGCAACTAGCATTGATGGAGCACTTTGAGATTTGCCATCATCTCATTTGTCCACGAGGTAGATGCCCATTTGTAAAACTCGCTCTGTAAGAGTGAGAAAAATTAAGTGACTTGCCCAGGATCACAGAGATTCAAATAGAAGTGTCCCGAGTTCAGATCCAGCCTTCTTACTCTTTAATACTTCTTTAATACTCTTTAATAATATACATACAAGTCTCCATAAAAGATATTTAGCTTCCTGGCTCCCTCCTCATACACACACCTAAGCCTGACGCTGTTTCTTTTTCTTGGTACCAAATTTGACCTTTTTGGCCAAGTCAGGACAAAGGACTTCCATCATTAGAGACTTTTGTCCTGGTCTCATGGACTCTTAGAATCAGAGTCGGCTTCAGAGATCTAGTCTAAGGCATCTGAAACTATTTTTTTCCTTTCCTGAGACAATTGGGGTGAAGTGACTTGCCCAAGGCTTAAACTTTTTTTTATGCAACCCCATCCTAAATCTGAACCAAGGGGTTTCTGGCAGTGTTTGTGCATGCACAGGGCAAAATGTGCATGAATCAGAATCAAGGCTGCAGGGACGTTGTGAGATGCAACACGGGGAAGTGCTGCCATTAATTCAAAATCAAACGTACAACCAACCCAAAGTGTTTCTTAGATTCATTGTGCTTTTGATTTAGAATTTATTTGAGGGCATTGCATTCAGAAACCTTGTATTGGGGGCAGATTTTTATGATTCCCCCCATTCAGTTATGGCCACAAGTCACAGTCTGAGAAGCTTTGATCTATTCTAGTCTGCCGCCCAGGATAGGAACCCCTTCTGCAGAGTCCCTAACACGCTCTGCCTGGATTATCTCCACCTGTTGAAATTCCCAGGCGTCTCATGACCCAGCCCAAATGAAGTCATCCGGTCTCTGCTTGCCAAAGGCACCCTGGTGTTTGGGCTTCAGTGTCTAGAGTGATCTGTGTCAGCCTTTCTTGGGGGCCACAAAGGCTAATAAGCTTCTTGTAAGACAAAAGATGCCATCCCATATACTGACCCACTATCCCAAGGAGAGAGCCCAGGACCTGGAAGGAGAAAGCATCAAACACTTATCGGGCTGTGGGATCCTAAACAAGTCACATAGCCTCTTTCTGCCTCAGTTTCCTCCTCTATAAAATGGGGGTAACCGCAGCAACTGCTTCTTCTCTGGATTGTTGTGAAGAGCAAATGAGATAATATTTGTAAAGCCCTTTACAGACTTTAAGGTGCCAACATTGCTAGCTAGGAGAGCTCACTTTTTAGTGCTCGTCATTTGTTTGTCCCCTGACCTCTGGGACTCTCCCACTCCAACAGGATTTTTGAATCTATCCTGACCAGACAGCAGGTTCAGGATACTGTTCTCCATAAGACCTGTTTGAAAACCATTTTCTCACCTTTCTTACCATGCTAGGGACAGCAGGGGAAAACTGACACTCTCCAACCCAGCTTCAGCAAAGAATAGCAGGCAGAACAAACTGCATTTAAATACGTGTTGATTGATTGAACAATTATCAACTGGGTGACCCTGGACAAAGTGTTGGAACTGTTTTATTTAAACTTTGTTCCTCATGCAATTCTGTGGGACTTTTATCAACAAAGTCACAGAGAGGCACAGAGCCACACAGTGGTGGGACTTCTCCTTCCCTGTGTTCTCTATACTACCAAAATTCATTAATTCAATAAGCATTTATCAAGGTCCTACTATATTTCAAGTACCATGTAAGTACTGGTCCCTGTCTTCAAGGACTTTACATTCTCTTAGTGGAGAGAGTTAGAGGAACACATGCACAGATAATTAATGTAAATAAATACAAAGTAAATAAGGTTTTCTTTTGAGGGGGAGAGGACTTCAAGAAAGACCTATGTAGAAAATAGCCCTTGAAATGAATCTTGAAAAAAAAAAAACCTAGTTATTTTAAGAGCTGGAGGAAGAAAATGAAGGACATTTCTAGTCTAAGATCGCGTAGGCAAATAGAGCCTAAAACATATTCCTATCACACACTCAGAAAATTCATAGCATCTTTATTTCTTGTGTCTCCCAGATCCACGTGAACTCCCAGGAGCTTGAGGCGGCAGGCTGGTTCAGCCTGGAGGAGGTGGTCTCCGCTCTCAGGAAGAAAAGCCCACCTGCCCGTCAGCAGGATGGCTCCATCCCTTTCTGGTTACCTCCCAAGGTGGCCATTGCTCACCAGTTGATTAGGGAGTGGGTCCAAAAGCAGAGCTCCTCTTCAGATCTTGTTTAACCCCATCGAGACACCTACAGATATCTCTCTTCCACATCCTTGGGGGACATAGCAAAGACTGATGGAGGCGAGCAACAGTGGCCGGAGGCAAGCCAGCCTCCCAAGCTGAGACGCATTTTGGGACGATGGAGAGAGCATTATAGGAATCCCACCCCTGATCCTTACTAATGGCAAGTCATTTATAACATCACCGAGTCCTGGCTTTCTCCTCAGTAGAATACCAGTAGAACCTACCTCGTGGGGTCAGTGTGAGGAAGCAGCAAATTCAGAGTTTTGAAAACCTTATGGCTGACATTTATATATAGCATTGTTATTGTTATTAGGCCTGTGATGTGGAGAAGGCAAGCCTCTCATGAGAGACCTCAATTAGGAGGAGAGCGAGAGGCCCCGTAATTTAACAAATGGGAGACTGGGTTTGAGTCTGGTGAGAGGCTTCCAAACTTGCCAGCTTTGTTACTGGGGCAAATCACTTAGCTTCTCAGAGTCTCTGTCCCCTTGCTGTAAAGTGGGCATATTAATACCTGGACACTCCCCCTCAAAGGGCTATTATAAAGAAGGCACTTTGCACATCCTTCCAGTGTTACAGGAACATAAGCCTTTGTGCCTGCACCAGAACAATGAGTGCTTACTAAATGACGAATGAATGATTAGATAAAAGGAAAGCAGCATTGTTCAGTGCCAGAGAAGGAACTCTATTTAAATATTGCCTTAGGAGCTGTTAAATTGTCTACACCTTTGATCCAGCAATATCACTACTAGATTTGTATATCAAAAAGATCAAAGAGGAAAAGGACTCACACATACAGAAAGATTTACAGCATCTCTTTTTTTGTGATGGAAAAGAATTGGAAACTGAGGAGATGCCCATCTGTTGGGGAATGGTTGAACAAGTTATGGTATACAGAGGTGATGGAATACTATTGTGCTGAAAGAAAAGATAAAGGGGAGAAGCCCAGTAAGACTGATGTAGAATGAAGAGAACAGAACCAGAACAATTTATATGAGGATGGAGATATTGTAAAGACAGTAACTTTGACAGATTTATGATTATAATCAATCACAATTCCAGAGCACTGATGAAACGCACTCCTCACCTCCTGGTGGACAGGGGAAGTAATCAGTGCCCAATGAGACACTTTGGTTTTTGGGTGGCCAGTGTAAAAATCTGTTTTGCTTGACTATGTATGTTTGTAAAAGGGTTTTATTTTTCTTGCCTTCTCAAAGTGGGGGGAAATGTGGATCTCTATGAAAATAAAATAACAATGAATTTTTAAAAATAAAGGTCATATGCGAGATGACACTAGTAGAAAGGGAAAATACAAATGAATGTAGATTCTTTCTTATAGATTTCTCTAATTTTCCCTTTGACACCAAAGTCTTCCTGATGGAAGGCCTGTTGGGTTTCTATAGCTAGGATTCCAAGTTTTTACCCTAAGGATTAAAATAATCTTGAGGTTGTTTGGGGAGAATGTCAGCAGTACTTTCAGCCGAATATTTTTAAATGTACAGCAAGTGGCAAACCATTTCTATGTGAGTCACTAGAATCAGGGGACAGTTTCATGGCAGCAGTATCAGAAATCTCTGCTGTTATATTTAATACATCACTCATTTCCTGAGAGGTAGCAGTTGGATGCCGCTAGCCTAGAATGCTTTTCCCAGTCCCCTCCTTATGTTCTCCTAGAGCAGAGACATGTTGATGGCTGTCTCTAGCTGTTGCAACTGGGGAGGGGAGAATAGCTCTCACTACCATGTGATTTACTGAGCTGTTGGTCCTTGGTAACCAAATAACCAACTGTTTTGACAAAGACTAGTGACATGTAAAGTACACAGAACTCTGTTTTCTATCATGGTAGAGTCTAACACAGAAACAGCCTCCTAGAACTAGAAACATCGAATAACGCAAATATTTCCAGAATTAGAAACTTGTAATACCCCCAAATATTCCCAAAAGCCACACCTGCCTCAGGGTTACTGGTAAATCAGTAAATGGCAAAATTGGAACCTCGGAAAGTTAAGCACAAGTTAGAGCCAGGCTGGCCTCTGGTTTTCCCGATGCAGAGGAGGCAAATTAACACAATCAAATGCAAAAATGGTGGTTCTCCTACCAGTCAATGATTTAGCCTAATTTCCTTACTTTCTATGTAAAGAAATTCTTACTGTTCTATGAAGAACAGAGAGTCCTAGTCACTTGTTGGGTAAAGGCTGCAATCTGGAAGCAAAAGAGAAAGAATATGGGCTAGTTTCAAGCCTACAGAAGTCAGACTTAATGGGAGCAGCGTGGGACTGTAGCCCACCAATATGAAAACAGTTAATAAGGTGTTAGATAGAATTCAGTGAACCAAATCTATTATTTCCCAGTGATCCAGCTCTTTGAAGTACACATAATATACTACTATTTGGGGGCTCAGAATAGGTACTTATTTTAATGACTGAAATTCTAGCCTGAAACCTATCACTTGGGTCCCTTTCCTTGATAACAGAGCAACTTTATCCCAAGCCATTACTTTTTTGTTTTTTGTTTTTTTAAATAGATGCATTTAGTGAAATGGCATATAAGTACTAATAAAACACTTCTATCAAGAGACCGCCTCATATTCTCCCAGAAACAGATAAATTACTGATGAGAGCGAAACCAGACAGCCCTGTAAAGTTATGTAAAATTACCAACAAAAAGTTATACAAACTTAAAGGGACTCTCTGGAATCAGGAAGAACTTCCAGAGAATGACTCCTTTCATATACAAACCTAGATGGTCCCACATCCTCTGGAGTCAGGAAGGAGAATATCAGAGAATATGCCCTTTCATATACAAACTTAAGTAGTCTTGCCTATTCTGTTCTGTTGTTCTATTTCTGTATGAAGTAGGCCTTCAGAAAATGTTTCTTTGCAAAAATCCTTTCTCTCTTGAGAATAATTGCCAGTTATCCTGGTGTCTTTCTAACAATAAAAGCCTTTTTATCACAGCTTTTTAGTAAGCAAATTTTCTTTGCTACGAGTCCACTGGTACTTTGGTACCTTGGAGACCAAGGATCTCACACCCATCCCTCCCACATCTCTTCTTCACAACCCTACCCACATCATTACCACCAATGGAAAAAGTGTACACGTCTAGGGAAAACATATGTCTAGAGAAGGAAAATATATGTCTAGGCACCTACAGACAGGGGCAACAATGTCCCTTTTACACAGACCTTCCCATGAGATCAACTCACCCTTTATACTGGCAGGTCATTACTTATTAACATGAATACACTGAAAGGTAGGGTAATAAAGTGGATAGACCATTGACCTTGAAATCAAGGAAACGTGTTAACCTCACTATGTGACCAGGTTCATTTAATTTTTCAATACCTCAAGCAACTCTCTAAGAAAGGACTTCTTAATTGGGAAATTTTTAAAAGTAAATATTTTGACAACTGTATTTCAGTATAATTGGTTTTGTTTATAATCCTGTATGTTTTTATTTTATGTATTTAAAAATATTATTCTTGTTTGGGACAAAAAGACCTACCCAAAGTGACTACTCAGAGATCACTCATAGAAAGAATTATCTATTAGAATCTTGAGAAGTGGACCCCATGCTGGTCTGTGAGCCGAATTCACAGCAGGACAGGGCCATTCCCTTGAAAATGTTCACAACTTTTATACATTTCAGACAAAGAACCCTCAAAATCCCACCCTCTATATGGTATGATTGGTCACATAAGTCTATTCCCCTATTTGGTCAGTGGAATGCAGTAGATGTATAGCTTTCCCACCAGTGTCCTTCTTTGAATAATAGAATATAGTCCAGACCTTATCTAAAATTACATGTTTCCTCACCACGGATCCTCTTTTGGACAGTAGAACGTAGTCTGGGCCTTATCTGAAATCACATGCTTCCTAAACTGAGGCCTTTAAGGCTTTGGATAACAGTCCCTGATCAATATGTGCTTAATCTGTAAGTTCTTCACCTTTTCTCCACACATTCTGAAAAGGAATTCCTAGATTTCATCAGACTGCTATCATACATCAGAGCCCATGACATTAAAAAATGGTTAAGATTCCTCTGCTTTAAAATTATAAATTACAATGTGGTTGCCCATTGACCTCATGGGATGGACTTTCTACACAACAATAAAATCATATAAAATATTCTTTCATCAGAATACTGGAACACACTACATTTGGACTTACATTATCCAATGATAGGCAAATTATACATGGAATATTCTGTTTCATCCATTAGATGTCTTCCCATTATTATACAAAATAAAAAGTAGAATTCAAAATATAAATCTTCAATATTTCAAGAAGCCATGAGCTCATCAATCTTGAGACTCCCCTCTTCTTACAAGCACAGGTTACAACTTCTCCATGACTTTATAAATGCTTTTTAAAAATTGGGGTGCCACATCAAGAAAAAGATATATGGAGACAAAATGCAGATCAAAGCATACAATTTTCCTTTTTTGTTTTTTATTTCTTGTGGTTTTCCCCCTTTGTTCTGATTTTCCTTTCACAATATGACTAATATGGAAATATGTTTAAAATAATTGTACATATATAATATCAGATAACTTGCTCTCTTGGAGAAGAAGGAAGGAGGAAAACTTTGGAGCTCAAATCTACAAAAATGAGTGTTGAAAACTATCTTTGTATGTAATTAAAAAAAAAAACTTTTAAGTGGAAAAATGGCGTGCCAAAAAAAGGACATACATACACCATCACCTTACAAGGGGCCTTGGGAATTTAATGAGACTGATCTTTGGGTAATGAATAGACAGCCCATCAGTCACCTGGCTACACACAATACCTGAAATGTTTAAGACATTGCAAACCTTTCAATGTTGTCCATCAGTTCCTTGACTCTAATTATCCTGTAGCTTTAGATTCTCATTGACAAGAAAGTGTCTCTAGCAGAGGACTCTACCTGGGATTCTCTTCTGTCTAAATCCCATCTGATCTCAAGATCTTCTCTTTTGCCAAAGGAATTCTGACTCATTTTCATTCCTCTGTGTATATGGGTTCATTGCAAGTAGAGGAGAAATCTATTTCCCAGTGGATGAAGTAGGTACAATTAACTGACTGAAACCATGGACCAAATGGGAGTATGTCCATGATCTCTGGGTTTATCAGCCTTTATGTAAACCCATACAAATGCATATATACACACAAATATGTTATGTATTATGTGTACATACATATACCCCATTTTTCACTCCTTATAGGCAACTTAGAAAAAAAACATCACTTACTGGTTCATAGATAAGAGGCAGTTTCCCATTGGATCATCTGGCCCTTTGTCTACAACTACATAAATTTGAAGTCAGGGATTGTGGGATTTGAATCTGATTGTGAATTTTGTTCTCACCTTTTCAAGAATGGAGACCACAGAGATCGTCCCCGCTGGTCTTCTTTTTCTTCTTATGAGTAGGAATAAAGTTTCTTAAAATTGTCTGTGGGCTTTTGTCAAATGTATGTTATTGCACAATCCTGAGCATAATATATATATTTTAAAAATTCATTAATGAAGAAAGAAGAATCAGGAGGCAACTAGTTGGTGCAGTGGATAGAGCACCAGCCCTGAAGTCAGGAGAACCTGAATTCAAATCTGGTCTCAGACACTTAACATTTCCTAGCTGTGTGATCCTGGGCAAGTCACTTAACCCCAAATGCTTCAGCAAAAAAAAAGAAAGAAAGAAAGAAAGAAAAATCAAAGCAAATTGTACCTCTTCCAGTGAATGGCAGTACTGCTATCCCCTCAAACTCTCATGTGCTTCCTAGTGTCACGTGCAATTCCGGCATCTTTTCCCAAGTGAAGTCAACTTGGAATATCGGCCCATAGGAGTTCTCTCACAGCACCCATTAATGGAACTCCTTCTCCTGGATATTTCTAGCAGGAATTCTCAACCTGCATCTGTGAATTTTTTTGTTAATGTGTTGAAAACTGCATTCATTATAATTGAGTTTCTTTGTAATCCTGTGTATTTTATTTTATGTATTTAAAAACATTGTTCTGAGAAGGCATCCATAAGTTTCACCTGCTCAAAAAGGTCTATGACACCATGGAGATTAACAGTCCTGGCTTAGGTTATGTGAGCATAGGGAATCTACATTCTTATCTCAATCTCAAATCACTATAGTGCTTAAGAACATTCAAGTGGGGAACACTTTGGGTGGTTTTTTGGCCTCCTGGACAAATGGGACAGCATTTCTTTGAACTAGGAATGTCTATTTCTGCTGTAAGTGGTAGAAAGGTTGGAGTGAAGAGGCAGGTTCATGTTGTAAATTGTAAAATAGAGCTGGATGGAGGAAAAAAAAACTAATAAAAAAGATCTCCAAGATGGAGGATGACTCTGAACAGAGCCAGTAGGAGGGTAGATTCCCCCATCTGGTGTTCAGTTGCTAAAGTCTCAAACTCTGTCTAGAAATCTACAGAGAAGCAATTTGGAATGTTAGAAAGAAAACTGGATTTAGAATCAGGAGAAACCAGGTTCTAATCCTGCTTCAAGTATTGATTAGCTATGTGATTATACACAAGTCACAACCTCTCCATGCCTCAGCATCCACCTCTGTAAAATAAGGACATAATACCCACCATCCAAGGTAGTTGTTGAAATCCAACAATGTGTAAAATTCTTATTGTCTCCATAGAGCCTGTTTTTTTCTTTGTATCCCTAGTATTAAGCACAGTATCTGGCACACAGAAAGCACTTGATAAATGTTTGTTTGACTGATTGGATACCTTATGACAGGGTTTTGGAGGATAAAATTAATCTTAAAATCTCTGTAATCAAATTTTTCCGACATGATATAATGGAAAAATGACTTGGATACGACATCAATAGCTACAAGTTCAAAGTTTTACTCTGGTAACTACCACAGTGATCATAGATATCACCTGGAATGTCTTTGAACCTCAGAGTTATCTGCAAAATGGAATGCACCACCTACCTCCCAGGTAACCCTTGTCAACATTAAAGCTCTTTAGAAATAGGAGTTCTTGTTTTTATTAATTTCTCAAAGCTAGAAAAGTGTATACAGCGAATGCCTTTTGGTGTGAATCTCCTTCCCTGTGGCAGAATTGTGTCCCCATGTTTGGCGTCTATGGAGTTGGTACAGAAACATGTACTGTGTAAAATAAGCATTTTATAAAGCTCAGACCAAGAATGAGAAAGAACACAGAGAGGGTCAGACTTTCAGAATAAAATTTCTGTGGGCAGAGCAGCAAACACACTGGACAAATGGGACTCTGTCCAAGAGCACTAGCAGTTTGGGGAAGAAGTAGCACACAAACCATAACTCTACCCCATGAATCTGAATCTGCTGTCAGTGAGGAGATGCCTTAACTTGGGCCAATACTACTAATAATTTTTTTATTATAGCTTTTTATTTACAAGTTATATGCATGGGTAATTTTTCAGCATTGACAATTGCAAAACCTTTTGTTCCAACTTTTCCCCTCCTTCCCCCCATCCCTTCCCCCAGATGGCAGGTTCACCAATACATGTTAAATACGTTAAAGTATATAATACAATATATGTATACACATCCAAACAGTTATTTTGCTGTACAAAAAGAGTCAGACTTTGAAATGGTGTACAATTAACCTGTGAAGGAAATCAAAAATGCAGGTGGACAAAAACAGAGGGATTGGGAATTCTATGTAGTGGTTCATAACTATTAATAATTTTAAAACAAGTTTTATTGAAAAACAAACTTTATTCTCTAATACTTTATTTACCTAGTGATCAGTTTCAAATACTTTATTTACATATTCATGTCATACTCTGATGAATATATTTACCTATAGATAAGCATGTGTTCACCTGAAAGCTTCTGAGGATTTAACCTGCATTATTATTTTATCCATCACTTTCTTAAGTCTAGACAATCAACATAATAATAAACTAAAACAAATTACCGAATAGGGATCTTACAAGATGGATGCTTCCCAAGTCACTTTGTGAGTTTGAGGGCTCCTGGATTCCAGAATTGATATTAGATGTTCAGTGGAAGATATTTCTTGAAAGAAAAGATAAGATCAGATAGGATGATATGAAGGGACTCAAAAAGCCATTCCTGGCCAGCCAAAAGATCTGGTTGCTTGGCCAGTGTGGGTTATAGATAAATGTGACAAGTGAACAACCCCACAAAGTTGTCTTCACCTCCCAAAAGAGTGTAATAGGTATGATGGGTTATTGTTTTCTGTTTTAAGTATTTGTTAATGCCTACTTAAGTAGAGGTGTGATGGAACCAAATTAAACTTAAACTTGAGAGAACTGGTTGTTAAATTTTCAGTATGAGCATTTATATTTCAGAAACCAGCAAATACTACAAATTTATTAGTTTATTATTATGTCAATAGTCTAGACTTAAGAAAGTGATGGATTAGTTTATTGTTATGCTGATTTAGATTTAAGAAGATGACCTGATTCATTTATTATTATGTTGATTGTCTAGACTTGAGAAAGTGATGAAAAAATATTAATAATGCAGATTGAATGTGTTTGATATGGGTACATTTTTCTCCCTAGAGAGCCTATTGTTAAAGATTTAGCAGCACATTGCTGCTGCTGATTCTTTTATATATGAGGCCTTGTGTGTGTGTGCATGTGTGTGTATGTATGTAAAGAAATAAATGGCTTACCAATCAAACTCCCAAGAAACTATTTTACTGACCTAGAAAAAATAACAACAAAATTCATCTGGAAAAACAAAAGGTCAAGAATTTCAAGGGAACTAATGAAAAGAAAAGCAAACAAAGGTGGCCTAGCTGTACTAAAACTATATTATTAAGCAGCAGTCACCAAAACCATTTGGTATTGGCTAAGAAATAGTCTAGTTGATCAGCGAAATAGGTTAGGTTCACAGGACAAAGTAGTTAGTGACTATAGCAATATAGTGTTTGACAAACCCAAAGACCCCAGCTTTGGGAATAAGAATTCACAATTTGACAAAAACTGCTGGGAAAATTGGAAACTAGTATGGCAGAAACTAGGCATTGACTCACACTTAACACCTTACACCAAGATAAGGTCGAAATGGGTTCATGATCTAGACATAAAGAATGATATCATAAACAAATTAGAAGAACATAGGATAGTTCACCTCTCAAATCTGTGGAGGAGGAAGGAATTTGTGACTAAAGAAGAACTAGAGATCAATAAGATTCCATAACATTCATATACTACAATTTATTCATCCATTCTCCAGCTGATGGGCATTCACTCAGTTTCCAGTTCCTTCCACTACAAAAAGGGCTGCCACAAACATTTTTGCACATGTGGGGCCCTTTCCTTACTTTAAGATCTCTTTGGGATACAGGCCCAGTAGAAACACTGCTGTGTCAAAGAGTTGACTTTGATAACTTTGAGCTTATGAACTCCAGTTTTGTAACAACTACTTGATGTCCTTGGAAGAATCCCTGTAGAAGAAAGAGCTTCTTTCACCACTGAAAATACTTGGACTTTTTTCTTTTTCTTCCGTCTTTGAACAGGGATTGATTTATTATAATAAATCCTGCCAGTTGTATCCCCAAAACTGAATTTTTCTTCCTTGACTGATCCCTCTCTTTCTCTGCACATTCCTCTCCTATGAAATGCTTTATTTTTCTATCCTAAGTTCTTTCAGAATGTTCCTGGTTGGCTGTGCCCTAAATGGGCCTGAAAGTTTACACAAATCACCTCTATACCCCATGAATTTGAATCTACTGTCAATGAAAAGATGCCTTAGCTTGCTAGTAATTTGTGGCTTTGGTCCACAATCATTGGACTCCAACTGATGGGTAAATAGACAGGATGGTTGAGAGAATTCCCCAACACTAAGTTTTTAATAAATATCAATTGAACTGAAGAACTTCACTACCTGTGCTTCATCCTCATCCAGATCTCTGGTCTTCAATCCCTTCTGTTCTCTCAGTCCATCACTGGGAGAAAATTCTGATTCTTTTTCCCTCCCTTCATAGTTTTAATATAAATAACAGCGTATCTACTTCTACAGTACATTGTCCTTCTTCACCTTGTATTCTTTTGTCCCTTTATTCTTCCATTCTATCGTATCAATCTGCAGGTCTGGACTATCTCCCTAGTTTCCTCCCTAAAAAAAAAAAATGTAAAAGAAAAATATTGAGGATTACAACTCTTTGTTCTAGAGAGGTGGAGACCAGAATGATTTCAGAGTGGTCTGGAAAGACTTAAATGAATTGATACTGAATGAAATGAACAGAACTAGGAGATTATTATACATGGCAACAACAAGATTATAAGATGATCAATTCTGACAGATGTGAGTCTTTCCAACAATGAGATGATTAAGGTCAGTTCTAATGATCTTGTGAGGAAGAGAACCATGTACACCCAGTGAGAGGGTGGGACCTGAGTGTGGTTCACAACATAACATTCTCACTCTTTTTGTTGTTGTTCCCTTGCATTTTGTTTTCTTACTCATTTTTTTCCCTTTTTGATCAGATTTTTCTTGTGCAGCAAGATAGTTGTATAAATATGTTTACACATATTGGATTTAACATATATTTTAACATGTATAACATATATTGGATTATTTGCCATCTGGGGGAGAGATTGGGAGGAAGGAGGGGAAAATTTGGAACACAGGGTTTTGGAAGAGTCAGTGTTGAAAAATTATTCATCCATATGTTTTGAAAATAAAATATAAAAAACTTAAATAAAAAAACTGGAATTGATCTGCTTTAAAAACATGGTAAAGCCATGGTAAAAACATGGTAAACTCTTCTTGACCTCAAACTGATTCAATCTAGGAAGAGTACAGGGAGAAAATGTACACACACACACACACACACACACACACAAAGTAATACAAGGTAGATTATGATAGGACAAAGTATGATAAATAGCTGTAGGAAAAGTTGAAAGAGGGAATGTGCTTTAAGCTGTAGCATCAGGGAAGATTTCATGGAAGAGGTGATGAGCTGGTTTTTAAAAAGTGAGAGAGACTTTGTTGAACTTAGATGAGGAAGAATACATTCCATTCATGAGGAAATAGCCTGTGTTTTAAGCAGAACACAAGAGATGAAGATTAGGGGACAGCTAGTGATTTGGATTGAACAGAAAGTATATGAGATGAAAAATAAGACAGATTGGTTGGTGTCTAACCTCAACACTGTGTAGGATCCTAAATGCCAGATTGTTCCCAGTTTTCCACTATTACAAATACAACAGTTATAAATATCTTTGAACAGATTGGCCATTTCATAAAAAATGTTTTATATGCTATATAAATAAGCATCTAGGTGGTGCAACAGATAAACATACTTGGGACCTGGAGTCAAATTCAAATGGTGTCTCATATACTTGTTAGCAATGTGATCATGGGCAAATCATTTAACTTCTCTGAACCTCAGTTTTCTCTTCTGTAAAACCAGATAATAATCTATACCCCAGAGTTATAATGATCAAATGGGGTAATATATACAAAGTGCTTTGCAAACCTTAAATTGCTATATAAATACTAGCTATGATTTTTATTATCATTATGCTTTGTCTCCTCAAAATTCATTTGCTTCCCAGTTCCTCAGCCTCCTCAATCCCCATGATCTTTTTCTTCATTCTACATTGGGGCTGGCCAAATTTTTAATCTGCTCACTACCTACAAATATTCCACATTCTTTTCCACATTCATTTCATTTCCACATTCCTTTTCTCTAAAATTCTATTATCTATCCTAAATTGTCTCTTATCAGTCCATCACTCCCTGTGCTTCTTCTCTCTTAAACCCATTCTCTATCCACATCCACCCACCCACAACTGCCAGCCTTCCCAAGCCATCAGTTCTGCTCAGAACTAATTTTCTTTCTTTCAGAACACTGACAATTCTATTTAATCTCATTCTATACTCTTGAATACCTTGCCCCTTTAATCTATTGTTGCTTATCCCTTCCCAAACCCTAATTCTGGATTGCTTTTGTCATTATTTTCTCCCCTCCTACTTCCATGCTGCTGTATGTCTCTGGAGGAAATCACACAACTGTGCTGATTGAATTAATTCTATATTTAAACTAGCTTATCTCCACTGGGATCTCACTGCCACATGTCAATCTTTTCCCCTAATTTACTCATAATGCCCATATAATTAATTACAAATCTTCTCTTCTCTCAAGCCATTTACACTGACACCTTCTCAATACTATACTAATCTTAATTGAGATCCTCAATGCCTCTCACTTTGGGACTATTATGATAGCCTTCTCATTGATCTCCCTTCCTCCAGTTTCCTCTCTCCAGTCCATCCTCCACACAGCTGCTGAAGTGATATTCTTTAATCTTAAGCTTGGCCATACCAATACCCAATTCAAGAAACTTCATTGACTCCCTATGATCTCAAAGATAAAACTACAAAATTCTGAAAAGTTCTTCACATTTAGCTCCAAAGTACACATCCTATCCCCCCATATCCTTTGTGTTCCTACCAGCCTCTAAACAACATCCACTCTCTTGCCTTTGCATAAGTTAGCTCCTAACCCTGTAACCTGTACCTGCTTTATGATTTCTTACTTTTAAATTCTTATTGACCTTTGGTGGTGTTGACCTGTGAAGAAAGCGGGGGTATATTTGGACTCCTTCCTAGAAGTCTCAGGGAGTATGCTAATTTTTTAATATTAAATCCAATATATATTTATATAACAATTATCTTGTCATACAAGAAAAATAAAATCAAAAAGGAAAAAAAATGAGAAAGAAAATAAAATGCAAGTGAACAACATCAAAAAAGAGTGAAAATGCCATGTTGTGATCCACACTCTGTTCCCACAGTCTCTCTCTGGGTGTAGATGGCTCTCTTCATCACAAGACTATTGGAACTGCTCTGAATCATCTCATTGTTGAAGAGAGCCACGTCCATCAGAATTGATCATCATATAGTCTTGTTGTTGAAGTATATAATGATCTCCTGGCTCTGCTCATTTCACTCAGCATCAGTTCATGTCAGTCTCTCCAGGCCTTTCTGAAATCCTCCTGCTGGTCATTTCTTACAGAACAATTATTATATTATGGAATATTAATTCCATAATATTCACATATCACAATTTATTCAACCATTCCCCAACTGATAAGCATCCACTCGGTTTCCAGTTTCTTGCCACTACAAAAAGGGCTGCCACAGACATTCTTGCACATGTGGGTGGAAGTGCTATTAAGAGTAGTTAGGAACCCATGCAATAATGTATCAGGCTGTATAAACAGGCATTCAGGTCTACAATCCTCTTTCTCCCATGTCCTTGAGATCCAGACTTCCTGTTCATCATTTGAGGAATTGGGGCAATTGGAGACTGCTTTTATGTGTGGACTCTCTGCATTTCCATGAGATGACAGAAGTAACTTGAACTGGGGTTTATAGCAGCCATTGCCCAAAACCCAATTTTCTTACACCTGTGGTATTAGGGACTACTAGCCTATGGGAAGCAACCAAAATCTTGAAATGGAGGAAGGATTAGAATGCAAGGAGGAGGAAGGACCTTGAGTCCTGAAACTGGCAGTTATTGATCATCTTGTTTTCAGTGAAAGAGGCAGGGGAAGACTATTCTCTCTCTTTGCCATCAAGACAAGCTTCTACTTATATGCATCTCTCTTTATTTTAATGGTATTTTATTTCTCTAAATACATGCAAAGATAATTTTTAACATGCACCTTTGCAAAACCTTGTGTTCCAAACTTTTTTCCCTCTTTTCCCCTCTTTCCTCCCCAAGACAGCAAGCAATACTATATAGGTTAAATATACACAGTTCTTTTAAACATATTTCCACATTTGTCATTCTGCATAAAAAAAATCAGATCAAAAGGGAAAAAACACAAGAAGCAAAAAAAAAAAAATCTACAAACAAACAACATAAGGTGAAAATACTTTGCTTTGATCCACATTCAGTCTCCACAGTTCTCTCTCTGGATATGGATGACACTTTCCATCACAAGTCTATTGGAATTGCCTTGAATCACCTCATTGTTAAAAAGAGCCACATCCATCCCAGTTGATGACCTTCTTGTTGCTGTGTACAATGTTCTCTTGGTTCTGCTCACTTCACTCATCATCAGTTCACATAAGTCTTTCCAGGCTTTTCTGAAATCAGCCTGTCATCATTTCTTATAGAACAATAATATTCCATTACTATATACATCCCTCTTTTTCCTGTAATATATGTGTGTGCCCATGTAAAATATTAACATCCATCTTAATGGTCTGAAGGTGGCTCTTGGGAAGGCATGGATATGACCTGATATCTTGTCCATTTGTCTAAGTACATAGCAAAAAAGAAATCATAGCTCTGTCGTTTACCAGAAAATACACAAGAGTGAATTAGCTCTCTAGAGAGAAGAGAGATAGGATCTCATTCAACCAAGAGAGATAATGATGCTATCCAAGGGGAAATTCCTCAGAAATCTCTAGGGAGACAAGCTGGAAATCAGGGACATGTTGAGGAGTCTGCTTCTGCTACATGTCTGCTGCTTCCACGCTATCCCCTTATGTCTGAAGTTAATCTCAGAGAATGTCTGGAATTACATATTATTCTCTCAAAGAAAAAACAAGTCTCTAAAACTGTTACAGCAATTCTCCCCTTTATTTAGTCACATACTGCTGCACCATTAGGAAAGTCTCATGCAAAATGCCCTAGACATGGCTAAAATCCCAGGTTACATTCCCTTTCCCTGATCTCTTATCCATGATGTTTCCCAGTCAAATGTGAGGAACCCGGATAAGGGCCTAGATGAGAGCTTTGGAAAACAGTTGGAGGTGGATGGTTCCAATAGAATTACTTGACTTTTTTCTTTCATTTTCACCAAGTTCAATAAAGGAGTCCATAGAGTATGTCTAACTAAGATCTGTGATTGGGTGGGAGGGTAGGAAGGTTGTAGCAGAGAGGGCAGTAAGCCCAGATATGGTACAAGAGTAATCAGTTTTAAACAATCTTAACATTTTGAGTCATTCGCTTTATCATCCCCTCGCCACAATAAGAAGTGTTAGGGAAATAGCCCGGCGGTTTCAGATCAAATTGACTCTAGAGGGATACTGAAGCCTAAGAAAGACAATCCTGCACATAAAATCACTATGGGATTGTGCCTCAAGTATAGCTATCTTGAATATCACACTTCCTTGATGTTTAAATCAGTGACTTGTTCCAGGGGTGTGCTGAAGCCAGCTTAAAAAAGCTGGTGAGAGATGATTGTTAAATGTGAGTGTTTAGATCCAGAAAATGAGAAAACTGCAAAACAGGATTGATTTGTGGTTTTGTAAATTTTTTAGACTTAAGTTGTGGAGATAATGTTAATGGGGAAGATTAAACTTAAAAGTATCATGTACAATTTCCCTCTCCCTCTGCTTCCAGAGTCAGTTGTTAAACATTTGCTAGAGTACCCCGTGCATGTTATTGTACTGGTAAGTCTAAGGAAGGAAGAACAGATACAATCTGAATACTCTCCTCCTACTGCTGATACATTAAAGTATCACATATAAGTCTCTCTCCTTTGTGCATCTTGGATCATTCATTCCCTTTAAGGTTTGGCTCAAGTTTCACTTTCAACAAAAAGCCTTTTCTGATTTTTTAGTTATTAGTTCCCCCTTCTACAACATGTTTTTATTCATTTTAAAATTTTAATTACCTGAATGTGTCATTTCTATTCCTTGCCCCACAAGGTAAGCTCTTGCAGGATAGGGGCTGTGTAATTTTGTATTCCTACTCCCAATGCAATGGCATATAATGGGTGCTACTTTTATCCAATGCTTATTGGATTTATTTGAACTAATAGCATCCCAGGGTTGTTCAGATGATAGGGAACTGGATCAAAGAATATGATGAGTCTTGTAAAAACCTTTTTAGTTACCATCTGGAAAGCCACAGGGCTTTCTATTGCAAGGAACACTATTTCCTCATGGTTAGGCCAAGATAGAATTTCATATATTTAAATGGATGAATAAAAAGCCAAGAACTGTGCTAAGTGTTGAGATTACAAATAGAAAATCAAGACCATCTATGGATGAAGGGACCTCAGAGAATTTTATAGTTCTTATATATATATATATATATATATATATATATATATATATTTCTTAACTTTCTATTAATTTTATGGGGACAAAGTTATTTTAATCTATATTTCTCCCAACTCTGAACTGCTTGAACAACTTTTCAAGTGATTAATTATTATTATTATTAAGTATATAATTAATATAACATATTAATTATATAATTATTAATAACTTCTGAGCGTTTTCCCCAATGTTTGGCCTTTCTTCCATTTGTGTCTGCTGAACAATGTTCCCTAGACAATGAATGAATTCCTTCTTTCCTCAACCCCCACTAATGATAATAGCCTTATTTTGGAATTACCTTGTTTCATAATTAGGCTACACATTTGAATTATACTCTTGAATTTTGCCTTAGGAAAGAGGTACAAAGAGGTTTAGGATGAGCAGAAAAATGTGGAAAGAGATTACACACAGACTCAGCTGGAAAGAGACCTGCACCTTTTTATAATCCCTCTGGAGAACCATGTGTGCCCCAAGGAGATGAGGAACCAACACTCGATAAAGAAAGAAAGGGCAAGAAAAATCAGCAGGGCAAAGAGCCCCAACATGGAGGGACTATCCTCTTACAGGTGGCATTAGTCAAATGGCTTGGGTTGATATTTATGGGCTCATATGTTAAGAGCTGGACCAATAAAGGTCATTTAAGTCTATTTCCTTCCCATCATATTATAGATGATAGAACTGAGGCAGAGAGAGGTTGAATAACTTGCTTAAAAGTGGAACCTACCTTCGCTTGGAGATTTTTGTCTATAGCCCAAATACTATCCAAAGAGCCTAGCAAGTGACCAGAAGCCTTCCTAATTTATTTTTTCCCCATAATTACAAAGAAAATATAAAGATATTTGTATTTTATATTACAAATATAAATATGTATATATGTACATATACATATATAATTTAAATATCTTTAAAAGGTTTAATAGTCGTATGTGGGAATTACCATAATAAGAAAAGTAAAAATGTACAAGAGAATAAAGTCCAGAGATCCCAGATTTTTCCTTCCCCTTT
The DNA here is from genome assembly GCF_902635505.1 of Sarcophilus harrisii. Classification (NCBI taxonomy): domain Eukaryota; kingdom Metazoa; phylum Chordata; class Mammalia; order Dasyuromorphia; family Dasyuridae; genus Sarcophilus; species Sarcophilus harrisii. Next base: position 613,121,568 of record NC_045427.1, on the reverse strand, counting down.
CAGAAGAATCACATCTCAGTTCTCAAAATTTTACCTGTATAGTAGGTGAATTTTTTTAATTCTCAGTGGGTTTAGTGATGCAATCAATTGGAGCAGCACCAAGAACATGAGGACCATAGCACAGATGATAATACCCGATGCAATCAGATTCTTCTCCTGATATAAGGCTGTAATGAGAAGAAACAGTACCATCCTGAGTCACAGCAAAGAAAGTTTAGGCAATTTATCACAGATGGAGGGCCACTTTGAAGTAAAGTTCCTAAGAGGCCATAAGCCTCTTACATGCAACTTTTCTAAGATGTAAGTTGATATGAAAATGATACTTTCATCTTTCTTAACACTGCTCTTTTTTCCATTCTCTCTCCTAGCTGGATTGATGTACCCCACTTCTAAATCCTTCTCTGTGAAAAAGAATTCCCACTTTATTCCAAATCCCATTTTTCCATGCCCAATGGTGGTCAGTCAGGTCCTTCCATTTTCCTGTTAACCCTGCCCTGTGCTTGTCAATAGACAGATCTATTCACACTGCTTGGATGTCACCAACTACAATCCTTCTATATAAAGGATCATTGGGTCATGTCATCTGCCTGGTTACTACCCTTTTGGATCCCAAGATATTGCCATCTGACCTACAAATGTTCCCTCAAGACCTTTGTATCTTGCCATAGGCCCTGCAGCTAAGTCCTCTGTACATGTTGCTTTCACCCTTTAGAATAGGAGCTCATGAGATCTTGTGCTGTTTGTATCCCCAGCATTTAGCATGGTACATGATACATAGTAAATGTTTTATGACTTTTAAAAAATTCATTTATGTACAAATTACTCTAGGATTACCCTACCCTAAGATAGACAGCTTTTTATTCACTTTTAAAATAATTTCTTTTTAAAAAAAATATTTAGTATTTTATTTTCTGTTACATTTAAAAACTATTTAAAATGTTCATTTGAAAAACTTTTTAATTAGATATTTTTATTTTCCCCAATTAGATGTAAAACAATTTTTTGTGTTTGTTTTTAAAACTTTGGGTTCCAAATTCTCTTCCTTCTTCCCCACTCCCACCCTCCATTAAGAAAACAATCTGAAGTTATGAAAAACTTTTCCATAAAAGCCATGTTGTGAAAGAAAACATAAATCTTCCTGCCCCCTGCACAAAAAACTTCAATAAAAATAAAGTAAAAAAAATAAGAGTATACTTCAATTTGTATTTCACCATAAGTCCTTCCGAGTAATTGTGGATCATCATATTGCTGAAAAGAGCAAAGTTGATGATCCCACAACATTGCAATTACTTTGTACACAATATATTTCAGTTTGCTTATGCTAATATAGGCCTTTCCAGGTTTTTTTTGACAGCATCCTGCCCATCATTTACCATAGAATAATATTCCATCATAATCACATACCACAATTATTCAGCCATTCCCTAGTTGATGGACATTCCCTCAATTTCCAATTCTTTGCCTTGAAAACAGAGCTGTTATAAATATTTTTATACACACAAATCCTTTTCCTTTCTTTTAAATCTCTTTTGGGATTCATGCCTAGTTGTAGTATTGTTAGGACAAAATATATGCATGATGTTATAGCCCTTGGGCATAGTTCATATCTTTTGATCATTTATCAATTGGGGAATGACTCTTTTATCTATATAAATTTGACTTAGTTCCCTATGTATTTAAGAAATGAGGCCTTCATAGAGAAACTTGTTTCAAAATTCTTTTCCCAATTACTATTGCTAAGTGTATTTTCCCTGTCCCCATTTATTCTATTATCTCTCTTCTTTCCCCCTATCCTCCTCAAAAGTGTTTTGCTACTGACTAACCCCTCCCTCAATATCCTCTCTCTTCTATCATCCTCTCCTCCTTCCATAATCCCTTCCCCTCCAACTTTCTTGCAGGCTAAGATAGATTTCTATTCCCATATTGAGTATGTATGCTATTTCCTTTTTGTGCCAATTCTGATGAGAGTAAGGTTCACTCATTTCCCCTCCTATTCCCCTGTTCCCCTCCACTGAAAAAAAATTGGTCTTACCTCTTTTATGGCAGATAATTTACACTATTTCACCTCTCCCTTTCCCATTCTCCTAGTACATTCCTCTCTCACCATTTAGCTTTATTTTTTTAGATATTATTCCATTATATTCAATTCACACCTGTGCCCTCAGTCTATACATACTCATTCTAACTGCCATAATAATAAGAAAGTTCTTATGAGTCACAAATATTATCCTCTCATGTAGGACTATAAACAAATAAACCTTATTAAGTCCCTTATGAGATGCCTTTCTGATTACTCCTGAGTCTTGTATTTGAAAATCAAATTTTCTATTCAGCTCTGATCTTTTCATCGCAATTGCCTGAAAATCCTCTATTTCATTAAATTTCTACTTTCCCCCCTGAAGGGTTATACTTAGCTTTGCTGGGTAAGTGATTCTTGGTTGCAAAGCTAGCTCCATTACTTTCAGGAATATCATATTCCAAACCCTCGATCCTTTAATCCTAAATCTTGGGCTATCTTGATTGTAGCTCCACTATACTTGAATTATTTCTTTTTGGATGTTTATAATATTTTCTCCGTGACATGGGAGTTCTGGAATTTGGCTATAATACTCCCAAGAGTTTTCATTTTGAGATTTCTTTCAGGAGTTGATTGGTGGATTCTTTTTTTTTTTTTTTTTTTTTTTTTTAATTTATTTATTTAATAGCCTTTAATTTACAGGATATATACATGGGTAACTTTTACAGCATTAACAATTGCCAAACCTCTTGTTCCAATTTTTCACTCTTACCCCACCCCTCCCCTAAATGGCAGGATGACCAGTAGATGTTAAATATATTAAAATATAACTTAGATACACAATAAGTATACATGACCAAACATTATTTTGCTGTACAAAAAGAATCAGACTCTGAATTATTGTACAATTAGCTTGTGAAGGAAATCAAAGATGCAGGTGGGCATAAATATAGGGACTGGGAATTCAATGTAATGGTTTTTAGTCATCTCCCAGAGTTCTTTTTCTGGGTATAGCTAGTTCAGTTCATTACTGCTCCATTAGAAATGATTTGGTTGATCTCGTTGCTGAGGATGGCCTGATCCATCAGGACTGGTCATCATCTAGTATTGTTGTTGAAGTATATAATGATCTCCTGGTCCTGCTATTTCACTTAGCATCAGTTCGTGTAAGTCTCTCAGGCCTTTCTGAAATCATCCTGTTGGTCATTTCTTACAGAACAGTAATATTCCATAATTTTCATATACCACAATTTATTCAGCCATTCTCCAACTGATGGACATCCATTCAGTTTCCAGTTTCTAGCCACTACAAAAAGGGCTGCCACAAACATTCGTGCACATACAGGTCCCTTTCCCTTCTTTATAATCTCTTTGGGATATAATCCCAGTAGTAACACTGCTGGATCAAAGGGTATGCACAGTTTGATAACTTTTTGAGCATAGTTCCAAACTACTCTCCAAAATGGTTGGATTCGTTCACAACTTTGGTGGATTCTTTTCATTTTTATTTTACCCTCTGGTTCTAGAATATCAGGATAAATTTCCTTGATAATTTCTTGAAAGGTGATGTCTAGGCTCTTTTTTTGATCATGATTTTCAGGAAGAACAAAAAATTATCTCTCCTAGATCTATTTTTCAGGTCAGTTGTTTTTTCAATGAGATATTTCACATTGTTTTCTATTTTTTCAATCTTTTGATTTTTATTGTTTTTTGAGTTTTCATAAAGTCATTACCTTTCATTTGCTTAGATTAAATTTTCAAGGAATTATTTTCCACAATGATCTTTAGTACTTCCTTTCCCAGTTGGTCAATTTTTAAAGCATTCATCTCTTCATTAGCTTTTTGTACTTCCTTTTGCACCATTCTCATTTCTCTTCCCCATTTTTCCTTTATCTTACTGGATTTTCACAATCCCTTTTGAGCTCTTCCATGGCCTGAGACCAATTCATGTTTTTCTTGGATGCTTTGGATATAGAAGCTTTGACTTTGTTATGTTCTTCTGAGTTTGTTTTGATCTTCCTTGTCCCCACAGTAACTTTCTATGGTCATAATCTTTTTCTGCTGTTTACTCATTTTCCCATTCTGTTACTCAGCTTTTAAATCTTTATAAAAGTAGGACTCTGTTTTGGGGGTGAAAGGTGCTCTGTCCCAAGCTTCAGGGTTTTGTGCAGTTGTTTTCAGAGATCCTTTTAGGGACCTGACCACAAAAACTTTTTTCTGCCCTGGAGCTGTGAGGGGGGGTCCCTGCTCCACCATGGCTATAAGTTCTAGTGTGCTAAAGCAACAGAGTCCTTCCTTGATACTAACAAAGAGATCCACCTGTGGGCTGGGGCTTCTGGAAGCTGCTGCCGCCACCGTCAATACCCAAACCTATAGTGGTTTGGTGGTTTCCCAAGACCCTCTCACTCAACTAACCTTCCTATTAGTCTCTGGGGTCTCTGAGCTAAGAGGTCTGGAAACCACTAGTATTCCCACTAGTTCAGAAGCCTCTAGGCCTGTTTCTGCATTGCTGAAGCTGGGGCATCCTAGATCTTTCCTGCTGACCTTCTAAATTGTCTTTGGCTAGAAAACATTCCAGTTCATCTTTTTGTGTGTTCTGACATTCTAAAATTTGTTTGGTGCCATTATTTAAAGTAATTTGGAGGAACTTGGGAGAAAACTTGCCTTTACTCCCCCTTTTCCTATTTTTAAAACTTTGAATTCCAAATCCTCTCCCTTCTTCTGTTCTTTCCCCTTCAATTGAGAAGGTAAGTGATTTGATATAGGTTACACATGTGAAGTCATGCAAAACATTTCCATATAGTCATGTTACAAAAGAAAACAGATTAAAAAAAAAGATACCTCAAGAAAAATAAAGTTTTTAAAAAGTATGCTTCAATCTGTATTCAAATACCATTAGTTTTTTTTTTTTTTCCCTTTGGGGCAAACATCATTTTTTCATATAGAAAGCTTTTTAAAATATAACCAGACCCACTGGTTATGATGAGCCAGAATCATAAAACAGAAGAGGGTCTCAGATACTTAACCTTTCCATTTTGCAGATAAGAAACTAAGGCCCAGAGAGAATAAATGAAGTATCTGAAGTTGCATACCTCTTCTCAGAACTGGAACCTGACTGAATTTTGTGCTCTTTCCACTACACTTCTCTTGTCAAAAACATCTTTTTATGTTTTGATATGGATCCCAGAGCTCAGAGTCACTACAATTCATTATCCAATTCATAAACCACATCCACACAAATACAGAGCTGACTAGAATTCCTCATGGGCTGCCCTGGGTCTTATTTGAAGTTTAAAATGACAGCTCATTGTGTAACTAGGGAGGTGATCTAGAGCTGTAACTTGGGATGCTTTGTCAAATGATGACTTTCTTCTAAGATTTTAAAAATCCTTCACAGAATATTCCATGAGTGATTTTAGGTCTGTCTGTTGCAAACAAATAAAGCTTATTATACTATTTGGCAAATACCAACATCCCTATCTCAGAGATGGCCCCTGGAAAAACCAAACTGATTCAAGTTAGTTTCACAATGTCTGCTTTAGGACTTGATCTCAAAGTGAGATTGAACCCTAGAAATAACAATGTAGAACTTAGACATTTAGAAATATGAAATTAGAAAGAAAGATAGATAGTTAAAGCATTTATTAAGCACCTACTACATGGCCCCTGGGTGATGCAGTGGATAGAGTGCAAGAACTGGAGTCAGAAAGACTCATCTCCCCGAGTTCAAATATAGACTCAGACCCTTTCTGGCTGAGACCCTGGACAAGTCACTTAACCCTGTTTGTCTCAGTTTTTCACCTGTAAAATGAACGGGAGGAGGAAATGGCAAATCACTTCAATATCTCTGCCAAAGAAACCCCAAAAGGCATCATAAAGTATTGGACATAATTAAAACAATTCAACAACATATGTCAGACTACGTATTGGCATGCAAATGCAAATAAAAGGGATAGTCCCTACCTACAAGGAGTGTACATCTAGTAGGGGAAGGAGGTGCTATTAATGTCTCCATTTTACAGGTAAAAAAAAAAAAAAACTGAAGCTGAGTGGGCTTGAATCACCCAGGTTCCTGTATTCAAATCCAGAGATATTAAATCACATATACCTGCTGCTCTTTCTAGGACATTTGCAGTGATTATTACTCTGAACCAAAACTAAGGTTTTGGGGAAAACCTTAGTCTCCAGAAAACCTCCCAAGAAACCTGCTCCCAGAAAACCATCATATTATAAAAAAGAAGAGAACACCACAGATTTCTTCTTCAAAGATGCTGGTTGGAGGAGCTGGGAATGGCTGGAATGCTATACAGACTAAAAGAGAGAAAAGGAGAAAAGAGCAATAAAAACCTTCTCTTATCTGCAGGATTTAAAGAAGGTGAAAACAAGGATGCTGGCCAACATGGTAAATAATAATTGTAATAATGACAGCTAGCATTTACACGTGTCCACTGTGTGCCAGGCACTTGACTCATATTGATAGTCATGATTTAATGAGAGGCCCACTTTAATGAGGTAGGAGAAAAACTGGGGATGTCACTTTGGGCCAGTTCTTAGTATGACTTAGCAGTAAGGCACAATGCTGCACCAGTGGTGGAGTTGTGAATTGGTCCAGTATTTGGAACTATGTTCAGGAAGTTACCACCTGTGCATATCCCCTTAACCCAGTAATACCATTAAGCATAATAATGCCAGGGATCAAAGAGGAAAAAGTGCTTATATGTACAAAAATATGTATACAGTTCTTTTTGTGTTGGTAAAGAACTGGAAACCAGGGAGATACAACATTTGGAGAACAGCTAAACATGAATATGATACTGTGTTTTAAAAAACTAAAAAGAGGAGAGTTTCAGAGAAATGCTGGGAAGGCTTTTATGAATTGGTGTAGAATGAAGTGAATAGAACCAGAAGAACAATTTATACTATAAATGACATTGTAAAAAATGAACAGCTTTCAATTTGGAACTATGCCTAAAGAGCTACAAAAATTTCATATCCTTTGATCCAGAAACACTACTACTAGGTCTGTATCCCCAAGAGATTAAAAAAAGAGGGAGGGATAAGGACCTATTTGTATAAAGATATTTATGGCAGCTCCTTTGTGTGGCAAACAATTGGAAATTGAGGGGATATGTCTATGATTTGTTGTTTCACCTATTCCTTCTTTAGGATTAGATTATTTAGTTTTCAATGAATATTTGGTCTATTTTCCCCAATTTTTATAACATCATAATCTGAAAAAGATGCATTTACTATTTCTGCCTTTCTGCATTAGATTTTGAGGTTTGTATGCCCTAATACATTGTCAATTTTTGTGTATGTATATTCCTTTCTGTCTCTATTCAATTTTTTCCATAGATTTATCATACCTAATTTTTCTAAAATTCTATTTACCTCCTTAATATTTTTATATTTATTTTGTGATTTAATTTATCTAGTTCTGATAGAGCAAGGTTGAGATTTCTCCACTAGTATAGTTTTGTTGTCTATTTCTTCTTGTAGTTCTCTTTTAATGAGAACTTTTAAATAAGTTGTTTTATTCATTGGATTTTTTTTTTTCATTTCAGAAATTCTGTGTATCAAAGAATTTTTTTTCCTGTTTTGCCAAAATTATTCTTTGAAGAGTGATTTTCTTTCTTTTAAAAAAAAATTATTTTTGGCAAGGCATTTGGGATCAAGTGATTTGCCCAGGGTCATACAACTAGGAAATGTTAAGGGTCTGAGACTGGATTCTTCCTGACCCCAGAGCCAGTGTTCTATCCACTCTGCCATCTAACTACCCCAGGAGTTATTTTTCTTTAGACAATTTCTGTGTTTCCTTTTCTAGGGCTCTCATTTCCTTTTCTCATTTTTCTTCTCTCTTAAGATCCTTTTTGAATTCTTGCCTTCTGAGATAAATACCAACTTATATCACCCTCTAGGGCTTCACCTGGAGATATTTTGCCTTTAGTGTCCTCAGGCTGAGGTTTGTTCTTCCATGGTCAGAGCTCTTTTTGCTCTTTTTGCTCATTTTTGAAGGTTGAGGTCTGCTCTTAGGGCAAAAGGGAGACTGCCCTAAGTGTCCTCTTATAAATAGCCTGATGGTGCTGCTGGCTTCCTTCAATGCTGGTTAGGTATGGCCAACAGGCTCATTATTATTTTATTTGCCTTCTGTAGTTGTGTTGGAGGTCTCACAGCTAATCTGCTGATCCACTGGCCTCTGAACTAGGGCTGAACAGCCAGTGCTGCTGTGTTTTGTCTACAAGCCTCCTGCTAGATTCTCCCAGCCCACAGTCTCCCTACACTTTATTGTAATGGGCCTGCATCTGCCTGCAAGACCCTTCCCTCCCCTCACTGCCCAATTGAGAGTCTTTCCTGAAGTTTGTCTAAAAAATCTTCTTCTGGAATTTGTTACACTCCAAATATTTGTGGGTTCTGTCCCTCCAAAACCCATTTAGAGGTTTGATCTGGTGCTGATCTGAGGGAGGCCAGGAAGGGCTCAGAAAAGGCCTGTTTACTCTGCCATCTTGGCTCTGTGCCTCAAAGGTTCTTAAAAATTAATGCTAAAAATTGTCTTTTCTTCTAATGAGGGAAAAACAAAACATTATTTGAAAAATAAATAAAATGTGCTGATCAGTAAGAAAAAAAAGCTTTCAAACACTTAAAAATTCTGATCAACTCCATAATCAGTCATAATTTCAGAAGTTCCACAGTGAAGCTTGCTACCTGCCCTATAACAGATGGGTGATGGTCTTATACATGCAGAATGAGACATAATTTTTTTTTAAATGGCCAAAATAAGAATTTATTTGGCTTGATTATACAAATTTAAAACAAAGGTTATTTTCTTTTTCTAGTGGAGAAGAGGAGAGTGGAAAGAAGAAAAAATACATGCTTGCTAAATTTTTTTAAATTAAATTTTAAAAAAGAAAAATTAACATTTTTAAATTTTAAGGTTTGCAGAAGTTTATACAACTTATTTTTCTGATCCTTACAAAAACTCTGAGCTAGGAACTATCATTATTTCCATTTAAGATAAGGAAAATGAGGCTGAGAAAAGTTATTTGCCCACAGTCAAACAGCTGGGAATTAAGCAGAAATTAAAAACATGTTTTCACAGACATAAGGCAAGAATTTCTGTAATGAGAACACAGTAATGCAAAATAAAAGGAAAATTACCTCTCAAATTCTGGAGGCCCTATCAATGCTTCTCAATTTTGTTCTAAAAACTTACTTGACTCACGATTCCTTTTACTGGAATTAATGCCCTAGAGTCTTTTTATATTAATGGAGTCATTTGCCCATATTCATAAGAAGGTTCTCTTTACTGCTGAAGGATCGGGATAAATTCTTAGTGCCAAATCCAACAGGAACATAGATATTCTAGGTGAACTGGGTTCTCCATTCCCTTGATATGAGTTAAAGGTCCTTAGATACCTAGATACCAGGAAAGACTTGTACAAAGCATTAAGCAGCTTGAATTAATAAATTCAGGACTCAGAGGGAGAGAACTCACTCAGTTCTGCCCTAATTGATCCCTGGCTTATCTAAATTCCATCAAGCCTTGGTCTGAAAACAGGTCCCTGTTAACTGCCTAGCCTAGAGGGAAGATGACCACATGCTACTAAAATACAGACCATTATCCAGATTCAGTCTTTGTATCTCATCAAGGAAGTATCTTTTTTTGGCCCCAACAAAGTGGAAGTTGGGATTCCTTGGCATAGAATCCAAAGCTTTCTCATTACATTCTGCCCTGGTCATGCTGAGGATCCCCACCAATCTTCCATAGCTGAAGTCTACCTGGTGGTGGATTGTTGGTTTAAGACCATAGTCAGAACAGATTTCAGAAAAACCAGAAAAGATTTAAATAAACTGATGCTGAAATGAGCAGAACCAGGGAATACTGCACACAGTAACAGCAACATTGATAGACTTCGCTCTTCTCAGAAATACAATGATCTAAGAGAGTTCTAAAAGACTCATGATGGAAAATGCTATCTATATCAAAGAACTATGGAGTCTGAATGCAGATTGAAGCAACTATTATTTTCATTTTTTTCTTTCTGATTTTTCCCTTTCAATCTGAATCCTTTTCCACTAGTGATGTGGAAATGTATTAGTATGATTGTGCATATACAACCCATTATCAGATTGACTGCCATCTTAGGAAAGGATGAGAGGAAGGAGAAAAAAAAGGAAATCAAGATCTTATAAAAATAAATGTTTGGTTTTTTTTAAAGAGCATTGCCTAGGAAAAGGAGGAGGACAAAACCAAGGAGAACTATATGCCAGACAACAAGATTTTACTCGAGATTCAGAACTGTCTTTTGCCCTTCTGTGTATCCTCAGCACTTAGCACTGCAATAGGTAATCCTGAGTGAAGGAGGCAAAGTCAAGCCAAGAGAAAAGCAGTTGTCATAGACACTGAGGGTCAAAGACAATGCCTTTGAAGAGAGCTATTTCTACAAAGAAAGAAGATATTTTTATTCTCAGGCTGAGTGGGAAAATCATGCAGAAATCTAAGCAGACTTTCTAGAGATCATGGCTTGTTTGAATGGCCTTTATTAAGTGAGTAGAATAACAGAGGGCATATCAGATAGAATTTTTATTGGAGATTTTGTTACACTTTCAGTTATGTGCTGGGATGTCTGTGATCTACGTCATCAGGGAGCTGTACACCCATGCTCTGTAGAAGATTGGAAGCAGGTCCTGCCAGTCCAGCTTGGGAGTGATAGGATTCTAAGATATTTGAGACCAAATTCAGATCCACATCCACAGGTTCCAAAACAGAACCATCTGCTGTCGCTTTATCATCATCAAAATCGTTGCCAAGAGTCTGAGACGGTTCCTTTGTCAAGTTGTCCTGGAATTAATCAAGACCAAGGAGAAGAAAAAATCATGAGATTCTACAAAGTCAGGAAAGAAGGATTGAAACTTAATTGAAACAGCAAAAAGCTAAAAAAACTGGAACCTGAGTCCAAAAAGGAGAAGAAAGGACTCAACCTCTGTGGCAGGAAGACATCTCTCAGGAGAGCTCATCTCAAAATGGGCACATTTGGTTCCAAATAGTGAAATATTATCTGCAGGACTCTGACTACCAACCCAAACAAATTTCCTCCTTCTGTAGAGGGCACTGTAAGCTTGCTCCAAGCTCCAAGCACGTGGCTGGTTTCTCTCTCCAGGTCTGTCCCTCCCTCTGGCTTCCCCCCACCTCTTTTTGTCACAATCAGTGCTGGTTCTACTGACCCTGCTGGGCCCCACTCAGAACTGAATTCAGCCACTGCAAGAAGTAAAAGCAATCCTAGGCCTTCTTCTGGAGCCTTCTCTTTGTCAAACAGGAAATCCAATTGAAGTCAATGACATGTACAAAGGGAGAACGGAAGGGTGCCCACCCAGAAATTACACCGCTTACTTCTGAGGGACTTGAGAGAAAGAAGGAAGTGGCTTTACCCTCTGTTTCCAGGTGGTGAAGCTTTTCCCAATGCTCGTCTGGGCGAGTTCCTGGTCCATCTGTGCCATTAATGACTTAATGCTGTCCAGCGTTTCTTTAGTAGAGACCTTTTCCTCAGGGTCCTGGGTTCCAAAGTCTAAGTCATCATCGCTGTCAAGGTATTCGGAGTTCTCCTCATCCAGATCATCATTGCCATAATCATCAGAGTCTGACTCCCCAGAATCTGGACCTGTGCAAGTGAGAAGAAACCCAAGGAGAGCCATGGCCCAGAGCTTGTCCCCGCGGACTAGGCCTGGCTGCTTCAGGTATAGCCGCGAGAAAGTGCAAATGGGACCCAGAGCAATAGCGTTCAAGAAGGCCTCAAAGGTCAGTGCTGGTCAGCAGAGGCAGGCCCAGAGGAGCACCGAGGCCGAAAGGTGCCCCAAAACACTTCCCAGCAAAGCTTTCCAGATGCAAGCCCAGGGGAGTGTTGAGGCTGCACCCCCACCTCCTCCCCAGAAAAGCCCTCTGCAGACCACAGCACATGTCTCTGACCTTCTATCAGCTTCAAACTCCTTTAGAGAATGCCAGAAAAAAGCATGTTGTGACTTACCCAAAATCTTGTCAAAATAACTGAGAAAAGAATCTGCATCAAAAGTGACAGGTGCCTCCGATGGCTCCCTAGGAGTCCAAAGAGAGCTACAATGAGGCCTTTGTGGGGCCTCTCAACACAGACGTGCCCACTCTGGGCAGGTGACCGACCAACTGGAGACAACCTCTTTCTTAGTGAACCTCTTGCCCTGATGTCTGCTTCTGACAGAGACCCATTGTGCAGATGCCAAAGGGGCACAGATTGGGGGTCAAGATCCCTGATGCCTGCTCGTCAAGCAGGTTCTTCCCCCCTCCCCCCCCCCGCTTTCCATCAGGGCACTGTTGTGTGTTCTAAACACTTTCTTATAAATGGGAGTCATTAATATTCTCATCTTGCCCCACGCCATGATTCTCCAGATAGGAAACATGACACTGGCCATGGTTTCATGGCAAAGCTGGCACTCAGGCCCAGGGATGCTGCAGAGGTAGCGAACAGCACAGCAGGGATGGAGGGAAGGCCCTCCTCCTGCCACCACAGTACTTTTCCCTTTGAAGCTACAGGAACCCCACTGCCTGACAGGGGTAGGGAGGAAAAGGCTCTGAATCACTAGGCAGCAGAAATACCAGGGCCAGGCTCCAGGGGGCCACACCCCAAGGAGCAGGGAGAAGTCAGGTACACACCGGGGCAGCTCTGCTCCTTTGTGGGTGGAGACTTTGGACACAAAGGCCTTCATACTATCCGTGACTTTGGTTAGGTCATAGGGCCGCTCCTTCTCCCCTGGGGGAGTGGGAATGAGACCCGGTTCGCCTTTACCAGCGGTCTCCTGCAGAATCTGGTCCAGCTGATCCGGTGAAAGATACAACCAGTGATCATCTACCAGAGAAGAAAGTATATAAGAACACTTCTAGAACCTGCTCAAGATTGGTCCTGGAACACACTAAGAGTACAGGGCAAATAAAAATAATTATTCTGTGCCTGAATATCTCCTTCTAACCAATTTCTATGGGTTTCAAAAATAACATGAACACAGGAGTTGTCATGTCTCACCTCCCTTTCACCTCCCAAAAAAGAATTCAGAAGTAGTTAACCAAAAAGTAGTTTTAAAAAAGGTATAGTCTATTCATGTGAAGCATGAAATGATAACCATATTGCACCAATACATTCAGAGATACTACACTCAAAGATACAGTAATCTCTCTTACCAGCTCTTCCACTCAAAGAGAACCACTTACCATCCTCTAAGGGGAGATCAGCATCTTCTTTCTTAAGCTCCTCCAGTTCAAAGGGCATTGTTTGTAATAAGGTTAAGATTTCTTCCCCTGGAGTTATGTCAAGAAAGCTACAACAAGAAAAGAAAATAATGTACAACTTATGAAACTTGAAGCCCAGCAATTGGCTAATCCACAATGTTGGAATTTTAGATCTAACAAGGACATGAGATCATCTTGTTCAACAACCTCATTTTAGCATACAAGAAAACCAAGATCCCAGAAAGGGCACGAACTTGCTTAAGACCAGTTGGTGATAAAGAGCCAGGCCTAGAACTCAAGTTTTCTGTTTTCTAGTCCAGTGTCCTTTTCGCCATCCCTTGGTAACTGACTGGATTTGCGATCAAAGTAAGAAGAAATCAAAGAGCCAAGATTGTGAACTTAAGTGCCAGAAAAAATGGTGTCATTTACAAATGGGGACGTGAGCTCAGCAGATCCCTGGCATTCTGTAGAGGGCATAGCCACATCTGCCAGGGTCACTCCTACAGGGCACAGTGCAGCCAGCAGCTCAATCTGCTGTGCCCTTTGCTGACTTCTAACCCACAGAATAGATCCCCAAAGGCAGGATATTGACTTAGAAAACAACAAATTAACATGATCTACGTCATCTTGTATTTTCATTTATTTTGTTAAATATTTTCCAATCACATTTTAATCTGATTCATGCTGCTCTGATGAGCTGTGACTTTGACACTTCTGTCCTAAACAATTTTCCTGGGTTTTTTTTTTTTCCCCTGTCATGAGCTTTACTCATGTCTGAGTTAGCCATGATTTATCAGGATTTCTCTTTCTCTTCTTCCACAATTCCCCTTTTAAGTCCCAGGTAGCCAGTTTACATATTGCTTCCTCCTATTCCCTAATCCCCCTAGATATGATAAAATGACCCATATTTCACTTTTTGTATTTATATCTCAAGTACCAAAGCCTAGCATGGTGCCTGACATAATATTTAAAAACCACATTTTTCAATGATTATTTATCTTTCTTGATAAATAAAATACCAATGGTAGAAAGGGACAATCTTACTTTTCTGGCCCATTCACAGATTGCTGAAAGTAGTTCTCTGCCATGTGTAGTTTCTGCAGGTACTTAGCAGAACCTTCTATCTCTCCCTGAAAAATGCAGATCATTCAGGCTGAGTAGATGATAAATCACAAACACTATGGTATTAAATTTCTAGGTTTGTCTCACACTCCAGAGATTCTACCCCAAATGTCATATGTCACACAAGTGTATAAGGATTTTATTTTTCTTATTTTCCTCCAGACACATGTAAAATGCAACATTTATTTTTAAAACTTTCAGTTCCAGATTCCCTCCCTGCATTGAAAAGGCACATGTGAAGTCACACAAAATGTTGTGGAAGGATTTTAAAACATTTGGTTTAATTCTTCTTGAAATGTCCATGTAAAGAATACATTATTATCCCTACCTCAAAATAGTCATTCTGTTTCAGATTGTCAAGAAAGCCATTCCAAAGAGGGGTGGTAGTCACTGAAGACTTCTTGCATTCAGGAAGCGGACTGGCTTTAGTGCACAAAATCTCAAAGCCATGAGCCTAAATCACAGACACAGGAATAAAAAGGAGGAAAAAGTGACTGTTGTTCTATCTGCACAGGCTCAAGGTGGCGAGGCCAGCTGGAGATTCTCTGTGAAAACCTAGACTGAATACCAAGTTTCTTAGTATTTACAAGTATGGTAAAGAGCTCTAGCTGTAGAATAAGAAGTTCTCTAACATTTTAATTGTATCTTCTTAGGCAAGTTGTCCTCAATCTTTTGGGTCTCAGGTTCTTGATCTGGAAAATAAAAGGTGAACTAGATTCTCCCTCAAGTCTCTTCCAGCTCTTACTCCTATTATCCTCTGAATTACAAAAAGATGGCAAAAACTCAGAAAAATCTTTAAGTTTCTAAAGAGCACTCCTGGCAATTGACTAGATAACAAGTTCAAGACACATTTATGAATTTCAACTCAACTAGAATTATGAGTTCAAAGACCTCTTTGAGGAAAAAATATCATTTAAGATAAAGGAAATTTAATTATTGTGCTCATTTAGAGTAGGAAAAAAACAGACTTGCTTCTCTGAATACATGCACACCTATATACTAGAAAAGTATACAAGGAGAAGGAAAATCATAAAAACGTATTTCTGATCAAGAAAATTCCCTGATTGTCTTTGAATGGTCTTTGTTCTTGAATGAAGAAAAATTACTGATAAATTAGGCATGATCTCAGACATTTCAAAAAGAACCATTTGATTTTAGGAGTTATTCTGAACTTAAAGAAATTAAAAATATCTCCCATAAATATTACCAGTTTCATGCCCAGTTCATGTGCTCGATACTGGGGGTGAGACTGAGGAGGCAGACTATACCCACTTCGGCGGTCTGGCACAAATCTCTGTTGTACCAACTGCGCATATAAACACTTTGTGAATGTGACCTGCATAAAAAAAGAAGAAAAAAACAAATATATTAATCACAATTTCCTGAAGGGAAAAAAATCAGTACACTCTTTTGTAACATTAAAGTAAGACTTTTAACACAATTTAAGATAACATATAAAAGGACCATCTATTCCCCTGCCTTACTTTCAGCTTTCTGATGTGGTTGTTAGCATCAGCCTTGTTAAATGACAGATTTGGGGCAAGGTGAAAAATAATCCTACATTCTACAGAAGAGATGACAATAATTTATGCTGACAATTACACAGAGTCCTTGAAAATGAGTTTCTTTCTTATTTTAGTGGAGAAAGACAAATGGGGACTTATTAAATCAGCCATTCCTTACAAAAATTTAATGACAAAATTCCAGTCCACCAAAGGGGAAAAAATTAAAAATTGAGAGCAGAATCTTACTGAAGCCATTATGCGTGTTTCTGGCAAGAACGTTTTGAAAATTCGGCAAGCTCGAAGGTCAACAGGATCCCGTAAGTAAAAGGCCTGGACAGCTGCAGCTACCAGCTGAGGACGATGTTTCAAAATTGCCACAGCAGCAGCTGGGAGGAAGCAGTGAGCTCGATGAAAGGATGTCTGTATTTTTTCTGGGTACCTATGATGGACAGCAATATTGTTAAGAACCTACACATCATGTTATAGTTTTGGATTCTGGTGGTCTTGAGGAGAAGAGCAGAGCTCGATTTATACATACATACATACATACATACATACACTCTGAAGAAGAACAAAGAAAGAGGAGGAAAAGTGAAGGAATGGAAGGGGAAAAGAGTGAGAGATCTTAAGGGACACCATTTATTAGTTTTTTTTTTTTTGTTGTTTAAAGGCACTCCGGGGCAAGGAAAAAGCAACAATGATTATTGCTCTGAGAAAAACTAGAGAAAATATACTGAACACAAGATAAAAAATTTCATGACTGTTATTACTTAAATAGTACAATGTACATAATATTCAGTACACACTGACTGAATTGTTTCTCTGTTAAGTGAAGGTCAGTTTTCCAAATATAAAGTCTAATATTCTCCTATTTACTCCCAAGGATAAAAGGGTACTCACTTTTAAAGAAACAATACACAAATGTTTTTCTAAAACTATTCTTATTTTCTTTGTGATCCTTGACATGCTGAACAATAATACATTTAAGATTCAACTAAATTTTAGGTCATAAATTCAATTCATAATTGAATTCAAAATTCAATACTACATACAAATAATGAAAATACAATTTAATAGTACTGGTCTGCATGGAAACTGAAAATGATTAAATAGGAGAGAGAAATAATCAAAAATAACAGCATTATATAAAAAGGCAATAACAATACAGAAACCCCATTAGTTTCTTAACTAATAAGAAAAAAAGACACTTAGTTAGCTGAATCTATGCTCATAAGGCTTTAAAAGTGGATGTGAGAAAGAAAAAAATCAAAATATTTAAAAATCAAGAAAATCATTGAAGACTTTTCTTAACCTCAAAAATACAGCCAAATAAGAAACTTGGAGCCCAAGCTATAAAGAAAACTAATTACTTGGAGGGCAAGCTATAGATAAGATAAGAGTAAAATCACAGTACTTCTCCTCTTTACCTGCTAATTGTAATTGTGGTATGAAAAGAACCTCAGGAAAACCATGGGTTGAAATCTCAACTTTGACTCTATAAGACGTGTTGTTACTTAACATCTTTTTGCCTCATTTTCTTTCTCTATGAAATGGGGTTTGCTAATATGAAGTATCTACCTATCCAGAAATATTCATGGCTAATTTATTTATACTAATGAAAAGCTAGAAACATATTCCCTGTTTAACAATTGGGGGAATGACTGAATAAATAATGGCATGTTAATTAATGAAACATTATGGCCCCTTCAAAATTGATAGATATGAAGGAAACAAGGAACTCTAGAATGACTTATATAAAGTAATGTAAACTGAGATTAGGAGAATAAGAATCCATCATTATTGGTATGTATATTTAAAAAAACAACATTTATATTTATATAGACCTATCTGAATGCTTTAATTTTTATTTATTTTTTTTTTTTAAAGTAAAAACATGTTGTAGAACTTTTTTCCCCCTCTTAAGTCAGGATATGTTGTTTCCTCAGGATAAGGCACCTCCAGAGTAGAAACATTTCTTTGCCTATACTTTCGTTATTAGAGCTGCTTGAGAGAATAAATGACTTGCCCATAGTCACACAGTCAGCTCCTGTCAGAGAAAAGACTTAAACGCTAGTAGCTTTCCTACTCATATTGTTGGTGTTAACTAAATTTGGGGATGACATTGAGAATGATTTTGATTTATTATTTACCTAATAAAGCAGTTAAAGGTTGACCTTCTGTCTACTTTACCATGCTACCTATTCTAATCAAAAAATAAACTGTAAACTTTATTGTATATGTAAACTTTATTTGGAAATTTTCTCCACGTGTGGCTTGCTTATTTTTATTACTAAGTATCATGGTTAACTTTGTAATATTTTTAAAAACTTAAAATAATATAACCTTATTTTCTTTATTTTAAAAATACTGTAATTCTAACACTGGTCAAGAGAAGGTAGGAGTCCAAAAGAAAACTAGTGAAAGAAATCCCATTATTAATTGTGGTTCAGAATGCTCTAGTGACATTTTTGTAACATGACAAAACCTGTTTTCTTACCCCTTGATGCGCCTGTTAACTGCTGCCTGGATAGATTCAGAAGCAAGGATTTTTTCAGAGTGCCTGGTGATAATGGACAATGCCTGATGGATTGTCGGAGGTGTGGCAGGTAACCAGGATATTTCCCCAGCTTTTCGTGGTGCTGGAATAAGGCACAGTTCTCCACAGTGGAAAAATACCTAGTAAAGTGACATGGGAAATGACACAAACAACAAAAGTACTCTTTAAGATGATAACTCATTAATATCCACACACAAAGAAACCACAATTTCCTCCCTGTCCATTTGCAGCAATGAAGTGTGCTTACTCTGTTGGTGCTATTATCAGGATCCAACCATTTAGGGAGAAATTCAGCAGCTTCTATTAGCAAGAATTCACCATCATTGTCTTCAATCCTATTTCAAAGGAAGTGTCAATTTTGCTCATGAAGATGAATATTAATCAAATTTACTTTTGTCTCAACAATAACACTAAAGTAAAAATTGATATCAACTTTTAGAGTTTGCATTTTATATAATTATTTTAGTAATGAAAATGTTTTTCCCATCATTAATATATTTTCTTTTCAATATTTTGTAAATGATATAAAACACTGTTGATGATTAAGATTTAAAGGCCTTTAAAAATGGATAACTTACATTTAATTTTTTCCATCACTGGACAAATGAGCTTTAATGAATCTCATTATCTTATAGGAAGAACAATCTTTGTTTAGCAAAAATATATTATTGGTGTTTTAAAAGAAAGAGAAAAAGGTTTATGTGGAAGATGTCCATTATTTGAATTATCTGTTTTGAGTAGAGGAAAGCTGACTAAAAAGGATCTGAATTTCAGTGGTGACTTCAAAAGAACTAAACAAAAATCAAATGCTAAGCTCTCCTCCTACTGGAAGTATTTGGAACTGCCATAATGTTTTTTAAAGGAAATATGAAGGGGAATTGAGCATTTTTGCACCTTAGTATTTACCTATTTTACTTTCTGCATGAGTTATTGATTGATTCTACTTCAAATTTTGCTGTATTATTTTATAAAGAAAAAAAAAGTATGGCTAGGGACCAATTAAGGAAACTCATGAGAAAGACTTCTGATTTTTTTGGACTTTGAGGGAAATTGAATTTAATTAGAATGCACTTTAATCTTCCACAAGAAAAAGCAAGACTATAGAAAGTACCTTAAAACACCTTTCCAATGTTATTTTTAGATCTATTTTGCAATGGGCTGAATAAGAGTAATATAAAGTCATTCTCTCAATTACAATTACAAAAAGATTTTTAGTATTTTTAGAAGTAAATGTAGTACCTTGCTACTAACTCTGGAAACTTCTTTGTAATCTGCTTTATTAGGTAAACAATAAACCATTCATCCTCAATGTTGTCCCCAAATTTAGTTACACCAACAATATGAGCAGGAATGCTACCTGAAAACAAGAGAAAACCAAGGGGTGTTTAATAGTTAAACCAATTCATCACTAAAAACACAGCAGGATAAGAAATGCTCTTGCTAATATGTATGGAAGATAATCCACAAAAATCAAATCAATCAATCAAAAAAAAAAAAAAAAAAAAAAAAAAAAAAAAAAAAAAAAAAGAATGGGCTCTGTCAGTATACCGTGTGGGTTGTTTTGCAATACTGCAATGTACCACTCATACAGATCTGACTTCTGTAGCTTCAATGGTCTCAAACACTGGCCTAGGAAGTAAAGGTGTACCTGAGTAGCCAGTATCTGTAGCCAGAAGCTGAGCTAATTCCAGGCCTTCACCCAACACTGCATAAGGCAAAAAGTGAAGATTAACAGCTTTGGTAGAACATTTGGTCCAGAGTTGAAACAAAAACAGGATTTTCTTTAAATCAAAGCTTTATTTCATCAAAACAGGTGGGCCAAATAGCCAAATTAGCAATCGCGGTCAGGCAGAAGAAAGCTTTTAATTTTGGCTTTAAATCATGTTACGAATACTAAGGCTGCTAAAAACAGAATCTTTTCCAGACAGTAACCCAGGCACAGGGTCTGTTAAAAAGTCAAAACAGCAACTTACTTACCTGGGACCAAGGAACAGTTTATGGGACAAGTGTTCCTTCTGTGAGTTCAGCACATCTCAACGTACTTATGTCAGTGATTTTAGAAAATATTTATGGGGACAGCTAGATGGCACATCCATCCTAGATAATTAATATTTCCTAGCTGTTTAATCCTGGAAAAGTCACTTAACCCTGATTGCTTCACACACACATCCATCCAACCTCCTCTCCTCCCCCCAAAAAAGAAAGAAAAGATTTATGTTAGTAATTTTCATATGCTACTTTAGGGCCCAGGGTCAGGGTCCCGCACATTCACTACAAAACCTGAGAGATGAAAGAAGTAATTCATTTTGGACCCATAGTGTATTCCAATCAGTATTAATCAATTTGATAGAATCATATCAAAGTTCTATATATAAGACCCAGAACTGTGAGCTGCAAATTCTAAACTCACTTGCTTAACTATAGGAAGTTGGCTAAAGGCCCTCCTCTACCCTACCCTTGTTTTGCCTCGTGATGATGACCAGGCCTAGTTTGGCAAGGTGACAACTACATGGAAAGACTCCCAAAATATTTTTGTACCTCCAGACTAATCACTTGTTCAATAAGAGCAGATGATCAACTTATGATCATTTAGGTCACTTGATGGTAATAGCTGGTACCATTTCCTCCTACCCAAATTTAAGGAGAATTCTAGCCATCTTATGCGGAGATATTCTTTGCTTGACCCAACTTGTGATCTTGTGGACATTGCTTATTCAGTGGAATGATTCTATATTTGGTACATCTGTTCTGAAATGACTGGACACCTCGCCCTATAAAAATAGAGCCCTGAGGAGGAGGTATTTCAGATCATAAAGAAGATCTGAGATCCACTTCATTAGAGGGGACCATGGACCCTTTAATAAAGTGTCATTAACTCAGACATCTGCCTCAGTCTCTCTTATTAGGCAGGATAATTTTAATCTCCACACAGAGAAATTAGGAAAGAAGTAGGTTTAGGGGGAAGATTATAAATTGTCTGTACATACATAATTAGACAAAATTACTAGGGGAAATGTCCAAAAAGTTGGTAACTAGGGCTCAGGAGAAAAACTTAGAGCTGGCTACAGAGATCTGGAATTCATCTGTGCAGAAATGATCACTGAATCCACAAAAGCAAGAATAATACGATTGAATAAGAATTTGTATTAAGAAGAGGGAAGCAACATACTGGGAAAGCTTTGGGATATACTCAATTAGGAAGAAAGACACAGATGACGATCCAGAAGGGGGACTGAGAGGGAGCAGAGAAATTAGAGCAAAAAGAATAATGAAAACCTAGAGGAGAAAGATCATGCCTCTTTATAAGAATGACATGTAAGGAACATGAGAAATAACCCTTACCTTTAGCAGGTTTATATCTGAGATTAAAAGGCTGATTTTGCCATATATAAGAGACCAGCAGAGGTGCAAACTGGGTTGTTATTGTTGCAATATACTTCTGAAGGACCTGTTTGTGTTTTTCTGGATCTCTTGGTTCTTCTGGTAACAGAAAGAGATGATACTCCACTGCATCTTCTGCCACTGACAGTTTCATGTTCCCCTCCATTCTTGTTCTTAGACACCTGCATTTCAAAGTTTGAAAAACATGAATCACATAAACCGCTTGGTAACTGGTCCCCCCATTTTCTGAAATCCTTATATACTTTCAAAGTGCAGCTTAAACGTCATTCTTCTGCAACGTCCTCTGATACTCAGAAATTCTTGTCTTTGAATTCTCATATCACCTCCTATCTCCTCTATATATTTTTTGGCCTCTTTGTACAGTATCTGTATGCGTCTTAAGTGTTAGAGGAAAGTAAAACAAATCCTTTATAGTGCTTACAGAAGTTTCATAGAAATCTTTTTTTTTTTTTTTCATTTTTGCAGCCCTTTCAGGTTCTGGCATATAATAAGTACTGAATGAATCCTAAATGAATTACCCTGGGAAAGCAAGGTGAGAATGAAAACCGCAAGAGAAGTTATCTGGGGGCCAGGGTTTGAATTTCATGCGACACCAGTTTGCTTATGATTTGCATCTCTTCCCTACCCTCTGAACAAAGGCAGTTGCGTGAAGCAGAGACGGAAAGCAGGATCTGAGTTCAAATCCTTACTCGGGGCAGCCCGACTAGCTGCGTGACCCCGAGCCGTGATTCTGCCTCCGTAAAAGTACAATTGCTATAAAATTTACTTTGCAGGACGGTGGTGGGACAAAGGGAGACATCTGCAAAGGCCTCTGGAGACCCTGATAAACACTATGGTAATAAACTGCCCACATGTGGGGACGGAACACAATACAGGTGCGTCATTTTTTTCTAGATTTTTCTAGATTTTCTAGTTCGTCATTTCTTTTTTCTTTGCTCCAGACAGCAAGCCTCTGCCCCACGGACGATGACGGGGTCTCCAAAGGCATCTGGGCGTTTTGCTGGAGAAGTTTCCCGCCGGAGAGCCGGCTGACCTCCGCGGCCACCTCCCCAAGGCCCCCGAGGAGCCGCCCGAGGGGTTCGAGTCGGGCTTTAGTCCCCAACGGCCGGCCCCCACGCCGAGTCAGCGGGCCGCCCACGGCCGCAGTTTGAAGGGCTAAGGAAGTAGGGGTGGTGTGACTGCCGCCGGAGCAGGTCACCCCCGCGGCTCTCGCCCTCCCGGCGCTCAGGCAAAGCCGGCTGCCCCACCTGGCGGCCACTCTGCCAAGCCCGCCCTCTGCCCGCTGCCCACACGCACCGGGCTCAGGCGGCCGCCGGCAGGCGAGATGTCCGAGGCCGGCCGGCCCCACACTGCCCCCCAGGGCCCGCCAGGGAGGGGATAGGAGCCGAAAAGAGAGGAGGAGCGGGGAGGCCGCCGCGGCTCCGCTGACATCACTCCCGCGCGCCACGCGCCGTCACTTCCGGCGCCGCCGGGGACGAGAGAGGAGGGGGCGGGAAACGGGCGTAGGCTGCGGTCGGGAGTCAAGGCGACGGGGCGGGACGGGGCCGGAGAGTGGCGGGAGGCGGCCGGGGCGGAGCCGGCGCCGGCGCCGGCGGGAGGGCCAGACCCGGAAGCAACCAGCCCGGGCTCCCCGCCTGCGTGGCGGCTGAGGAGGAGAAAGATGATCTCCAGATACACCCGGAAGTCGGCTCCGCAGAGCCTGGAGCTGTGAGTGCCTTGGCGCCGCCGCCGCCGGCCCGCAGCCGGAGCTGGGCCTGCGGCCTGTGCTGCTCCCGGGGCGGAGCGGGGGGCGGGGCACCCTGGAGGGCTCCGCCCTGATCTTCCGGGGGGCGGAGGAGCTTCCCATAGTCCCCGGGGCTCCTTGGCTGGCTGGGGCCTTGGAGATACATTGTGCGCAGGCGCCTTTTAGAAATGCTTTGGTGAGGTTAGTCAGCTGATAGACCGGCGGCGGGTTGCACGTTGTTGTATTTCAGTCGGGGTCATTGTAGATATCAGGAAGTCGAGGAAACCACAGTTGGAGGATCAGTTTCTGTAAAATACATTTGTGCATTGCCGGGCGTTGTCCAGGATACAGGGCGTACAGATGCCAAGAATGAAATCATCTCTTCTTGCAAGAAGCCTACCTTCTATTAGGCACCGAGATAACTATACAGAACTTACATAGAAAATGAGTAAGCGCAAATATGCCCAGAGGAGCTAGCTGCTAAAAGAAACCTAGGAAGGTTTCACGCAGAAGCCGAGCTTGCCTCTGAGGAATACGAGAATAAGCAGTTAGGAGGGAATGCATTATGGCACACGAGATCGCCAAGTTTTTTTGGGGGGGATGTGTTTAATATTTCATGGATATCGGTACAGAACAATGGGCTGTAACTCTGTTAATCCTTTTTAATCACTTGTTAATCTTTTCTCGCGTCTTTTACAAAAATCTACTTTTTTGATGTCTGTACCACTTAAGTTATTAAAAATAATATGCCAGGGCAGCTAGGTGGCGCAGTGAAAAGAGCCCCAGCCCTGAAGTCAGGAGGACCTGAGTTCGAATTTGGCCTCAGTCACTTAACACTTCCCGGCTGTATGACCCTGGGCAAGTCACTTAACCCCAATTGCTTCAGCCAAAAAAATATATAATTAATTAATTAAATATGCCTAACTCAGACCCATTGCCTTTCTAAGAGATCACACCTTCACAGGCTGGAAAGATAAAGCAGCCGTTTGACTTGACTAAAACAAGGCAGAGCATTGCTCACACTTCTACAAGACTTCTGCCCTGCGTATGTTAAGATCCTAGGATAGTCTTTATAGATGTAACTACTATACAGATACATTGAATCATTGATGCTTTCATCAACAAGCAAAGGTATTTTACTGTTTCATCTTCCATGAAATATATATTTTTCTATATAATCTATATCTATCTATATTTACTATATAAAAGCACTACTGAGGAGGAATTCCCAATAAATACAAAAGACCCTCAAAGTATTCTTATTTGTCTGACATTATACCACTGATATCAACCCCAGAATAAAATACATAGTCACTCAGAAAAGTCTGTCAAGCCACACAAGAAAAACTAAGGAAATGAATACATATATGTACATATCCATGCTCATACATACATAACCTGCATCGCTCATTATGAAATGCAATTGAATTCAAAATCCATTAATAGATATATTTTGCACAGACACTGCAGGTGAATAATTGTGTAGGTTCAATCAATAGAACAAGTTAGGATTGAATTTGGGAAATTATGTAGTAGTTTCCATATTTCTAAGCTGTTCTCTGACACACACAACACAAAAAGAAAACCCCTTTCTAATATCAGGATCTTCCTTGTAATGCCATGAAGTTGTGAATCACTGAATGCCAGTTATTATGAAACTTAACAAAAGCAGAGTCTCGGTTTCAGAACCAAGAATTTAATACTTAAAATCTGGCTAGCTGTTTTTCAGTTCATGATAAAAAAAATAAGTGGTACTTGTTGAAAGAGTTTAGATGCAAACTCATTCCTCAATGCTGAAAAAAAAAAAAAAACAACTAAAAGTAAATTCTTTACTTACTGTGGGTTTGTAGCTTGCGCTTTATATACAAAGGCTAGTGATTCATAGGCACTGTCAATGTGCTTTTGTCTGATTTAGGGAAGTAATTGTCTTAATTTTCCTGCTTTTCTCTTTTATTAAAAACCAAATGAAGAATCCCATCAGACTTTCAAATTTAGAATTTAACCTCTTCATTTATTATCCATACCATTTTATAACAGATACCATAATCCTCTGAAGCATAATACATGGCTTTCTGATATTAAACCACAAGGTTTTGATAAGTTGGACTCTTTGTAATAAGTTCTTTTTAGATGGAGTCAACATGATTACCCCAAAGTTTGTTCATATGTAAATGGATGATTAATTTTAAATCATCAAATTCTTGAAAAATATCCTTTTTTCTTTTCAGCTAACATAATATTGTTTTACCTTTTTTAGGAAAGGAATTACCAAAAATGTTCTTAGTCATCATCCCCTTCCAGAGCAATTGGATGAAATTTCCCCTATCAATGACAGCCATGAAAAAGATTCAAGTTACCAGAGGTAAAAATGCTGGGTCTTTCGTTTTCATAGAACTTTTACAGATGACATTTCTGTTAAGTTTGGAAGTTAGTAACATGATAAATTACATATCTACTGTTTGACAAAGAACTTTTTAGTTTCAGAGTGCTTTGTATCTCATTTGATTTTTTTTTTTTACAAAAACATAAATTTTATTATATTGTTAAGTAGCTAAGTGTTCACTTTTTTAAAGTCTGCATACATAAGGGTGTGACTTTTCTTTTTTTATATTCAGTCTTTTCTTATACATTAACAAAATTTTAAAATAATAGCTTTTTATTTTTCAAAATACATGCAGTTTCCAACATTCGTCCTTATAGAACCTTGTGTTCCAAATTTTTCTTCCCCACTCTTCTTTCCCTTCCCCTTTCCCCTAGATGGCAAGTAATCCAACATAGGTTAAACATGTGCAATTTTTCTAAACATATTTCCACATTTATCATGCTACATAAGAAAAATCAGATAAGAAAGGAAAACAAGAATGAGGGAAAAAAAAGAATGAGCAAGCAGCCAACAACAAAGGTGAAAATACTATGCTTATTCCACTTTCAGTCTTCATAGTTCTCTCTCTGGATGATTGGAATTGGCCTGAATCACCTCATTGTTGAAAAGAGCCAACTCTATCACAGTTGATCACCACATGATCATTTTGGTTTGTACAGTGTTCACTTTACTTAGCTCATGTAAGCTTCTCCATGCCTTTCTGCAATCAGCCTGCTGATCGTTTCTTATAGAACAATAATATTCCATAACATTCGTATGCCATAAGTCATTCAGCCATTCTCCAACTGATAAGCATCCACTCAGTTTCCAGTTTCTTGCCACTACAAAAAGAGGCTGCCACAAACATTTTTGCACATGTGGATCCTTTTCCAACTTTTTTATGATCTCTTTGAGATACAGGTACAGTAGTGACACTGCTGGATCAAAGGGTATGCACAGTTTGATAATTCTTTGGACAGAATCCCCAGTTGCTCTCCAGGATGGTTGGATCAGTTCACAACTCCACCAAACATTTATTAGTATCCCAGTTTTCCTACATCCCATTCCAACATTTATCTTTTCCTGTCATCTTAGTCAATCTGAGAGGTGTGAAGTGATGCCTCAGAGTTGGCTTAATTTTCATTTCTCTGACCAATAGTGATTTAGAGCATTATTTCCTATGACTAGAAGTAGCTTTAATTTCTTCATCTGAAAATTGTCTGTTCATATCCTTTTACCATTTATCAATTGGATAATGGCTTGTATTCTTATAATTTTGAGTCAGTTATATATATATTTTAGAAATGAGGCCTTTATCAGAAGCCTTGGATGTAAAGTTTTTTCCCAGTTTTTTTGCTTCTCTTTTAATCTGCATTGCTTTATTTGTACAAAACTTTTTAAATTTAATATAATCAGAATTATCCATTTTGTATTTTATAATACTCTCTAGTTCTTCTTTGGCCATAAATTCCTTCCTTCTCTTACACTAATCTGAGAGATACACTATCCCTTGTTCTCCTAATTTGCTTAAAGTATCATCCTTAATGTCTAAATCATGAACTCATTTCGACCATATCTTGATATAGGGTATTAGGTGTTGCTTAATGCCTAGTTTCTGTCATACTATTTTCTAATTTTCCCAGCAATTTTTGTCAGATAGTGAATTTTTATCCACAGAAATGGGATTCTGGGTTTATCAAACACTAGATTACTATAATCATTGACGATTGTGTACCTAACCTATTCCACTGATCCACTCTCTGTTTCTTAGTATCAAATGGTTTTGATGACGGCTACTTTATAATATAGTTTTCGGTCTGGTACAACTAGCCTACCTTTGTTTGCATTTTTTTCCCATTAATTCCCTTGAAATTCTTGACCTTTTGTTCTTCCAGATGAATTTTATAATTTTTTCTAGCTCTGTAAAGTAATTTCTTGGCAGTTTAATTGGTATGGCATTGAATAAGTAGATTAATTTAGATAGAATTGTCCTTTTTATTATATCAGCTTGGCACTTGATAGTCTTTCAATTGTTTAGATCTAACTTTATTTGTATGTTTTGTATTTGTGTTCATAAAGTTCCTGGCTTTGTTTTGAATGTAGATTCCCAAATATTTTATATTATCTACAGTTATTTTAAATGGAATTTCTCTTTCTATCTCTTGCTGCTGGACTTTGTTGGTACATATGATGACTTAATGTGGGTTTATTTTATATCCTGTAACTTTGCTAGTTGTTAAATATTTCTAATAATTTTTTTAATTCTCTAGGATCCTCTAAGTATACCATCATATCATCTGCAAAAAATACTCATGCTAAATTACATTGGTCATGTTGCAAAAGAAATGCACACTAATACAAAAAAATTAAAGAATGTTGAAAAAATACATTTTAATCTGCATTTCAACTCTTTCTTTTTCTGAGAAAGAAGATGGACATAATTTTTCACTATAAGTCTTTGGTTAAAGTTAAATTTTCTTGGTTCATTGTATTTCTGAAAATAGTTAAGTCATTCACAGCTAATGATTGTACAGTATTTGAACTTTGTTCAATTTTCTCTTGGTTCTGCTTATTTCACCTTATATCAGTTCATGTAAGTCTTCCCAGGTTTTTCTGAAACCATTCTGATTTGTCATTTCTAATCGCACACTAGTATTCTGTCACAACCACATACCTCTACTTGTTCAGCTATTCCCCAACTGATGATAGCCTCTCAATTTTCAATGCTTTGTCACCATAAAAAAATCTATACATGTTTTTGTATGTACAGCTTCTTTTCTTTTCTAAAAAAATTCTCTTTGAAATGCAAATTAAGACAACTCTAAGATACCACTACATACCTCTCAGATTGGCTAGGATGACAGGAAAAGATAATGCTGAATGTTGGAGGGGAAGTAGGAAAACTGGGACACTGATGCATTATTGGTGGAATTGTGAATACATCCAGTCATTCTGGAGAGTGATTTGGAACAATGCTCAAAAAATTATCAAACTGTGCATATCCTTTGATCCAGCAATATTACTACTGGGCTTATATCCCAAAGAGATCTTAAAGAAGGGAAAGGGACCTGTATGTGCAAAAATGTTTATGGCAACACTCTTTGTAGTGGCCAAAAACTGGAAACTGAGTGGATGCCCATCAACTGGAGAATGGCTGAATAAATTGTGGTATATAAATGTTATGGAATATTATTGTTCTGTAAGAAATGACCAGCAGGAGGATTTCAGAAAGGCCTGGAGACTTACATGAACTGATGATGAGTGAAATGAGCAGGACCAGAAGATCATTATACACTTCAACAACAATCCTATATGATGATAAATTCTGATGGACATGGCTCTCTTCAACAATAAGATGAACCAAATCAGTTCTGTTTGTTCAATAATGAATAGAACCAGCTATATCCAGTGAAAAAACTCTGGGAAATGAGTGTGAACCACTACATAGCATTTCCAATCCTTCTGTTTTTGTCCGCTTGCATTTTTTATTTCCTTCACAGATTAATTGTATATTATTTCAAAGTAAGATTCTTCTTGTGCAGCAAAATAACTGTGAATATGTATACATATATTGTATTTAACATATACTTTAACATATTTAACATGTATTGCTCTACCTGCCATCTGGAGGAGGGTGTGGGGGGAAGGAGGGGAAAAATTGGAACAAAAGGTTTGGCAATTGTCAATGCTAAAAAAAAATTACCCATGCATATATATCTTGTAAATAAAAAGCTATATTAAAAAGAAAAAAATTCTCTTTGGAATATAGATCTAGTAGTATTGTTGGATCAAAGTTGTGCACGGTTTTCAAGCCCTTTGGATAGAGCTCCAAATTGCTCTTCAGAATAGTTGGATAATTTCACAACTCTACTAAGAGTGTATTAGTGTCCCAATTTTCCCACATTCCCTCCAACATTTGTCATTTTCCTTTTCATCATATTAGCCAGTGTGATAGATGTGAGGTTTAAAAAACCTCACAGTTTTTTAAATTTGTAGTCTTTCTATTCAACATTGATTTAAAGCATTTTTTCATGTCTAGAAATAGCTTTGATTTCTATGTCTGAAAATTGCCTGTTCATATATTTTGACCATTTAACAATTGGGGAATGGCTTACATTTTTGTAAATTTGACTCAATTCTCTATATATTTGAAAAATGAAGCCTTAATCAAACATATGCACTGTAAATTTTCCCCCATTTGCTTTCCTTTTAATCTTGCCTAATTGGTTTTGTTTATGCAAAATTGCACTGTTTTACATTTTGTTATCTTCTCTATCCATTGATCAAAAAATTCTTCTCTTGCCCACAAATCTGATAGGTGGTGAAATTTCCTTAATCTTCTAACTTGTTTATGATATTACCCTTTAAATCTAAATAACATGCACATTTTGAGTTTATTTTGGGTATATACTTTAAAATATTGGTCTCTTCTTACTTTTTGCCAAACTACATTCCAGTTTTCCTAGAAATTTTTGTCAACAGCAAGTTATTGTTGCAAAATCTTGTATCTTTGGATCTGTTAAATACCAGATTACTGTGTTAATTTACTATTTATTACTGCCTTGAGATACAGTTTAAGATCTGGTACTTTAAAGTCATCTTTCTTCAAAGTTTTTTTTCATTGATTCCCTTGATAGAGAATCTATCTAAGTGCCCTAAAACTGATAGTTTTAACTTGTTGGACTTCCAGATGAATTTTGTAATATCATTTTAGATCATAGAGATAATTTTTTGCTAATTTGATTGGTATGGCACTGAATAAATAAATTTAGTTAGAATTATCATTTTTATTATATTGACCCAACTTACAAGTGAGCAATTAATATTTTTCCAATTGTATAGCTTTGACTTTATTTGTATTAAGTGTTGCTGAGTTGGTCCAAGCTAATAGATATTCAAGTATTTTATATTGTCTCCAGTTATTTTAAATGGAATTTCTTTATCTCTTGCTGCTAGACTGTGTTGGTAATATATAGAAATGCTTTTTTAATCCTGATTTTATATCCTGCAACTTTGCTGGAGTTGTTAATTATTCCATCACGGCTTTTAGTTGATTGTCTAAATATACCATCATATCATCTCCAAAAAATGATAGTTTTCGAGTGGCTGCCCATCAGTTGGAGAATGGTTGAATAAATTATGGTACATGAATGTTATGGAATATTATTGTTCTATAAGAAACAATCAGCAGGATGATTTCAAAGAGGCCTGGAGACTTACATGAACTGATACTAAGTGAAGTAAGTAGAACCAAGAGAGCACTGTACATAGCAACAACAAGAATATATGATGATCAACTCTGATGGATATGGCTCTTTTCAAAAATGAGGTGATTCAGGACAATTCCCATAGACTTGTGATGAAGAGAGCCATCTTTACCCAGAAAGAGGACTATGGCAACTGAATGTGGATCACAATGTAGTATTTTCACCTTTTTTGTTGTTATTTGCTTGTTTTTTGTTTTCTTTCTCATTTTTCTTTTTCTTTTGGATCTGATTTTTCTTGTGCAGCATGATAATTGTTGAAATATGTATAAAAGAATTGCACATATTCATATATTGGATTACTTGCTGTCTAGGAGAGGGAGTAAGGGAAAGGGAAGGAACACAAGGTTTGAAAATCGAAAGTTGAAAACTATCTTTGCATATATTTTGTTTTTTGATTAAAGTTGTTTGTTTTCAAAACATGCTTATACATATTTCTACAGTTATCATGGTTTGGCATATATTTTGAAAATAAAAGGCTATTATAAAAGAAATGAACGATAAGTTTTGTTTTCTCATTGCCTGTTCTAATTCCTGCAATTTCAAGTAGGTAATGAAAATATTATTACAACCATCTTACTCGAAATTGAGGCTTTTGCCTGGAAGTTCAATGGGATTTTTTCCCAGAAATTTTTTTTTTCAATCAATTAAAATCAGTTTCTCCCTTTACTCGCAAAGCAATAAAGGAAAGCTCCTTTTATAAATGTGCATAATTGAACAAAAATTCTCACATTTAGAAACACATTTATGTCCCCCTAAAATGTCTTAATCTCATTCTGAATCCACCTCTCCTTCTAGAAGAGGGTAGTACATTTCATCTTGCATCCTCTGGAAATATGACTTGCATATATCAGGGTTTTCAAAATTTCTAAAGATGTTTGTCTTATTAATATTGTTATATAAATTGTTCCCCTAATACTGCTTACTTTAATGCTTCAATTCATACAAGTTTCCCCAAGTTTCTTTGAAACTATTTCTTTCATCTTTTCTTATAGCACAATAGTATTCTATCACATTCATAGACACACATTTGTTCTGCCATTCCCCACTTGGTGGGGAATATATCCTTAGCTTCTAGTTCTTTTAGTTACCCCAAAAGAATAACTGCTATAAAGATTTTTGTATATATGGGTCCTTTTCCTTTTTCTTTGATTTCATAATGGTATTTATGGTTTTATTTCCAATAAGCCTTTTTTCTAAAGTTGAGGCTTTTTTTCATTTACCTCTATTTTTAGTGTTATCAAACTTCATTGTTACTTGGTGCTTGGTAGTTGTAAGCAGTGTGCATATTGGGAATGTTAATACATTTTAAGTAATATTACCCAGGGGATTGTGATCTGAGAGAAGCCACTGAATAGTTTTTCTGAAATTTCATTCATTTTCCAGAATATATGTGACTATTTTAAATTGTTGCGTTAATTCCTCAGGCTCTTAAGTGCTCAGGATAAAATTATTTTATGCTAAATGTTAAAAAAAAAAAAGTGAGAGAATATTTAGAGTTCATAAGTTTATGCAGTTACATTATTTGAAAATGAAGATATTAATAACACTTTATATTAATGGTTTCGCTTATATATTGTGTTACAATGTGACATTATAATTGTATTCAGTGCTGGTTATCATGACACTCTAAGTGCCCTATAACCATGCAAATTGTACATTTTAGAAATTTTCTATTCTTCCTCTGGGAGTACATTTGTATATACATTTCTGAAGTTTATTTTGCAAAAAGCATGAAGATGTCTCATAATTTTTTTTTCCTTTCTCAAATTGTGAATTTAGTGAATCTGATATTACACAAGAGTCACCTTTTACATCAGCTGATACTGGCAACTCACCATTTGCCTTTCCAAGTTACGAGGGCACGGGAATCTCCACTGAAGGCAGCTCAGACTTCTCCTGGGGATATGGTGTGAGTTTACATATCATCAGTCTGCTAGAATAATTTAGAGGGTAGGATCTAAAACTGAAAGTCAGAATTGACCACCTTCCTCCCACATTTCTTGATGTACTGCTATGTTAAAATATACTATCATATAATTGTGCTTCAGGACTTAGTATCCTTAATTGTTATATATTGTTATTTAAGAAATTTAGCATTACCCTTTTACAGATCTGGAGGTTGAGTGACAGATTCAAGCTGAATTGATAATTAATTTATGAAATTATGAAATGGGGCAGGCACTCCCAGTTCTTTGGTACTTCCTGAGAAAGCCCACGATGGCAGAAGGAAGGCAGGAAGTGGGGCTGCAATTATGCTTAACAAGGCACAGAGAGTACAGAGACAAGTAGTGAGAGGATTACAAAGGCAGATGGTATGAGGATGGAATGGGAGGATGAAGGGAAACAAGTAGTGTGGGGGAAAGGATGGGGAGGAGGAAGAGAGAATATTACTCTTGTAACCATGGATTTGACTTAGGAGCACTAGGCAATGTGCTTCCAATGGAAATAGAAAAGTTTGGGAGTGGGAGTGGGAGTGAGGGGAGAAGAGCACCCAGATGGCTTCCCCGATTCAGCACATATTATCAGGATGGGAATTTTGCTACTATATGATACAGTTTGTAATTTATGTTCCTTTGACATTTGAGACAGTTTGTAATCTTACTATTTATAAACTTACTCTAATAGACTATAAGGGGGTAGAATGGTCAGAGAGACTAGGACAAGATATGGTTTTAACACAAAGCTGAGCAGTTGGGGCCCCATTACAGAATTATAGAATTTCAGAGTTGGAAGGAACCTTACTATCCATCTTCGCCAAACCATACCTCTTAGAGCATCCCCATCACAGTATACTCAGCAAGTGCTCATCCAGCCTTTTCCCGGAGACCTCTGGTAAAGGCAAATCCACAACCTCCTATTTCCTGTTAGCTCTGATAACTGGGCAGTTTATCCTTACATCTAGTCAGCATTTGAAACCTCTACCCCTTGCTCTTGCTTCTGCCCTTCAAGCCTTGCTGCTTTTCCTTAGGACAGCCTTTCAGACTCTTAAAGACAGCTGTGATGTGCCCCTGCATTGTTTCTTTTCCTGGTCCTGTTTAAAACCCTCCAAGTCCTTCGACAATCCTCAAATTATAAGTATTCAAGTCCTTGCACTACTATTTTTACCCTTGTTTTGTTTTCTTTTAGTCATCAAGGCAAATTCAGTCTGATAGGTTTAATTCTTCTCCTGGCTGAATAAGAGGTGAATGACTTTCTGTTGAGTAGTAAGAGTGCTGTGACAGAAATTTAGCTCTACTGTTTTGACACAATATTAGATTTAGAAGAGACTTATCTAGTCCAAACTATATTTGATCAGATTTAGCTCTACTGTTTTGACACAGTATTAGATTTAGAAAAGACTTATCTAGTCCAAAATATATTTGATCAGAAATTTCTCCTATTATACCTTTACCATCTAGCCATTCAAATTCTGAAGACCTTCAGGGAAAAGAGTTTTTAAAGCAGCTCATTCCACTTTTAGATAGTTCCAATTAGGCTTAATATAACTTTTATCTTTGATAAATTTGATTTATCTTTTAAAGGATTCCTTCTAATCCTGCCCCCAGGACCAAGCAGAATAAGTCTATTCCCCGTTCTTGAAAATAGTTAGTAACCTAAATCTTCTCTTCAGGCCAATTATCCCTGGTTCCTTAAACTGCTTTTTTAATAGTGTGATCTCTAGTCTCCTCCTCATCTTGGTTGTCTGTTTCTGAATGTGTTCCAACATGTGAAATTCTATGCCCAGAAGTGAATACAATAGTCAAGATGCAGTCTCACCAGGTCAAAGAACAGTGGGACCCACACCTCTCTCATTTTGAACACTATATCTTTTTTGACTACCATGTTTCTTTCTTTTTTTTTTTTTCATCGAGTATGGGGAACACTAAATGTTTAGACCTTTTTCAAACAAATTGCTGTCTAACCTACCACCTTCCCCATCTGATCCTTGTAATGTGACTTTTTTTAATCCAAGGGTAGAATTCTATTAATATTTATCCTCTTAAAATGTGTTATTAGATTTAGCCTATCATTTGACTCAACTAAGTACTTTTAGATCCTGAATCTCATCCAATCTGTTATTTATGCCCCAGTTTCTTAAACTGTGGTTTGCAAACTCATATGGGATCTTGCAACTGAATGTGAGAGCCATGAAATTATGATTTATTATCAGTAATAAATATTTGATTTGTATACCTATTTCATATACCTATATACTACCTAGGGTGTAAAAATTTCTCTAGCAAAAAGGGGTTGCTAGTAGAAAAAAAGTTTAAGAAGCCCAATTTATACTATCAGTTTGTATAATATGCAAATTTGATAAGCATCCCATCTATACATCTTTATCTAAGTCATTAATAAAACTAACTTGTTTGGTACTCAGGAGAAATCCCTGGTTTACTACACTAAAGATGATGACCTGTTAATGATATTATGAGAAATTTTAACAAATGCTAGCTTAAATCTCATTATATCAGGTATATAATAGTCCCTTTATCTCCTAATTAATAAGTTTTAAAAGAAGGAAATCAGGCTGCTCTGCCATTACCTGTTTTTTAATGAAGTCATGGTGGCTCTTGGTGATCATCTTTTTCTAGATGCTAACAAACCAAATCTTTAACCATGTGTTTTTTTTTTAACCATGTAGAATTTGGCCTGAAATCAAAGCCAAGATAACGGACTTAAAGTTTCAGACATGTCCTTGTAGAGGGCTGAAACTATGGAGTCGATGCACTGAGGTCAGGACTGCTGAGCACTTGAGGCTAACTACTAATTGGACAATACTCTATGGGCATATGCTTGGAAAATGGTCCTTCCCACTATCCTGTGCTAGCTCAATGATTGGTGTATACAGAGGATTGTAGGAGGGACTGGGGGTGGAGTAAGACAAGCCACAGACACACTTGGGTGGTAAACGAGGGAGAAAGTGGTCGTGGAGATTCTATTTCCATCCTGTTCAATCCTGTGTCTAAGGACCAAGAATAAAGACTGAGGACTTTTGCTTATCCTGACTCTAGCTGATTCTGAGGTATCCTGGGTGCTATCGTGGTCATCACATGTCCTCTTCCCCTTTAAAAAAAATAATTAATACATCATTTTCCCTTTTCTGATCCTGCAACAGATCCTCCAACTCTTTATGATTTGTTAGACTTAATGACAGTAGTCACAGCCACAAATTCTTTTAATACCCTGGAATGTCATTTATGCAGAATAAGCATTTGAATACATGAAGGGCAAATAGTTGATCATTTATTATTTTCTCACTTATCTTGGGTTTCATCTCCCTGTTAACCATTTTTATTTTTATCTTTCCCAGTTCAAAGACCATTCTTCATAACAAAGAAAATAAAAAATAAAGTAAAAGTTGAGTAGTTATGCCTCTCTCCATCGTTCAGTAAATCATCCCATTCACCCTCTTCTGGCATATTTAATTTTCCTCTAGTATAGTACATAAAGTACATAGTAAATAAAGTTTAATAAAATTTCAATTTGAAGAGTTTTTCTATGTAGGCACCTAAGTAGTACAGTGAATAGGGTTTTGGGTCTCAAGTCATTGAGTTCAAATCTAGAAAACTTCCTGAGTTCCAGAGTCTTGCCTCTGACACTAGTCATTTAACCTTGTTTGCTTCAGTTTCCTCATCTGTAAAATGAGCTGGAGAAGGAAATGGCAAATCCCTCTAGTATCTCTGCCAAGAAAATCCCAAACGGGGTCATACAGAGTTAGATACAACTGAAATAACTGAACCACAAAAGTTTTCTATATGTGTAGCCATGGTGTAAGTAGAATTATATGTTCTTCCCTTATGGTTATTTCCATTTTAAGGTTAAAAATAGAAATATGAATAAGTTTTTTTGAATGTCCCAGTGTTATTACAACATTAGAAATTATTTGAATAATTTATGTATATGCTGAAACTTTCAAATAATTTAACTTGTCTTATGGAAACTTGATAGCTTTTCAGATTGAACAAATATTTAAATAACTTGAAAAGGTTTTTATGAATTTAACAGATCTTAGACCTATCTGGAAATGATTTTTTTGGATATTTATTTTTAGGAACTTGACCGAAATGCCACAGAAAAAGTACAGTTGTTGTTCACGGTCATTGATGAACTTTTATATGAGCAAAAGTCGAGCATCCATACAAAGGGTCTGCAAGAAGAGTGCCAACAGTGGACGTCTACCTTTCCTCACCTCAGGTACTGGGGGAGAGAGCAGAATCTGATAGACATCTGATCCTAAAAACAAAAAATTACATTAAGGGGCAGCTAGATGGCGCAGTGGATAGAGCACTGGCCCTGGAATCAGCAGGATCTGAGTTCAAATTCAGCTTTGTGACACTTAATACTTCCTAACTCTTAACCCCAGTTGCCTCTCAAAAAAAGAAAAGAAAGAGAAAACTACATTAAAAAAAAAATTCTTGTATTTTGATACCTCAGTGGGATTATGATATGTGAACTTGGATCAGTTACTTTTCTTTTTCTTTAATTTGAAGGATTCTGGGGAAGCAGATAGTTACTTCTTGTGAAGGTTATGGATTGTATCCTAGGTCTCCATCAGTTATTTCAGCCTCACATGAAACAACATTGAACCAAGAAAAAGAATCTACTGTGTAAGTAGTAGAAATTTTTACTTGTGGTGAAGCATGACGATACTTATCCCTATCGCCTACTATTAAGTAGCAGTGGTTAGATCTTTAAGTTTTATTATAGTGAACCTCATGAGATTATCCATATTGTTTAGTTCCATTAGAATTTTGTTCTATTTAATATTGTATTAGTGAGCTGGCATCATCTATAAAAAAGCCACTGTTATGCAGAGATTATTTACATAAAAGTTATGTTAAAAATTTTTGGGGGGTGCTTTCGAAGAAAGCATTAATTTTTTTTTAATTATAGCTTTTTATTTTCAAAATATATACATGGATAATTTTTGACATTCACCCCTATAAAATCCTTCCTCCCTTTCCCAGTCAGCAAGTGATATATGTTAACTATGTGTAACTCCTCTATACATATTTCCACAAATATCAAAAATATTATTTTGTTATAAAAAATCTTAAACCTTAACTTTTAAGGAATTTTCCAGCTGAAGGCTATCACCTGTTGACCAAAAGTAGCCTCAGTCTATCAAGTATTATAAATGTGGAAATATGCTACATTTTGGTAGCTATGAATGTGATGGCAGAGGATTTCTAGGTAAAGAGGAAACAGAAAAGGGATTTTCTTTTTGCACAAGATTTATGATTTCATATGGGTAGGGGACCAGTCAAAACCTATTTTGCGGCCTGAAGTCTTAAAGCATTGTGTGTTATGGCATAGGAATCAAGTCAGGAAGTGGCAGGAATCAAGTCAAGAACCATATCTGACATTCTGACTGTGTGACTCTGGAGCAAAGCACTTGTTAGTATCCCAGGTGAGGGAACTGACAGAAACAGCAAAGCTGAAACCATTCAGAGTTGGTAATGTTGAGAAAACAAGTAATTTTTTACATTGTTGTTGCAACAGAAGAATGGGAGAAATGGAAAAACATAGCAGTATAAAATGAGAACACCCAATCCAATCATATCCTCAGATCTGCCAATTCTGTTGTACATCTTCTATCCAAAGCTATTAGTAAACAATACTCTATTTACTAAGGAAATAAGACCCTATTTGTACAAAAGTAGTCATAGCTGCTTTATACATAATTATGAAAAATTGAAAACAAACAGCTTCAGTGGAATGATTAAATAAACTTATTTTGGCAGATCCATTCTATCATAGATGTGATCTTTCTTCCACCACTGCAGATCACAGTTTTAAGCAATGTCTCAGTGTCCAGTGCAATTGTTCTTAATACCCTTTTTAATGTTAGAATATTATGGTGCTGCAAAAACAATGGATCTAAAGGACCACTAAATACAGAAGAGTGGACCAATAAGAAATGAGTCAGAACAAGGTTAACATATAATACTATAGACAGCAGTGATTTCCTTTGCCCATGAAGTTTACCCTGAGAAGTTAGTAGATGGTCTTTCAAAATTATTATGTCTAAAAAATTCATCATCTGTAGCCAGCTTAGTGATGAGCCTCGCCAGTCTTGGCCAGGTTGGTCTTTGGATGACAGATATACAGGTTATCACTAGGCTTTTGTAAAAGTACCACAGCCTTCAAGGATCCAGGGTCACCCCGGTGCCATGATGAAGCATCATAGTAGGATTTAAATAGAGCTAAATTGGTTGTGATCACATTTTAAAATATGTAAATAGTTAATTAAGGATTTGATTCATATTTGGTTTAATTATTGATATTTGTTGCATGTCGAGTTACAATAAAACATTTTTAGAAAGGTAAATAAAGGTACTCTTTCACCAATGAAATGAATGATGGTTAAAAATGTAAGGTACATCAATCAAATTTGTGAAAGTAAACAAAAATCATAAAATCCATTGATCTCAGGAAAATGAGAGAATCAAGTACATGTTAATTTTTAAGTTATACTGTAAATTGATGTAGTTTTTAAAGAAAGGTTTTAATTCGTTTCAGTATTTTGATGGGTCTCTTTGATGTGACTGTTCTTTCTATAGCCCAACTATGTTTTCTCATTTTATGTGATTCTTTTCTATGCTCTGTTACAAATCCTCCAAGTACGACCTACTTAGTGCATTGGAAGATTTCTTGCAAGTGTTTTACTGTTTCCTCAATGTCACTTCTCATATTGCCCATTTTTTTTTCCTTTATGCTTTTCTGCATTCTAATCATTCCAATTTGCCATACATTTACCATGTTCCAGGTACTGTGCCAGATGTGGAGATTAATACCCTCCAAAAAAATTAATACCTGCCTCCAAGGAGTTTATATCCTACTTGAGGAAATGTATACATATAAGTATTATGTATTTACTCACCTATATGCAGGTGACTGAATATGAAATAATTTGTGGGACAGAGTTGAGAAGAAAGTACAATTGGAATCAAGAAAGACTCTTTTTAGGAAGTGGTGCTTTAATTGAGTCTTAAAGAGTTCTAATAATTCCAAGAGATGCAGAAGAGGAGGAGTATCATCCTGTACAAGTAAGGCACAAGATGGACAGTTATACATAGGAAAAAGCAAATAAGCCAGTTAAGTAGCAAGATATAATCATTGAATATTTTCAAGAATTGATTTGGTCTATTGCCTGTTTGGTGGAATGCCCTTTCACTAGCACTTAACTAGTAATCAAAGTGCATTTATTAAGCACTTAATAGCAGCCTTGCGCTGGGGTCAGCATTGGGGATGCAAATACAAAAATTAAATTATCCATTCCTTCGAGGAACATGCATAACATCAGAGTACATAACATATATGTATAATTACAATGGCTAGATTTTCTGTGGCATTTTAAAGCTTGCAAAGCATTTTATGAATATATGTCAATGTACATTATATTATATACCATGAAATAATTTAGGGAGAGAAGTAATACTAGGAACCCAGGTGGCCAGGAAAGCCCTTCTAGGAAATGGTCTTCGTGCTAAACTTAAAATCCCCTTAGCAAGCTGGGGATTTTAAGATGAGTTGGAATTTGTTGAGAAACAGTAAGATCAGTTTAGACTGGACTAAAGAGTAATGAAGGTGTGTAATATTCTTCTCTAAAATATAATGTTCTCCGGGAGCAGGTTTCTTTTCAGTTCAATAATCACCTCAAATGCAGTCAGGAATTAAGTCCAAATCCTTTATTTTTCCTTCAAAGTCTTGTCTCTTTTTCTGGGGCTTGGCTAGTTTTTCTGGAGGCTTTCTGTACTCTTGGTTCCGAGAGCTTAAGCTGCCTTTTCTGGCTTGTGAATCTCCTCGATTGAATCCTGGCTGAGGCTCAGAGCTTCTAGTAGGCTTCTGTGTCTGGCCCTGAGAGCTTCTTGTTTATATTCTATACCCTGAGTATATATCAATCATTATCACTAGGAAACCATTATTTGTTGTAGGATAAAATCAATGCTAAACTAGATTTAACCACTGTCTCCTCAATTCCACTTATTTAGCACCTTGTAAGAATCCTAACAAAGGTGAATAATGTTTACTAAATCTGGAAGTATACATTGGGAATCAGCTTGTGAAAGGTTTGGTTTTAAATGCTTAACTGACTTAATTTACATGGCTAGACAACCCCCGATTTTTTTTCTCAAAGGATACATTATATAGCTACTTTTCATAGACCCCTATTTTGGAAGAGTTAAGTGGGCCAACAGAGAGGAATGCTAAATTTACCCATAGCTCTTCTTGGAACCTGGCTATGTAAAACATAGCAATCAATTCCTCTTCCAGTCAATAACTTTCCTTTCTTCACCTTTCTATACCTCTCTTCAAAGAGGTGTAGTCATTTTAATGTAAATACAAATAAAGGTGAAAAGAGGATCAAGAAATGATAGCGATTAGATGCTTCTGGGCTACACAGAAGTCTGACATATGTACTGAATTAATATTTTCTTCAAGAATAGTCCAAAAAGTACTGAACATGGGGAAGATTCCAAAACAGCACAAAAAAAGAAAAACTATATTTAGACTTGAAAATGACTACTAACCAGAATGGGAATCATTTTAAAATCAGCTGTCTCTGTGTAATCAGATAAACAAATAGAGCAAATTGATAGCAAATTAAATGATAAAGATGAGAATATATTTCTTATACTGTTCTAATCCAATCTACTAAAGCTATTGACTGAAAAGTGAGATTAGAGAAAATTCAGAACATTGATTCTGATTATCATCATTTTTTCTTAAGAGAAATTTAACTGATTAAAAAAGTTGCCCCCATACAAAAGCTTTTCAAGCAAGCACTCAATTGTTCTTGCCAAATGGAACTTAAAAAATCCAAACCCAACACCAATTAGGAATATAAAGTCAAAGGCAAAATATTACAGGGAAGGATGATAATGAGACTATAACTAGTGTCCAAAAAGCAACTTAAACTATTGGAAGTAGAAATCAGCTTGCTGTAAGCCAGATAATCTTGAAAGCATTTTAGATATAACTGCAAGAAGAATGACTGATAAACATGAAAAGGGAAAAATTTCCAGCATTTCTTTAGTAGTCTGTTTACATTGTCAGTGCTACTGGACCCACCACACTTCACAGGATTACAGGTTTATAGACCTGGAAGAGATCTTAAAAATCATTTTACTGAGTTTGACCTCAAAACATCCCCAATCAAAAAGCATTTATTAATCGCTTACCATGTGTCAGGAATTGTGCTAGGTACTGAGGATATAAAGACAGAATGGAAACAATCTCTTCCCTTAAGGAGCTTTTCATTCTATCAGCACTTGAGAGCTAGGGTTGCATCAGCAGGTAAGGAAATGGAAAACACTTCATGTAGAAGATGGGTCTGGAGCAGCATTTTGAGGGCTCTAAGACAGAGCCAAGGAGGAGGCACATTGTCTAAATAGAAGACAACTAGTGATGGATCATCATATGCAAAGAACAGCAAGGTCTATTTGCCTGGATTGTAGATACAAGAAAGAGTAACGAGGTTAGAAAGGTGTGTTGGGGGGCCAACCTGTGAAGGGCTTAGGAAGCCCTTATTTATTTTTTTTTTTATTGTTCAATCATTTTTAGTTGTTGTCCAGCTCTTCATAACCCCATTTGGTTTTCTTGGCCAAGAAAAAGTTGACCATCTCCTCCTCCTGCTCATTTTGCACATAAGAAAACTAAAGCAATTAGGATTAAGTGCCTTGCTCAGAATCACCTAGTGAGTGTCTGATCCAGATTTGAACTCAGGCAGGTGAATTCAGGCCAGGTGCTCTACGCACTATGGCACCCTCTATAGCGAGCCCTAGACAGGTTTATATTTGATCCTAAAGGCAATAAAGAGCTACTGACATTTATTGAGCAGGGGAGTTACTTGGCCAGATCTACACTTTAAGAATAATAGTTTGGCTGCTCTGTGGAGAATGGATTTTTTTTTTTTGGGGGGGGGGGGGAGGTGGAATCAGGGAGACCATTAAGAAGGTTGTTGTGATAGTCCATGTGAGATGTGATGAGAATGGGAATTACAATAGTAATTGTAGGAGAAAGAAGCATATAGTTGTGAGAGATGTGTCAGTAGAAATGACAGGATTTGGCAATTGATTAGAAATGAGTCATAGGGGAGAATGAGGTCTCAGAGCACCACAGATGTGAACCTGAGTAAATGGAAAAAAAATAGAGAAGTTGGCAAAGGGAATTCAGATTTAGAAATGTTGAGTTTGAAATGTCTATAGGACAAAGTTTGATATATTCAATAAGCAAACAGATAGACTGTGGCTAGATACATAGATTTTTATTCATCTGCATAAAGAAGATAATTAAACCCATGAGAGCTGATGAGAGGTTGGATTGAGAATATAGACTCTCTATACTTTAACTGCTTTTGTGGAGAAGTAGAACTTAAGCTAAAATTGTGAAAAGTAGAAGTTCTTGAACATAGAAATTCAGAAGAAACCTCTGTTGGAAATGACATAATTTTAAAGACATTTTAGAGGCAGCTGGATGATGCAGTGGGTAGAGCACCAGCCCTGAAGTCAGGAGGACCTGAGGTCAAAACTGGTCTCTGACATTTAACACTTCCTAACTGTATGACCTTGGGCAAGTCACTTAATCCCAATTGCCTCAGCCAAAAAAAAAAAAAAAAAAAAAACCATTCTGGAAGCACTATTTCAGAATATCTTCAAAAGATTCTAAAAGAATGAAAAGATTATTGATAATATGTTTTCTGAAAAGAGAGGCAAGAAGACACTGCTCAACAAAATCTTCCTGAAAATGCTTTACATTTATCAAAGGTGTCAAATCTTATATGAGAAAGGATTTTGTAGATAGCTACCTTCACAGCCCCATAGTTGACTAAAGGGGAATAGAGAATAAAAATCCTTGTTGTTTGTGTTTTGTTTCTTACAAAAAAAATTTTGATTTGGAAGACCAAAATGTTGCCTTAATGACTTTTCCTCAACAAGTTATTTCCCACTGATAGGTTAAGGTTATATAAAATTGCTTAATCAGTCAATAACCCATTCTTTACAATGAGCCAAACATTGTACTGAGCTGTGAGGATATAAAGAAAAAAAGGAAATAGTCTTTGCCTTCAAAAGAGCTTGCATTCTAAGGGGAAATAATATGTACCTAAAATTGTGGATGTGGAATACATAGAGCAGCTACAAGATAACCTTAGAAACCTGGATGTGGAGACCTGTCTGCAAAAAGAAATGAAATCTGAAGAAGAGGAAGTTAAGGAGACCATTCTGGGCTTCGAGGATAGATAGCCTGTGCCAAAAAACACTTCCAAAAGATGGAAGTAAATAACACCATATGGCTGAAATATGAAGTGCATGGAAGGGAGTGATGTGTGAGAAGACCAGGAAGATGGAAAAGGAAAAAAAGTTGCAAAGAGTGTTAAATGACAGTTGCCACTGTGGAGATCTCCATGATCCTTTTATCAAAATCAAGTCAAGCCAAAAAAAAACAAAAACAAAAAAACAAACAAACAGTATGAACAGCTAGTTTTTGCTACAAGGAATAACAAGCTGATA
Source organism: Sarcophilus harrisii (assembly GCF_902635505.1). NCBI lineage: Eukaryota > Metazoa > Chordata > Mammalia > Dasyuromorphia > Dasyuridae > Sarcophilus > Sarcophilus harrisii. The sequence continues at coordinate 613,076,869 of NC_045427.1, read as the reverse complement.
ATTGTTGAAAGTACAGCACAAGTTCTCAAATGCATTCCAGGTTGTGGATTTGTTTTTGTTTTTAATTTAAAACATGCTTTAAAAATAGCAAATCCATTCTTCACATTTTATTGCCAATGGCTGTTCCATAACTAACTGAATGATATGTAGATTGTCTGTAACTGAAGTTTAGCTGTCAAAACACACCTCTATGCATTGCTAATTTAGGAGTCAAAATTAAAGTATCCATCAGTGTTACAGAGGAAGTCCTATAAGAATTACATAGAAGAAGGCTTCCATATAGTGTGAAGTTGCCAGATGCTCTTGTTGAAGGATGACATGATTTAAATGAAGCCCTATCAAGTTGCAGGACTTCTTCAGGAAGATCAGCAGCCATTCAAAAAAATTTAGCCTGCCCATTTACATAAGAAACACAAGTGAATAAAGAATGTCCTACCTATGACATGCATTGGAGAGTCTCTTGAGTGAGTCCATCAATACCTGTGTTTGTGAGTCAGCGTAACGAACACTGACTGAGATACCAAAGTGAATATGAAGAAGAGAATGTACCGTGTTGAACTGGGATATTTGCCAATTGTTTTCAGTGGAGTCACTAATTAGGACTTGACCCAAGGAAGTAAGTTGTATGTTCATTTCACTTTGACCTAGGGATTAATCAGTAAACATTTATTTAATAACTTGTATATGGAGAGTGCTCTCTGGGGAGATTAAAAATTTAACTAAAACCCCGGAATTGAGCTATGGGTTTTCATATCCCAGAAATGGTAAGTTCAAGATAAACTATAATATAGCAATTGAAAATAATGAATGTTTAAATAATCCATTCTCAGTATAATATTAGACAGTTTTGGAAATATTAGGTATAACAAGGCAAGAAAAAAGAAACAAATATAGACAAAAAAGAGGTATAAATAACATGATATATTAAGGTAATTCAATAACTTCATTAAAATTAGTCAAGATTGAAGCTTTAGTAAAAAGGGAAGTAAAACAAACCCATAAAACATTTTATTTCTTTAATAATAATAAAAACATGAGAAATTAAGAAAAATAATTATTAATGGTGCGTTATGATAACAAAATATCACACTAAAGACAAATATAAAATTATTTATAGAAATGAAGTTAGAAGTATAAAATTGTAAAGAAGTCACAAAAGTCACAGATTAGCAGAATTGGGAAGGACCTCAGAGCTTTCTCCAGACTAGAGGCCCCTCTGAGAGGGTCAGTGTGACTTTGCTTGGAAGTGTTTTGTGTGTGGACACAAGGCCTACCGAACCATTTCCTCTGAAGGCTTTTCTTTAGCGTCACCCTAGGCTCCCAGCTCCTCCTTCTGGCCAGAAACACTTGTGTCTGACCTGTCTTAGGCATGGAAGCCTTTGGGAACCTGAGGATGGATCCCATGGTTTGCCCTCCACCCTCCTCCCTGGCACCTGCTTCACAAAATCAGCATCTAGTTCATTTGGCCAGTGGCCATGCAGTGATTCCCTGGGGGAGGGAAGGGGTGCCTGCACCTGCATCTGCCAACCAAGGGAAAGCTGGGCTCATGGATGAGCCTCTCGGGCCCTCCCTGCCCTTCCCGTGGCCTGGTACCTTACAGCCATTCTGTCCTCTCTGTCTCCTGCCCTCACACTCCCCACACACACATCCTGATACTGCCTCGAGGACCCTAACCCCACACTCCCTCAGCTTATTTCTCATGCCCTTATCACCTTACCTCATCTGCTCCCCCAGAGACGTTTATACCCTCTCTCACAAAGACAGCACTTCCAGGTTCATGAGCTCTGAAATTCCCTCATCTGCCCAGTCTGTTGGCATTCCTTCCAGGATACAGCCCCACTGTTTTTCCACACTGTGACTTCCAGGACCTCAACCCCAGTTCTCCCCCAGACCATCACTAACTGCTCTTTCCCCCTCTGCTGAACCAGACCAATCTGCACTGTCTTCCACATATGCTGCTTAAGGAAAGTGGGGAAAATCATGTAACAGTCCTGGCTGCGTTGATGTTACCTAATATAAATTAGGCCCTTACACCTCCTTAATTGACTCACTGTCTCACTTAGCCTTCACTGCAAGAGACATTACGACTGTTTGATCTCTTTTCAATCCCATTCTCTCAGCTGAAAGCCTTGTTTCATATTTTACTGAAAACAATTGAGGCCGCTCTCGGTGAAGTCCCTTATCTCTTTATGCTTTCTATCACTATCCCCTTCTTCCCCCTTACCTCACACGATGAGATGACCTTTCTCCTTGCAAAGCAAACCCCCGTACATCCACCAGTGATCTTGTTCCACCTGTCTTCTCCAGCGGATTTCCACTCACTTAATCTGTGGTCTCCTACCTACAAATATGCCCATGTCACCCCTCTCAGAAAAAACTCACTTGATTTCTCCATCCCCACTGTCATCTTATATCTCTTATACCCTTTATGACTAAAATCCTTGAGAAGCTCATCTCTCATACATATCTCCCCTTTCTTCTCAACTTTCTTAATGCCTTACAGTCCAGCTTTTACTTTATCATTCTGCTGAAAGAGCTCTCTCCATAAGTATCAACAATTTCTTAAAAGCCAAATCCAGTGGCTTCTCAATTTTCATCTTTTTTGACCTCTCTGCCATTGATGTGGGGAATGATTCTTTCCTCTTTGATATGTTCTTCAGTTTAGGTTTGGGGAACACTACTGCTTCTTAGTTCTACATATCTCCTTCGCAGACAAACCATAGAAACAGTAATTTCATTAAAGACAAAATACTTAAATTTCTGGGATTGTAGCCAAAGCAATACTTAGGGAAATTTTTATAAATCTAAATGCTTTTATCTCAATAAAAGATAAAAAGCAGATCAATGAATTGATCATGAAACTAAAAAACAAAAAAACCTAGGAAAAAAAATTTAGATCCCTAGTTAAATATCAAAATCAAAGGAGAGATTAATAAAACTGAAAGTAAAATTCTTAAAAATTGAACTAATAAAATGAGATAGGGGTTTTATGACAAAGTCCAATAAAATAGACCATTGCTAAATTTGACTACCTGTCTGATCCCTTCTCAGTCTCTTTTGCTGGATTTTCATCTAGTTTGTGTCTGATTTGAGTATCACATAAGGTTCTGTCCTGGACACTCTTCTCTTCTCACTCTATACTATCTTACTACTTATTAATTTCATCATTCTCTAGGCTTACAATGTAGGTGATTTCTTCAAGTCTCACCCCCTCCCCAGATCCAATCTGTTGTTAAGACCTCTTGGTTTTACCTTTGTAACCTCTCCTCCCCCCATCAACTTTCTGGTGCAGATCCTTATCAGTCACCTCATGTCTAGACCACTGCAGTAGCCTATTGGTGGGTCTGCCTGTCTCAAGTCTCCCCCATTTAAGTTTTTGTCCATCTTCCTCTCAGCAACTAAAGTGATTTTCCTAAAGTGTAAGTTCAACCATGTCACCCTTTCTTCTCCTGATCCTTGCTCAATAAACTCCATTGATTCCCTGTTACCTCAAAGATAAAATAGAAGATTCTCTAAATTGAGAGCATTCCATAACTTCCTTCCCTACTTCCAGTCTTCTTATACCTTACCCCCACTTCCCCCAGATTCTCTGATCCAGGAAGAGTGGTCTCCTGGCTGTTCCTGGAACAAATGCTCCATCTCTCAGCTATGTATTTTTTCTAGCTGTCTCTCATACTTGGAATGTTCTTCCTCCTCATCTCTGCATCCTGATTTCCTTGGCTTCTTCCAAATCCCAGCTAAAAGGTTGTGTAGAGGTAGGAAATTATTATTCAACAAACAAAGAAGAAATATGGACAAAATTGTTGGCATTTATTAGATAAAAATAAAGTTTTTACATGACAAAAAATGTATAATAAAAAAGAAGAAAAGATTTAGGGAAAGAACATTGTGACAAATATTTCTTTTTCTTTTTTCACCCCCAAATTATTTTATTTAAAGAAATAGAATAAGAAAAAAGAAAAACAGAAAAGGAATACAAAACAAAGTAAAATAAAAAAGAACATTGTCATGTAACCAACAGAACATCAGGGAGGATTCACAATATATAACAACCAATACCAGTTCAAGAAAATACATCTATTAGTAGAAGAAATTATTTTCGTGAATGTCCACCTTTTCTTTATTACCTTATAAATTGTTCTTTTGTTCTCTGCTGCACACCTTATTTACTTTATTTTTTTCTCCTTCAATCATCACCTCCAAGCAGGCTATTGTTCAGAAAGGATATATATATATATATATATATATATATATATATATATATATACACACACACATATATAGTCTCACACATACACATATATACCCACATACATATCTTTCCCATCCTTGCTGACCTTTTGCTTTAATTCTGCTCCTAACTTGCCTTGCTTAACCTCCCTTGTCTTTTCCCCTCACCCTTTGCTTCCCTATCCCTTCTCCCTTATTTCTTTATAGATTTTGGAGAATGCTATACCTTTCATGGTATATATGTAATGTTGCCTATTTAGTTCATTTTCAATGTGAATAGATTTTCAGAACTGCAAGCCCTTCCCCCCTCCAATGTCTCTGTGTCTATTCCTTCTCTGCACCTCATTTGTATAACATAATTACTATTTTTATCCTAACTTTGCCCAATCTTTCTTTTGAGTTGTCTTATTGTTGGTGTCACTCTTAAACATATGCTATTCATAAACAATTTATCCATGTTAAAGTTCTTTGAAATTGATCTTTGATATTGGCTCTTATATATTAAATTTTCTATTAAGTTCAGGTTTAGTGGCTAGAAAGTCCTGAAAACCTGCAAGTTCATTGAATGCCCATTTTTTTCTCATTCAATATTGTAGATAATTTTGCAATATTTTTGGCCACAGGCCTAGTTCTTTTGATTGTCAGTAGATATGATTCCAGGATCTGCAGTCCTTTATTGTGGCTGCTGATAAATCCTGTACAATTCTAATTGTAGCTACAGTGTATTTGAATTGTTTTTTCTTATGTCTTACAAAATGTTCTCTTTTGATTTTGGGGTTTTAAGTTTTGGCAATAATGTTCCTATGTGTTTTCCACAAAGGATCTCATTGGGTGGTGATAGGTGAATTTTTTCTATTTCTGCTTTCTCTTCTCATTCTATCACTCCAGGGCAATTTTCTTAGATTAATTCTTGCATTATTGTGTCAAGGTCATTTTTTTTAGACATAACTTTCAGGCAATCCAATTATTTTCTCGGCTGGTCTGTTCTCCACATCTGTCATTTTTCTTATATGATGTTTCGCATTCTGTTCTATTTTCTCATTCTTTATAATCTCTTTTGTTATTTCTTGGTCTCTCATAGCTTTACTGTCTTTTCCTTGCCAAATTCTAATTTTCAAAGCATTATTTTTGTCTTTGAGACTCTGTATCTCTTTTTCTAGTGGGTAACTTTTTCATAATTTCTTTTTTCTTGGATTTTTTTTCAAGTTTTCCTCAATATCTCTCATTTGATTTTTAAATTCTTTTTTCATTTCTTCTATGAATTCTCTCTGGGCAGGGACCCATTTCACATTACTCTTTGGGGTAGAAGATTTTTTTAGTGTCTTCCTCTGAAGGTGAACCCCAATATTCCCTATTCCCATAATGTATTTCTATGGTGGAGTTTTTTCTTCTTTGCAGTTCTTTTTTTTTTTTTTTTTAATAAGAGGTTAATTAATAACCTCTAATAAATAAGGTATTAGTATAAGCACCTCTAATCATGGGGTAAGAGGGTGCCTCAAGCTTCTCTTCAACTCTCCCCTCTGTCCAGGATCCCCAAACCAAGGGCTGGCCCCTCCTCCAGGTGCCCACAGCCAACAGCATCCCTGCCTCCTTGCCTCTGCATTCACAGAGTGTTGGTTCTTTCTTGCCCAGGGCCATTTCTTAGCTGGGCCTGGGGTTTCCAATCAGCTGAGGTTCCCTCAGTCCTCCCAGATTTAGGTCTTGACTCCACAAACAGTCTGGGAGATGAGAGTCTCTATGGTTCCTGTTGAGGCTGCACCCACACCCAGCTACCCCAGGAGTCCCCATTAGGTGTTTTGTGGAGCTAGCCCAGAGGTGTTTACACCTCACAGGGATCTTCTTGGGTTGTAACTGGAGGACTCCAGTTCTACCTCAAGTATTCTTGATTTTTCTAGAGTCTATGTTTGTCCTGAGGTGCAAATTTACTCTATTTGTGGGGGAAATCAGGAGAACTTGAAATTTACCAACTCCACCATCTCCCCAGAATCCTCCTGACAAATATTTCCAATAAAAGATTTGGCAGAAAAAATTCTGTATGGCAGTTATTTAAATTTATAAGAGTAGGAGCCATTCCCCAAGAGCTATGTAGTCAAAATATGTGAATAGACATATAATAACCACATTTTTTTGAAAATTTCAACCAGTCTAACAAGAGACATATAAATTAATACTACCCAGATACCACCTCTTTTCCATCGAATTAGCAAAGATGGCTAATAATAATAAATCAGTGCTAATGTGATTGGAAAAAACAGCTACACTAAACCTGCTGATTGAGCTGTGATTTATGTAATCTTTTTGGAAAGCAATATATAATTTATGCAATAACAGCTACAAATTGTTTATACTTCTTTGTCTCAGTGAGTACATTTCTAATTGTAAGGATATTGTTGACAGTGGTAAAATATTTGTACAAAAATATTCCTAACAGCACTTTACAAAAAGCTAGAAATAACTTTTATCAAACTATTGAGGAATGGCTGGAAATGGAACATTATTGTGCCATAAGAAATAATAAATATGCAGAATAAAAAAAAATGTGGAAAGTTTTACATGATATGATGTGAAGTAGAATAACAATATACACACATATTCAAGTTTCTGTAAATAACACTAGTAACAGCAACAAAAAATAGAAAAAAATTAGAAGGAACAATGAAATAATTGTTTTATTACTGCTTGGTAAAAATTAATCTATTTTAAATCAAATTGTAAATAGTGGAAACATAATTTCATGTATAGTCTTTTTGTATTTGAATATTGTTTATTATTAAAAGAAAAAATATATATGAACTATATGGTATAGAAATATTTGTGTTAAATGAAATTTAATGAAATAAATGAAAATTAATAGAAAAAACTGAGCATGAAAAAGCACCTCTGCATTAATTATAACCATGAAAATCACTTTCTGTTGTTGTTGAGCTTCATTTGTGTTCAATCCTTTTTGACCCTATTTGGGGGCTTTTCTTGGCAGAGATCCTGGAGTAGTCTACCATTTCCTTATTTAGATCATTTTACAGATGAGGAACTGAGCAAATAGCGTTAAGGGACTTGCCCAGGGTCACACAACCAATACATACCTGATAGTAGACTTGAACTCGGGAAGATGAATTTTCCTAACTCCATGCCTAGCACTATATCCATGTCATTACTAGATGCCTTATGTCAATCAACAACAAGAATTAAAAGAGTTTCACTGATGTAAATATTTTAGGGGTGTTTTTTTTAGTGTAAAGTAGCTGAAATTCTTATTTTTTAAATTAGCTTGAAAAAAGATATTAAAACAACATAAAGTGTCATAAGTGTCAAATGAGTGGTATGAGTAATAACTGTAATAGTAACTCAGAGGAAAAAGAGATCATAAGTTAGGAGAGTTAGGAAAAGTACAAAAGATTTAAGAGTTTCTTAGGTCCCATGACAGTATTATATTATAAGAAACTGTTATTTATTGACGATTGCACAGTGAATTTATATTTGCTCCTACTTTCTCCCCCAGGTTTGGTATAAGAGGTAAGAAGTTTCCATTTTCACTTTCCTCTGGACATAAAAATGCTTCTGTCTCCAAATCTCCAAGCCTATATTCTGTAGAAAGAGAAGATGAAGAAGAGGGTGTGATTGTCTCAGAAGGAATAATAGAAGAATATCTGGCATTTGACACTACAGACAAGTGGGTTTTTAACTTTAGCTATTTACCTCTTTCTTTTCAACAAGATGTTGTGGTCTGTGTGTAATTTGTTTTTTAAATTTAGTGACTGATGTGAATTAGAATTATCTTAATTTCATGTTTTTAAAAATTTGCTATATTTTCTTTAGCTTCCAAAACTAGTTTTAATATTTTTCCTTGGACCAATCCTCATTACTCATCCTGCACTGTATTTATTTGTGTATTCTTTATACATTTGCACCCTTACCCAAAATTCCTGATCTCAGAGCCAGAAGTGCCCCTCAAGACCATCTAGTTGAGCCCATGGTGAACAAGAATCCTCTCTGAGTATTCTGGATCTTCCGGCTTTTGTTTAAAGACTTCCAGTGAAAAGCAACCCACTATCTTCTCAGACAATGCATTTCACTTTGAGCTATTTCTCAACTGGAGGTTTTTCCATATAGCAAATCTAAATTTTCCTTTTTGCAAGCAAAATTTTGTCTTTGATTCCTCATCTCCCTGTTTGAGCATCCTTTCTGTCGCCTGGTTCCCTTTTTCCTCTATCCCTCCCAGAAATTCAGTCCCCTATTGTCATAGACTAGCTAACCCAGACTCCCCACTGATCCACTACAACCAGGCTTTTTTTTCCTCAAGAAAAGGAGGGAAGGATTCCTTTTCTGCCAAAGAAACCCTTTTCTGCCCCTTGATCCTTTCATCTTCTCTTAGTCTCTCAGTTCATTTCACTTCTTTGGACTGTGAGTCATAACTAATATTTCCCCCATTCTTTCTTATACTTCTCCAGGTTTTTACTTCTTAATAACAACTGGATTTCTAATTGGTAGAATTTGGAGAGCATCGGAGATATTTTATTTATTTGTTTCACTGAAAGATGAGTTTTCCTTAAATCATACAACTCAGCCTAAATTACACTGCCTCCTTTTTTCTTTGTCTCTTCAGCATCCAGCAAGTAGGATTTAAAAGGTTTTGTTAAAATTGAAATGACCATACATCATAAGAATCACTCATACCATTATATAAGCATCAGATTAACACCATCATAAGTTGCAATTTATAGCAATATTAAAATACTGTTCAAATGTGTTTAGCCTTGCCATTGTCCACCTAGCATGATTACCCACTCAATCAAAATTTTAAAAAGATCTCGCTGGGTGAAATCACTTAGTACCTGCAGGGGAAAGAGAAGAAACGAGTAATGAAAATGTAGTCTTCATTTTTGTTCAGTTGATTTTGTCCAGAAGGCAGCTTGGCCCATGCAGCTTAGAAAGGGGGGGATTGTGGTGTGAATAAAATACCTCCCCCATCCAACCACTGATGCTTAACATTGCATATGAATGTCTTGACTGCCTTCCTTTCTCTCTGTCTATCTTAGGGAAGATAGGTCAGATGGAAGAAAATTAGACCTGTCTTGTGAGAAAAAAAAACTGGGCTACCCTCCCATTGCCCCATTTCATTGCATGAAGGAGGATGTTCTTGCCTACGTGTTTGACAACGTGTGGAGCAAGGTGCTGGGCTGCATGGAGGAGCTGGTTCGGAGGCACTGGGAGGAGTCGGCTTCAGGTAGGGACCCCAGACCCAGCCGGACACCCTCCTGTTGTCTGAGGGCAGACAGGGCTGGGCCAGGGCCTGGCAGGCAGCGGTCATGCTTGTTGTCACTTGTGCCCAATAGGCATTCCTGCCAGCCTTAGCGCTGAGCTGTGTCGGGTCAGCCCTTAGTGCAGCGTGAAGTAGCTCTGCTTCCCAGGATAGGGTTGGACCTTGTCTCTGCCTCAGCCTTTCTGGGTCTGACATCATGTTGATGTGAATTAGAGCCCTGAGGCAACAGTCCTTACATTACCTTCATCTTCAGATGGCATCCTCAAATACAATTTTGAAAAGGCACAAAATAGTCCTTATTTATTGATACCAGGTGGTATGTTGCTGCTATTCTTTTTTTGAGCCATAAATCCAGTTTAGTGAGCATTTATTAACCACCCATTGGGGGCTAGTGTAGGGAGTGTAGGCAGAGCAGCTAGCCTGGAGGCTGCAGGCTCAAGCCCCACCTCTGACCCCTGGCTTCTCAGAAACTTCCTGGGGGGCGTCGCAGGTCTAAGTTTTTTGTGATCCTGAGCCCCATCTCTGTTCCTGCCCTCTGCACCAGAAACTAGGTCAGGGGCAAAGGAGGCAGATAGAACTCTGCCCAGACCAAAGCATTGGGTTCTGGTGGAGATGGGTGGTCCAGAATACCATGTGCCCAGAAAAAGGAATCTGTACAAATGAAACAAAGCAGGTGCCAGCTGCCCTCTTAGAGCACCACTGGCTCTGAGATTTATGAGGAAAATCATTCTGTTTGGCCTAAAGGTAGTCCTTCAGCCTCAGATTTGGAGGCTTGGAAGCTATGTTACCTGGTTGAGGAATAGTGTGGAAGGAAAAAGGATTCATTGGAGAATTTTGAAGGTGAAAAGAAGGATAGAGAAGATAGGAAAGGATTATTCCACTGCTATGTGTCAGCATGAGACCACAGGTCTTCAGAAATAGGGAACACTAATATTTTAACATTGAAGGAGAAGCAGAAGGAATTTCTTTTTGTCTTGGTTATTTAATGAGATAGATTGAAATGTTCCAAGATGTTAGATCTAGAAGACTTGCACTTGATTTCTCTCTTTAAGGTTTTAGTAACTGGGAATAGTTGAATCTCTAAAAGAGAAATCAGCTTTTAATTTGCTTTTTGTTAATCCTGCTATCACTGATATAAACCAGTTTATTTAGAGTATTAAAATGATAACACCAATAGATAGAGCCCAATAAATATTTGATACATTGATGCTTCTGATTTCTATGGAGATCACCTAGCCATACTTGCTTCAAGGACCACAGATTATGCTCCTTTCCCAGGCAGCTATTCTACAATCTAAGTCCATCAAGTATTTATGAAATTCCTATGAACAAGGCACTCTGGTAAGCTCTGCCCTCCAAGAACTTACACTGCACTGCAGACAAAGGTCATTGGTCATGGGAGTCTAAAAGAAAGGATGCCCCAGTGTTGGCAAGTCTGATGATAGTGCTCAGATATGCTGTCTTTTTATATCAGGGGTGGGAAACCTATTGTCTGCCAAGGGCTATTGGGAGGATATTTATAACATCATTTGGGGCCACACAAAATTCTCAACTTAAAAGCAGTGGGGGATTGCTGTACCTAGCTTTCAGTTCATCATTAGTTGTGATTGCCTCGGAAGGGCCAGACCAAATGGATTTTGCAGGCGTTATACAGCCCTCAAGCTGGACATTCCCCACTCTGTTTTATATGAAGGCTAACACACTTTCAATATGTAAAATGATACTGGTAATTTTATATGGAAAAAAGTATACAAATCTTTCAAAAGGCCAGGAACTCGTGTTTTAGAAATTTTTTAAATAGATAGTAGAATCCGCTATTCCTTAAACATTTCCCTATGAGTCTTTTAATTCCAGAGATAAAAATATTTTTTCCTGAGAAAGCTTAAGCTTGGTTTCTTGCTTAACCTACATACATTTGAGGAGAAATCATTTAAAGGTAGTTTATTTGCTACTTATAGCAAAACCGTATCTGCTAACATTTTCTCTTCACCCTCAAAGACTTAGTCTAAATATAACTGAGAAAAGATAGTTGATAAAATGACACCAGTTTGAAAAGTCACACATTGTTATGACTCATAAATGAACAAGGTTTGCCTTTGTTCTTTTGTGTAGATGATGAGAGCAATGCTTTGACAACAAGATCTGATTCTGGAAGCCCATGTATGCCATATGAACCACAGCCATTGGTGTTACCTCGAGTGCCACAGTCTAAGATGCTCTCCATCACGTCAAATCCGGTAAGCTTATGAAGCTATTTTCTTGGGTAGCCTGATACTGATAATGTTAAGTTTTTCTCTTTGTCAAATTTCCTTCTTGGTCAGTATGATCAGAAAAATCTCTACTATGTTCGTTAATTCATGATGGAAAATATATTTTGTAATAATAAAAATAACATGAGTCAGGACTGAATGTGGATCACAACATGGTATTTTCACTTTTTTGTTATTTGTTTGCTTTTTGTTTTTCTTATTTTTTTTTCCTTTCTGATCTGATTTTTCTTGTGCATGATAAATGTGGAAATATGTGTAGAAGAAATGTACGTGTTTAACATGTATTGGATTACTTGCTGGCTAGGGAAAGGAGTGGGGGAAAAGGAGAGAGAAAAATTTGGAACATAAGGTTTTACAAGGGTATATGTTGAAAACTGTCTTTGCATATATTTTGAAAATAAAAAGGTATTATTTTGAAAAAATATATATAAAACAACATTATATAAAAAACAAAAATAAGTAAAAATAACATGAACAAAATTTTTATAGTTTTGATTTAGCTAAATGATGAGATTCTGACCACAGAGAAGTTTGTTATCCAGGCTTTTTGAACAGGCAACCAAGCACTATAATTTTTAGGATAATCTCTGTTACATTAATCCAAATTTTATGAAGTATATATTATTTTCCTCTCATTTCAGATATCATGATCCTAAAATAATAGTAGTCTTGAGAATTGTCTTGGGTTTTTCTTTCTGTTCCTTTTTTCTCACTCTCCCATTTTTCACCATTTATCCTTTTTTCCTTTTTCTTTTCCTTTCTGCCTTCCTTATATTGATCTTTTTTTTGGATGCACAGAGCTCACAGTCCAGACATAATAGGCAAGTCAAAAAATTAGAGAAATTTATAGTAGGGAAAAAAGATGGTCATCTATTTGTGATTAGTGACTTGTTTATCCTCATTCATAAACTCAGGTTTCAATAAGCTGTTAATATTATTGACTCAGAAAAGAACTCATTCCAGCTTTTGAATTGAAACTTAGATAATCTTAACTCGAGCTTTCTTCTAGACAAAAATCTGATAGTCCATGTGTTGGAAATAAACCACTCAACTCATACTTTTTCTGTAATATAATGATATAGTCTTTAACATGTCTTCAATCTAAAATATTACAGAGATTGGATCTGTAAAGGGAGAAACTCTCATCAACAAACAAATAATATCTATACATAACAGACTTGGTCAAACATGACCCTTAATATTAATGTCCCTAATCCTATTTATCACATCAACAAACCTTCTAGGCTGAAAGTATATATTTTTCACATGAGATGCCCCTAAAAAATAAATAAATAAAAGATTCTGTGGCAGTTGGCATAAGGAGGGTCCTGACCTTCATACTGAAAGGGGATTGACTGAGCAAGAGCTAGGGGCCAATGATGGACTAATCTGAGATCACTCAAGCAAGGCTTCAGTAAAGTACCAGGTTAAGTTTAAAAAAACAAATCCATTCGCAGTGCCTCTTGAGCTATGTTGAAATCAAAATGCATCCAAGTTTGTTGAACTGATGGAATAATAGGCACAAAGTCATAGATTATGCAGTGACTAAAGACAGAGCAGAAGGACTAAATGAGCAACTTTACTTCATTTGTGGTAGTTATTTGAACTTTTTCTTTGTATATTGCCTAGGTTCTGATTTATTATACTTAATTAGACAAAGTTTATTTTCTTCATGAATAGGATATCCTTTGCCTGGGCTACACATAGCAACCTAGAAAGAACACACTCCCAATCTAGGATTGAGGCTAAGAACAATTCACCAACATACTGCAGACATCAGCAAGCTGCCAAGAAGCATATTGGGAGAATGTTCCTCTACCCCACCCCCCACTTTGTACCCCCTCCCACCTATAAAAGCTCTTTGTTTTTACTATCAAATGAATATTTGAAAAGATTAAAAAAAAAAAAAAAAAAAGAGGTCTCTAGAGCCAAATAAAGAGTAATGTGGGGTTTTGTTTGTTTTTTGGTTTTCACTTGTAGATGAGTCTCTGTCCTTCATCCAGTGGCAGTCGCCAGCCAAATATGAATGGTTTGTTGGTTCATGGGATGCCCTTACAGCCAAGAAATCTCTCTTTGATGGACAAACTCATGTAAGAAAGGCTTTTTCCTTTTCCTCTTTAAAAAAAAAAAATATGTAAGCCCTGAACTTTGTAGATTTTTGTATATCACCAAACCCTTCATCCTAATATAAGGGGGATCAGGTCCTACTTGGCACTCTTGGAACAGTTATATTGAATTGTAGGCTCCCTGCTAAAAGGAACTAGTAGTACAACATATGCCTTTCACATTCAGCTAGTCAGAGGCATTCTGACTAAGACTTTTTAAAGGTATGATTCCATTACAAAAATTTCAGGTGTGATGGCAGGCCAGTGGAGAAACATTTTTAGGTGGATGAATTTTTTGATGACTGTCATCACTTTGGATGTAGGGACAGGAAGGTTGGCTCTGATGACAAATAAACAGTTTGCTTTTAGCAGTTACTTTTGCTTGTAATTCAAATTATAGCACACTCTTAAGGAAAGATTAATTTATCTGATCTGGGAAAACATTATTCCTTGGGATTAGATTGTTTATTAAAAAGTTTGAAGTTTTTTCTTTGAACATATTATACAAATCAAGACTTTTATCCTGTGACTTATTTCCATGTACGCTTTGAATTTGAGTCGTATTTTAAATTTTTCATTTTTTATTTGGTTACTAGAGATATAGATGACAAACTACTTATGAGACCTGGATCTAGTACCATCCTTTCTAACCGAAATTGGCCAAATCGAACACTGGAGCTCAGTTCCTCTTCTCTGTTACATACGGTGCAGTCTGCCAGGAGGCGCAACCCGCCACCACGTACCCTTCATCCAATTGGCACGGGTCATTCACGCTCAGGGACTCCGAGACCCATGGATGAAATCATCAGAGGAACACGACTGTAGGTTTCAGAATTATACTCTAAAGTGAGAGGGCTCTGATAAATCTAAAGAAAAGTTAATTTTATGTAGGAAACCTAAGATGGAGAAAAAAAAAAAACATTGTTATAATTTGGTTCTGATAGGTTAAATTGAATGCAGAATGAATAATAGGAGGAAAGATTTTAATGTGAAATGGTTTTAGATCTCACACATCTCCATGCCTAAGAAGTTGATTCAAATATAGGTATAGAATTGACCAAGAATAGCTTTTCTGTGAAAGAGGTTAATAATAAACAAGCGGGAATGAGAAATGATGCTTAGTTCAAGATGAGGGCAAAGTCTTTATGAAAATGAATTCTCTTTACATTCCCCAAAAGTTATTAATTATATTTATGATACTGTTATTTGTAAAATCAAATAAGCAACTTTTCATATCAGGAAAACTATTCCTTTAGGGTCTTTCACCTATTCCCTCCAGGATATTCCTTCATTTAATGTTTTGTCTGTGCCTGCTTTTACAGACTGTTTTTAAGTTAAACATGCTTTACTACTAATAGTACTCCAAAGCAATCATTTATTGATTCCTCCCCTCACATTTCTGTTTTAACCACCCATTATGCTTAACTAGATTGCTTACCATAAAGAGAATATGGACCAGGAGAGAGGGAAAATGGAGGGGGGGCAATGGCACTAGCACTAACGGCCATCTTGGAGAGCAGGATTCTGTTGTATTGGATATTTATGTAGAAATCATGAATGTGAGATCATAATTTAGTTTTCCAATGGCCATGTCAGTCTAATTATGTTGCTAAATGAATTCAAATCAATCTTTGCTCATCAGCTGTCCTCCTTAACTCATTCAGTTTATGTACTCACTTTATACTTTTCTACCTTCTGGTACCTGACAGAATCAGTTGGCTGTACTTGGAGTTTTGGGTATCAGTGATAGGTAGTTCAGCTACACCTGAGTTGAAGAAGGGTATTTCACAAACAAGACAGATTACTTCCAGTACTGTTTGTAAAAGACATGCTCCTAACCTGTACCTTGACCCAGCATTACAATGATTGAGATCTTGTAAATGAAGCCCTACTTCTGAGACCTTCCAGATGTAAAACAGAATTCTCTCACCAGACCGCTTAAGAAAAAAAAGCCAGATATTATTTCAAACAAAGCCCTGGGGAGCATTGCCCAAATATTTTCGTAAATGAAATTGTGCCTGGGTAGCTTGAAGCACCCCCCTATAGACATTAAACTCAAATCTTTCATTAGCATTTGAATGAATTGTTTCTGCTTTTTTTTATTTGGGTTCTTGGGGAATGGCAGCCTCACAGCAGCTGACTCCTTGTCTTCATCGCCAATGTTGCTGAGTCGAAACAACTTGCTTCCCCCAATTGGCCCTGCTGACATGGAGCACTTGAGAAGCGCGGGATCACAGCGGCAGCCGGCCAGTGTAAGCATCCACCATGGGGAGCAGGATGGTTTCCTGGGGAGACCTCGTTCTGGCTGGAAGTACAGAGCTCCTGTTGTTGATGAGTACAGGTGCTCTCCCACGTGGGGCTTGGGCGGGCTCGTTCTCACCATTAGTCACTGGCTCCCGGTCTTTGTCTTCTTCCTCAGAAGTCCCGAGCCGATCCCAGCCGAGCGCGCAGTGCGGTGGTGAATGAGCCCAACCAGCAGCCACAGGACAGGCTGCTGCTACCCGACTTCTTCTCCAGACCCAATACCACCCAGTCATTTTTGGTACACTACAAATATCCTTTTTGGTCGCTGGCACTGGGGAACAAAATGGACAGAAAGGCTGGTTTATAAGCTGAGCATGTAACTTTACAGGGAACTTAAGGCTTAGGATACTGCTTAGGATGTTAACATTGCCAATAGCAAAACCTTTAATTGGCTGCAAAAACAGCATGATATGGGCTGACCAAAAATTAACAGAAGCAAGTGTATATATAAAGTTTCTTTTTTTCCCTCCTTTTTTCCTAATTTCCTTGTAAATTGTTCTTTGGTTCTCTGCTGTGTCCCTTATTTATTCTTTTTTTCCCTTTCATATTCTCCACCACTCCAAAGCAAGCTACAGTTAAGAAAAGATATATTTATATATACATATGTACATACATACACACACTCACCCCTACATACACCCCATATACACACACATCTTTCCTATCCCTGCTGCTTCTTTAAATTTTGCTCCATAACTTGCCTTGCTATTACTTAACTTCCCCTGACCCAGGATCTCTCCCTTGTCTTCTTCCCTCTCCCTTTGCTTCCCCATCTGCCCATCCCTTCCCCCTTATTTCTTTACAGATTTTGGAGGGTGCTGTACCCTTCATGGTATATATGTAGTGTTGCCTATTGAACCCATTCCCAATGTCAGTAAAGGTTTTCAGAACTAGGAACCCTACCCCCCCACAATGCCTCTATGTCTATTCTTCCTCTGCACCTCATTTATATGACATGACTATATTTTTGCCTTTACTCTGCCAATCTTTCTTTTAGAAATTGCCTTATTGTTGTGAATCTTAAACATATACATTTTCCCATGTTAAAAAACATACAGTTTGTCTATGTTTAAACAGTCTGTCCATGTTGAATTCCTTAAAATTGATCTTTGATACTAATTGTCATATGTTAAATTTTTTGTTAAGTTCAGTTTTAGTTGGTAGGAAGTCCTGAAAATCTGCAAAATTCATCGAATGTCCATTTTTTTTTTTCATTCAAAATTATAATTTTGCCTGATATGATATTTTTGGCCACAGTTCTTTTGATTGTTGGTAGATGTGATCCCAGGACTTGCAGTCTTTTATTTTAGCTGCTGATAAGTCTTATACAACTTTAATTGTAGCTCTATTGTATTTGAATTGTTATTGGGGTTTTTTGTTTGTTTCTTGCAAAATCTTCTCTTTGATCTGGGGGTTTTGAAATTTGGCAATAATATTCCTCTGTGTTTTCCACAAAGGATCTCATTCAGGTGGTGATAGGCAAATTTTTTCTATTTCTATTTTCCTCTCATGTTCTATCACTCTAGGACAATTTTCTTGGATTATTTCCTGCATTATTATGTCAAGGTCCTTTTTTTCCCCCTCAACATTTCTCAATATTTTTTTTCTGTTGTAATCTTCTTGAACTGTTCACCGGATCTGTCATTTTTCTTATGTTTCACATTCTGTGTGAAACACACACACATTCTGTGGTTTGTTTCTTTTTCATTCTTTACAATATGTTTTGTTAGTTCTTGGTCTCTCATAGCTTCACTGGCTTCCCCTCCCCAATTCTAATTTTCAAAACATTATTTTTATCTTTATCTTCTTTTCTAGTTAATTAACTTTTTTTTCCCACAAGCTTCTTGTTTTTCTTGGATAGTTTTTATTTATTAATTTTTCCTCAATGTCTCTTGTTTGATTTTTAAATTTTTTTTTTGAGTTCTATAAATTCTCTCTGGGCAGGGAGTCATTTTATGTTACTCTTTGGGGTAGAAGTTTTTTTCCTAAAGTGTCTTCCTCTAAAGATAATATGAACAGGGAAGACTGGGATTTATGTTTCAATGGTGGAGTTCTTTCTTCTTTGCCGATTCACTTTTTTAAAAAATAAGTGATAGTAGTGTAAGCACCTTTAATTGTGGGGGAGATATTCAAGCTTCCCTTCAACTCTCCCTTCTGACCAGGAACCCCAAACCAAGAACCACCTCCTCCTGAAGGTGCCCACAGTGTCCCTGCACTCACAGGATGCTGGTTCCTTCTCACCCAAGGCCATGTCTCAGAAGCCCAGTCCAGCCTGGTGTTCTCAGTCAGCCGAGTTTCCCCTGGTCCTCTCAGATTCAAACCCCGACTAACAGATAGTCTGGGAAGTGAGAGTCTCCGTGGCTCCTAGTGAGGGTCCTGCCACACCCAGCTAGCTCCAGGGCTCCCCACTTGCTGTTTCTGTGGAGCTAGGCCAGAGGTGTCTGCACTTCAGACAAATTAATCCTCAGCCTGCAGTCTTTCTTCAGATCTTCTCTGATTGTAGCAAGAGGACACCTGTCCTACCCTAAGTGTTCTTGATTTTTTACCAGTCTATGTTTGCCCTGAGATGCAAATTTGTTCTATCTGGGAGGGAAATCTGGAGAGCTTTAAATTTACCAACCTACTCTGCCATCTTCCCGAATCCTCCCTCGTTTTTAAAGTTTCTTAAAGATTCTTACTGATAGATTGCACCTTGTAGTTAGATGACCCTAGAGATCACCTAATTTATCCCCATCATTTTACAAATGATGAAGCTGATGTGATTTACCCTGGTTCACCTGACCAAGATCAAAGGCTTTATCCCTCTTCTTTGTGGTCTTTCTACTATACCATTAACTCTTATATTTTAAAGCTTCAATTTAGACCTCTGAGAATAAACAAGAGAAAAAAGCCAGTGTTTTTTTGTCAACAGTGGCCTTGGATATTAGTCACAGTAATCCTCTAAATACGTTTCTAGAGGACTACCAGAAGAAGGGAAGTAATATTCTGATGAGGAACTGGGTGAAATATAAGTAAGTTTGGAATCTTGACATTACTAAACAAAAAATAACGGTGAAAAGTGTTCCTAATCAACATGTTTCACACCAGGACGGTGTCCTATAGGGAAAACTTTTGCACATCCAATGTTCTGCAGATGGCTCAGTCCCAACTTTTCTGTCAGCATCTTCCAGAGCTAGAGAAGGGGCCAACCTAAGCTGCCAGCATTGCTCACTCATGTATCCAGGAAACCAGAGAGGAACCCCAGAAGGTTCCAAGATAGTGATGGATTTGGCCATTTGCTCCCTAACAACTATCTGACCCATTTATTTATTTCTACATGAAAAAGTGAAGTGTGAGACAGATGAATAGATGTGATCTTGACAAGAGGAATGTTTATAAGGGAAAATATATCCCAAACAAACAAAAGTAAAGGAGAAAAATAACAACTACTAATTCCTGGAGTTTTCACTGAGTCTTATTTTAGAAGCTCTATTAAATCTGCTTTCCTCTGGGCATATATGGCAGTAATATTTAAGACTGACATAAGGCAGCAAGATTTCTTCTGAGAATGAAATTCAGCTCATGCTCATGAGCACATGAGTTTTACCCAAAACAGAGGTAATAGGCAAACTTGTATTAGACATCATTTCTTTCAACATGTTACCTTCAGAGTGCCTTGTCCTTTCTCACAGACAAATCACAAAATTCATGTAGGGCAGTGGTGTCAAACTCAAGTAGAAAAAACCTGAGTACTCTACGGACTTTTGTGAGCAAGGCAATATCTGCCTTGCAGTATGCAGTCCAGATTTGCTATAACTTTCCTTCCAAGGAACAGGCAGCTTTTAATTTTGTGATTGCAAGTTGCTATGTGATCTTTGAGCCCAAGTATATAAATATCTGACACTGCTTTCATTGTTTCTCCCTCTATTTGGCAGGAAGTGATAGAATCAGTTGCTTAGATCCTCCTTTTTTTTTAAATTTTAAGCTTCAAGCAAGCTTTTACATTCTCTTATTTCAACCTCATCAAGAAGCTTCTTAATTCTTCATCACGTTCTGCCATCAGAATGTTATCATCTATCTCTGAGATTGTTGATATTTCTTCTGGCAACTTTAATTCCAGCTTTTGATTCATTCAGCCTGGTATTTTGAATTATATATTCTGCATTTAAGTTAAATATGTGAACATACAACCGCTACATACTCCTTTTCTGATCTTAAGCCAATCAGTTATTCCATGTTTGATTCTCACTGCCTACAGAAGAAACAAATAAGATGACTTGCCACATTGTGTTGTGAGCTACATAAAGGTTTTAGTGTGATCAATGAAGTAGAAGTAGATTTTTTTTCTTAGAACTTTGGCTTTCTCCATAATTCAGTTAATATTGTCAAATTGGCCTCTATTCCTCAGCCTTTTTGAAAATGAGCATGTTTTGGTAATTCTTGGTTCACATATTGCTGCTGAAGCCTGGCTTACAGAATCTTAATCATGTGAAATGAGCACAATTGTCAGATAATATGAATTGATCTTTTCCAATCCAATAATCTCAGAGTTTTCCAAGTATTGAGCACTACACTTTTTGCAGCACATCTTTTAGGAATTTAATTAACTCAGCTGGATTTCTTTCATCACTACTAGCATTAGTAGCAATGTTTCCTAACAGCCCACTTGACTTCATTCTCTAAGATGTTTGACACTCTAGATTTGCACTGTCATGATCAACAATACTTTTCTTGTTGAGTTCTTCTGTATATTCTTGTTATCTCTTAAATTCTCCTATTTAAATGTATTAAGTACCTACCATTTTTTGTCATTTATCATATCCAGTTTTGCAAACATTCTCTTGATATCTTTGATTTTCTTGACGATATTTTATCAGTGCAAGTCTATTGTTTTCTTCTATTTCTTTCCATTGCTCACTTAAGAAAACCTTGTCTTTCTCCTTGCTGTTCCTTGGAATTCTACCTTCAATTGGGTATCTTTCCCTTTCTCTTTCCTTCTTTCTTTAGCTATTTGTAAAGCCTCAGAGAGCCATTATACTTTCTTGCTTCTTTTCCTCTGGATGCTTTTTGTTGCTGCCTCTCATACAACATTATAAATCTCTGTATTCTATTTACTAGATTGAATTCTCTTAAGTTTATTCATCATCTTCATTTAATATATAAGGGATGTTATTTAGGTCATATTTAATACTAATAGTTTTTCCCATTTTCTTCCATTTAGATCCAAATTTTGCAGTAAAAAACTTTTTTTTAAACTGTAGATTTTCTCCATCTTTGGTTACAAAGCATATAATCAATCTGATTTTGATACTATCTGGTAACATTCACGTGTAAAATTAACTTTTGAGTTGTTGAAAAAGTGTTTGCCGAGACCAGAGAGTTATATTGACAAAACTTTTAGTTTCTGCCCTGCTTTGTTTCATACTCCATGGTAAAACCGGTTTTCCAGTTGTTTTGCTTTGCTAGAAAACATTCCAATGCTTATTCCAGTCCCTGAGCATGACCTCTTTATTTGGTATTATTTCTAAAAGATACACATTCATAGAATTGAGCAACTTTGGCATCTTGGGTGTCAGTGGTTAGACAATAGTTGTGTATTACTGTAATGTTTAAAGGTTTGTCTTGATTGGAACAGATATCATTCTGTCATTTTGAGATTTTCTCACTTTTTTATTGACTATGAGAGCTATTCTGTTTCTTCTAAAGGATTCTTGACCTCAGTAGTATATGAAAAGATCATCTGAATTAAATTTCTATAGGAATGGTTAATGATATGGATTAGTATTTGTTCTTTAATCCTTTCCTCTTTTTTCAGCATTGTTAGCAGGGATAGGGACTGAACCTTTGATTTTATGAGTATTAAAAAACTCTCTCCACCAATATAAGTTAGTATAGTATAATTTCTAGTTTTATAAAGTTACCTAGAAGCCCTGAAAGGTTGTGACTCTTCAATAGCCACACTCCCTCTTATTACAGATTATCTTCATCTCACTTTTATTCTAGTTTGATGCTGATTTTTATCTTTGTACTAACAAGTTTAGTGGTCTGACTGGAAACAGCCAATTCAGAATTAACTCTCATATCGTGAATCAGTTATCCCAGTATGATAAATTTAAGTTATTAAAATTAAAAAGATGGAAATATGTGAAGTCAGGTTTTAGGAAGGAAAATAGATTTATAGTGTTGATATACAGGCTAGTCTCATTCCTTATTTAACATTCAACAATGAATGAATATTAATATTCTTAGAAATAAAAAACAATTACATATTTAATAAACTTGACATAAAGGCAAAAAAGTACTGTGTACATTTAATATTATATATATATTTTTTTACTATACATATACATACATATCTTAGAATAAGAATGATTTAAGATTCAGATACTATGAATAGGAATGCAGCCTCTGGCATTCTGTATGTGTGTGTATGTGTTGAAAGTCTGCATGAAGTTCTCAAAT
The DNA here is from genome assembly GCF_902635505.1 of Sarcophilus harrisii. Classification (NCBI taxonomy): domain Eukaryota; kingdom Metazoa; phylum Chordata; class Mammalia; order Dasyuromorphia; family Dasyuridae; genus Sarcophilus; species Sarcophilus harrisii. Next base: position 613,054,259 of record NC_045427.1, on the reverse strand, counting down.
GGGCATACCCCTTGGATAGGCAGATGGATATAACAATATTAGTAGTTCTAATAATTCAAAGCCTTTTTCCTTCTTACGGATATTTAAACATTAAATCTTAATCATTTGGGGAGAAAAATTAATGAAGGGGTTCAGTTACTTTTCATTCTTTCCTTCTAGCCAGATACACAGTGTCGACGTTCTTGCACCATTGTTGATTATCCTAATCAGTCCCGGGCTGGAAGGGGATCTTCAGGTACAAGTAAGCTTTACTCTTGTTTTTTTGCTACAGGGTAACAAATATGATATAAACTTTGACTTTTTTTTTTAATACTACATATAAAAGGTTTGTAGAATAAAGTTAACATAAGGTAATATATATATAATTACTATGTCGTAAAAGATCTATTATCAGATTCAAATAAATAGAATTTAATAAGGACTGCAGAATTTCTTTTTCAGTTGCAAACTAATAAAGCTAATGAAAAATACCAAGGTAGCAATTCTTTCACCACCACTGTCTAGAGAATGGCATATTTTGATTAATTGGCAGGACGGTTAGCAAAAAAATCTGAAACTAGTTTTCTTTCATCAAAATATACTGGTCACATTAAAACTTCAAACTTTAAGATAGGAGTGATAGGAATCAGTTTAAGGATGTCTGATTCTTCCTACATGGATTCTTTTTACCATCAACATTTGGGTAATTCTGCTAATGAGGACAGAGGGGTTTAGTAAGTGAGGTTACTTGTATTATATATCCCAATGCAAGTTCTTGGTTATTCTGAAAAAGCTCAAATGAGCTGGAAATTATTACAGATTACTACACCAATTACTACAGATGTTACAGATACACTATAATTATTTCTTTGGAATCACCTGTATCTCCCTAACTCCCTATTGGGAGAGAACTCAATGGCAAATTTTAGTGAAGACCAATGCAAACAATTAGAATCGTACTATATTCTATAAACATTTGTATATAGATTATAGAAACACATATACATACATGTTTATATAATTATATGCATATAAATTTAGTGATTTATATGAAAGCTTTTTTTTTTCGCTGAGGTAATTGGGGTTACTTGCCCAGGTTACACAGCTAGGAAGTACATGAAAGTTTTTAATGTAATTTAACTTAATTTTTTTCCAAATCTAATTTCTTCATTTTTGCTTTCACCTGTGATATTTCACTGATGTAGAGAACTTCATGGAAAGATTCTATCAATCTGTAACATTTAATTCATAACTAATTTATACTCCATTTTTCCCTTCTTTTCCTTTTCTAATACAGAGCCACACTGTTGCCAGATTATTTTTGAAGTTCTATGATTAAAGAAAATTTAAAGAGTATTTTATAGGCCTCGAGTCCAGAATCTTTTCTCCTATCTCCCATTTCCCATGGTGTATTTGGAGTCAGGAATTTGAAACCAGGTTCTGATTCCTTTTATACTGTCATTACCCCATCATTATCCATTCATAGCTTGAGGCAACAGCTCTGGCAGCTGATGTCACTTTCTTGATCACAAACCTTTCACAGTGGCTTGTTATCCATTAAATAAGTCCAAACTCCTTTGCCTATATTCCAGACCCCACTCCACATTATTTCCCCCTTTTCCTTTAAGTGATCCCTACTACTCTCTAGCTAAACTAGTTTACCACATTTCTTAAAGGTTCTCCCTGCCTTTTATCAATATTTTCCCTAATGTCTCAGCTCCTCTTACTAGATAATATTTATGCCTTATTTGGGATTTCTTAATATAGGCAATTAAAAATAATCAGTGTGTTTAATTTTTTAAAATTACAACTTTAAAAGACTCACTAACATTATTATTTAATGAATTGTATCATTTCTAACAGGTCTTCAGTTACACGGCATTGCAAGATCTCAAAGTCGAGGTGGACCAGTCACTAGAAACAGACAGGGACCGTAGGGCAAACCCAAAACCAAAAACTTGTCGGCAGGTGGTTGTGAGCCCCTCTGAGAATTTTATGAATCAGTGTTCAGGCAGCTCAATGAAGCAAAACTTGTTTACAAGAAAAACTTAAAAACCGTCTTTACAAAGGCTATTTTTGTATAATCTACTGGAAACAAAACCGCAGTGTCTGCCAAAGATTGTGTGGATTACCTGTCTTCTTCAGAGCAAGTTAAGCTATTCCACTGGACAAAAGGTAACCCAAGATGGACCTTCTCCCTCTCCCCCAAAATCACTGCTTATCTGTCAAGCAGAATTATCAATTTCTGCAGGTGCATGAAAAGTAGCTTTACTGCTATAGTATTAAGCAATCCTATTCCCCAGAACATTTCTGCTTGTATTTAAACTCCTGAAAATAATTTGATTTTTCTTAATTTCAAGTGAAATTGTTAAGGAGGCAATGTTGTCAGAAGATTGAACTGCCATTCAAATGAAAATCCTTCCTAGAGTGCACTCCAAAGTTAGCCAGACTGAACTTGGCCACATATTTACTGGGGATAAAAATGATAGTAAATGAAGACCCAACTGGAGAATGTTATGTCAGTACAAATATGGCTTATTTTAGCTTTTCTGGAATATTTCAGTTTACCAGATATCTTTTTCAAAGTAGTATTGATCAAGCGCTATTTCAGGCAAAATTGTATAAACAACTGGAATTTCCTATGTTACTAATTTTGCTTCATTTGGGTCAGATTCCCCTAAGACTTGCACTCCCATTTTGCCAAATTTTCTTCAACAATAAATTGTTGGAGGGAAACAAATACATTTCCTTTTGTGGAACTTTGGCTTGATCAATTGATAGGATTTTCAGGTGTTAAGTCTCAAAACAGATTGCTTTGATGAACAGGGGTAGCAAAAGTGAGTAAAGCTGTGAATCTCTTGGGAGTTTTTCTGATGGCATTTAAATTTAGAATTAACAACTGGTATAAATGTAACTTATCTTCAAGAACTGTTTACATAATGCTTAGTTTCATTTGCAATTAAATTTGATTATATAATTAGCTTCAGGTCTTATTGTTTTAAATCATCTCTTGAGGAAAAAGAATTCATGAAATCAGTGAGGCTACTTTACTGTCATCTGTTTCTTACCAAAATAGCCAATGTTACCATTGTGTCAAAGTATGAGGTGGGGGAATCCAAACTCCCATGAAATTATATATTTTTTAAATGAATGCGATTAAAGAGTATATTTTATAAACCATTAATGTTTGTAATTAAAAACTGGAAGTAAATGACAATGCGTCGGCCACTTTCCGAGGATCCATGGTGACAAACTTTAGAAGTCTTGGTCTTGACATTTGAGGAAAAGAATACAGTGTTCAGTTTCCACTATAAAACTGCTAAATATTTAAGGAAACTTGCTTGAAAGACTTGTGAATATAAATGTGCAAGTCTCTTGTTCTCATTTCAAAGATTCTAAAAGTTACTTATTGTCAAGTTCAAATCTTTTGGCTCTCCCACTCCCAATGTCCCTTTTGGAAACAAACTTAAAAGTCAACTTTTAAAAAATCTCAGGATGAAGCAATGAAATATTTGACTAATTTATTTATATGCAAGTTTTTTCTTTTTAATGAAAATTCTTGAAATTTTTGCCAGCACCAGAGTGCAAAATATAAAACTAATCTTGCTTACTATATAAATGAAAACAAACTCAGCAAGGAAACAAGAAGAACTAAACTGCTCAGTAGCTGATTTAAGAATTAAAATGTCCTCACCAGTGAATAGTTTAGTGGTTAATAAATAACATTATTACCTGGTCAAATGAGCTCTGCTAGAAGTCTTTATCCTTTTTTTGATAGTACTAGACAAATATTTGTCTAGTACTCCTTTTGTGTAATGCTTGTGGAAATAAGACAAATATTCCTTGAAAACTAAATTCTTCCAAGGAGAGAAATTTCACAAAAACAATAGATGGCTGCCAGTAAATATGTATAACAATTAAAGTGAGCTGAAGCAACTACTGAATAAATTATTCACGAGATAGTCACTGATCTGGACAGTCTATGCCAGAGGGGACCGTTTTTCTCAGTACTAAAGGTTTTGCTAATTTTAATCCAGGTAAGTGGATAAGTTCCAACTAAATGGAAGGCCTACAGAAGAAACAAAACCATCGACTTCATTATTTTTTTCCTTTCTTGGAAGGTGTTTTTTTTCCTTTTTTGGACGGTTGGCAATACTTTGCTTCCATCTGGGCCAGAAAACTGTCCATTTCTTTTTCCCGATTGTTTCGTCTGCTCTGTTGGAAGAGTTAAAAACACATTTCAGAACAAAAGCAACAGGTACCTAAAATAAGAACTGGACCACAAGGGGAGTGGTCTTCTCTGCCCCAGGAGCCCCCAGAACTCAGCTCACCTGGATAAGTGCTTTTAAGTCACCTGGTCCCTCTCCCAGGCCCAGCTCCTTTCTGGTCTTTTCTGCTTCTTTGGCTTCTTCTTGAGCCTGAAATACAAAAGCCCATGTGAGATTCAAGGTCAAATAAAATGCACAAAAGCAAAAGAACCAACACATTCTGCATTAAGACTCACTCTAAACTTGAGTTGGCAGGAAGTCTGTTCATTCTATTTGGCAACCCCACTTCCAAGTCAAGCACTTTTTCAAGTTCTAAACCAGTTACTCTGGATAGCCACTACTTGCTATCTATCTAGAACTTTGACAAAGTATTTTCAGTTAACCTCTTCCCTCTTTTATCAAATCATCTCAGTTAAATGAAAACAAAACAAATACAACCACAAATTAGTTCCTTTTGCATAAAAAAACTTAAGCTACCTTTTCTCCTTCGCTTTTTAAACTCAGACAACTATACTTTTAAAGTACAAAACACAACATGAAATAACGTTTGCTTCAGTTGTTCTTTGTTCAAAATAACATCACTATATCAGAGTCACGTTATAGTGTGTCCAGAATGCTCTGCCCCAGGTCGGACACAAATAGTCCTGAATCGTTCTGAAGTTCTTAAGAGAGACCTTGAGAGTGTCCTTGCATTGTTTTTTCTGACCACCTTGTGGGTGCTTGCCCTGTGTGAGTTCTCCATAAAATATTTCTTTTTGGCACATGTACATGTGGCATTCAAACATGGCCATCCCAAAGGAGCTGTGCTCTCCGCAGTAGAGTTGGAATGCTAAGCAGTTTAGTTTAAGAAAGAACTTCAATGAATGGTATCTTCTATCCTGCCAGGTAATCTTCAGAAGCGATTCAGAATCCTGGCATGGGTTGGGAGACTGTGCAGGTTCCACAGGCACACAACGATGGGGTCTGCACAATGGCTGGAGACCTTTGGTTTGTGAGTCTAATCCCTCTCCCCCACTTTCCTTCTGAGCCTCCCAAACACTGAGCTAGCTCTGGCAATGTGTGTGTCAACCTCATTATCAAAGTGGTCTCCCAGGAAAGCCCACTGCTAAGATAAGGGAACTTAGCCACAGCATTCAAACTTCACCATTTGCGGTGCGGCTGGCTGACGGAGGACCCGAGTTTTCTTGGTGTTAATTGTTAGGTGGAAATTAGCACAAGCAGCAGAGAAGGGATCCCTATTTGCTGTATCTTTGCTTCTCGGAGTGCACAATCACCTGTGAACAAAGTTATGCACCAACAGTCTCTCCACCTTAGTTTTGGCTTGCAGCCTTTTCAAGTTGAATTTGCCATGGGTTCTGTGGCTGACTCCACATTAGTCCTCACTGAAGGCCTTTCGCAACCTCATGTTAGAAAGCATGGGAGCACGCCCACAGCCTGGTTTCACTTCACCTCCACCACCTTTGGAAACTTCAAAGCCATGTCCAGTCCAGCCACTGTCAAACTGCTGCACTATACCCACCTTCTTCTCGGAGTAACTACTTTTCCCTCCCCCCCCCCCCCCCCCCCCCCCCCCCCCCAGCAAATAAGAATTTAAGTACATACATACCCTCCTTTTCCTTGCATTCATCTTTTGCTTTGACTCCTTGAGGAAAGCTTTAAAGGGTGGGACTTCTTCAGAATCAATGGCCTGTTGTATAATGGCCCGGATTCTGGGTTCTGAAGTGTGTTCTGCACATAATAGAGACTCCATGATTTGATCCATATCGCCCTTGAAGTCCACATAGGCTTGTTTAATATCAACTAGCTCTTCTTCAGAACCGACGTACTTCTCTTCAAAGCTCTTAATGTCATCTAAGGTTATCTGAAAATAAGCGGGGAAAGCGCCGACTTGCTAAGCTGCTTTTTCAGTTAAATCTTTAGTTAAAATGAGAAAGTATTTTTAAAAACTTCTAATGGTGAGCTTGGCCATTGGTCACTACACCAGCTACTTGCGCGGGCGATCTGAACCACCAAGAGGGCCGGCTCTCAGCCGCAGGCTGGGACTGTGCCCGGGACCTCGAGGGGCTTCCGCTAGGGGACTGCGGGAGTCACATAATCCTCGGGGGGGGGGGGGGCTCCCTTTTAAGCAGCCGCCCAGATGAGCAGCTAATACAGCCCATTATGCGGCCGGCGGAGGGCAGCCCGGCCCGGGGGCTGGGGGCGGTGGGAGCTCTCTCTCCTAAGTCTCGGGCCCCGACCCCCCACCCCGTACCTTCCTAAAGAGTAGTCGCCAGTAGCTCAGCCAGTCCCGGTCCGGCCCCTCCCCCTCTTCGTCCACCAAGCCCTGCTCATCATACAGATCCCGCCTCTCCGCGTCGCTCAGGATAGCGTAGACTTGGCCCAGGATCTGCGGAGAAGAGTGGCCCGGTGAATGGGGGCCGAGCCCTGGGCACGCCCACGTCGGGGTTACACGGGGGGGGGGGGGGGGGGGGGGGGGGGGGGGGGGGGGGGGGGGGGGGGGGGGGGGGTGCCAGGCCGAGGGCTCCGGGGAGAGCGCCAAGGGGCCCCACAGGCTACGGGGGAGGGGTGGCAGGGGCTACCCCGGGGCCCTGACGGAGGCTGGACAGCCGGGGCTGCGGGCGGGCCCAGGGAGCGGGCGGAGGCACCGGGCCGGGCTCCCAGGAGGGGGCGGCTGCCGCGCACCTGGAACTGCCGGGTGGCCTTCTTCCGGCCGGCCTCGTCCACCCGGTCTGGGTGGACCCGCAGGGAGACTTTGTGGTAGCTGCGCCGGATCTCGCCTTGGGAGGCCTTCCGCCGCACGCCCAGCACTTCGTACAGGTCGGTGGTGCCGAACTCCTCCTTGCAGCGCTCCAGGAGCCCCATCGCCGCCGTGCCCGGGGCGGGGGTCCACGGCCTAGCGCCTCCCGGCTGCCGCTTACTTTCTTTTCCCGCGCGAAAAGAGCCGGCCGCCGGATGGGGAGGGGCAGGATGTGACGTAAACACGGGGCGGGACCGAGCCTCCTGCGCAGCCGCAGCGCAGCCTAACTCGCGATAGCGGCCGCCCAAAGCCGGGTGGCGCAAACCGCGTAGACGCGCCCCGGGGAGGGCATCTCCTCAGGGGCTGCCGCTTCTCGTCCTTGTGGGGCAGCCGGAGCTCGCTCGTCCGCGCCCCCCTGTCCGTTGTGGTCCCCCCGTGAGCGGATGGCCGCTCTGGCCCGGCTTGTCTCTGGGGGCAGGGGAACAGGCGCTTCCCTCGGAACCTCGAGGACGCAGACCCGGTCGCCTTCGTTACGTCATCCCCAGTAGGTTTCAGACCGGGCCTCGCCTGTCTACCGAGCGGGAAAGCGAGGCGGGCCCGGAGTCCTGCTGCGGCTTCCCCGCCTCCCTGCCCCCAGCGCGCTCCGGATCCTTCCTCCCGCCCCCTTCGCATGGAGCTCTGCCGGGACCTGCCTCGCATCCCCACCCCGTTCTTAGGGGGCTGGCCCTCTCCAGCCGAGGGCTCCCCGCCACCCAGCGAGTCAGGTTCCAGGCCCCGGCTCCCCCGGAGTCATCCCCAACAAGCCTCCCGAGGAGAGGGGCCCTTCGGACCCTAACGCAATGTTGACTCTTCTGGGATTCGTCGGCCCACCTCTGTAAAGTGACACCAGGGTAAACCTTTTGGGGTTGACAATAAGCAGATGTCCCAGGAACTACTGACAGGAATGATAATGACTTCTCCTTCCAACCACCTTCAGTTCTTATGGGGAAACTGATCTTAACTCGAGACGTGACAAGGACTCCTAGACAAAGGAGTCCATTACAGAACAAACAAAGGAAAGGAATAATTTTCATGTACGGTTATCTCTGACAGCACAAATATTAATCCCTTTAGGAATAAACCACCAGCCCCATTCCTACAAGTGACATCCGCAAATATGTCCGTAAATACAGTGCTCATAACAGGGCTTCCTCACTGCCCAGCCAGAGGCTACGTCTCTCTCCAAGGTGATCATGTCTTAAAAGTTTCTGTCAATCAACACTGCTCTATGAAAAAGACGGAGTGTTTAAATTTCAGTCATACAGTTCTTCAGGTATCTATATTACTCATGACTTAGGAGACGACTGGTGACTGTCTGGCTTTATATTGATGCAGCTTGGTAAAAAATATATAGCTTATATATTATCAAATTCCATTACCTAATTTGTCAGTCCCGTGGTTTTATTTACATTACATCTATTTAATTACAAGCTGTTGATAAAATTGTTTACAATTGTCTACAATATTTTTGTGGTGGTCTGTCCTATCTGGGGATTTATGCATGTTTATTTTTTATGGAGCACAAACATGTTATTTATCAAACTACACCATATATGCTTGTTGTTGAAAACAAATTAAAAGGTTGCATCCTAATAGCAAAACATCTCATTCAAGACAAAATTACAAAAATAGAACCTTCAAACAAAATTGACTGAATTATCTTAAACTGAAATACTTAATCTTACTAAATGCCACCTCTTTGCCCGCTGACTGTCCTTGTAGCCATGTGGGGATGATTGGTAACCAAAATCACAATTATAACTAAAACAATCTGCACAGCAATTTAAAACATGCATCTGCCTCCCTAGCGATCAGAGCAAAAAATATATTCAAGCATCAGCAGCACGTTAAGCAATAAAAACTCAAGTGTTTCATGGATGAGGGAAGATTGGAGCTTGGTTTCCTTCACTTGTCCCAGAACTTCACAGTAGTCCAAACCAGATGCCAGTACATGAGTAGACACTGCAAGAATCATTCATTTCCATTGTCTGCAGTCTTTTTTTTTCCCCTAGTGCTAATAATTGATGTCATTCATAATATGGCTTCCTTTTGTAGAGTCCAGCCCACCCCACCCCTTGGTTGATGCATGAGCAATTGTTGCTGTGTTTTGATCAAGTTCCCATGTGGGTCCAGTTGTAAACAGTATGTCCTTTCTACTTCCACGGGAGGGTCTAGGAAGACATGCATGAGTGTGGCCCTTTCTACCTGCAAGTGAGAGGTGCAGCAGGTCCATTTCCCACTGTCATCCTGACAATGTGATCCTCATGACACGGCCCACAGCTGGAATACTCTCCCTTCTCAACTCTGCCTGTTGGCTTCCTGCAAGATGTAGCTCAAATCCCATCTTGGGGCTTTTCCAGGTCTCCAAGTGCTGTTCCTTTTAAGATTTTTCTCCCATTATACCATATGTATCTTATGTGTTTAAATAATGCTTGCATCCTGTCTCTCCCTTTAAGCTGAGCTTGAGGGCATCAAGTATTTTTGCCTTTTTTTTTTTTTTTGTATCCCCAGCACCAAGCACAATACCTAGCAAGTAGTAGGTCTTAATAAATACTTGAGGAGGAGGATGGTGATAAGTTCATAATAGCCATGAAAGAGAACATTGGGCATAATTAGAAGTGTCCCAAAGGTTTTGGAAAAAGATTTTAAAAAATAAAATGATGGGTACTAACTCACGATCTGAGATGCTAAAAGGGATAATGGTTTAGGAATGAGGGAATGTACTCAAAAACAAAATTTTACAGAATAAATTATTCTGTTAAAGAAAACATAAGCATGTTGAAGACCAATGTGGTTACAGAATGAATTCTCCAATGAATTCAGATTTGAAAAGGATATGTACAAAAGATGAGCGACATCTCTAGACACATGAGAACAAATACCCAAGAGTGACATGGACCTTTAATAAAAATGTCAGCCAGGTTCAAAGAGAGAATGACTTGTGGCTTGGGGGAAAATACCACAACAAAACTTGAAGTGGAGAGAAGGTCATTGTAGCAAGATGAAAAACATAAGCAGGCATGCATTCTGAGATAACAGAAATAAAACAGAGATGACTCCTATTAGCTTCCATCTTCTTTGTCAAGAATGATCTTCATATTGGAAAAAATAGGATTAGATGTGGCCTGAAGCCCAACATATATGGGAAGACAGCAAAAAACCAACCAACAAACATTATATTATTGCTATTCTATAGGAGTTCGGGTATCGTGGCTGGGACAAATTACATCCCATGGCACACTAAGAATTTAATGAGGCCACTACAGTATTGCCAGTCACCTATGACTACAGATATGCCTGCAGACATAAGCAAAAGCGTTGGTTTTCAAAAAGAAAAATGCTACAATCTGCAGGATCTAGGGTTTTGTCCTCAGTCTCTTCTAGTCATTTATTTGGTAGTTTGTGAGCAACGGAGAAAATGGTAATCACTAGAAGCCTGGTTGCTTAAGAACAAGCCACCAAACTAAATTCATTTTCTCTTTTTGGATAGGGCTGCTAGATTGTTACACTGGGATTATTAATAATGTTCTGGGTTTCAGCAAAGCATTTGCTAAAGTTTCATAAACTCAAGCTAGAGAAACATGATCTGGATGATCATAGTTGGATATTTGGAATAGTTCATTAATGGATCAATGTCAGTTTCAAGGAAGCTTTTCTCTTGTCTGCTGCAGGGTTCTAATGCTATATTCGATATTTTTAGATAAAATTTTCAGGTTTACGGTGACAAGAAAACCATTAGATCCATGCTGGTTGTCCACAACTTGGACTGTTCAATCCCAGTCTTCAGTATTTCCCCCTTCAATCCATCTTCTGCATAGCTTCATATGGAGATTGCCAAGTTATGTCTGTCTACATCCCTCTGTTCCTCAGTGATTTCAGTGACTAATCCTACTGCCACTATGCAAACCCCTTTGTGGGGTATTTAAAGCCCCTCACATTTGGTTTCAACTACAAGTTTCCCAATGCATACCATTTCTGTCCCAACGTTTTGGGAGGTCCCTTCCAACTCTTGAAATTCTCTGCCCTGATAATTCTCTAACCCGGCCTGCCCAAGGACGTGACCCACTGTCCTCCAGATCCACAGCTACAAAGCATGACTACTCCCACCCATCCCTGCTCCAGAAGAACACACAAGCTCTGAAAACTCCCTTTATTCACCTCAGAACAGCAAGAGTTCTTGAGACTAAGGTATATTTTAGCAGAGCGTCAGGCACAGAGGAGCACTTGAGAAAGGCTTCTTGATTGGACTTGCACACGCTGCTCACACAGCTCAACTGGGCGCTGTCTCTGTGTTTTCTGCCTGAGAAGCTGAAATGGCTTCAAGAGCACGTTTCCGACGAAGCCTCTCCGCATTGGTGATAGTCATGGGATGCAGAGGGAAAAATCCACAAAGACCTAAAAGCAACACAATGTCCACTTGTAAAGCCAAAGCCATTGTTTCTCAGGGGCATCTGGGGAGGGGCACTGAGTCCTAACGTAGTGCCTACAGGAAAAGCTAGAACCTGGTCCCCATGACTCTCCAGAGGTGTGCACCACCACCCTCCATCACAAAATGGTCAGTCTTTCACTCACTCATTTACAGCCTCAAAAAGAGGAAAATAAATTGTGGGAGGTTTGATGTTCCTTGGTCCTGACCCTCAAACTACTAGGACTATTCCTTCTAGTTGAAAGCAAAAGTCAGGCTTTTCAACATTTTTATCACCAGTGGAAAACTGTAGTATCTGTAAAGGCTTCTTCAAATGGAAAACCTAAATTGGAGTCGTTCCTGGGAAAGAGGAGAAGTTGGTTCATGTAAGGAATGGCCCACACGGATATCGTGGGGTGCCCCAACCCTAACGGGGGAGGGGGGGCGGCTGCCTTACCTAGAAGCTTCTCCACCGGCTTGGTGAGGTGGGCCCCTGAGCCCAGCCAGTACCGGATTCTCTCCAGGTTAAGGCCCACGAGCTTCTCCCCGTTTGTGTTGGGCATGGGGTCATAGCAGCCCAGCTGCTCCAGGTAACGACCGTCGCGGGCGCGCTTGTTGTAGGTGGCCACAATGCGGTAGAAGGGGCGGTTGGTGCAGCCGCTGAGGGACAGGCGGATGGCCACATGGCCGGCCCGGTATGTCTTCCAGAGGAGGGGAGCTGCGAGGACGCGGCTGGTCAGGGGGAGAAGCCTCTCGGAACGACCCCGGGCAGGGAGCCCCGGTGCGAAGCCCCATCCCCCCCGCTGCGCATCCAGGCCCCCCCCCCCCCCCCCCCCCGCTGCTTAGGGAAGGATGCTCGGCACACAGTAGGAGCTCTCCCTGCTCGGGCTTAAGGCACCCGGGGGATACCCCGAGAACAAGACGGGAGCGAGACACCTCATCCAGGACCGCCCGTGACTTAGGGGACAAACCCACGGGGATACACACAGGTTGAGGGTCAGGGTCAATGCCGGGGGCGGGAACTACGTTCCGTTTGCCCAATCCACGCCCGACGCTCCACCCCCTTAAGCCGCAGCCTCCTCCAGGAGCGGCACAGGGCCTCGGGCTTCTACTGCGCCTGCGCACAGCGGGCTCGCTGATTGGCCGCACCCACCGAGTCCCGCCTCCCCACGGTCTATTTTCCCTGCCCCCGGCCCTCGTTCTCGGAACCCAAGGAAGCCACAGGGCTTCGCCCCATCCCATAGTCACTCACTCAGCTGGACCATAGCGGGCTAGACGGAGACGCGATTCCAGGAGTCTCTAAGGAGGCCCGTTGGAACTCGGACTTCCGAACCGCGCTTACACCGCCCCACCGGAGCCGCGTCCTCGCCGCCGGAAGTGGGGGATTCTCCGCTCCTGCGCCCAGAGAACCCGGAAGTGTCGGCTTTTCTAGCTCCGCCCCTTTAGTCCCGCTTTCTGTGGGATTCTGCGGAACGAGCGTGTGCGGCGCCTGCTCTTCACGTGCGAAGTGCATCAGTCCCTGGGCTGAGCTGCCGCTTCCTGGGAGTGGGAGGGAAGGGAGGAGCGCGCGGAGATGCCGTGACTATGCATGAGGTCTGTGGCGGAGAATGCAGCGGCTGCGCAGGCTTCGCGCCCAAGGGCCAAGGAGGTCATTTGCGTGGGGAAGACGTTCAGATCGGTTTAAAAATAGGGGACGGCCGTTGGAAAGGGGGGGGGGGATAAAAGAAAGGTCGGAACCCGGAGGTGGGGAAGTTTAAAAGGACTTCGAACCTGCAGGTTTTAAGGAGCTGCTAGAATGTCTTCATCCGGAGGGCGGGAGTCACTGTGGGGGCTTGTGTTTGAGGAGCATCACTTGGGTAGCCTTGGGGAAGATGGATTATCATGGGGGGTGAGGCCGTTGCTATGGTCTGGGCAAGAGCCTGAGCGAGGAGGAGAGTCGGCAAGCACAGAAGGGGATGTTGAGGTGTTGGGCCAATAGAAATCAGATGGACGATTGATTGGTTAAGCGGAACGACGGTGAGAAGTTGGGTTATAATCCTGGGGTTCTAGGGCGGCAGAAAAGAGGAAGACTTGGAGGAAAGTTCATGTGAGTCTGGAGCTTGAGAGCCTGAACTGGAAGCTGAACACAGAATGTTTGAGAGTAAGGGTTTTCTAGGGGCCAAGCAGACTTGGGTGTTTTTGTGAATAATGGGAAGAAAAGATTGAAGGTTACAAAGGAATGATGTAGAACGATCTGCTGAGGAAGGAACGGGAAAAACACATCAAAGGTGGATGTAGACAGGCTAGCTTTAGTGAGCTGAACAGCCTCCTCTCTTTATTTTGCTCAGTGAGTGTAGGGAAAACAGTTGGGAAGAACAGATTTAATCAAGGTAATTTAAAAAAAATAAATAGAAGTAGGCAGAAACCAGATTGTAAAGGTCTTTATGTTTTTAAGTGTTATTGCTATTTCCTGTTTCTTACATCACTACAGTATCCCGCGTCACTTTCCTTCTAAGAGCCTTCCCATTTGACAAATTGTATTATTTGTATTGTTTTAGCAAAGAGGTAGGAAAAGTACCATTAATACATTGAGTGAGTCCAGGTCTGTCCAGAGAGTAGCATCTTGGACCTCCCACTTCCCTCATACATAGACACACATTGGGAATATGTTTTTGTATCTCTTCTTCCCACGTCTTGAGTTTTGCAATTTTATTATTTACTTTTGATTTTTTGGTATGTCTTTCCATTTACATTGTTGTTGACCTTGCATGTGTTTTCTTGGCTCCGCTCATTTCATACTGTATCAATTTATGTCCATCTCTCTATATTCATCACACATCATTTCTTATAGCAAAGAATATTCCATTATGTTCATGTATCATTCCCCAATAGATGGACATCTACTTTGCTTATAATTAGTAATCCTAAAAAGTGCCGCTATAAATATTTTGAAGTGTACAGGGATATGCTGTTATGAATTTTCTGATTCAGAGAGTGTGGACATTTTAGTCATTTTATTTGCCTAATTCCAAAATGCTTTCCAAATGAACAACTCCACCAATAATATATTATTAGTGTGCCTATTTATTATTCCACAGCCTGTCTAACAATGACTGTGGCAAAATTTTTTTGGTCATTTTTGCCAATCTGCAGGGTGTGTGAAGTGAAACCTCAGGGTTATTTAGATTTTTATTTCTCTTATTAGTGATTTGGAACATTTTTTCATGTGGTAGTGAATACTTAACAGTTCTTTTGAAGACAGTTTATGTCCTTTGGTCATTTATCTATTGAGGAATGGCATGCATACATATAAACATAAACACACACAAAAATGTTTGATGCCTCTGGTATAGCGTATTAAACTTTACTTTGTCCTTTCTTGATTCAGGTAAGCAATGGGCCAGTTATCTGATTAGTTCTGAGGGCCTAGGACTACATATGCATTGAGAAGAAGGGGAGGGACCAACTTTATGTCCTCTCCATTTGGGAACTCTACATGGATCCCATTGGTTGAATAAAAATCAGCCATTTTAGTGCTTCCCTTTTTTTCCTCAGCTAGAGATCCCTGTGGAATTTACCTATATTAATTATATACTCTTCCTCCAAAGCAAGAATCCAATGTCCTTTCCAATCTTTCCATCAGTAAACCTGACCATTGGCATTACTTCTCAATGTTAGGAGGATTCCATATAATCATAACAGTCAGTTTTGCATATAATTCACTCATTTTGCAGATGAGAACACTGAGCTTCAAAGTTATGAAAGTTGTGCAGCTAGTAAAGAGCAGGACCTGGAGCAGAATCCAGTTCAGACTCCTGGCTGACTAAACTACTTTGCCTTTTATTCTCCCCCCAGAAATTCTCCCACCTCATCCCCCCATTTCTGATGCTACCATCTTTATCCCCTCACCAATGATCTAGATGAGCTTCATATTTTCTTGATCTTTTATTAACCTTTATGAATAACAATAATAAACAAAAGAAACCACACCAAAAAAAATATGAAAAACCATAAAGCAAACCAAAAAAAAACCCTCAAAATGAAACAGTTGCTGGGGCAGATAGTCTTTTTCTTCAGCCTTAGGACTAGCCTGACTCCTTTAGGATTCAGGACCTCAGGGAATTTCTGCCTTATATAATGACAAAAGAAGGTCTTTCTGGAATATGTCATTAGAAGGAAGGATTCCCAAAGCCAACCATGTCTTGCACCATGTGGATCTCCTGGAGCAAAGCTTCATCCTTCAGCTTCAGCTGCATTAAAATGGATAGAATATTCTTGAACATCTCAAACCAGTTTTACTAGGACATCTCAAACCACTCACCCCACCTCCCTCTCATGCTTTACCCTCCCCTACCACTACTCATTAGGATTAGATGCTGTCATAACTTCTTGCTTTCTTTAAGTATCTCATGTATGCTCACAAATCTCAAAGGAGCAATAGATTACATCCATTGGCCAAAGAGAAATGTCCCAGTTTGACCCCATAGACTCTTAGTTCAAGAAAATCTCTTAAATTTAGCCCAACCCCTTACTTTACAGATGAGTAAACTAAAATTCAGAGTGATTAAATGATTCTTCCAAGAGCTTTCAGCTAGTTCTTGGCTGAGATGGAGCTGGAACCCCCACCATTTTCAATGCAGTGCTCATTACACTCTCCCAGGCATCAATGCCATAATCACTTAAGTAAGGGAGCTCTGGATCATAGAATCAGAAGCTCCATGAAAAAACAAACAAACAAAAAAAAAAAACCTATGCATAAATATGGTAAGAGTCTTCCTGATGATCTTTCTCAGATAAAACACAATAAAATAGCAATTAAACCAGTCCTTTCCATGGTAATGTAATTTCTATCCTGAGCCAAATCAACAGGGGAATCAGAGCCAAACCTTTAATGTATATTTGTAAGACTGTTCTGCTTCCAGTTTCCTCCCAGCCTGAAAATGAAACAATAGCAGCTTGTGATAGTTATATGATAAACAGGATGACTTTAACATTTTAAAAGCTCCATGATTTCATGAGTGCACTGGGAAAGACCTTAGCATGTTTGCAGGCATCATAAATAAGAAGAGACTTTAGAGGGAAGAGAAAGGGGCAAATGAGAGATGGGATGAGGGTGGTGGAGGCTCTAACATGTCATTCTCGGTGCCTGAATGGCAAGAAAAGATCTTTTAAGCGTTAGAAACCTACTAAGATTTGCAATTGTAATGATAAGAGTCTACACTTTTTCTCAAATAAGAAACAAGATCATCTGTCACAATGAAGAAGAGCAGGGTACTAGAGGGGCTTGAGTAAAGATGGTTTATGAAACAATATGAGCAGGAAGCATGACGCAGAATTCATCGGGAAGGAATAATTTAAAAAAGAAGAAAGCAGAGAGACCTTGATTGAGATCAGAGAACATCTGCAGGTTACTTGATCATCCTGGTAGGACAAATTCATTAAGCAGCATTCAGGACACAAGATTAGAAGCACAGAGAGAGATGGAAGGAGAGGAGGAAACAGTAATGAGTTCATCATGAAGACATAACCAATCAGAAATACTGGATCTAAAATATGATTCATCTCTGTGGATAACTAAGGTAAAATGAAAATGCATGTCACAAGAAGTGAGGAATCTGATTGTCTGGAAAGAGACAAAAATAAATTTAAATACTTTCAGCTAGGTTCCAATTAGAGTAAATCATGAATCCTGTCAAGGAGATTCATACTGTATATTTCCAGTGGGCTGAAATCAGTGACCATATATTACATAGTTATAACTTTGAATAGAACAAATCAAATGCATATATAATCACTTGACAGGATTCATTGTTGATGATAATGGGAACACTAGTGGAGTGTGAAGGCAGTGTTTGGGGTGGAGAGAAACCCTATGAGTCAGATAATGACTATCCTGAATAGGGACCTAAGTCTGGCAGATGACAGCAATATATATAACTGTCCAGGGTGAGGCAGTAACCAGGACCCAAAACTGTCAACAGCGAATGCTGGTCCAGTCTCTTAGAAGGATGAGAGAATGAGCAACCCACACTGAAAGGGTAGTCTTGGTTCTGGCATCTTACGGAGAGGACCGGGCTTTCCTGAACACAGGAGAGAAAGGGTCTGAGAAGACCCGGAGGCCCAAGATGAGACTCTGTCACAAGGTTTGGGGGAAAGTAGAGGCTGGGGGTCCCAGGAGCCCAATGCAAGGACTGTTGAGAGGGAGGAGAATCTAGGGAACAAAACAAATAAAAGGGAATTTCACGTCCATGGAGGTCCAGCTGAAGAACATGGATTAGAGAAGTGAGAGGCAATTTGCTTGCCATAAACCACAAGGGGAAGTGTCAGGTGATTAAGGCACCCATTCCTCCTGGGTCCTAATGTCATTAACTGGTTCCATGAACATTTACACAAAGTACCAAATAGTTCTACAATGTTATATTATTGTTCCATGAAAGTAATAATGAGATTACAATTAGCCCTTCCAAATAACAGGGACTAGGGGTGAGGTCCCTGCAATGTAGAAATCCATGGAAAATTTTTTGACCTTCTCTTTGTACAGAAGTCTGAATGACTATAGTATTAAATGATAAAATATGTTGATATTATACAATACTGTATGTCTATTTTATGCACTTCTGAGTTTCTAAGCTTTTGTTGTGTTGCCTGCGAGCCTTCATGTGTCATCTCTGGCTTCTGCAAAACTCCAAAATTCCCCTTTAATTTTATGCCAACCCCAGATATGTTGAAACTATGAAGGGGAAAGCTGTGATGTGAAAGGTGTAACCCAGCAAATCTGGGTTATGGTGAAGATTAACTGAGGTAATATCTATGAAAGTACTTTGAAAAGTATCTGCTAACTAATTATAGAGTTAAAATTTTAACACAGATGCTGGAAAAGCTCGTGAACATCAGCTCTCCCTCTCTCACTTCTTTTCAGATGAGGAAACTGACACCCAGAGAGAAGCAGCAGCCCAAGGACTCAGGTGTACTGAGGCTTTTCTCAGGTAATGCTACCAATGATTTTCAAGAATTTGATTCACAAAGAGTAAGTTCCCACTATTCATTTATTTCCTTTTTTCGAAATTTTAAACTCTGGAAGTCTAGCGCTGTGCTGCTCCCTAACCCCCAGTGACCCTAATGGAAAGAGGCCACCAGGCTCTAATTCCATGTCGTCTCCAGATTATCAGGATGGAAAGACACAGAAAGGGCCACCGTGCCTTACCCTGAGCCAAATGGGGTCCAATCTGGACAGCTTTTAAAAGCATATCCCTAAGGGTCCTGCCACGGTCCAAATCTCCTTGCAACATGAACTCATGGGAATCACTCAAGAGCATTTTGGAAGAAAGTTGCAGTTCTCAGAATGTAAAGTTAGGACTCTGTCTCTAGGGAGTTTCTTTGCTGACCAACAAAAATGAAATGTGTCTGAACAGCTGGAGACTCACTTTTAGGCAGACCAGAGTCAGATAGGCCCAAACTTCAGCATTGTAGTTGTTCATGGCATTGGCTTCAGAAAGGGCATCCTCAGCCTCTGAGAACTCTTCCAGCTTAACAAAGGACAGACAGTATATGAGCAGAGAGTCAGCACAGCAAAGACCATCAAACTCTTATCATCATCTTAATAACCAAGACCTCTAAAGATAGTCCACAAGCACAGTTTAGTAATTCCCCTTCAACTACTGTGCTTGTCAAGTTCCAATTCTAAGTTTTCTTTTAACCACGTGAGTCTGAAAATCCTGTTCTAGCAACCTGCTCTTAGAAAAGTTATAATTATCCCTAAAGATAGATTGGGACTGGGATTTCACTGGTTTAAGGCAGAGGTTTTCAAATCTTTTAGTCCTTGGACTCCTTTACATTTACATACTGAGCAAAGGGCTATCAAACTGTGTGTACCCTTTGCCCCAGCAGTGCCATTACTGACTCTGTATCCCAAGGAAATCATAAAGGAGGGAAATGTTTGTGGCAGCTCTTTTTTTGTGGTAGCAAAGAATTAGAAAATGAGTGGATGCCCATCAGTTGGGAAATGGCTGAACAAGTTGTGGTACCTGAAGGTAATGGAATATTATAATTCTGTAAAAAAAAAAAAAAAAATGATGAGAAAGGTGATTTTAGAAAGGCCTGGAAAGATTTACATGAACTGTTGCTGAGTGAAACAAGCAGAAAACATTGTATACAATAACAGCAAGAATGTGCGAAGATCAACTATGAAAGATTTGGTTCTTCTTGGTTCAGTGATCCAAAGGAATCCCAATAGACTTTGGATAGAAAATGACATCTGCATCCAGGAAAAGATTGAATAGAGCGGGAAAACCCAAGTTCAAATCCAGCCTCCGACACTTACTGACTGCGTCACTTGGTCTCTTTCTGCCTCAGTTTTCTCAGCTGTGAGACAGAGACAACAATGGCAGCTGCCTCCTGGGGTGGTTGTGAGCATCCAGAGAACGCTTGCAAAATGCTCACCATGGTGCCTGGCACATGGGGGGCACTTGGCCCTTGTTGCTCGCTCCTCCCCTCACATGTTTCCCACATTTGTGCCCTGCTTCGCTCCTTGGTTTGGGGCACAGCTTCCTGCCATGTTCCCCTTCCCGCTCTGGTCATGCATGTGCTTGGCTTGTGAGCCTTCCTCATGGGTGGTACGGTCACTTAGGGAAGAACCCATTGTGGGTATCTGTGTGGAGGGACCTCTTGGGCCTGTGGTGCTGCTGTGCTGTCTGATAAATGTCTTTTTTTTTGTGCTGATAACCACATGCATTAGTAGGGGTCATGAGGGAATCCTGATTGTCAGTGCTTAGCAGGGGTCCGTGGAATAGCTGTGGAGGGGCTACCTTGGAGATAAGGGCTGCTTGCTTACAGCCTTGTGAGCCCTGCCTAAAACCCTCCAAAAGCCATTCCAGGAAACAAACCAGACCCTTCTCCTCCAGGGTGCCTTCTTTTCCCTTTCCCTTTTCAGGGATTTCTAAGAAGAAAATAAAGGGAATCTAAAGCCAAAGCAGGGAACCAAGGCTTTTGGGCTAGAAGCCCAGCCTCAGCCAGAATGAAGCCTTCTGTGCAGTCACTCTGGAAGATGAATAAGCCACAGCTAACTATTGCTAGAGTGCAGATCCCAAAGAGTTTTCTTAAAATAGTTCTTTAGTGAAACTACACAAGAAAGAATGTTGAAATAATCATTCAACTGAAGTTTAAAAGGTGATTCTGCTCTGCTTAAGCTCAGGAGTTCCCTCAATAGGTTCCCTCAAGTCTGAAGAAGAGCTTTTCGCTATAGGGAGGGTTGCTCTGACATTCCCCCATTGTGGTCACAATAACTACATGATTCCTGGACAAGAAAAGCAGACTTTTAGCCCCTATCAGGGCTTAATTATCTTACCCGGTAGCAGGCGATTCCCACTCCCAGCCAGGTCAGGCACGAAGGTGATCTTTTACAAGCCATCATGTAGGTGTTCTTTGCTTTTTCATTCTGTAGAAAGAGAATTACTAAGCTTCCATCAAGGAGAGATCAAGGATTTCATACAGCAGCACACAGGCCCTACGAAGTTTCTGATGTAATTGTTCTCAAAACAGTATGAAGTAAATGAATTACTGGATTCCATTCACATCTTCTGGACGTGTGCTAGCTATGACAAAGGGACTAGTGAGAAAATCAGATGGAATGTATTTAAAAAAAAACAAAAAATCTTTGTTCAGACAGAAATTCTAGAAAAGCCAGAGATTTCTGTGGCAGCAATGCCATCCTTATCTGGTACCAACAAGCTCTTCTGGCTCCTTAGAGGTGCCTTTCACAGCCCTCTCCAAAGCACTTCACCTCTCACATGACAACGCCTGCCCTAATCCAGTAGATTTTCTCCCTTTCATCCCAAATGGGGCTTTCAGGCAACAAGAGAACCAGCATGGCAGAGAATCACTCCCTTTGAGCCGTGCTAAAACAGGAGCTCAGTGAAGGTCCTATGCCCTGCAACAACAAATAAGGGATCTGGAGGCAGACCTAAGATTCACACCTGGTGCAGAGAAGTCCTGGATGCAGAAACATCCTGGCAGCTGCTTGTTTGGTTGGGTTTTTTTGGGGGGGGGAGTCTAGTTGGCTGGCCCGAGGTCACAGACTCAGAAGGGGTCAGAACCCCAAGGGTTCCCGCTTCAAGGCTGGCTCCCGACACCATGCTGTCTAAAAGGGAAACGTTTTTAATCACCTCCCTCACCTCTCCCTCTTCTAGATAGATGGATCCTAGTCGCAAATAGATGAAGTGCATTTCCGCAGCATCCACTACAAAACTAACAGTCCGCTCGTAGCACTCCTTGGCTTCAGCAAAGTTTCCATTCAGGTAGAAGAAGTGTCCCTTCAGACCCCAGACATTGGGGTTCTACACAGTGAGAACAACAGTCACTAAGCAAGCTGGAGAATGGGAGCCCCACAACACAGGGGTGTTGGCATTCCAAGGCACAGGGAGGGGGGCCTGTGTCCCTTCCAGCCTGTGGCACCTGAGGACATCGAAGGGGGCTTCCCTCTCACTCCCCAGCCCCAACCAGGACTGCTTCCTCTGCCCTGCCCTCCCCCCCTCCCTGAGCACCACCTATCCCCAAGAGCATCTAGCAAAGACAAACACCAGGTAATCCATCTGGTTGGCCGCTTGGAGGTATTCTTCTGTCTTCTCAAAATCCTTCTTAAGAAGGTGTGTCTGGGCCAGGACCAAGTAATATTCACAGCTAGGGCCTCCTTGGGGGTGCATCAATTCATGGGCGAGCACTCTGTGGACAAACTGAAAAGCACAGACAGCCCAAGGATCAGGGATGTTACCCAGGAGGCTGCCTGCCTCTGAGCGTGCCCAGAGAAGGAGCATGGTCATCCTCAACTTCAACATATTGCAGATGCTGTCCATGACCAGGAAGGAAGTTTGGGCCACGCCGAGGGCACCGGCCTTGGAGTCCCCAGGTCAGCTCTGCCTCGGACTCCCAGTGTGACCTTGGCACCTCGTTGAGCATCTTCAGGCCACCCTATGAACCCATGAACCAGAAGCGTGCTGCCCCAGGGACTGAGCGACCCCCAACATGACCCCAGATGGATGGGGAGTGCCTGTGTCCATCCCAGAGACCCGGTCAGGCAGCATGGCTCTCTGAGAGCCCAGAGCGCCTGTGCTTCATTCCCCCAGGAAAGGCGGGCGCAGCAGTAACAAGCCTCAGAAGGGTGCTGGGCTTTGGCTGTTCAAGCCTGAGACCCCTCACCTTGGGCATGCAGGTGGGCATTCTAATGACGTCTGCTACATGAAGGCGGCCTGGGGAGGACTGCTTTGTCCCCTCCTCTCCCATCTATCTTCCAAAACAACACAAGTGCTTTATTCAGCTCTTTATTAGAGCTCCTATTAGACAAAGCCCTCCATGTGGACAGGACCCCAACAACCTCCCCTGTTGTTTTCCAGCTCCCTGAGGGGCAGATCTGCCGTGCTTGATACCATATATGACAAATACCTTGATGCTTCTGCTCTTGGGTTTAAAAGAGTATCTACTTCTGGATCACACTAAGATGAGCTTTAAAAGATCAAATGTGAATGAAATAGTAACTCACTGAACACCTCTTTTTTAGGGTTATTCAAGGTTTACCTGAACAGCATTGACCTTCATCAAGAAGCGTGTGGTCTCCATGAAGATACTGCTGGATTTGGGGGAAACTCCATGAAAGGCTGGGGAAGCCAGAACGGATGTTGACATATGACCTTTTGAACCTGAAAAAAAACACACGAGAAGAGAAAGGGAAAGGAGAGGAAAGACCTGAGAAGCAGACAAGTGAGAATAAAGCAGAGACTGTCCATGAGAAAGGGCACCAGAGAAACTGAGACTGAAAGGCAGAAGACTCCTTTAAATATCAATTCTTAAAGTCCTAAATCCTGACAGTCAAAAATTCTTTTGTGTGCGATGTCACACTTTTAAGTTTAATCTGCAAGAACATTTTCTTAAGTACTTCCTTGCGTCTCCACAAACAAGAAAACAATAAATCAGGTTTGGTTTGTGCCACTTGCCTTTTGCTGACACTAGGTGGGAGAAAGAAGGATCTCCAGTGGCCCTTGCTCAAAGGGTCAAGTTCTAGTCCTTTTTTCCATTTCAATGGGGGCTCCCAGGAGAAAACTTTCTACCACAGCAGACTGGCAAATACTCTGCTCTTTATAAGTTTGGAGAGTTGTCTTAGGTCTTTTAATAATAGTTTTTTTATTTTTCAAAATACATGTTAAGATAGCTTTTAACATTCACCCCTGCAAAATCTTGTGTCCCAAATTTTTCTCCCTCCCTTCCTTCTGCCCCCTCCTCTAGACAGCAAGTAATCTAATATAGGTTAAACATGTGCAATATTTCTAAGCTTATTTCCATTTTTATTATGTTGCACAAGAAAAACCAGATCGTAAAGGGGAAAAAAGAGAAAATAAACCAAGCAAGCAAGCAAAAACAACAACGAAGATGAAAATATTATGTTGTTCAGTCCCCACAGTCCTCTCTTTGTGAATGAGATGGCTCTCTCCATCACAGGTCTATTGAAATTGGTTGGGCCTTGATATACACATTTACCCACAGATATAAATATAGACAGACTTATATATATACATATACCTATATAAACACACACATATACTTCAGGAAGGAATTACATTCAGACTATGTGATAGTAGCAGGACAGATGTAAAGTACTATTCTCCATTTTCATGTGAAGTAAACCCCTGAAAGAAAATATATTGCTAAAGTACACCCTTTTTGTGTGGCCTGAAAAGTCTGCTGCCTGCCTGTCTCCTTCCCAATCTGTGAGTTCAACCATAAATCCTATTTGCTGAACAGTTCTCTCCCAGAGTGACTTTCCACAATGTCCTCTTAACAATTGTAGTTGTCTAGTGGCTGAAATATGATACTATCAACTTCAATTCAGACAGGGTCACCTCTTCCCCCCCCCCCCCATTTCATCTATGGCCAAAGCCATTCCTTTCTTCATCTCTTCTTCCTACCCAAGTCTTTTTTTCCACTTACCTTTCTTTTCCTTAGTAAATGACTTGGAATTTCTTTGGATGGGACTCAGGACCTGATGCTGGAGCGATGGTTTACGATGCTCAGCAGACTCAGGCTGGGTTTTGGTTGTGTCTTCAAGAAGCTCATCTAGCATGGATATGGTATCTCCCAATCCCAATAAAATAAAAATTTCAGTGAAAAATTCTTCATAAATTATATATAGGAAATAATAATTTTCAAAATGTATTTTAAAATCCTACACATCTAATTTCTGTTTATAAGGAGGCCAGTTCTTTGATAGTTAAGTGTATTTGAGTTTTCTGTTTATATTTGTTGGGAAGTTACAAAGACTATATCTTGGTGGGATCAATATTTCTGAGAATGGGATTTGGATTTCTGGCTCATAGGTTAAAATATGGGAATGACAAGCTTCTTGTTTAGTGATGGCATGCATTTAAGAAGGATTAGAAAGAATTTATTTGCCCAGTGTCTTGCAAATCTATTTTAAAAGTATTAAATGAAAAAGGAAAGGAGTGAGATAGAAAAAGGAGTCTATGTTCCAAGCTGGGTCTGTTACAATGTAGGGAAAGGAGAAGAATTTCACAGTAGTCAAAACCAAGAAAGGAAATCAGTAATTAAACTAGTAGACTCAGATATCTATATACAAATGTATAAAAATATGGGTAATCAACAGGATAGGCTGGAGATACTAAGGGAAGAGGCAAATTTGATCTCATAGTTATGAGTGAGAATTAGAATGAGATCCTTGAATAGGATCTGGATCTGGAAGGGCATCTTAGTCAAAAGGAAGTAGAACAGACATGTAGAATAGCATTGTATATTAAGAAAATATATTCACTAAGAGTAAGAGTCAGCCTGTGATGTATGGAGCACTCAGGAAGACAGGTCTATTCAAGCATCACCTCAGACATGATATGACTGGGCAACTTAATTTCTTTGTGAAGATAAAGTATTTTAACTGGCTGTGAAGCTGAGGCTGAGTGTGCATACTTGAAGGGTTGGACTCCATTGTTATGTGTTATAAAAAAAGCTTGAACTCACTGAACCCTAAAGTTCCTTCCAATTCTTAACTCTATGCTTCTGTGAGAAAAAGTCAGCCAGAAGAAAGAAGCATGAAAGTGCTTCTTTCCCAAGTGTCATTGAGGTCTATACTACAGACCACTAGGGCATAAAAAGAAAATGGATGAGTTTAGGAAATGGACCGTCAGTTTGGCCAGAAGGATGTTGTGACAGTTATCAGGATGTGCCAGAGACCTCTTTCTGCCAAAAGCAGAGCAGTTAATAATAAATCCTTGATTTCCTTTAATTTATTCTTCCAAAAGTAAAGAAATCAAGATAAAATTCAATTACAGAAATAATTCTCCTTAAGAAGGAGGAAAAAGTCTCTGGGATGATGTGATAGGAACTTTGGGGAAAATAATCTTAAATTTTGTGACAGAGAAAGTGAAGAAAGAGACAATAGATTTTATTCTTAAAAATTCAAATATATAGCGGAGGATTCTGGAAAGATAGTAGAGTAGCTTGGTAAATCTCAAGCTCTCCCGATTTCCCTCACAACACAAATAGAATAAATTTGAGCCTCAGGGTGAATGTAGACTGGTGAAAATTCAGGAAGACTGAGCAGAACAGGTCTTTCACCTCCTAGACTGTGAAGTCGGGGTTCAAGTCCAGGAAGGCAAGATGCCAGGCCCAGACACAACCCTGGGTGAGGAGGAGCCAGCACACCAGGAATGCAGAGGCAGTGGGGCAGAGGTGCTGCTGGCTGCCGGCACTTGCTGGAGCTGGGGAGCTCTTGGTTTGGGGTGCCTGGTAAGAGGGGAGAGCTAAGGTGAAGCTAGAGGTACCATTCCCCACCTCAGGATTAGAGGTGCTTACATTAATACCTATTAGAAAAAAATGAACCACCAAATAAGAAAGAACCCCACCATAGAAACACACTATGGAAATAAAGAAGACAGGTTCATCTTCAGAAAAGGACATTTTAGTAAAAAACAAAACAAAACAAAACAAAAAAATAATTAAAAATCAAATGAAAGACATTGAGGAAAAACTAATAAATAATACCATCCAAGAAAAACAATAAAATTATGAAAAAAAAAGTTAGCCAACTAGAAAAGGAGATATAGAGTCTCAAAGAGGAAAATAACTCTTTGAAAATTAGAACTAGGCAAGGGAAAACCAGTAAAGCTGTGAGAGATCTAGAAATAACAAAACATTGTAAAAAGAGGAAAAAATAGAATATGAAACATAAGAAAAATGACATGTGGAGAATAGTTCAAGAAGAGAAAATATAAAACTAATTGGACTGCCTGAAAGTTGTGACCAACAAAAGGACCTTGACACAATAATGCAAGAAATAATTGTCCTGGAGTGTTAGAAACAGGAGAGCAAAGTAGAATTAGAAAAAATCCACAAATCACCACTCAACTAGATGCTTTGTGGAAAGCACATGGCAACATTATTGCCAAATTTCGAAACCTCCAGATCAAAAAAAAAAAAAAATTGCAAGAAATAAAAAAAAAAAATTCAAATACGCTGGAGCTACAATTAGAATTGTACAGAACTTAGCAACATCCACAATAAAGGACTGCAGATCCTAGAATCATATCTACCAACAATTAAAAGAAGTAGGCCTGAGGCCAAAAATATCACATCCACCAAGATTATCTATAATATTGAATGAGAAAAAAAAATGGACATTCAGTGAACTTCCAGAACAGGACTTTCTATCAACCAAACCTGAACTTAATAGAAAATTTAACATATGATATCAAAGATCAGTTTTCAAGGAGCTCAACATGGATAAATCATTTGTTTTTTTTTTTTTTAAACATAAGAAAGGAATACCATATGTTTAAGATTGACATCAACAATAGGGCCGCTCAAAAGAAAGGTAGATTTCTTTTGAGTTAAAGTAAAAGAGTTAAGGTAAAAGTAACCATGTCATACAAATGAGGGGCAGAGGAAGAATAGACACAGAAGTACTAGAGAGGGGAGGAGGGCTCATAGTTCTGAAAACCTCACATCGGGAATGGGTTCAATAGGCAACATTACGTATATACCATGATGGGTATAACTCCCTCCAAAATCTATAAAGTGATAAGAGGTTAGGGATGGGGTGGGGGGGATAATAAAGGATGAGGGAAGAAGACAAGGGAGGGGTAGAAGAAGGTTAAGTAATAGTAAGTCAAGTTATGGAGCAGAATTAATGCAAAGAATAAGCAGGGATAGGAAAGATATGTGTGTGTCTGTTGTGTGTCTGTGTGTGTATATGTACATATCTACATATATATGTGTGTATATATATATATAATCCTTTCTTAACTATAGCCTGCTTGGAGGTGGTTGGGAGAAACACAAGGTAGTAAAAAGAATGAAGTAAATAAAGTACACAGCAAAGAACAAAAGAACAATTTACAAAGAAGTAAAGAAAAGATGGACACTCATGAATATAATTTCTTCTAATATATATGCACTTTCTTGATCTGGTATTTCTTGTTATATATTTTGAATCCTCCCTGATATTCTGCTGGACACATGATAATAGTCTCTTTTGTTTTGTATTCCTTTTCTGTTTTTCTTTTTTTCTTATTCTGTTTTTTAAAATAAAATTTTAAAAAATTCAAATGTATTTTCTGGTCCAAATTCTTTCCCTGCCCCTTCCCTCACCTATTAAGAAGAACCTGTTGAAAATATATGTAGCCATGTAAAATGAATTTTCACATTGGTCACATTGGAAGGAAAGAAGTCAGGATAGGAAAAGGAGGGAAGGAGGAAGCAAGGAAGGAAAATAGGAAAGAAAAAGACAGGGGGGAAATGAAGGAAGGAAGGAAAGAAAGAGAGAAAGAGGGAAATATACTTTAATCTATACTCTGAGTCCATCAACTCTCTGGAGGTGGACAGGATGTTTCACCATTAATCCTTTGAAATTGTGGTAGGTCATTGTGTTGATCAGTTAGTAAGTCTCCCTATTATAATATAATTTGTTTTCCTGATTCAGTTCACTTAATTTTGCATTGGTTCATATAAGTCTTCACAGATTTTTCTGAAACCATCCCCTTTATCATTTCTTACAGCAATTCATTTACTATAATTTATTCAGCTATTTCCTAATTAATGAGCATACCCTCAGTTTCTAATACTTTGCTACCATAAAAAGAGCTGCTATAGATATTTTTGTACATGTTGGTTTTTCCCTGTTTCTTTGCTCTTTGTACAGATCTAATAGTAATATCACTTTGTCAAAGGATATGCACAGTTAAGGATAGTCTTTTAGGAATGGTTCCAAATTGCTTTCCAGAATAGTTGAACCTGTTCATAGCTCTGATGATAGTGCATTAGTGTACCTGTTTTCCCGTATTCTCTCTAATATTTGTCATTTTCCATTTTGTTAACTTGTGAATCTGATATGTGTGAAGTGGTAATGCAGAGTTGCAGAGTTGTTTTAATCTGTGTTTCTCTAATTTGTGATTAAGAGCATTTTGTTGTTATATGACTAATGATAAAATTTCTTAATCTGAAAATTGCCTAGGGAATATCCTTAGGTATCCTTAGGGAATATCCATCCTTAGGGAATGGGCCATATTTTTGTAAATCTGAGTCAGTTCTTTGTATATCTTTAAAATTAGACATTTAGATGTACATATTTAACCTATATCAGATTGTTGTCTTGAGAATGGGGGGTTAAGGGAAGGAAAGAGAAAAATCTGGAATACAAAATTTTACAAAGATGAATGTTGAAAACTATCTTTAAGGTATTTAGGGAGAAAGTACTATTGAGGGAAAAAAAAAGAAATGAGACCTTTATCAGAGAAACTTGCTATAAAAATGTCTTCCTTCCTATAAACTTTCTATCTCTTGTTTGGTTGTGAACTTTTCCTGTAAGAAACTGGTCTCTACTTGGTTTCTGCTAACCTATTTTCCACTTTTCCCAGTAGGTTTTGTTGAAAAGTATGTTCTTGCTCTGAACAGCTGGAATCTTTGGATTTGTCAAACATAAGGTTATTATGTTCATACACTTCTCCATATTTTAACTTAATCTGTTTCATTGATCAGTCTTTCTATATCTTACCTAGTATCAAATTATTTTGATGATTACAGCTTTAGAATTATATAGCTTTAGTAGAATAAACTTTAGAATATAGTTTGAGATGTGATGCTGCTAGGCCCCCTTCCTTCCTCCCCTTTTTTTTTCATTGGTTCGCAAAACTTTTTTTCCTTCCAAATGAATTGTATTATTTTTTTTCTAACTCTATAAATAGTTTTTTGATTGTTTAATTAGTATGGCATTGAATAACTAAATTAATTTAGGCAATATTTTTACATTTTTATTACTTTGGCTTGACTTACACATGAACAATTAATATTTTCCAGTTATTTAGCTTTATCTTTGTGTGAGGAATGTTTTATAATCATGTGCACATAGTTCCTGTATGCATCTTGGCAGATGCCAATCCCAAGTATTTTAGATTGTGCATAGTTATTTTAAATAGCATTTCTCTGTGAATTTTTATTTGTAATATACATAAATGCAGATAATTTATGAGGGTTTGTTTTATATTCTGCAATTTTGCTGGAGTTATTCATTGTTTTAACTAATTTTTTAGTTGCTTCTCTCTAGAGTTCTCTAAGTAAAACACCATATCATTGGCATAAAGTAAGAGTTTTGCTTCCCTTTTGCTTATGAATATTTCTTCAATTTCTTTTTAATGCCTTATTTCTATAGCTTACATTTTTTGAAATTTTAAAAACTTTTTATTTTCAAAATACATGCAAAGACAGTTTTCAACATTCATCTTTGCAATTTCTTCCTCCCTCCCTCCCTCCTCTTCCAAATAATCAGCAAATAATCCAGTATAGGTTAAACAGATGCAGTTCTTCTAAACATAGCTCCACATTTTTCATGTTGCTCAAGAAAAATCAGATGAAAAAGGGGGAAAAAACCCAACCAAGCAAACAACAAAAAGGTGAAAATGTTATGTTGTGATCCAAATTCAATCCCAACGGTTCTCTTTCTAGATGTATATGACTCTCTCCATCGCAAGTCTATTGGAACTGGCCTGAATCACCTCATTGTATAGCAAAAAAATTTAGTACAATATTGAATATAATGCTGATAGTGGAAATTCTTGCCTTATCTTTAATTTTATTGGAAAGACTCCTAGCTTATCCCCATTACAGATAATGCTGGCTCTTAGTTTTAAATAGAATCTACTTATTTTAAGGATAGCTCCGTTTTGTGCTGTCTTCAACAGTGAGATGATTCAAATCAGTTCCACTTGTTCAGTGATGAAGAGAGCCATCTACATCCAGAGAGAGAATCATGGAAACAGTGTGGAACACAACATAGCATTGTCACGCTCTCTGTTGTTTTCTTGCATTTTGTTTTCTTTCTCAGTTTTTCTTCCTTCTTGATCTGATTTTTCTTGTGCAGCAAGATAACTGTATAAAAATATGTATACATATATTGGACTTAGCATGTATTTTAACATATTTAACATGTATTAGACTACTGGTC
Organism: Sarcophilus harrisii; assembly: GCF_902635505.1. Lineage (NCBI taxonomy): Eukaryota > Metazoa > Chordata > Mammalia > Dasyuromorphia > Dasyuridae > Sarcophilus > Sarcophilus harrisii. The sequence continues at coordinate 613,023,363 of NC_045427.1, read as the reverse complement.
AGCTAGGGGAGGGAGTGAGGGGAAGGAGGGGAAAAGTTGGAACAAAAGGTTTTGCAAGAGTCAATGTTGGAAAAATTACCATGCATATGTTTTGTAAATAAAAAGTTTTAATTTAAAAAAAAGGATAGCTCCATTTATTCCTATGCTTTCTGGTGTTTGTTTTAAACAAAAATGGATATTGTATTTTGTAAAAAGTTTTTCTGCATCTTTTGAAACAACCATGATTTTTGCATTTCTGATATAAATCCAGGCTGGACATAGTGTCTATGATCTTTGTGCTATATCTCTGTTATCTCCTTGCAGATATTTTATTAAAATTTTTTTCATCAATATTCATTGGGGAAATTAGTTTGTTTGCTCTCTCTCTCTCTCTCTCTTTTGACCCTTCCTGGGTTTCATTTGCAAGACTATATTTGTTCCATAGGAAGACTGGTAAAATCTGTTCTTTACCTATTTTTTAAAACAGTTTGTGTAGTATTGGAATTAACTGTTCTTTAAATGTTTGGTCGAATTAATTTGTAAATCTATCTAGTCCTGAGATTTAGGGCTATGTTCAATTTCTTTTCTAAGAGTGAAATTTTTAAGTATTCTATGTCCTGTCCTATTAATCTAGGCAATTTATATTTTTGTAAATATTTAGATTATCAATTTTATTGGTACATAGTTGTATGAAATAACTCTAATTGCTTTTAGTTCTTCTCCCTTGGTTGTGAATTTACCTTTTTAATTTTTGATACTGGTAACTTGTTTTTTTTTTAAATCAATTTATCTAAAAGCACATTTATTTAGTATTTTAAGTACCTAATTTTAGTTATTAAGTAGAGGGTTTTTTTTAACTTTCAATTTTGTTAATTTCTCCTTTGGTTTTTCTTACTTTCATTTTGGGTGTTTTGATGGTTTTTAATTTGATGTTTTTCTAGGTTTTTTTTTAGTTGCATGTTTGATAAAGATATAAATTTTCCCTTAAACACCACTTTGGTTGCATCCCACAAATGTTGGTATATTGTCTCATTATTTTCTTTATTTTAAATGAAATTATTGTTTCTCTAATTTGATAAAAATGAAGTATTTGTAAAATACCTAGCATGATTTTTGACATCTATTAAGTGCTATATTAATACTAGCTATTAGTAGTAGTAGTAGTAACAGTTCTTTGATTCATCTACTCTTTAGAATTAAATTACTTGATATCTAATTATTATTTAACATTTGCTTCAAAGGCCCTTTATTAAGGTTAGTTTTTATTACATTTGGTTGGTAAAAGATGCATTTGGTATTTCTCCTTTTCTGCATTTTTCTGTGAGATTTTTATGTCCTAATAAAAGGTCAGTTTTTGTGAATGTGCATTCATGTTGAGAATAATATACTCTTTCCTATTTCCTTTCAATGTTCTCCAGAAGTCTGTCATATCTAACATCTATGAAATTCTATTCAAGTCCAAGAAAAGATTTTTTTTTAAAGCTTCAGAAATAGCATTTAGTGGTCTAAAATTCTAAAGGGTAAATTGTCCCAGGGGATATAGAAAGCTTTTAAAAATAATTAAGACTACAAGTGTTATTATGGCCCTGAGTAGGATAAGGGTTTAAAATGTTAATTTTAGAGTACAACTGATGAATGAAATTTTGCTGAATAGCAATTAAAATCCGTTAAAGATGTAGAAAACATGGTTAGTGACCAAATACAATCCTGTCCAAACTCAACATTATTATAGTCCCCATTTTTCTTACTTTCTCATTAAATTTTACTAGTTTCTAAACAAGATGGCTCTAACTAGAATTGTTGTTGTTGTTATTATTATTATTATTTTTGCTGAGGCAATTGGGATTAAGTGACTTGCCCAGGTCACACAGCCAGGAAATGTTAAATGTTTGAGGTCATATTTGAACTCAGATTCTCCTGACATCAGGGCTGGTGCACTACACCATCTAGCTGCCCCAGAATTGTTATTTTTTTAAAAATTTATCTTTGGTGTTTTCTCTTCACATATTTCAGCACTGCCCCTGCTGCTCCTCCAGTGTTCCTATCCCTCCCTAATGTACCTGTGCCTCATTCTTACATGATCTTGCACTAAAAAAAACTAATCTTAATAATGTGTTTCCCTACATTAAGGCTATCTACATTTTAAAAGGGGACTTGAAGACAAACCTTAACAATCCTCTTTAATGAATCTGAAGGTAGGAATTTTAAACACAATGTTGGGTAGATTTGGACAAGGATCCATACTAACATCCTTGATCTACTCTGCCTACTTATAAGACCAGTCCTCCTCCCAACATCCACCTATTATCTCCAACTCTGAGGACATTTTACTATGAACTCACCTTGTGTTACATCTCCTTTGGTTGGTGAAGAAGTTCTCACAACTCCTACATTTGTTAAACTGGGTTCTAGCTTCCCTCCAATATCAACAGTCTCAGCAGTTGACTTTTCCTTGGCTAATTTAGCATTCAGCTGTTTGTTGGCTTCATGAAATGCCATTTCCATTCGGATATCATTATTTTGAATTTCATAGAACAAGCCTGAAAAAATATCAAATGGAGTAACTTTTTCATTCCCAATTTTAACATCCTAATAAGATGCAAATTTTACATTAAGTCATATTCTTGACACAATTCAAGACAAAGGATTAAAATCCATAACGAGAGGGACAAAAGGCAAACTCACAACAGAAGAAAAAACAAAAGACAAATACAGATTGCAAGACTGCCATACCAAGCAAAGTCCATGCCACAACATTGGCTGGTTCCAAGCAAGTGGCATCTTCGAAAAAAATCTCGGCCTGGTCATAGTGCTCCATCATAATAGCCAGAAGACCACACAGCAGTAGGCTGCGGACAGATCATCAGCATTAGCCTCCGGGCACAATAGCTGCTTAATGAGCCACAGAAAGCCACATCTCCTCATGCACACCTCTTTCCTTTCTCCCTTCCCTACCTGTCTATGTTTGTCTGATTCAGTGAAAGAGCTTTACGAAAACATTCTTGTGCTTTGTGAACATCGTTGGTCAGAAGGCAGAAGGAGCCATAATCCAGCCAGTGCTCCACGTTCTGGTTGTCACGAACCAGTCTCTACAAACAAGAAACCGCAGAAGCATTAATGCCCCTACTGTTATTTGTGAAATACCATGTCATATATTTTTATGCCAGCTAGTGCTAGACCCATAGTAGACATAATTTAAACACAGAACCTCGTGAATATATTTTGGCATTTATCTAAATCTCATTAATTTTGCTAAATAGTGTATTTTAATTCATTCTATGATTATCATTTTATTGGCAAGGTTAGTCAATTTATCTTTAGTGATACAATTGAGAATTTTGACTTTTCCTTATATTTTGGATCAGGAGATAATACACATTATTTTTAGTTTTATTATTTCTGCTATTAACTGATAATAATAATAGCTGAACAAAATTCCTCTGTCATATTAAAATTTATGGTGCTTTCTTAAATGTGGACTTCCTCTTTATCAATCAATAAAGTATTCTCTAAATGTCTACTTTTTCCAGGCACTGTGGTAGGCACAAAGACAAAAAAAGTGAAAGAATCATTAATCTAAAAAATATCACATGCAATCAAGTGAGATCTTCCATATACATGTGTGTATGTATATTTGCATAATAAACATAAAGTAGTTAAATACAAGATAATCAGGGAGATAATAGTTGTGGAATCAGTAAAGTCTTCATATAGACTCAGCATGAGCTAAGTCTTAAATAAAGAAGCACAGCACTAGGAGCTATGGCGTGATGGTTAGGGAAATCCTTTATCTTCCCAGTCCTTGGGAAGTTGATTGAAATACCAAAACATTAGTTCCAATGGTCTTGTGACGAAGAGAGCCATTTACAACCAGAGAGAGGACTGTGGGAACTGAATGTGGATCACAACATAGTATTCTCACTTTTTTTGTTGCTGTTCACTTGCATTTTGTTTTCTTACTCATTTACTTTCTTTTTTTGATCTGATTTTTCTTGTGCAGCAACTATAAATATGTTTATACATGTTGGATTTAACATATATTTTAACATGTTTAACATATTGGATTGCTTGCCATCTAAAGGAGAGAGTAGGGGGAAGAAGGAGAAAATCTGAAACAAAACTATGCAAGGGTCATTGTTGAAAAATTATCCATATATGTTTTGAAAATAAAAAGCTTTAAAAAATTTTAAAAAAATTTTAATTAAAAAAACAAAACATTTTCCTAATTTCATGGTACTAAGTAGATAATTGGCACCAGAGCCAGGAACTTCTGCTGGCAGTGTGTTCCTGGATCACAGCTCGGGTGACCGAGATCATAAGTTCCAGAAAAGATCCACAAACCTTCAGACTCTGTCATGATCCTAGGGGATAAGTGTTAGGGGAAAATATGCTTCCCCTAGCCCCTCCTTCCAGATCTACACAAGTCCCCCACAAGGACATGACACAAATACACAGTGGTGAGATTCACACAACCATCTCCTCCCAAGAATGACTCTTTTAGATTCTCTATGTAACCATTTACTTAATGGCAAAAGAAATAATATTAAAGACGCCAATATACACAGCACACAAAAACCCGGATCACACCCTCACCAAAGTGTTCAGCATCTATGATGAAGAGTGGGGCACAGGCTCCCCTGGGCCTGCCCATCCCAGAACATCCCTATCCCATGATCCTGCTTGGCCACTAATCCTCAGCTGGGACCATTCCCTTCTCTCCTTGAGTAAAGACCTTGTGAATTCTTTCAGTTCACCATGGTCATTAATTGAAAGGATGTTTAGAAAGCGTCACCTTGCTGTGACTCACAATGCTGAACTAGAGGGAGCTGCCAAGCCCCTCAGCCAGGTTCCCCCTGGGCCAGCAGACCTGTCTGGATTCCCTCCTCGCTGTCGTGACCTTGCCTTTGCGCCATCTCCAACATTTTGTTGTGCAGTTCTTCAAAGCATTTGCCATCTAACCTTATGTGGTACAGTTTTCTGTCCTAGTCTCTTACCCCACTTTGTTCAGTTGTTTTCAATCACGTCTTACCCTTCATGGCCTCCTTTGGGTTTTCTTGGCAAAGATACCAAAGTGGCTTGACATTTCCTTCTCCAGCTCATTTTGCAAAGGAGGAAACTGAGGCCAATAGTGACTTGCTCTGGGTCACATAACTAGAACTACAAAGTAATCTTTCCATGAAGGAAGAAACTATTGTCTTATGTAAACTTTGTGTCTCCCCCAGCCACTATCACATAATTTATACTCAATTGATTTAAGTTAAAAGAATAAATAACCAAGTACCAGTTCTACCAAATTTTGTACAACTTCAAAGGATCCCATTTTCTTATAATACTGAGTTAAGTACATATATCAGAGGAACATTTCTTTAAAAAATTAGAAAATATTAAGAAATAACAAAACTTGGATTTTTCTTATACAACATGACAAATATGGAAATATGTTTAAAAATTGTATATTGTTGCTCTATGTATGTGTGTACATAGACATAGGTATATGTGTGTGAGTCTGTGGATAGCTGTAAATGTATGTATATATGTGTGGTCAGGGGTGGGAGTGTGTATGTATGTTTGTATGTATCTATTAAATATAACTGTGCTTAACTATAGCCTTTTAGGGAGAGTAGAAGGGGGGGATGAAAGGGAAAAAAAGAACAAAGTTTAAAAAGTGCACAAAGCATCCTACAATGAAGTAAAGAAAAGATGGATACTCATGAATATAATTCCTTTTACTATTATTTTATCCTATGTGGATAATATTCCCTTCTGGAAATTCCCTGATATATTTTGAATCTTCCCTGACATTCTGCTAGGCACATGACAGTGTTCTGTTTTGTTTTGTTCTGTTTTATTTTTCTTTTCTGTCTTTCTTTTTCCAATTAAATTAAAAATAAAAAAGAATTTTAAAAATTAAAGAATTTCACATAATTAACCTATCAGATTACTTGCTATTTAGGATGGGGAGGAGATAAGGAAGGGAAGGAGAAAAATTTGGAACACAAAATCTGTCAAAAATGAATGTTGAAAACTATCTTTACATGTATTTGGAAAATAAAATACTATTGAAATTTTTTTTAATTTATAAGATTAAAAAAAAAAGAAAGAACGAAAATAGAAGTCAAAATAACTATTCAGTAATATGCTAAGAGAGCTGAATAGTTTGAGAATATCTGGATGATGGAAATGAAGCACATTGGCTGGAAACACAGAGTCGAAGCAGACTCCAGAGATAATGACTCTTGAGACCTAAGGAAAATGACTCTGAAGCCCAGTCCATTGGCCTGCTCTCCATGAAGGGCCCCATCACCCACAAGGAGCATTGATCAGAGAACCCCCCAGGACACCAGAAAGGCCTCCTGGTTTCTGCTTTGTGGATCAATCACCAGGACCAGGAGGGACTCTCTAACCTCCTCGTAGTACACTGTGGCCAGAGGGAAGTCTTCGTTGACCTGGGCTTCGTAAGCAAAGAGTCGGAGTTGATCTGAAGAGGTGGGGGTGACCACAGCCGTGGAGCCCTGTGCCTCTTCTGGCATGTTCTGTTCAAAGACAAAGAGGTGAGATGGGGAAAACAGAGTGAATTAGGTGTACAGAAGCTTTAAGTACTCTAAAAAGTATGAAACTAAGAATATAAATTCTTGGCAGTTTTCTTTTAGATAAATTAATAAGGTATAATTGAATCAGGAAGAAAACCTTCAGAGATTCATTTATCATGTATGAACTTTGCAAAGAGATGGCAGGTAAACGCATGGGAATAACAGATATTGTTCAGGTTCCTCAACTATTGGAAGAAGCAAAGGAAAACAAGACAAGATTTTGGGTGTTTAATTCCCACTGAAAGTTGGAAATAGGTTTATAAATCAACCAAAAGATAACTATAGTTTAGAAACTCAGGTGAAAAAGGTATTGAGGAATAAGTGATGATCCATTATAACTTTCAAAATATGATTAAGGAAAGAAATATTTTTTTCATCCTAGCAATAAGTAAAGAGAAGAAACAGGACCTCTGATAGAACAAGAACCAGTGCTTTCCTTTTTTCCTACTATTGGAAATAAAAGGGAGGTGATCCTTAGCCTCCCCTAACAAATGAAAAGAGCTAAAGAGTTACAGCAGAAATTACGTAGAGCTTGGTTGGGTGGACATTTGAGTTCTCAGATTCAAAGCTAGAGGAAAGCCTAGCAAACACACAAGTCCCTCTCTGGGCCTGGGTTGGCTTTGACTCTAATCAAGCACTTCATTTGTGATGAGAAAGCTGATCTCTTTAAACTCTAATCAGTATTAGTCCATTATGATTTTTAAAAGAGCAGTAGTTATTCATTTAGTGATATGTTATCTAGTCAATTATCTAATAGTAAGTGTAAAAATAAGTAATTCATATTGTGTATGAGTCATATAGGAATATAAGGGATATAGATTTTGATAGAGATCTTTTTGCAAACCTCATGCTTAAATAATAGAAATAATTTGTGTATCAGCTATAAAGCCTATTTGCACCACGAGAATGCTGATATAAAATTTCTCTACACTGTTTTGCTCAAATTCTGTACTGGCAAGATGGAAAGCTTTAAGTTTCTCCTGACCCCCAAAATGATCTTGGGTATGTGTTATCTCCCTTTGTCTAACCCAAAAGTAGATCATCCATCTTATAATCGTCTAGTCAGTGGAAACATTTTCTGACTTGACCATCCCACAACCTTGTTCCATCTTATAATCATCTAGTCAGTGGAAACATTTTCTGACTTGACCATCCCACAACCTTGTTCCATCTTATAATCGTCTAGTCAGTGGAAACATTTTCTGACTTGACCATCCCACAACCTTGTTCCATCTTATAATCGTCTAGTCAGTGGAAACATTTTCTGACTTGACCATCCCACAACCTTGTGACCCTGCTGGCATTCATATTTTAGCCCTTAATTATGGTATCCAATGAAATTGCTGTTTGATATGCCTAAAGGGCTATAAAATCATGCAGATCTTTTGACCTAGCAATACCACTACTAGGCAAGAATCCCAAAAGAGATTTTTTTAAAAAAGGGAAAGGACCTATATGTACAAAAATATTTTTAGCAGTTCTTTTTGCAGGGCAAAGGATTGGAAATTGATGGGATACCCATCAATTGCGGGATAGTTGAATAAACTGTTATATATGATTATGATGGAATGTTATTGTTCTATGGGAAATAATGAGCAGGATGCTCTCAGAAAAACCTGGAAAGTCTTCTATGAATAAAACAAAGTGAAATGTACTGTGTACAAAGTAATAGCAAAGTAATAGCTGAGATCATCAGTTGTAAATGATTTTGCTCTTCTCAGCAAAACAATCAAACATGACTACTCTGAAGGATTTACAATGAAAAATGCTATTCATCACAGACAAAGAACTGATTGTGTCTGAATACAGATTAAAAGATACCCTTTTTTACTTTATTTTTCTTGAAGGTTTATCTTGGGGGAGAGGAGAGAGAGCTATGTTTTCTTTCACCACATTACTTTTATATTTTTGCATAACTACAGATGTGTCTTCTTAATGGGGGTTAGGGATGAGAGAAAGGGAAAGAATCTGGAACTCAAAGTTGTTGTTTTTTTTAATGTAAAAAACTGTTTTACATGTAACTGGGGAAAATAAAAATATATTTTAAAAAAGTTTTAAAAAAAGAAATTGCTGTTTTCTATTTAGCATAATTGTAACCCTATAAAAGTAGTGCCCTGAAAAGCACATCAGATTGAGGGGGAGGTTGGGAGTCCACTTGACTGGAAGGGAGTCAGACTCTAATAAAGTGTTTTTGGCTCAGAACTCTGCCTCAGTTTCTCTTACGGTTGTCTGGGGTGATTTTTTTTTTAAATAGTATTTTATTTTTTCAAATACAGGCAAAAATAGTTTTCAACATTTACTTTTGCAAAAACCTTGTTTACCAAGTTTTTCCCTCTTTCTCCTCCCTTCCCCTCCCCAAGTCAGCAAGCAATCTGATATAGCGTAAACGTGTGCAATTCTTCTAAACGTATTTCCATATTCATCATGCTGCCCAAGAAAAATCAGATCAAAAAGAAAAAAGACCACAAAAAAGAAAACTGTGGTGTTCTCTTCTTTTCTAAAATATGATCGTTCTCTGGGAGCAGGTTTTTTGGGGAGGTTTTCTGGAGGCAGTCTTAGTTTCAGTTCAGAGTAATAATCACCTCAAACGCAGCCAGGGATTTAAGTACAATCTTTTATTGTCTCTTCCAAAATAGCCCAGTTAGTTTTCTTAGAGGTCTATCTCTCTGCTTGTTTCCAAGAGCTCTTGCAGCTTGTCCTTTGTTGCCTCCAGCTCCCTCTCAATCTTGGTTCTGCTCCTCCGAATCCTTCATTCTGCCCGACTGCAGTCTCTAGCTTGTCAATCTCCCGAACTGACTGACTGAAGCTCTAAGAGCTTCTTAAATATGATCTCTTAAAGATGCAAACCTAAAGGTTGATTCCTCCTCTGAAAGAGTGGGATTGTGGGTTTCTGACTTGTGAATCTTCTGAACTTGTGAACTCCAATGTGTGAGCTTATGTGTGAACTCTCAAAGGTGTGAGCTCTAATGTGTAAACTCTTAAACATTGTTTCTATCAAACAAACAAACAAACAACAACAATAAAAAGGTTAAAATGTTATGCTTTGATCCATATTCAATCTCTATAGTTCTTTCTTTGGATTGTGAATGGCATTTTCCAACCCAAGTCTATTGGAATTGTCTTGGTTCACTTCATTATTGAAAAGAGTCACGTCCATCACAATTGCTCATTACTTGTTACTGTGTACAACAAATGTTCTTTTGGTTCTGTTTACTTCAGCATCAGTTCATGTAAGTCTTTCCAAACTTTTCTGAAGTCAGCCTGTTCATCATTTCTTATAGAATAATAATAGTCCATTACATTCATATATCATAACTTATTCAGCCATTCGCCAACTGATGAGCATCTATTCAGTTTCCAGTTCCTTGCTATTACAAAAAGAGCTACTATAAACATTTTTTCACAAGTCCTTTTCCCTCTTTTATGATCTACTTGGAATCTTTTATGATCTCCTTGGGATACAAGGATCCCTGATTGGGATAGATACACTGCTGTATCAAAGGGTATGCACAATTTGATAATCTTTTGGGCATAATTCCAAACTGCTCTCCAGAATAGTTGGATCATTTCACAACTACACCAACAATGCATTTGTGTTGTCTGGGGTGATTTTTTTTCTCCACAATTATAAACACATAGCAAAGATTGATTGGAGTCCCTATACAGCCTTGTCAATGAACAGAATTAGAGATCACAGCCAAAGGTAAAGCAGCAAGTGAAAAAATGCAGCTGAAAAAGAAATCAGAGCCTTGGATCCCAGATGGGAGATGCTTCTGGGGCTCTGTGGGGGAGTAGTGGCTTATTGGCTATTTAAAGGTTGAGTAGCTGAACTAGAGCCTGGGTACTCTTAAATTCATGGGTGTCTATGAACTGATTTGGGGCTCCCAGGGTTTAGGAGCCACAGGCATGTAACACATATGGTTTTTATTCTAATATATTTCACTTTATTCCTCTGCCTAGGAATATTATTTTGGAGCCAGAAAGAATCTTAATGATTCTCTAATCCAACTGTCTTACCAAATGAGAAAAAAATTCAAAGGCATTAAGTGACTTCTGTAAGGTCAATAACATTGAGTAAAGCACTATATACAGTTCAGCCATACTTGGATAGTCAATTTCACCATGTATTATTCATATGACGGCCAGTTAAATCGAAATCTGAAAAGAAAAAGAAAGCATTTCCTGACGGATGGGGATGAGAGCCACCAAGATACTCTCACTGACCAGATCTCTTGACCAAGAAGATAAACACTGCCATGTAGAAAAAAAAGTAGTGTTGGGCATTTCCTTCAAGCAACCTCTGACGTTACATGCTATGTATAATCAAGCAGAGCGCACTTGGCCAACTGTCACCTGCCCTTCATCCCTGTAAAGGCAGGAAACTGCTACTGGAAACCTTTTTTCCAAATTAGTTAAGTGGTTACCTTACTATAGCTTTCAAATGCTGACACTACCAGTCCATCTTTAAATTCAATATAACTGTCCTTTTTTTTCCCTTTAAACTGAACACCTGAGACTGAAGGTAAAATTTTCAAAAAAAGATTTCACTAATGAGCTACAGAGGATAAGTGAAAATAAACTAACAAAGAACAGAATTACAAATATTCAGATATCATAAGATACCTATCAGTCTGGCTGTCAGTGGCAAGCCAGCTCTATTTGCTCCTATCCAATTAGTCTTTTGGCTTAGGTACCATCATCCTGACAAAGAAGAATCCCAAGTCTCTACCTCAAGTCTTTGCTCCTTCTCCCTTCTAATCTAGTACCTCCACAGAACTGCCACCATTTTCCCAAGTCAGTGCTTCCAAGTCCACATTAGTGAAAGATTCCATCAACCCAACATTAAGGGAAAGTTCTTTTCTCAATAAAAAAGGATCACCAGTGATCTTGTCAATTTTCTGATGAGTTTGGGCAGTGAAAGAAAAATTGAAGAGAGTCTATGAGAGTACCAGGATGAGACAATGCACTTAACAAAAGTGTCTTCCAGGACGTTAGAGATGAATGCTAGTAGAAAAAAGAAATTACAACTATATGGCAGAACATTACCACTGTCAAGTTAGTTGAGAAACAGCATACACTGAACATATTTGTGTGTTTGTCCCATTAAAAAGTCAGGGGCTGAAAACAATAATGGGAACACTCATAGAACAAACAGGATCCCAGGGACAGAGTTCTCAAACACTTGGCCTGCCAGCACATGTGGCCCACAACATTCTTGAATGTGGCCAGAATCAAATTTAAATGTAGTAGGGAAATATTTAACAAAATAAATAAAAATACAATGTGCCCAAAGTCAATACACACCCTGCACATTTCATTTGTCTTTGACACCATTGCTGTAGAGGAAGGTTAGGGTGCTGCCATTATTCTTTGTGGGTATAAGTTAGGGAAAACGTGGTTATAGGTACCTGGTTCAAGATGACATGCATTTGATCCACTAAGAATATATACAGTTCACTGATAAACGCTTGCAGCTCTTCCTGGTTTTCAAATGCAGTTGTCTTCAGGTACTTCTCTCTCACAATCTTCACCACTGAATGCTGCAGGAATACAGAAATGTCCATCTCACAACACTTTCCTATACACCAAGTAAAAAAACTGGTCCCTATTTTCTATCCAGACCTTGCACCAAACCCGTTCTTGCTAACTCTTCAGAGGCTAAATGATTTGTCCCTTGGTCTCTGTTACCATCTACTTAATAGGTGGTCTTTGGAAGTTGCTATGGTCAAAAAAATCATTATTTTTCAGTCAACCCGATGACAAGACCCTCTGAACTTTGTTTTCCCACCTTTGCTAGTGCTCAGACAATAAAAAGAGAATACTCCTTTGGTGTGTATTTGAAACCTTTCTAGCCACAGAATTGCTGCATTTGTTCAGCATATTTTCTACAATTGTAAAATTGTTCTCAGCAGTTCCTTTTCCAATTCAACTTTGTCTCTGTTTAGCTAAATATGCCTGTTGCTATACTTATACCCAGTCAGCTCTACCAGGTGATTTTCCACCATATCTTCCTATTCTTCTTTTTGTGGGATATTACCACTTTCCTCTTTGCCAACAATAAAGGCTAAGGCTGGAAAGTCAATTGCATCTGCCTTAAAAAGTTTAATTATAATTTAATAAAATTGCTCTTTACAATACTGACTACTGAAGATTTTGTTCAATGCAACCAGATTCCCAAAAGAGCATTTATTTCTGTGGAGAAATGAATACAGACTAGAGAGAAATGAAGAATATTCTTTCTTGTATGAAACTACATTGTAGGAATAAATAGAGAAAGCAGTAGCCATAATACTTTGTCAGCAAATAACTTACTTGAGGCCAGAGATGCTATATTTTTTTTTCATCAGGTGTGGCATGAAGAGGAACCAAGGTGGGCCTTGGTGTTTATATATTAAATTATACTAAAGACTGGGGGAAATCAGTATTCTCTCTCTTACTAAATTAGATTAGAAACTCCCTAAAGATAGGAATCATGTCTTCTACTTTCTCTATTCCCCAAGAAACTTATTACAGTGTTATAAAAGCAAATAAAAAACATCCTGATTAAATCTTTAATGAGTTGAGCTGAGTCAACCCAGAAAGCCCCAGGGAAAGCCTACATTATACAATAATATTGTTTTGGTGTAGGCAGATTGAGAAATCAGGATTATGTTCAAATAGCATAACTATTGATTGATCTTTATCTTCAATTTTAAGCTTCTAGAAATATGGCGATATATATGTCTATTTGGATAGGACCAAGTTGGTTCAGTAGGAAAAGTTCTGATCTGGTAGGAGCATATGTATTCTAGCCCTAGCCCTGACACTAAATAGCTGTCATTTTCTCTCCTCTCCTGGTAGTAAAAAGCTCTTTGGAGAAAGAATGTAAAGAGGGTGATATGTTGATTAGAATAAGGAAAACACTTTTTTTGAATGAATGTTTTACCTTAAGCTGTTCTTTAAAAGCAAAATATTTTCCAGAACAATTGAGCTCATAATTGAGTTGGCACTTGTGATCCTCCAGAGTTTGGTTATCCAGATCTTTTCCTGTAGTCAGCTCTTTGCCAAACATCTTGTGGTATTCATCTAAGATGGCCGTGGCAATGTTCTGGATCTGAGTGTGGTAATCATCCACTGCCTAGTAAAAATGAGGAATCAGAATCATAGAATCATAACACCCCAGAGACAGAAGGGACTATAGAGATCTCCTAATCCAAATCAGACACACTCTTTTCAACTACCTCAACAAAGCAATTAAAGAGCATTCACCTAAAAGTCTCTAGTACATAGAAAATAGCTCCAAAGTCAGCCTATTTGACTGCTTAGTTTTTAGGAAATGTTTTACTTATATTAAGCAATTTGAGTGAATTCCACCTTGTCAATCATCGTCTTTACAAAAATGTAGCAAATTAATCACAATACTCCAGCAATACTATCATCTCCCTCATTTTGGACAATATGAATTGATATGACTAAAGATAATTCTTCTTTCTTTCCTTCCTTCTTTTCTTTCTTGTGCTATCATATATTTATAGATATTTCCACCAAACACCTTTAGAGCTGACTAAAATCCTCAGGTTATTTTTATATAAACTATAGTAGAACCATATCTCCTTTTTCCTGCATATAGGAAAATTGAGTTCCTAAGCCTACCGCTAGGGCTTTACATTTATTCATATTAAATTTCAACTTGAAAAACCCTGGGCGGCAGATCTTCCTGGTGAAGGCCCACTTTCTAAGATATATATGGACGAGTTAAATGTACAAGAATAAAAGCCACTCTCCAGTTAATGAATAGTCAAAGGATATGAATAAGAAATTTACAGATGAAGAAATCCAAGCTATCAATAGCCATTATCTTTTTAAAAATTCTCTAAATCACAAATAGCAAAATATAAATTAAAACAACTCTACAGAATCATCTTACACTTATCAAACTGACAAAGTGAACAAAAAATGACCAATAATGGCTGTAAGAAAACAGATACATTAACAAGTACTTTTTCTGAACTATTACAAATATTCTGTAAAGCAATTTGGAACTGCCCCAAAATCTAACCTCCTTAAATGTACATATCCTTTGACCCAGTAATGCTTCTAGGTCTATACCCCAAAGAAATTACAGAAACAATGCTAGGGATGGTTTTTTAAAAAATTGGAAAGAACTGCATGAATTAGTACAAAACAAAGTGAACAAAAATGGGAGAACAGTTTATACAATAATAGCAATATTGAAAAAAGAATCTACTTTGAAAGACTTAGTAATTGATCAATACAATGACTAATTACAATTCCAAAGGACTGATGATGAAAACATACTAACCATGTTTGTTGGATAGGTGGAAGGTCTATATAAGAGAGTTGATATAAGAGAGTTGATGGGCTCAGAATATAGACTAAAGACTATTTTTTTCTTTCTTATCTTTTCTTCCTTCCTTCCTTTTTTCCTGACATAGCTAATGTAAGAATTCATTTTGTATGACCATATTTATGATCTGACCCAGCCATTCGGGAAAACAATTTGAAGCTACAAAATAATATTAAATTGTACATACCCTTTGACCTAGCAATATACCATTATGAAGTCTATATTCCAAAGAAGCCAAAGAAAGAGGAAAAAGCTATAACTATATAATAATTATAAAACTATAACTATAATAACTGTAAAAATGTTTATAGAAGCTCTTTATGAAATGGCAAAGAATTGCACATTAAAGGAGTAAAAGTTAATTATGAATAGGTGAACAATTTGTATTATATGAATGTAATAAAATATTATTGTCCTGTAAGAAATAATGAAGGGGCTAGTTTCAGAGAAATTTGTGAAGACTGGTATAAACAGAATAAAGAAAACAGAACCAGGAGAACAATTTATAAAACAATAACAATATTGTAAACAACCACTTTAGAATTAGGAACTTTGATAAATGACCAATCAACCATAAATCCAGAGGACTCATGAAATATGCTGCTCATTTCTTGACAAAGAGATGATAGACTCAGAATAATGATTGATATATATATATATGTATATATACATGTTTGTACATGTTCAATGTGGATATTTATTCAGCTTGACCATACATGTTTGTAACAGAGCTTTTAAAACATTTTTCTTGATTTCTCAATGGGATTGAGGGGAGGAAGGTGAGAGCTAGAGGACTTTAACTGATTGAAAGAAAATTCAATTAAAAAAAGAAATTAACCTTTTTAGATTAGTAAGTCAAAACAAATCTCCATAAAGTTTCCAAAATAAAATTTCACGACAAGTCTAGCCATGTTACTTTGCATTCTGAAAACATCCAATGGCCCCCTATTACCTCTAGGATAAAATATCCATTTTATTATTCAAGGCCTATCACCATTTGACTCTAATCTAGCTTTCCAGATTGATGTCTCATAATACGTAACTTTGTATATTCTACATTCCAGCTAAACTACATAACTGTTTCTCAGACATGTTATTATATGTCCCAATCCTATGTATCTACATAATCCATTCCTCCATGACTGTAATATGAAGACATTTTCCAGAATGTTTAGCTTCCTTCAAGACTCAGCTCCCATACTATCAAGACTTCACTATCAAGACTGCCCAATTGTCCTCAGACGTTAATGCTTTTTTCTTTTTCAAGTTTGTTTTCTGTATTTGCTGACCTATATACATGAAATATACCCCCAATAAAATATTTCTCATTTGCATTTATATTTTCAATGCCTAGCAAATGCTTTGTACCAAGTATTTGGATTGAATTGAACTGAATAGTTCTAATTTATTGAAATCTTTTTGAATCCCTAATCTAATATTCAATTTATTTGTTTACTCTCTTAGTTTCTGGCCATCTACAAAACTGAAAAGCATGTTCTTCTCTGTGACTTCATGCAAATCACTGACAAAAATTGCTGAACAGAACAGGGTCAAGAAATTGAGCATCATATGGAGTTGTGAACTGATCCAACCATTCCGGGGAGAAATTTGGAACTATGTGCAAAGGGATATAAATCTGTGCATACCCTTTGATCCAGCAGTATTTACTCCTGGGTCTGTATTCCAAAGAGATCATAAAATAGGGGAAAGGACCCACTCGTACAAAAGTGTTTATAGAAGCTCTCTGTGATGGCAAAGAATTGGAAATTGAGGGGATGACTATTAACTAGGGAATATCTGAACAAACTGTGGTATATGAATATAATGGAATACTATTGTTCTATAAGAAATGATGAGCAGGTGAATTTCAGAAAAACCTGGAGAGACTTATGTGAACTGATGCTAAGTAAAGTAAGCAGAACCAGGAGAACATTGTACATAGTGCAATTTGTGCTGTACATAGTACAGCAGCATTATATGATGATCAACTATAATAGCCTTAGCTCTTTTCAGCAATACAGTGATCCAAGATAATTCCAAAAAACTTCTGATGGAAAATGCCACCCACATCCAGAGAAAGAATGACATCTAAATGCAGATTGAAGCAGACGATTTTCAGTTTTCTTTCTTTCTCATGGTTTTTTCCTTTTGTTCTGATTCTTCTTTCACAACATGAGCTATATGGAAATTTTAACATTATTGTATATGTACAACCTATATCAGATTGTTTGCCCTCTTGAGAAAGGGGGAAGGAGGAGAAAGAAGAGAAAAATTTGAAACTCAAAATCTTACAAAAATGAATATTGAAAATTATCTTTACAGGTAACTGGAAAAAACTACTATTAAGTACAAAAAAATAAAAGACTAGAATACCATGATATGCCAGTGAAGGCCTTATTCCATTTAATTAAACATTCTTTCAATAATCACTAGTCTTTGGGTACAGGAATTCAACCATTTCTAGATCTATCTAAACCATACTAACATACAATTTATCTCTCTCCAACTTGTTCACACCGATAAGATTAAGAGACTTTCATCAACTGCCATGCTGAAATCTAAGGCATAACTTGATCTATTAACCTAATAATCTTGTTTTTAAAAAAAAGGAAATAAAATTAGCCTGGCATAACCTATTTTTGATCAAACCATGCTGACTTTTAGTGATCATGACTTCCCTTGCCAAATATTAATTACCTTCCTTAATAACATAATCATTATGGAATCTAGCCTGGAAACTTTGGAGGTCAAGAATCCTGGCTTTGAAGTCAAAATTTTAAACTGAATTAATAAGGTGGGTTCAAAGAAATATATTAATACTCTAAATGCAAACTAATTTCCTTCCCAGTCTGATGACAGCTTATAACAGTTAACTTTGAGAATGATGAAGTTTGAATTAAAATAATCCTATTCATAACCATTCAAATAACTCCATAAGGTTTGGGATTTTTACTATTGGTGATAACTGTAGAATTGAACAACTGGGTCAATATAAAGGGTATAAGATTCTTTTGTTGTTATCACAATACCTTGTAATAATGGGTCATTATAACACAATATCAACCCATTTTCATGGCAGTTTCCTGATGAATTAAAAAAAACAAAACAAAAATCAAATTTGTTACTCTTATTATCTGTGCAAAGTAAACCAAGTATTTTGTTAATATAAAGTTGATGTGGTCCTTATCTTCCCCCAATCCCCAAAAGACCCACAAAACAGAGTAGTCCAAAAGCTTTAGTGCCATTTTGAGCATTCACAGCTTTTGATATATCCCAACTCTTCTAAGACAAAACATACATACATACATTAATTCCCCATCCACTTTCTTGAAGTCTTTTGTGACCTGAATGGTCCTAAGAAAGTCTTGCTACAAACGGATATTTATATCTTAGGGAAATTTCATTTGACAAGATGGTACCAGTTGGGATTCCTGGGTACAAAATGCCTAATACACTCAGTGGTCACCAAGTTTCTCCCATCAATCTCACATATTTAATCCACAAAAAATATTGATACAATTTTATGATACAAAAGACCCAAGTCACTGTATAAATATAATTTCATGGGCAGTTAGCTTTGTTGACTGTACCTGGCTACAAATAATGCTAATAAAGCCCTGCATTTGAAAGTACAGAAAGCAAATTCCCTTTTACAGACACAGATTACACCTTTATACTGGAAACCACTGGTTTCAAAGGGAACCAAAGATAAGAAGGCAATTTTCTCTCAATAACCAATACCTACTTCTGGATAAACAATTCAAAAGTGGCTATTCTTTTAACCTGATATGTAAAGTCAGGAGCATTACATTTACACATGCTTAACAATCTTAACACTAGGGTTTCACATCATGACCTTCCCCATCATGGTTTTGATATATGGCCCATTGACATAAGAAATTAAATGGGAATTTTGGGGGGAGTTTTGTGAAAGCCACAGATAATATGCAAAGGCCAGAAAATGACATGAAAAAAAGTTTAGAAACTCAGAAATGCATAAAATTTATGTATACTACTATATACTATCAACCCAAATTTTATAATAAGGTATTATAAACACCCCATAAAAGAAAAAAAATTCAGACTTCTTCCCTGGTATGAAGGCAGGGTCAAAAAATTATGCAAATTTTCCAGACCACAGGGCGCCCCCCAATCTCTGAGATGTGGAAGAGATAACTATAGTGATTTCATTTCAATTCTGGTACTTGCCTTCTGAGCTCCTCCTGTTCGACGGACAAGGGCAGGTCGTATAGGAATGATTTCCTTGACTCTGATAGGAGAGGAAAAGAGTCATATTTTATCTATAATTAAATACTGGAGGCTTATGACATTGAATTCCTAGAATGGTTCTATTCTTCCTGCCCCAAAGGGAAGGGCAGTTTCCATTCTTACTTACTATAAATCCAAATGAAACATCCCTAAATAAGGTATTGGTGTAAGCCAAGCAAGGAAAGCAATGGGCTTGTCTGATATTTTTCCAGATGTGTTTCCTGGCTTTTTCTTTTACGTATTTTTTGGTTATGCTAAGGAACTCATAGTTTCAAATGAAAGCAAAATGGTTCTCTGGAAGAAAAATAACAATAACAATAGCTAGCATTTACATAGTACTTTAAGATTTGCAAAGCACTTTACAAATATTATCTCATCTTCATCCTCATAACAATCCCAAGAGGTAGGTACTTATACTATCCTAATTTTACAGATGTGGAAACTGGGGCTGAGAGATTTAATATCTTGCCCAAAGTCATACCTCTAGGAAATATCTGAGGAAAAAGTTGAACTCGGGTCTTTCTGACTCTGGATTATGCACTGTGCCATCTAGTTACTTTTAAGTTGCTATCTGGGCTGAACATCCAAGAGGTTAACAGAGCAAGAGAATCTTTTCCTCATCCTATGTACTACACACTCTCTTTATCACAATAGTAGCATAAATTCTGAGAAGGCCAAATCTTAAAGGCCTTAAGAGCACCTAGTCATGAGTCAGCAGATTCTCTGTTAGTGTTCATCTCTGCTCTTAAATCATTTCAGACCAACAAAATGGACTGACCCTGTACTATGGCCAAGGTCACTCTCAGTACCTGGTGTAAGATAAACAGATGCAAAACTAAGATGACAACCCTGGTCCTGGGGGATACAAGATGTGTGCGAATAAATACGGTAAGAGTATGGAATATATAGTATGGAAAGAGGCTAAGAGATTGGGAGCAGGGCTAGTGGGAGGGAGAATATGAACATGATGAGTAGGAGGTAGCAGAGAGATCTAGAAATAGAAGTGTCCAGCAGGCAGTGGGAGGTGAGGGGCTCAAGCTCAAGGGAGACGCCTGGGCTGGACATCTAGATTTGGACTCATCCATGCAGAGCACAGAAGTGAATACGTGAGAATGCATGTGATCAAGGAAGGAAATATAGAAAGCAAGCTTTCTGAAAAACTTTGGTCAGGGACCTCTCTGGCAATACGATAAAGTCTATGAACCTTCGCTCAGAACAAAGCTTCAGCTCCGTATAATTAACCACACGTGATACAAAGGAAACCAAATGTATTAAAGTTATCAAACCCCAATGAAACACAAGTGACAGACCCCAAGTTAAGAAGCCTTAATCCAGTAAGCTTGACAGGTGGAGAATCAGGAGAAAGCAGCTGCAGCATCTCAGGGAAGAAGCAGCACAGAAGGGAAGGGATGCTGACCTCCACAGAAAGAGCTAGGGAGGTGGGGGAAGAAAAAAAGCCATTTGTCCAGCTGAGAGGTCATCGTGAACCTCAGAGAAATCAACCTCCACAGAAACCAGACTTGCAGGGACTGAAGAATGAATAAACAGGTAACAGCAAGGAAAGGAAGGGAAGGACTTGGCATGGTGGCAGGGAACAGGGGCCATTTTTAATAGTCATTTATCAATGAAGGGGCAGCTAGCATGAGTCCAAATCCAGCCTCAGACACTTATAGGTTGGGTGACCCTGGGTCAGTCACTTCAGCCTGTCTGCCTCAGTTTTCTCATCTGTAAAATGAGTTGAAGAAGGAAATGGCAAAACGACTCTAGTGTCTTTGTCAACAAAACCCAAATGGGATCAGAAAGAGTCAGACCCAACTGAAAAATGACTGACCAAGAAATCATCAATGAATAGTGGAAAAGAGGAGGACAGCCTGGGGAAACATTAGCAAACAAATAAAGCTCTAAGGTTTACAAAACGCTTCACATCTTTTTTCTCATTGGAGCTTTCAGTTTGTGAAATTGGTTCTATTATTGTCCCTGTTTGATGGATGAACACACAGAGACTTGCCCAGGGTCCCCCTGACTCCAAAGCTGCTGCACGCCCACTAGGTTAAGGGAAGGTTTTTTAAGGATAGCAGGAGTAGATCCATAGGAAATGAGGAAGAAATTAATGGAGATGAAGATAGAGAGGAGGGAAGAGAAAAGCTGAGGAGGCTGCTTGTTGGAGGAGGAGGGACTCTGACACATAGGAGAGAGCCAGCTCCACGGCCTCCTCCCCAGGAAGAACTCTGGGCCTCCTCCACTTCAAATGTGCCAGCCTGCTCTGGAGAGCCATGTCCACATTACTGCTCCTACTCTATGGGTACTCCACTTCTAGATAGCTGGCAGGGGGCACAAAAGCAGGGATGCCCAAGAGGAGACGTAACCTTCATCTTCCCTCCTCCAGAGAAGCACAGGGTCAATTACTGCAAGGGATGATCTCTGCTCATTCTGCCTTGGGATAGTGCCCAATAATAAACTCCCAGGACCATCCTCTACACAGGAAGGGACCTGGTGACGATTAGCTTATAGCGCACTTTGGAGTCCGAGTTTGCACTTTACCCTAGCTTAGCAGTAGGTATGACAAGGCACGACTATTCCCACCTTGCAGATGAGGGGACTGTGGTTCCAAGCAGTGAAATTACATGTCCATTGTCCATGTGAGGATCTTGGCAGGCTTGAGTCCGTCCTGCTCTCTCTCCACTAGGGATTTGTGACCTTTTCCTGATCTATATACACTCCGTAGATGCAGTCACCACTTTATAGATGGCTTTTGAACTGCTGTGACTAACAAAATTAACCAATGTGTGGGTGCTGTTCTGGTGGTAAGTCTCCAAACATCAGCAGAGTCCAGAGACTCCTTCCATCTCTGAGGTCCATCCTAGAAGCCTCCATGACCAGGCAGGACTGGCTGGCTTATTCCTCAGGCACACCTCCATGGGCTGCAGTGACCAGACATCATAGCAGAGCTCCGGCTCACAGCACTGAGAGCTTACATTTACTTAGTACTTTAAGCTGTCCAAGAACTTTCCCAAGAAAACCTCATTTGACCCTTGTGTTAATACTGTGAGGCAGCAATGCAAGTGCCATTTTCCTAATTTTAAAGATGAGGAAATAAATAGTGGAACGAAGGTGAGAATTCAATGTTTCTGACTCAAAATGCAGGGCTCTGTGCACAGCACCACCCTGCCCCAATGAGGGGCAAATTTGACTTTATCTAAACCCTAAATGTCAGCGAAATATTAAAATATATATCATATAGTTAAGACAAAGGATATCCATCAGAGCCAGATAAATTAATATGAATAATATCTGAGGCAAGTAGGTTTAAGAAAAGTTAGTGATTAATTCTTAAATGGAAAATTCTAATTCCTCTTAATGTAATCAATGACACTCACACTATGAATACTATTGCTTACTGTGCTGTCAACTCAGCTGTTTCTAGATAATAAAAAGATATTTGATTATCTACATATATTATCATCTTTGGTCATATATACACATATTTGTGTGTTTTGTATATGTGTGTGTAGATAGACAGATAGATAGATAGATAAGATTAAGATTTGAGTTAGGATTTTCCATTTAACTATCTCATCACATCTGCCTTTCACAAGTCTCCTCCCATTCCAGTTCAGTCTCCAATTAGCTATTCAATGGATCTTCCTAAAATTCAGGTCTGATCAATTCTTCCCCATCTTAGTAAATTCCAGCAACTCCATATTACCTCCCAGGATTAAATAAAAAACCTTGTTTGTCATTCAAAGCCCTTTATAACTTGGTACACCTCACTTCCCCATTTTTCCAGTTTTCTTACCCTTACACCATCCCTCTCCTCCTCAACACCTTCCCACTGGACTCCGGGATCCAACAACACTGGCCTTTTTGGAGATCCTCACACAAGACACTCCATTTCCCAATGGGGTACTATTCACTTGACATCCATCATCCCTGATTCCTCTCTTATCATCTCTACTCCCTGGCTTCCCTGGTTTCCCTAGCTTCCTTCAAGTCCCCATGAACATACTCTCTTCTATATGAAGTCTTATCTAATCTCCCTGAATTCTAGTGCTGTTCATCTCCAATTTATCCTGTATGTAATTTGTCTGTATATAGTAGTTTCCATGCTATCTCCTCCATTAGAAAGCAAGTTCCCTGAGGATAGGGATTGATCTTTGCCTTTCTTTGCACTCCACTGTTAAGCACAGTACCTATCACACATAGTAGGTGCTCACCAAATGTCTGCTGACAGATGTGGGTCTGCTATGACCCACATAGATATTATCTGGTAGATTAAGCATTTTTTTTCATTATATCACAAAGAGACAGAAGCATAGAGAAAAGGGGAGAATTCAATATTCCATCTCCCATTTCACTGCTCAGCACATAGGATTCAGAGACTCTGGTCAAAGCTGTTAAATAACATTATACTATTTTCACAACATAGATCTGGTCAATCTTTTTACATACCGAGATGCAAGTTCTTCTGACAATCGCTTCGGTACTAAGGCTTTCTCCAGTTCAAACTCCAGAAGGAGGTATGTTCCGGCTTCCACGTATTGCTGTGAAGACAATTTTTCTTTTCTCTGAATCATTCTATTAAAAAATTTTTTGGCAGTAGTGGAGGAGTACAAGTGTCAGCATTTCTAAGTTAACAAATATATTAAGCAGCTACTGTGTGTCCAGCAACAGATCAAGCTGAAGAGAAACAAAAGAGGTAGGTAGATAAATGATCCTTACTCACTCACAGGAAACTGAAGCCTAGAGAGGTGACTATTTGCCTAATGTTACACAGAGAAGTCAGTGACAGAACTTCAAGCTCTGTCCCCTACCTAAGGATCATGACCCTATGACCCCATGGCTCCATCCACTGACCACACTGCTTTTCCTCTTTTGTTCCTCTGAATCCTGCCCAAACCACAAGTTCCAAATTAACTGCTTCCATTTTCACAAAACTTCCCAAACATTATAGCCCACAGGAAGTTATTTTATTTCTCTGAAATCACAACACTTACTATCATTATTATTCATTTGGCAATTAATATCATCTGTGTCGGAATAATACATATTATCTCTCCCTTATTGGACTTTAGTTGCTGGGGGTAAGAACCATGTTATGCATTTCTCTGTACCTCTGACAGAACTCTGAATACAAAAGATATCTGTAACTTTTCTTCTAATTTGATTTGATTTCTAAATTTTCTGTTTTGTTGGGAAGACATGAAAGTTATGTGAAAAAATTTTCTAATTTAAGAAAAATCATTTCTTCCACATTTATTACATTTTTTAAAAACCATGGGATTTCATTATGAAAAATATAAAATACATTTCAGTTAAAAATTAAACTAAATGTAGAAATTAATGGAAAAGGCATTTTTAAAGAAAATTCTGTTTAGGCTTAATGATTCTTCCTCAAAAATTGATTCCTATCAAATCAAAAATTGAAGACAATTTTCAAATGATGAAATTAAATCCATCTATAATCCGATGAAAAAATGCTCTAAATCACTAGTGATTAGAGAAATGCAAATTAAAGTAACTCTGGAATTAAAATAACACCTCACACCTCTCAGATTGGCTAAAATGACAGGAAAAAATAATGGTGAATGTTGGAGGGGATGTGGAAAAACTGGGATACTAATGCATTGTTGGTGGAGTTATGAACTGATTCAACCATTCTGGAGAACAATATGGAACTATGCCCAAAGGGCTATAAAATTGTGCATACCCTTTCATCCAGCAGTGTCTCTACTGGGCCTGCATCCCAAAGAGATCATAAAAAAGGGAGAAAGGATCCACCTGTACAAAAAATGTTTATAGTAGCCCTTTTTGTGTTTGCAGAGAATTGGAAAATGAGTAGATGCCCAATAATTGGGGAATGGCTAAATAAGTTGTGGTATATGAAAGTAATGGAATATTACTGTTTAAAAAATGATAACCAGCTGATTTTAGAAAGGCCTGGAAAGATTTACACAAACTGATGCTGAGCAAAACAAGCACAACCAGGAATATATTGTACATAGTAACAGCAAGATTATGCAA
Source organism: Sarcophilus harrisii (assembly GCF_902635505.1). NCBI lineage: Eukaryota > Metazoa > Chordata > Mammalia > Dasyuromorphia > Dasyuridae > Sarcophilus > Sarcophilus harrisii. The sequence continues at coordinate 612,998,157 of NC_045427.1, read as the reverse complement.
TGATCGACTATGAAAGGCTTGTTTTTCTCAGCAGTTCAGTGATCTGAAGCAATCTCAATAGACTTTGGGCAGAAAATGCCATCTACATCCAGAGAGAGAAAATTATGGAGAGTGAATGCAAATCAATACATACTATGTGCACTTTTTTTTTTCTTTTTCTTCTATTTTTTCTCTCTCATGGTTTTTCTTTTGTTCTTTTTTGGGGGGGGTTTTCTCCCCCAACATGATTCATAAAGAAATGCATATTAAAAATTAATTTACATATATAACCAGAAAAAATAAAACAATATTTTAAAAAATTGATGCCTATATAATAGTGGCTTAGATTTAAAGGTTGTGGCTTGAAGCCTGGCTTTGAAAAAATTTTACAGTTAGGATGGTGCCCTCAAAATGTACTTTCTTTTCCATGAGCCTAGATGGTCTCCTGGAGCTGTGTGGATAGCCCTTTCCTTATAGATTTTTTTTATAACATAAGCTAATAAAGTTTGAAAAACTCAGAAAATTCATGAACACTTGTCTAATATAGCTTCCACAGAATGCACACTCAGGAAGAAGATGGGACTTCTGCATAAGTCTGGCTTTGCCTTTGAATCATTATTACCTGTCCTTCTGAATTCTGGTTCAGAGAAGTATCACCTTCCAGAGGGTTGTCTGAGCTCTGGGATTTTATACTAGATGTCTGTAAAAAATAAAAATAAAAAAAAAAAGGAAAGAAAGAAAGTGCACAAAACTCAACAGACAAAATATCATGTGTCTCTGGATTAGCAAGGAAAGCAATACAGACAATGCTATAAACTATGACTTTCTCATTGCTCTTATTGCTGCTATGGTGGTGATTCTGTTTTACATCTAGACCTGTGATTTCATAGGTATAGGGGAATTCCAATGGAGGAAACTCTCTCCACAGAATGCAGAAATCAGATGATCTGATCAGATCCCTCCAGATCAGCTTTGACCTGTCTGTAATATACAGTTAGAGTCACTTGAGCTTTCAAGGAATACTCCCTGAGTAACTGTTCCTTGAACTCAGGCAACCACTTTGATGCTTTAACTATTTCTAAGTTCAGTAAGTCCCCTGGCCAGGATACTGTCTAAAAAGACATTGTGTCTAACAATCTCTGCATTTCTGGCAATTTTAGTATTTCTAACTATGGCTTAGAGCCAGAGTTATGGTCCACATGCATTCCTGGCGCTGACCCTAGTTGCCAATTAGTTACCCATGCTCCTTGGCCCACCTGCTTTTGCAAAATAAAGCTTCGACTGAAAGAGAATCCTGTGTTAGTGTTCTCCGTGCACCTCTGAACCCACCGCTCTCCTGCAGCACTAGGAGGTCAAGAATGCATTCTGAATACCTGAGACTGCACATGAGGAATAAGTTTAGAAGACACTTTAGTCTCAAGTACCACCTCCAGACATTTTTGACCTGCCATGCCGCACATATTCTAAGCTCCACACCTTCCTTACAGTGTCTTTCTCTTTGGGCGGCTTTTCCTCCCTCAGGTTCTTGGAGAGAATTGGTTTAACCAGCGGGGAATTGACCCCTGTAACGTTTCCCAGTTTACTCTGGTGTCCAAGATCCCGGAAAAGGCTGAACAGGCACTTTGTCTGAAAAAAAGAAAGAAAGAAAGAATCAATCAGAGGGAAAATAAGACAAAGTAAAGACAAGCTCATAAGTCATTTTTTGACAGTTCAGTGCTTTACTTAATTACAATATTAGGGAATCAAAAAGCTAACATGACCTCGATTACTAAACAGTTCCCCTGTTTCCCTAAGGATCTCAGTGAGTTTTGAAGTGAAGCTATCTTATACTTTTAAAAGTGTTTTGGGGTTTTTTATAAAGTTATCATATCCTTTTTATTTTCTTCTCCTATAATCCTCTTTTGTGATAAGCAAGACCAATACCGAATTTTAACTGGCCTCATTTGCCACATTTCAGCATCTACCAGCCTCTGACCCTGAGAATCAATACTAATCTTTACATTTATTCCAAGCTGGGTTGCCTTTATGTGTTGTGTTTTTTATATTATTAGAATTATGCAGCCATCTTTAGGTCTCCAGAAAGAGTATGCAGGTTCAAGACACTCCGTGGGTTGGACCTACTCAAAACCAGGACTTGGGTTACATTTACTTTTACCAGACACTCCAAAGTAACTTGAGTCAAAAAACAAAATGCAGTAATCAACCATAGATAGTATATTCTCTGTTCTAGGTCACATGCAAAGGAAATTGAGTTCAACAACAGCACTAGCCTGAGTGAAGGAAGAGAATGGAAGAGGAGGAGAAGGAGGAAGAAGAGAAAGAAGATGGAGGAGGAGGAGGAGGAAGAAGAGGAGGAGGAAGATGGAGGAGGAGGAGAATAGAGGAGGAGGATGGAGGAGGAGGAGAATAGAAGAGGAGGATGGAGGAGGAGGATGGAGGAGGATGGAAGAGGAGGAGAAGGATGGAGAAGGAGGAGGAGGAGAATGGAGGAAGAAGAGAAAGAGGAAGAAGAGGAGGAAGATGGAGGAGGAGGATGAAGGAGGAACACAGCGTCCATGAAGGATAGGAATGGGAAAAGTAGACTGGAGCTGGATAATGGCAAGCCTCCAGTGCCAAGTTGAGGAGTTTGCATTTTATTATAGAAATAAAAGGTTTGACTTGAGATCTGACATAGTTATTTTGGTAAGAAGATTATTTTGGCAGCTATATGAAGGGCATATTGGACAGAAAGAAGGAAATAAGTATTTATTATTGTTTTGAAATTGATTTGATTGAAATAAAACTGAATTATTTACAAATATAATCCTATTCTATCTTCACAACAACTCTAGGAAGTAGATGACTTTATTATCCTCATTTTACAGAGGCATTCAAGGTTAAGTGTTTTGCCTAGAGAAACAAAGCAACTAAGTGTCTGAGGCTGAATTTGAACTCAAGCCTTCCTGACCCCAGACCTGGTGGCTCCATCCGTCACACCACCTACTTACCTCCCAATGAAAGCAGAGGCGATTATAATAATGTAAGCAAGAGGTGAAGGCTTGAATTAAGTGTTGAAGAGAAGTAGAAGAAAGGGGATCTGTGTTGGTAGCTGACTAGAAGGCAGTAGATAGGTGAAAGAGAAAAGCAAAGGATGACTGGGACCATGAACCTGGATCACTGGAAGGATGAACAGGACAGAACAGTTTGAGTGGGTAAATGGAGAAGCCAAAACACCAGTGGGCCATGGAGGGGAAGATGTTCTGCGAGAAGTGGATCAGAACTGAACTTCAGGACAAAGACGTGGGAGCCATCTGCTTTTGGATGATAACTGCTGCCCTAGGAAGAGGGAAGAACACCAAGGTAGATGATACAGAATAAAATGGAGAGCAGAAATACTTAGCTGGCATGTGAGCAAAGGATTCTATGCACATGGGAGTAGAACTGGGAGACAGCTGTGTCGTGGAAATGAAGGGGGAGATATTACCCAAGGTGAGGGGCACAGGGAGCCATCAGCATCCAAAACTGCAGAAAGGTCAAGAAGGAGGAGGACTGAGAAAAGGCAGCCAGGAGATCATAGCTTCCAAGATCCAAACTTCCTTCCCCAGCTATCACTGTCAAAATGTGCTGTTTCCCTTGCTAGAATACAAGCTCCACAAGGACAGGACTCACCTTTGTATTTGTGACTTCAACTCCTGGAACATAATAAACACACGATAAATGCTTTTCATGCATTCATTCATTCATTTATTTATTCATTCACTCATTAGCCACCAGAGAATCTAAGAGAGAAGGAACCTCACAGGCCACTCAGTTCAACTTTCCCTGACCAAGAATTTCTTCTCTAGATCCTCCACAAATGGCCATTCAATCTCTGCTTGAAAGCTTCCACTTTTGCAGTGTCCAGATGTACCTCTGTCCAACTTAATCCTCTTGTTCCTGGTTCTGTTCTCCAGAGTCAAGCAGAAATCAAATCCCCCTTTCAGGTGACAGCAGGTCCAATGCTTGGGGGCACAATGGACCCCTAGAAATACGTCCTCTCCCAGAGTATGTATAACCAATTCTTTCAATTTTGTATGCCATGGTCTCCAGTGATCTGGAGGACTGATAGGTTGTTCTCTTCTGTTAGCATCAATAATGATCAATCAGCAGGTATTTAGTACCTACTATCTACCAGGATTCACCCCGATAGAATAATTTACACTTGAGGTAGCCTCTCCATGGAGGGTGGGATGGAATATGGGAACTGGGAGGGTTGCCCAAAGGGCATGCTATGTAAGACACACAAAGCAGATACAAGGAGAGCTCGAGGGGAAGGAGGCAGGCCCTCACTACTTTGCTGCAGAAGGCTGAATCTTGAAGGGTGCCGGAGCAGACTACATCCTAGACATAGGGGACAGTCAGGGAAAAAGCATAGAGGGAGCAGCATGCGTGAGGAGCAACAAGGCGGCGATGTGGCTGGACCACAGAGTCCAGGCACAGTGTGTGATAAAGCTGCACAGGTGGGATAAAGGTCTGATTGGGGTCCGAGGCAGGAAGGGAAGGGAAGCATGATCAGACGGGTACTTCAGAAGTCACTGTAGTGGCTGCAAAGGAATTATTGGAATGGGAAGGGACTACTCAGGGAGACCAACTGGGAGGCTCTTGCACTAGACAAGAGGTAATGAGAGCTTGAACAGAAGGGAGGCTTTATTAGTGAGGAGATGGTTCAGAGTTAGAATGCAAAACTTCTGCCAAGTACGGGGGACCCATCAGCAATTCCTGCTACTGAGAAGATTGAGGCTGAAGGATCTCTTGAACCAAGTGAATGTCTGTACTAAGTTAAACATTAGTATGGCAAGCCCCCAAGAAGGGGGGACCACCCAGGTCAGAAATAGAGTAGGACAATGCACGCATGCCAATCAAACTGGGACAAGGTCTGTGAGTAGCCACTGCATTTCTGGCTTGAGTGAAACAAAATGACAAGGAGAAGAAGGGGAAGAAGGGGAAAGGGAAAGAGAAGGGGAAGGGAAAGGGGAAGGGGAAGGAGAAAGGGAAGGGGAAGGGGAAGGGGAAGGGAAAGGGGAAGGGGAAGGGGAAGGGGAAGGGAAGGGAAGAAAAGGAAAGAAAAGAGAAGAGAAGGGGAAGGGAAGGGGAAGGGGAAGGGAAGGGGAAAGGAAGGTAAAAGAAGGAAGGGGAGGGGAGGGGAGGGATGGAGAGAGGAGGGGAAAATAAGGGAAGGGAGGGGTGAGGAGGGGAAGGGAGGGATGGAAAAAAGAAAAGGGAAGGGAAAAGGAAAAGGGAAAAAAGGGAAAGAGAAAGGAAGGGAAAGGAATAAAAGGAAAGGGAAGGGAAAGAGAAAGCAGAAAAGAAAGGGAAAGGAATAAAAGGAAAGGGAAGGGAAAGAGAAAGCAGGAAAGGGAAAGAGAAAGAGAAAGGAAGGAAAGGAAAAGAGAAAATAAGAAAAGGGAAGGGAAGGAAAGGGAAAATGAAAGGAAAAAACAAAGAGAAAAAGAAAGGAAGAAAAGGAAAGAGAAGAAAAAGGGAAAGGAAAAATGAAAGAGAAGGGAAAGGAAAAGAAGGGAAGGGAAAAGGGAAAAGAAGGGGGAGGGAACAGGGAAGAGAACAGAGAAGAGAAGGGAAGAGAACAGGGAAGGGAAGGGAACAAGAAAGGGGAGGGAAGGTATTATGGGACAGAACTTTGTACTTGAAACAAGGATTCTTACAAGGTGCTAACTCAATGGAATTGATGAGACAATGGTTATCCAGTTTAGCATGGTGATTAATAGTTCTCTAAGTTCAGTATGATTGATATAATCTTACAACAAATAATGGTTTCCTAGTGATATAATGATTGGTTTATACTCAGTATACTTCATATAAGCTGGGACAAACTCAGCCAGGGTCAGACTCAGAGACAGATTCATTCCATGGTCCACCTTTGTCATGGTTGCAGGCTGAAGCACAAACCCTCGGACTCAGAGAGATTCACTCCATCTCACACCACCATAGTAGCTGGCCTGTCCTCCTGCATTTCCTCCACTGAGACCAAGCTAGCCCAGGCCCCAGGCAAGGAGGCAATAAAGGATTTGGACTTTATCCCTGGCTATTCTCGTGGTGATTACTTTGCTGAAACAAATGCTGGGCCCCATGGGTGCCAAAATGTAGTGTTCTGGTTGGTTTTCTAGAGGTCTCTGGACCAGCCTTGTTTCAATTTAGTAATCACCACGAGAATAAGCGGTGTTAAAGTTCAAATTCTTTATTTTCTCCTTCACAGTCTAGTTTCCTTGCCTGGGGCCCAGCTAGCTTCTTTGTGGCCTTCAGATGGGCTTTGGTCTCAGTGGGGGAAGCAGGAGGACAAGCCTGCCACGGTGGTATGAGATGGAGGGAATGTCTCTCCTTGGCTTCGAGAGCTTGAGCTCCTGCCTCCAGTCTTCTGTTTTCTCCGTGTCTGACCCTGGCTGAGTTTGTCCCAGTTTATATGCTCTATTATAATTAGATCATTTACAGTATATGGAGTATAAACCAATCATTATATTACTAGGGAACCACTATTTGTTGTAAGATTAAATCAATTATACTGAACTTAGAGAACTATTAATCACTATGCTAAACTAGATAACCATTATCTCATCAATTCCACTTAGAAAGAACTTTGTAAGAATCCTTGTTTCAAGTACAGAATTCTGGCCCATAATAGGAAGAGAAGGAAAAAGGAAAGAAAAATAAATCAGGATTTGAGAACGACTGGCTATGTGGGTTTTAGAAGATCAGAGAGCTAAAAATGAGACAAGGGTTCCAAACCTGAGTGAGCAGATGGGAGGTGGGGCCTCAACAAGGGGAAATTTGGAAGAAGGGAGGTTGGGGGAGAAGGATCTATTTTGGAAATGTTGAGTTTGAGACGTCAAAGAGATATTTAGTTCCAAATGTCCAACAGGTAGGTGGTAAGGGATTAGACCTCAGGAGAAAGATTCCTGGCCAGATTAATTTAATAAATGCTTATTGAATTGCACTGTGACAAATAATTTTTCCATGATATTTATTTATTCCTGAATTTTTAAATGTCCCATAACCTCAACTTCGAAAATTAGTCTGTGTTTGTCCTTCCTTGCAGACCACAAATCATCCATGCTTTCATCTTATGCAATTTTCATTTATCTTTCTACAGATTCTTAACAGAGAATCTTATCCAGTGTACTTAAGATCTTTCTCTTATTCTTTAATGTTGATATCACTGTATAACAATATTCCAAGAGTAAAAAATACTTCCAAAATCCTTTGCTTAAAAAAATGTGCATTCTTGCAGACAATGTGAAAATTCTGATATAATGATAATTCATATTTCTTTAGCATTTTAAGTTTTACAAGATGCTTTCCTCATTAATGATAATATAGAAGACATATATCATGAAGTTATTTTTTTACCTTCTCATATACTATACCATCTGCATAAGGATAAACACGGTAAGCTCCTCGGATTCTCTTCACACCGGGATACAACAAAGGGACCATATTAACATAGGCCACACCATGAAAGAAAACTTGTGCTTCATCCTCAGTCTGAAGAAAAAAATCCAGAAAAACTATTAGTCATATGAATCGATGTCGTTGAATTCCTTTTGTTTCAAAAGCCAAGGCCCTGAAGGAATTTGCTTTTCTGTAACTTCTACCCATTGAATGCTCATAGTTCTTCCATCTGTTGTGCAGATAGACCTTCCAATACTTGATAGCCATTTTCAATTATTTGAGGAGATATTGTATGAAGGAGGATCAGACTTTTTCTGTTCAGCCCCAGAGGGCAGAACCAGTTGTTACAAGGGGAAGCTACAGAGGGATAAATTTAGTCTAAATGTTGCAAAAATCCCCATCATTTAGAATTATCCAAAAGTGGAACATGCTGCCTAACAGCTGGCAGACTACCCCCTTGAAGATGTAAAGGGAGTTCAGAGAGTAGAGTGTCATGGGCAAGACACATGTGGTATGCTCTCCCTGGCACCAGTCCATCCACATGGAAGGGCTGGGAACCTGCTTTGGGAACAGTGTGATATTGTCTAATGGCAAGGCTCTGTCTCCAGATTCTGAGCACACGTACCCACTCTGTAACTGATTGCCATCTGCTAACCCACAAAGTGAGGATATTATAGGTTGGCTGTTGAATGGGAATTGGGGCACATTCAAAAGGCATTAGCCATTCAATCACACAAAATAAATTTCTTACTTCTTTGACCTTTGGCTGTGTTCAGAAGAGACAATAAAGACTGTTGTGAGCTCTCAGTGGGAAAAGAGGAAGTAAGATTTTAACTCTTCCCTCCATCTGGGAGCTGGAATGCATACTGGGATTTGCAGGAGGTCAAGCACGGTAAGGTAGAAGCCAAGGCCTTGAAGTATCCTGCTTGACCTAGCTCAGCAGTAGCAGAGATGTAGACTTATCCATTTATTGACCAGTCTTATTCGGAAGTGAATTTGGTGGGGGTCAATGCTATGTGTAAACTGCTTTAACTTTAAGCCTACACTCCCTAAGAACTAAGGTGGTTTAGGGATAATGTGTCCCTGGATGCTTAGAGGAAAATGCCTCCTAACTTTAATTCTTGCTATGCCTTTGCAGTAAAGATCTTTTTGCAAAAGCTAATTAATGTTAATTGCTTAAATAGATCTGGTGCTCCAATCTGTGGTGATTACCAAAGGGAAAATGCTCTAACAAAAAAAAAAAAAAAAAAAAAAAAAACCTGGGATGGAGCTGAGAGTGTTTAAAAAAAAAAAAAAGCATCTTCAACCAATATTTAATGATCATTATCACCCAAGGCACAAAGAGTCATAGAATTTTGGAGTTAGAAAAAAAATCCCATTTGTTCATCCCATGCCTGAGAAGTGGTCAATGATTCTCTTTTCAAAGATCTCCAGTAAAAGAGGTTCGCTCCCTCCTAAGGCATCTAATCCGCTTAGGGACATTTTTGGGCAGTTCTAATTCTAAAACAAGTTCTCCATGACTTTAAACAGAACTCAATTATGTGCAGCTCTGGCCCATTATGCTTGGTTCTACCTTCTGGAGCTAAACAGAACAAATCTATTATTCCCTCTTCCACATGACAACCATTCAAATACTTGAAATGTCCCCTTTATATATTCTTTTCTCCAAAGTAAACATCTCAGTTCTTTCAACGAATCTTTATATTATATTACATCAGCCCTTCAGTGTTCTTATTACAAGTTTCTGAATGTTCTTATTATTTTACTAATGTGTAAAGTATTTCCAATGGTCATAGCAATGTCCAAACAGAAAGAGGGTTTTCCTATGGATGGTGAAATCTTCTAGATAAGCTCCTGTGTATGGCTGACCTTACTAATGGCATCAAAGTATCAAATACTAAATGTTCTCCTCAATATACTCTATAACTTCTCAAAAGAGATAAGACAAATCATTTAGTCCAGAAAAATCAAGTGGAATGAAGAGTGCCTATTGTATTGAATATAACACATAACTAGATGAGTTAATGTATCGATACATATCAGTTTCTTCTTGTTATTCAGTCATTTCAGCCATGTCCAATTCTTCATTTGGGGTTTTCTTGGCAAAGATTCTGGAGGGGTTTGTCGTTCCTTCTCCAGTTCACTTTATAGATGAGGAAATTGAGGCAAACAGGGTTAACTAACTTGTCCAGCATCACACAGCTAGTTAGTGTCTGAGGCCGGATTTGAATTCAGGTTGTTCTGACTCTAGCTCAGCACTTCATTCACTGTACTACCTAGCTGCAGACAGTCTCTGCAGATGGATCATAAGCTGAACTCAGATGTGCATGGGGGAAGAATGTAGGCTGGACTACACTTGAAAATGATATAGTTCTTTCAACAATCCCAACTTTACTTATTTTTTAAAGCCACCATTCTCTTGGTGATGATAATTGGTATAGAATAACACCAATCTCCAGAGAATCAAAAATGTGAGTGGCCCAAAAAGCAAGGAAAAAGACATGGTGCATGCTAACAGACTGCAGCATTTTGTCCACGATGATTTTAATGTGGTAGCTAGGAAATATGTACTACTGGAAGACTCAGGCCATTCATCAAAAGCCAAAGATAAAAGCCTTCAATTATCCTTGTGATGGCAGACCACAAGCAGACAGGAAGGTATACTGATCAGTTAGCTAGAGTAAGGAGAAAGGCACCATTAAAGGCAAAGCACTGTGAGAGAGAGAAAGAACCTCACAGTCCTGGAGAGAATTTAGCAAAGATTTTCACCATAAATTGATCTTTTAATAGGGAAAATAGAGCCTTGCGGGTTAACCTCAGGTGCAAAGATGTGAATTCAAGAAGGAGGGGTCAAAGAGCTAGACAGAAAGCACTGGTAGACCAGGTCCCAGTCCTATCTAAAAATATGCCAATCGACATAGTCATGGAAAGCAAACTTCCTTTTTGTATACAATTATGATTGATAAAGTTTACATTATGACTTTTAACTTAAGGGAATAAGACAGTCTGGGAAAGTTAAGTCACCATCAGGGTTGTCTCAAAGATGGTTGTGAATGTCTTTAAAGATGCTAACTAGATTGGAAGAGGATGGATGAATTAACAATACTCTAATTTCCCATTATTCTATATGTTTCTTCCTGACAGGGAGAGAGAGTAAATCACATCATTTATGATTTCATAAAGTTCAATTATATCCCCACTCAACAATTTATCTTTCAAAAGTAGAAATCTTAATTTCAAAAATCTGTTTTCAGATGACAGGTGCCTGTCCATTTCTTTGATCATCCTAAGTCATGAAATCATTTTCCATTTATCAAGGCATTTTAAACTTTGAAAACAAAGACAGATCAGGAAAAGAAGTGGGACTTTTCCTAATGCAACACATTCCTTCATAGCTTTCTCTTCCAAATTTCAGCACATCATTCAGAGTAGTAAAATCCAATGTGCTTAAGGTACCTAAGATGAAATAGGAAGAACATCCAAGTGAGATGTCTCAGTTTTTCTTGAAATTCTAGTGAAATCTTGGAGGTTTTATTGATGTGTTTTATTCTCTTCCCCTGTCAGGAAGAAGCTATTATCAAATAATTCCCAGACTTTCTAGAACGCAACTCTAGAACGCACTGTCCATCTCTCAACCTCTGAGTATCTTTAAACAACCTTTGAAATAATAATTAGCAGATCTTTAGAAAGGTCTGGGACCTGGTCTGTCAGATACTTTCTGTCTGGCTCCTTGACCCCTCCTTCTTGAGTTTCATGCCTTTACACCTGAAACTAAACGCCTCAAGGCTCTATTTCCCCTACAAAAGATCAGCTTATGATGAAGATCTTTGCTAAGTTCTTTTCAGGACTCAGCCCATTATAGTGCTTCCCTTTAATGGTGCCTTTCTCCTTATTCTAGCTAACTCTGGTCAGTCTAATCTGCCAGTCAATGAATGGCTTACTCTCACCTCATGGAGTATTTCCTTTCTCCTAGTTAATTCCCCAAGAGAACTTGTCTTTTTCCTTGCTAACTCTGCCAAAGAGAATGGCCATTGTGAATTTGTCACATGTTTATTTTGAACTAGGTATTGCTACCTCAATTTCATCAATAAACATTATGATTAGGTGAAGAAAGACTTAATTATCAAATCCTAGAACACCAAAATTAGAAAAAAAAAAAAAAAACCACATTGGCATTTGAAGGAAGTAAATTTAAGAAAATAAAAGGAAGTGAAAACTTATGTAATAATAGCAAACTTATGAATTATGTTACTCTGATAAGAATGTAGATAAAAAATTAGACTCAAAAGGAAGACAAATATATGGATAATAAATACATTTAAGTTATTAAGGGTAAAATAGTAAATTTCTATTCTTTTAAAGCTGACATCAAAAAGGACAAATATGTCCCCTCTCAAAATGCCCTTTGCAAAAAATTTAAAAACAAATGTAAAAATTGGACTTTTATGGAAATGTTTTGCATAACCACAAGTGGTTTCTTAATTGTGGCTAGAGATAAGAGAGAAAATCTAGAACTCAAAAATTAAAAAAAAAAACAAGTCCTTTGATATCAGAATCAGAGATAGAATAATGAACTAAATGAATAATGAACTCAGTATGACAAATCTTATGTTATATAACTGCATTTCCCATGTAAGCAAATTAACTTGAACACATACCTTATCAACTTTTGCAGATTTCCCTTTGATCACAGGAATTATGGGAATTCTTGTTATCTCCACTGGCCAGAAACGGCAATCTGCAATTCGTTTCTGAAAACTACAAGACAAAAAAGAGACAGCTATGTAAAGCCAGTTTTAGTAAAGTTGATTTCTCTCTCTAAGCTCTCTTTCTGAGTTGGCTCATTCACTAAATCTGTTTTCACACTGGTGGATGAGGTTGGGGTGGAGATGAGATGGGGGGGAGAGTTCTTGGGAGAAGGGCATGGCCACAATCAACTCAGGTTTCTAGGGATAACTCTGGAGGATAGTTATTTTCCTAACTTTAGCTCCCAAGTCCCCACCAGTGTATTTCCCATTTATCAAATCAACCGTTTAACCCCATTAACTCAATCAAAATATTTACTTAAAAAAAAGGCAAAGCAAGAATAATTATAACATAATGATCTACGCATAGACCTGAGATATGCTCTCCATCATTGTATACAATGTCCATGAGACAGAATGAACACAAACTTAAATTGTCACTGCAGTGAGAAATAGGTCTAGGAAAATCATGTGCCCAAAATCACAATCCATAATCTAGAGGTCCTACATCAAAGAAAAATAAAATACTGCAAACATCCAGAAATAACCAAGGAAACACAAGATCACACAAAACCTGGTAGCTTCTATTACAGAGAAGAGGATATTTTGGAATACAATAATCTAAAAGACAAAAATATAGATTTGCTGCCAAGATTAATTTGCCAAAGAAAGTTAAATATAATCCTACAGAAGAAAATTTGATCTTTAATGGAGGAGAGGAGGACAGAAATTTAAAGAATTTCTGATGAAAAAAAGCTATAGCTGAGTAGGAACTTTGAAATTTGAACACAGTTGTCAAGAGAATCTAAAAAGGTAAATTTATTTAACCAATTGGAAGGGAAGGTATGATGATATAGAGCTAATATTCCATTACAAGGAGAAATAAGTAAAACATCAGAGCCTTAATGTCTTCATAGGGAACTGAGTTATGCTTTAAAAAAAATAGGTGTTGGGAGAGAAAGGAAGGTAGAAAAAAGGTAGGGAACTAGCTATTGCTCATAAAGTAGTTGAAAAGATCATAAAAACATGGAAGGAGGAGCAGAGGAAAAGAAGTCATGAAATGAATTCAAGTATTATCTGACACAGACAAAAGAGGGTTGAACATAGACATAATTAAAGAGTTTAGCACAGAAATATTTTCAACTCAACTCCAAAGTTATCCCTAAAAGCTCAAACAGCAATAGGGAAAAGAAAGGAGTTAAGAGAAAGGAGATAGTGGTTGGGAGGGAAGAACTGTAAGCCATACAGACTTTCTGAAACTGATGGGGAAAGAATGAAAAGAAAAAAAAAAAGAAAAGAAAAGGAAAGAAAAGAGAAAGAAAGAGAAAGAAAGAAAAGAGGGTCACTCTAAGGGAGTGACTTAGATTGTCTCTTGGAGAAGCAGAAAATGCTTCAACAAATTATGAATGTGTAGGTAATGGAAGATTATTGTTGTGTAAGAAATAGAAAACAGAATTTAAAAGAATCCTGGATAATACAAATTGATGAAGAGCAACATGAGTAGACCTGGAAAAAAAAATTTAGTCAAGTGCAACAGCATCATAAAGAAAAAAAAAAAAAAAAACTCTGAAAAACTTAAGAACTCTGATCAGTATGTAACCAATGGCATCTCTCTTTTATAAAATAATAAAATATTTTAAATTTAAAAAGCAGACTAAAATATACATATATTCTGTAATTCTGTCAAGAATTGTAGTCAAACCCAATGACTATAGCTTGTGATCTCTTTGCTTGTCCTTTTTGAAAACTGAAGCACTATTTGCTCTTCTCCAATCTGTCGGGCATCTCTTCTGTTCTCCATGATCTTTCAAATATTATTAAAATTTAGCCTCAGCAAGTTTTTTCTGTCTCTTCAAATGAAGTTGATTTAAGCTCCAACCATGTCTTTTAGTTGTTTTCTCTTTATGTTACTTACAGCAAGGTGAGGGATACAAGGTAATGAATGAATGAATGAATGAATAGCGAGCACTGACACAGAAGGTACTATGTGGCAAGAACTGTGTCAAACACTTTATAAACATGGCCTCATCTGATCCTCACAATTCTGGGAGGTGGGAGCCTATTATGATCCTCCTTTTATCATTGAGGAAACTGAGGCAGACAGAAGTTAAGTGATTTTCTTACAGCTTGTGAGTATCTGAGGTGGAGCTGAACTAAGACCCTGTGTACCACCTAGCAGCCCAAACATGTATTATGCACGTTTTTGGATATGACCTACTATGCAGCTTCATTTTCTGTGACTTTGTTATACCTTTTTATTCTTTCTTTTTCTTAATAATTGGTGGTGGGCAAGAAAAGAGTTTGCAATACTAATACCAAAAAAGAACCACTGAAAAAAATTTTAAATGGACAAAAAAGAACAGAAAGCACAGTTTTGAAAGTAATATGGAATTTCTTATATGTTTTTAAAATGTGATATGGAATAGACATTTATGGCTTCATAGAAAATCCTCTTTTTGCATTCTGTTATATGTATGTTCTTTTTGTGTGAGTATTTAAATTCAGAATTAAAAATTAAAATTAAAAAAGAAAATAGCAACAAATATACTGTGTTCCAAAAGAATATTCTCCTATTCCATGGTATTGCAAAAATTAGAGACATCCATTGAGATACATATACACAACAAACATTTGCTAGAGTTCTTTAAACCCAAATCCCTACCTCTCAATTTAGCCTTGCTCTAAAAGGCCAGGAACTTTGTGAGATAGGAAGAAAAAAAAACAAAATTCAAAACAACTTAATGGCCCCTAAATCAAATTAACACAGATTTGTTTCTTAGCCAGATACATTACTTGGCAACTGCTGGAGGATCAAGGTAGCAGCGACTTTCCAAATCCCAAACGATTCTTTTCTTTGAAATTTCTGCTTGGTTTCTGAAGTCTTTGTCCTAGAAAATGACCAATTTGGAGGCCTCAGACTACAATTGCCAATACTATGTTCCCAACATGAATTAACATCTCTGTCCAGGGTCCTTCATAGCAAAAATGATCCCACATAAAATATATGCAGGAGGCAACAAAGTAACACAGTGGAAAGAGTACCAGCTTAGGAGTCAGGGGGACCCAGTGACAAATCTGGTCTCAGACAACTGACACTTATTAGCTGTGTGTCACTTAATCCTGATTTTGCCTCATCAGAAGAGAGAGAGAGAGAGAGAGAGAATATAAATGTATGTATATGTATGCATATATATGTGTGTGGAGAGAAACAGAGAGAAGTGGGGAGGGAAGGGAGGGAAGAGAGAGAGCATGTGACTGAAATATGAATTTTTCACAAGAATGATCATAGGAAAGAAAATGCAAGAAACATGTCTGTGTCTATGCTCAGACTGATATTTATCCTTTCTATTTGCCAACTCCTTTATTTAAAAAAAAAAAAAAAGTCCTTAAGCTTTGGTGATACATCATGGATCTATAATTCTGATTCGGCTATAACTAAGTAGATATTTTAGGGAGTTGATTGATATACACAAAAGTTAACTAGTAAATGTATGAAGTGACATCTGAATTCAGGTTACCCTTTGTTCATCTTCAACTGAACAGATATTATATATTCAACCTTTCTCACCTCTGGATTGTTGAGTTCGCCATCTTCCTCAACATAAGGACCACCAGTAATGAAAGAATCAGGAATGTACTGAGCTCCTGGTGCCAGGATGTTGGAAATAGGCCATTTTTTGGGCCGGGGAACCGGTTCCCTTTCCCCACCAAGTTTTAGGATTCCACTTCTGAAGAATATGGGATAGTCTTTCTATAGAAAATAAATTCCATTTTTAATAAAAAATAATGTTATTAAAAGGAAATTAATTTGCAACAGAAAAACATTAGAAGCTTTAACAAATAAAGAAGTAAATAGAGGATGCTCATTCCCCCACTGATATCTTCCATAGTTACAGAAAACAAATTGAAAATGTAAATACATATAAAGTAAAAAATATTAATAATATGTAATATTAATAATATGTAAACAAAACCCACAAATAATTATAGGGATAGTAAATGTAGTTGAGACATTTAAATAAAAAATTAATGATATTACTTAATTGACTAATTTAATTCTATCCCAATCAAATTAACCAAGAGAATGCTTTCTAAATATAGAAAAAATAAAAATGAGATTCATTTGGAGGAATCTGAACCTAGAGACAAGGCCATTTATTAGAAGAAGGCATTTCTTCTTGGGCTTGTAAGAAATAACTATGCACAGAAACATAATATAAATGAGACAAAACTCATACCTAAATGAAATATAGTGTCACATCCTTACCTCTCCAATTGATGGAACTTGCAAACCAACCATATAATTTTGTTGAGGTCCTGTGATCACAAAACTCTCAGGCACAGAATAGGCAGCCTCTAAAGTCACCTTTAAAAGGTTCCCACCCAATATCTGGGCTGTAGTCAGTAATGCCTCTGAGACAGATACTGTTACCTCAAGACAACACTGAAGAAAAAGAAGGTGAAATTGAAATAATCATAATAATGTTTTAGATTTGTATGTTTTTAATCTAACTGATCTCACCAGGACAATCAGGATGGCAATGGGGAGTGAGACTTCAGTCACACTAATGAGGTTCAAAGGAGGCAAGAGCTGCACAGAAAGAATAGACAAGCGATGAAAAAGCAGGGGGTGCAGTAACAGAGTGATGGGGAACAAAATGGGTTGAGAAACACAATATTGGTTTAAAGTTGGGAACTCTTAGTAAAATGGACCTGATGGACATAGAAGAATACCTGGGGGACAGGAGTTTAGAATCTCATTTTTATAGTTTAGGAGGGAAACAAACTAACTCTTTTCTGTGTCACCTGAAAGTTAATTATGGTAACATATTCTTGTCATCTCAAAGTTGTCAATAAAACTTTAAAATGAACAGATCTATTTCATCTCAAGAGTTTTCAGTAACATTTAGGGTTCTGCTGGTCTGGAACTTGCCTGGGATTTACATATCACAGGTCCAGATGGGTTTCCCATTTACATATCATAGGCCCAGATGGGTTCCCCTGACTCAACAAAGCTTCCTAAGATGTGATTTTTATGTCAATATATGATATGGTTCACAAATTATGCTCCTTTCATCTGGAATGGTCTGTAGGTGACTTCTAGGTTCCTCTTTGCAATCTTACTTCCTGTTATTGTTCCTTTATACTGACTACTCCTAAAGTTGCTTATTATACTAACTCAAAGGGGATTGTGGGAACCAAAATATGATTTAAAAATCTTGACATATGGGATCTCTCTATATTTACAACTCTTCTTATTCATAATTCTTTGACTGCTTATGTTTTAATGACCATTAATAACATTTATTGAGATACAGTGGGATAACCACAAAATGGTAGCACAGTAAAAACAAAAACAAAGAACTCTACTAAAAGACTTTTGAATAGCAAGCTGCAACAAAACTGCTGTGAAGGGTTGATCCATCGCCTCTTCCTCCCCCACCTTCTTTCAACCAAAAAATTAAAGGGGAGAGAAACTGTAGGTTTGGGAACTCATCCAGAAGATCTTGGTGAGTACCAGTAGAGTATGGCATTGCCTCCTGAGTAGGCCAAGCCTAACTTAGTTCCTTGTAGTCTCAAGGCAGGACTGGAATACAATGAAATATTCATAGACCATAGAACATCCAATACAAAGTTTACTTGACAATAGAAAGGAGATTCAATTATGATTCGTCCACTGGTCCAAGCCCTGTCTGCCTCCTCACTGGTCAGGAAGTAGGACCTGGACAGAAGGCTATGTTGAGGTGCTTGGCAATCAAGAACCCATAAGAGTAGAATAGTTCAGCTTTCTATAGGCTGAAGCGATTCTCCAGGCAACAATTCTAGACCCAAACTCCTAGACCAATCAATTCACAAAGAAGCTTTCCCTTCCCATTAACAAAAAAGTAGCCTAACCTTTGTGAAACAGATGTTGCTTCTATCACACTCCAGCCCTTGGTGGCAAGAGCCTAAAAACTTTCTACAATACCTTCTACCGTGACATTATAAGGAAAGACAACTGGGAAATGGTTCACAGTACAATTATTTTCTTTCTTTCTTTTTTTTTTTTTTTAAAGATTGGCTACATGTATTCTCTTCCCCCCCCTCCCCCTTTATTAAAGCTTTTTATTTTTCAAAATATATGCATGCTCTGGGAGATGACTAAAAACCATTACATTGAATTCCCAATCCCTATATTTATGCACACATGCATTTTTGATTTCCTTCACAAGCTAATTGTACAATAATTCAGAGTCTGATTCTTTTTGTACAGCAAAATAATGTTTTGGTCACGTATACTTATTGTGTATCTAAGTTATATTTTAATATATTTAACATCTACTGGTCATCCTGCCATCTGGGGGAGGGGGTGTGGGGGGGGTAAGAGGTGAAAAATTGGAACAGGAGGTTTGGCAATTGTTAATCCTGTAAAGTTACCCATGTATATATCCTGTAAATAAAAGGCTATTAAATAAAAAAAGAAAAAAAAAAGAAAAAAAAAAATATATGCATGGACAATTATTCAACATTAGCCCTGGCAAAACCTTGTGTTCCAATTTTTCTCCTTCCCCTGCCCCCTCCCCTAGATGGCAAGTAGTCCAATATATGTTAAACATGGTAAAAATATATCTTAAATCCAATATATGCATACATATTTATACAATTATCTTGCCGCACAAGAGAAATTAAATCAAACCAGAAAAAAAAAAAGAGAAGAAAAATAAAATGCAAGCAAACAAGAGTGAAAATGCTGTTCTGATCCACACTTAGTTCCCATGATTCTCTCTCTGGGTGTAGATGGCTCTCTTCATCACTGAACAATTGGAACTGGTCTGACTCATTTCATTGTTGAAGAGAGCCACAGCCATCAGAATTGATCATTATGTAATCTTGTCGTTGCCATGCACAATACAATATTTTCAAGAATCCAAATCATACTAGATTCTTGTAAAACAAAATAAAATTGCATTTAAAAAGACTAGTAAATAAGATTGAACAAATTGCTGTTTAAGATTACAGAGTAACCTTAAAAGTATTAAAACCCCGCTTACTATTATTGCACTATAAGAAATGACAAGCAGGATGTTTTCAGAAAAACCTTGAAAGATTTGAACAAACTGATGCAGAGTGCATTAAGAAGAATCAGGAGAACACTATATACAATAACAGCAATATTGTACACTATTCAACTATGAAGTTGGACTTAGCTATTCTCAGCAATGCAATGATCCAAGACAATTCCAAAGGACTAATGATGAAAAAATGCTATCCATCTCCAGAAAAAAAAAAAAAAAACTGATGAAGTCTGAATGCAGACTAAAGCATATATTTTCACTTTATTTTTTTCATGGTTTGTTTTTGTTTTGTTTTGGTCTGTGTCTTCTTTCACAATATAACTATTATGGAAATATGTTTTGCATGATTACACATATATAACCTATATCAAATTGCTTACCATCTTAGGATGGAGATTAAAGGAGCAAAGAAAAACATTTGGAACTCAAAAATTTTTTAAATGAATGTTAAAAATTGTTTTTAAGTATAATTGAGATGATCAGTGATGGACAGAAGCAGTTACACCCAAAGAAAGAACACTGGGAAATGAATGTAAACTGTTTGCATTTTTGTTTTTCTTCCTGGGTTATTTCTACCTTCTAAATCCAATTGTCCCTGTGCAACAAGAGAACTGTTCAGTCCTGCACACATATATTGTATCTAGGATATACTGCGACACATTTAACATATATAGGACTGCTTGCCATCTAGGAGAGGGGGCAGAGGGAGAGAGGGGAAAAATCGGAACAGAAATGAATGCAAGGGATAATGTTGTAAAAAAATTACCCTGGCATGGATTCTGTCAATAAAAAGTTATTATTTTAAAAAAAAGTATAATTGAAAAAAATATATCATTTTATTTTAAACCCACTCACTTTGGCTCCTGGTCGAAGATTCTCTAAAGGGGAACCAACCACAGGATGTAATGGGGCCATTATTTCAAATGTGCATTCTCCTGTGAAGACAAAGAAAATTAATTAAGATCAGAAGTTTAGATATTTAGTTAAGATATTTAGAGGCAGCAATGTATCATGCTTGAATTTTGGTTTTCCATGGATTTAAAATAAATGTATTTTATTATATATGACTTTTGTTAAGTTTTTATACTTGACCTTCTAGCAAAGGAAGAAGATCCACAACAGCTTGACCCAGAATTGTAGTCTTCTCCTCTTTCTGTTTCTTTTCCTTTGGTAAAACTTCAAACACAGTCACTAGGATAGAAAAACACTAAATATGAAAAAAGGTTCTAGGTCCACCATTAAGTAACAGAAGAGCTATAAGATCACCAGAAATCTCTGGGACAAAGGAGAGCTGTCTTCAATATGAATACAGGATCCCAGTGTCACTGATTGTTTACTCCTATTGGACAATATGAGACCTCTCCAAGAGCTATCTCTTATTCATCTTTCACAGAGCAGGGATTTCCAAACTGTGTGTAGTGAGGGCACACAACTTATGAAAACAAATTGTTGTATTCCTCCAATACTTTTCACAAAACGAGCTCCCCCATTCCTGGGTTATTTATATTTTTTCAAAGATGCAGGTTTGGGTTTTTTGACAGGAGTCAGAAGAGTATATTGTACATAACAAAATCAACATACAGAGAAACATAACAAATAGTACTTTTAACTTTCACACGAGTATTTTTAAACTTTGAGTTTATAGATTTCATGTTCAAAGGAAGCACAGAACACAAGAGCACTGATCACCTATGCCGGGTGCCCGTAAAAATAGTGGTAAAAATACCACATGGGCTGACACAACAATAGCTTCATTGTTCATTCACTATCAGCTGGAGCAAATTTGCCATTAGTATTGTTTTTTTTTTTTTTTTAAATTTCATCTGAATCTTGTTTTCACTAACAAGGGTATATAGACTCAATAAAGTATATGGAGGAGTATATTTATGGGAGCTATATTTGAAAACATGGGTAGGCTCAGTGCAACAGTTTTATTATAAATCATATATATAAACATTTGAAATTATCTACCCAGGAGTAAAGATTTAGAGAACTTACGGTCATATCAAGAGCTGAGTAGCAGAAAATAATTCAGTAATAAAGTTTTCATCAAAAAGTCTCTGGTAACATAAAGTATAAGTCATAAAAAAGCAAATTTAGGATTAAGGTAAGGAAAATCTTCCTAACAATTCCAGAAGTGGAATGAGCCATCCTTGAAGACAGAGGACTTCACCTTACTGGAGGTCTTCTAGCATGAACTCAAAAACCACTTGTTGGGTATGCTGGTGAAAGTCTTGTTCAACAGGAGAAGTTTGCCTAGTTAGGCTCTGGCATCCCATCCATCTCTGAGATCCCTTCTGCTTTCTGAAAGTCTGTATTCTGATTCTGAGAACAGACTGGACTGAAGGAAGCAATGGAGGGAAAATCACATCCTGAGTTTGGGGCAATAAGACCAGAAGCTGGTAGTTATTTTGGTAGGAAAGGAAAAACCATAGGCTTGGCTTATAATAGTAAAGAAACCATAGGCAAAATTGAGTGGAGCAAGGAGTTATATGATATGCACAGATGTAAAGTTCTGTACTTGAGTGCTACAAAAATCAATCCACTATCAGTGTCCTTGAGATTAGTGATCAGTGGGATGCTCCCACTTCTGCCAGAAACAGACAGAGCTCAAATATGTACAACAGGGCAGGATGTTTGACTTGCCCTATCATGTCCACTGACTACCTTCAGATCCCCGTCATAGCCAAAAGTCATGATGAATAAGTGTACTTGGTGTGCCTTGTGATCAGACTGTGCTCTATGTGAAATATACATATTCCTGATTCAATGTGCTACATACATATGTATATATATACTTGTATACATACACACACATATATATGCAATATGGTCCCTGATTCTATGTGTTATATACACACACAACACATATGTAATGTGGCTCCTTATTCAGTGTGCTATATGTATATGTAATATGGTTCCTGATTCAATGAGAGAATGCTGAGCCCCCATGCTCTGTTCTTGTAAATATGGAAAAGAAACTTTTCTCTATATTGTTAGTGGATAGGCAAGCACAAATTTGTGAATGGCTACCAAGAACCCTTGTAGCTTTAAGGATGTAGGGGAGAGCAGTAGCCCAACACGTTTCTTGATTTCCAATGTGTACAGTCCTAGAGATGACTGAGAGATGGCAACTGTGGTCTACTTTGGAAATGGTGTGTATCCAAGATAAAATTATTATTATCGTTCTATATGGGCCATGCCGTTTATATTTAGACAAAAATATTTAGAACCACAAAGACTTACAGAACACAGGTTTGTGGGCAAGGTCATCTAAAGTATTGGCTCCATCGGAAGTGAACTCAAAACTGCTGGTAAAGTTGTATTTTGCTGTCCCTTCAGAAGAAACGGTAATTTTTGACGAGTCTCCCAAGACTGCATTATTAAATTCTGCCCGAACAAAGGTAACTGCAGCATCCCCTTTACTACCTTTCTATTGAAGAGAAACATAAACTTGTTACAATCACACTCAAATGGCACTTTTGCCATCAAAAGCACAGTTCGCGGCCTCATCTTCTCTTTTTCTGCCAGCTCCACATGAATATGTGCTCAGCATTCATCTGGGCACAGTAAACACTATTCACACAAGAAAAAGTCACTGTATTCTCTCAGGTTGTAGTTCAAAGGATCATGGGTGGGAGAGGCGAAAGGATATTAATGTCCATCTAAATGTTTAGCACCCTCATTCGGAGATGAAAAAACAGAGGCCTTAGAGGAAAAATGCCTTGAGCAAGCTCACACCAACAGTAAATGACAGGGCTGAGATTTGAATCCGGCTGCTCCGACCGCAATCCAAAGCTCTGGAACCGTGACTAGTAGGCAAACCCCAGGGGCAGCCGAGGAAGGGATGCTCTTTTTTAGGAGAATAACTAGGGGATACGAACTATCACCCAAAGGAACTCTAACTTTCTCTTCTTTGGTGGGATTATAAGTGTCCGAGCTAGCCGGGCCTGAGAGGGCCTCTCCCGAGCCCCCGGATTTTGCCAGTGGGACGGAATGGGCGGAGAAGAGCGTTTCTGAGAGCGTCCTCGGCGCGGGGCCCTGGCCTAAGTGCTGGGAGACCCCCGGGGCAAAGGCGGCCCCCTGCCACGCGCCTCTCCCACAAGGGGGACTCCGCGGGCAGAGACTTCCAGCGTGGGAGGGCTCTCCCCGCCACTATTCCCCTCAGGCAGCTTCCGTGTGCTTCCGTCCCCGGGACCCAGCAGAGCCCTTAAATCCACCCCTTCTCACGCGGCAAGCTGCCGGGAGCTCCGGGACTCCATTACTTTCCCGCCCTTTCGCCCTTCGCGGGCCTGGAGGACCCCAGAACCTGGGGCGGGACGGGACTCCCGCGCGCACGTCCCACTCCCGCCACAGAAGGGCGGCTCGGCCCAGCCGAGCCTGAGGCTAAGATCGAGCCTCCGCCCCCTCCGCACAGCTTTTCCAACACCCGAGGGCAGCTGTCACTTTCGCCAGGGAAAGGCGGCTGACGGCCGGGACAGGGCGGGGGGCCAGAGGCAAGGCGCCCCGAGTTCGAGTCCAGCCTCCAGCAGCGACCAGCTGTGTGATCCTGGACAGACTCGGCCTTTGTTTACCTCAGTCCTCAACTGTAAACTGGCGAGAACACTAGCAGCCCTTGCCAGGTTATGTTAGCATCGAAGGAGATAATCGTCAAGTTCTTACAGATCTGGCACAGAAGCTTGTGGTGCTTAATAAACGCTTGTTCTCTTTTCCTTCACTGAATAAATCCCCAAACACAGGGCTTTTCCCATAGTGAGTACAGGCTTATTTCTTTTTATTGCACTTCGCAGATATTGTGCTTTTTACAAATTGAAGGTTCGTGGCAACGAGCATGTCTCGGTGCCTTTGTTCCTAAGCATGTTTATGTCTCTCATATTTCGGTAATTCTTGCAATATTTCAAACTTTTTCATTATTATCACATCTATTATGGTGCTCTGTGACCGTGAACGACTATCAGTGATCAATGCCCCTATTTTAATTGTTTTGGGGAACCATGAACTGCACCCATATAAAACAGCAAACTTAACAAATGTTATTTGTTCTGACTGCTTCACCAGCTGGCCATTTCCCTGTCTCTCTCCCTCTCTTTAGGTTTCCCTATTTCCCGAGACACGATAATATTGAAATCAGACCAGTTAATAACCAAAAGTGGCTTCTAAAAGAGAAAGGAAAAGTCAACCGATGGGGCAAATTTCATTGTTGTTTTTAAGAAATCCTGGAGACCACCTCATCCTTCAGCAACCACCACTCTGAGCAGTCAACGATCATTGACTTGGAAGCACAAGCCCTCCAGCAGCAAAAAGTTTCTGACTCACTGAAGGGTCAGATGGCTAGAATGTTTTAGTTATAAAGTGTTTTTTACTTTGTTGTTTTAGACACGATGCACTTAATAAGCTACGGTATAACATTACTTATAAATACTGGGAAACCCAAAACTGTGACTCGCTTTTTTATTGGGGTAGTTGCTTTATGGCAGTGGTCTGAACTGAACCCACATCATCACCAAGAGATGCCTGAGTTCAGCCAGTGCTTTTTCATTCATTCCTATGAGATTCCCCTTTGCTATCCCAGTGGTCCTGCTCTGAATGTTTCACAAATAGAAATGATCGACAGGGAGAATCAGAGCCTCAGCTAAAGGTTCCAGGAGCTCTGTCTTTTCAGAGAATTTCTTAGCCATGAGAACGTATGAGGTGCTCAAATAAGAAACATGAAATTGTCAAAATTCACTTTACCAGGTCATATCCATCCATCACAGTGATCTGGACTGGCTTGCCAGCTGCGGATGAAGTGTCCATAGTAGTAGCGGAACTGAGTCACTCGGATTAACCTGAACACATAGTTTTTTTGTTGTTCCTACAAAGAGAAGGAATAGAGTGTCTTCTAATACAGAAAAGCTATGAAGGAACTTGTGTTATATATGACACAATTCTTACGTCAGTGTTGTCTTGAGGGCCCTTGGAATCATTTCTATTCATGCTTTGCAGCTCTTTACCCTTCTCCTACTTTTTCTAGCAGCTGGGTAGTGCTTCAGGAAAGGGAACAGTGGAAAAGAAAGTGACCACCCAGCTAGTGGTCATATATGGTCTTCTATACATATAAAGGTCTTATATGTGGAATGTTTATAAAACCCTCACCCCAACAAGACAATAAAAAAACCTGTCCTACTTTCACATAAACCTTCAGCAATCCTTTCTTGATTTTTCCCTTGACAGCTGATTTTGATATTCATTTTTACATAGGCAAAAATGTTGGGGTGGGGGTGATACATGGTAATCTATTGTTTCCCCAGAGAGGTGATTTTATTTTTCCTATATAAAAGCTAAGAACTATCTTTAATCTCTTTCTAGCTCACTTATCATTTCAAATCAATTACTAATCCCTGTTAAATGCATCTCTGTAATATTTCTCTAATCTGTCCTTTCTTCTCTATTCTCTTGCTACCCTCTTCCTGCCTAATGTTCTTTATGTATAGATTTAGTGAAGTCCTTTCTTTGTTAAAAAATTTTCAGGGGTCATTGCTTATCAGCTAAAATTAAAGTTCCTCTGCCTGGCATTCAATGTGACACGACTTCACCTTTCCAGCCTTCTCTCTTATTATTCTTTCCAAATGCTCCAACCAAACAGAATTACTCTGTACTCTGTGGCACTGTTCGTATCATTCCCTATGTTTGAAATCTTGTCCCTACTCTTTGACTGCTGTAAATCAAATGCCACTTTCCCCCTAAAGCCTATTTCCCTGACTCTTGGTTCTATTGATCCTATTGATTTTCTGCAATGTCATTCTTCTTCACCCATCTCACCCTGAAATCTCAACTTATTTTTCAAATCCCAGCTCATATACAGGGACTTCCTTCATCAAGTCTTCCCTGATCTTTTTCATACAGATCTATGATTTCTTCCTCTTCTGGAGCCCAGAAGCACTTATCCCAACCTCTTTTCCA
This sequence comes from Sarcophilus harrisii, assembly GCF_902635505.1. NCBI lineage: Eukaryota > Metazoa > Chordata > Mammalia > Dasyuromorphia > Dasyuridae > Sarcophilus > Sarcophilus harrisii. The sequence continues at coordinate 612,972,014 of NC_045427.1, read as the reverse complement.
GCATTATCGTATGGTGACTCATTTTACAGGGGAAGCGAATTTGAGCTCGGGTCTACTTGACTCCAGGCCCATCCCCCCCCCGCCCCCGCCCCCGCCCCCGCCCCCGCCCCCGCCCCCGCGGACTCTCTGTCCGAACCAGCGCGAAGCACGAGGCCAGGAAGGCGCCCCGGATGCCCGCGACCGTCCCGTAGCCCCGCGCGGGGCACTGGGTGAGAGGGAGCGACCCCGCAGCGCGCCGCCCGTACCCAGCAGGCGCTTCAGAGCCGCTCGGCCGGGAGCCTCGGGGGCCGCGCGGAGGCCAGGCGGGAAGGACAGCAGCGGCTGAGAGGCGCTCTGGGGGTCCGGAACTGCGGGGGGGGCGCCGACCGAGGGGATCAGAGCAGAAGAAGGCTGCTCCTCTTAGCCGGTGGAACTGGAATCTTAACGCTTCTTTGCTACTATAGCAACCCCCCGCAAGTCTCGCGAGACACCATCTTTTTTTTTTTTTTTTCGCGAACTAGGCCGAGCCCAGCGCAAGTTCTTTCCGCATGCGCGGGGTTGGCTGTCCCGCGGGCATTTGTGGTCCCAGGCGCGACCTTTCGGAGTGTTGTGACCTGAGACCACACCTTCCCCGCGTGACCCGGAGCTCTGGAGGTGGGGATCCTAGATTTAGGTTACGGAGGCCCGCCTACTCATCTTACCGATGAGAGAACGGAGTCCCCGAGAAGGTGACGAGGGTCACCTAGTGCGGCGGAGGAAGTAGGCTTTGAACTCGGGTCATGCAGACTCCGGATTCCGCGGCGCCCCCTAGCGGCCGCCCGTCCTGTTACTGATCCCGCGCCCCCGCCGCCAGACAGGCTCCCTGGGGAGAGCCCTCGGGGCGCGGCCTGGGCCCCTGCGCGCCCGCAGCTCGCGCCGCCGCGCAGCCCCGCCTCCAGCCCCCACGGACGCGCCGCCCCCCCCCCCCCCGGCTCTTGCTGCCCTCCCCACCCCCGTCTGGTTCCGCGGGCACCGGCTGCCTTCTGCCTCGGGCTTCTGTCCCCGCCCCCGCCCGCTTCCCCCGGGAGCGCGGGGACCACGCTGTTCATTTACATCCTCCCTCGGGCCGCCCACCGGAGCTGGGCGCACAGTCCAGCCCAAAGAAACAAAGGCGGAGCCCCGCTCTGCTGGGACCCTGACGCTCCCCCGGAACAAAACCCGCCGCAGGCTGCCTCATTTCACACCTTCTCCTTCCCAAGTTAGGGTTAAGCTGCGGCTGGTTTTAAAGGCTGCTCCGAAATTGTGCGCAGTGATTCTGGTTTTGAAAAGAACAAGGAGGTGACGTTTGTTCTGTAGGTGGGAAATGAGCTTGTAAACAAATTGCCATTTCACACAAAATAAGATGCAAATTACTATAATGGTTTTTTAAAATATTTGCATTTTTAGAAAGTAGTTATAAAGTTGTCCCAGATTTCACCTTTTCACACCCATAAATGGGCTTGAAAGACCACATAACTTTTTATTATTGCTTTTATAGTCAGATGTGATTATGCAGGGCTACACTGTAATAATTTTTATTTGTTCCATAATCTTGATTTGAATAAGACAGTAGTGGTAAAAGTTATGTTTCCCCCATACAATACATTATTATTACATCCTTGTCACATCATGGCTTGACATTGGTTTTGTAAAGAATAAAAATAACAATAGAATTAAGGCAAGAATATAGCATGTGCAAACGAAGCACATTAACCCTGACGCTGTCCTTAATAAAAAGCACATTTGGTTAGGCTACGGTTGATTTTGCTGCATGCAGGATAGTTGTCTTCAAGATAATGAGACTGGAATTAATCCAGTTTCTTTAAAAACAAAACAAAACAAAACAAAACCCTCCTACTGGCCCACAATGGCCAGGAGCAGGCGGCGATAGTCCCCACTGGTGTCACTGGAGATCATCGTTGCCAGGGTCTTCTGATACATCTGTGCAAATGTCTGCTTCACTTGCGCAAGATCAATCTGCACAAAAGATGAAGGACAGAACTGTTAAAAATAAAGTTTGGCATCCTCTTGACCAATAAAAGGGCTCTAATTTCAGCTAAAGCAGAGAGGGGAAAAAAGTTCAGGGACATTTTTCTACTTGTACTTGTTTTATGACTAATACTAAGCAATGAAGGTCTGAGTTGTAAAGAACAGTAATTATACAAATATTTCCCAAAATGTTATTATATTTTCACCTTAAAGGCCTTTGGATTTAGAAACAGCTGAAGCAGACTTTTTGCACAAGTTTCTATATTAGCAAAACAGTAAGTGGTACATCAATCTTTCACCTCCCTATAAATTAATGCACATCCCTACCCCCCTGGGGGGTAGCCTCTCAAAAGTATGACTATCATCGTATTTTTTCCACAATGCTATTCTCTATGTATGAATCACAGCGGGCTGTCTCTCTGCAAGGCCAGTGAAAACTCTCTCTAGGCAGGGAAGGTGAATGGACATCCTTGACCAGTGACCAGCTAACTGTCAGAGAATTTCCCCAATGTTTTATTGTGTTAACTTTCCATGACCTTGACTCTGTAAGAATCTCAACTGGCAACTTTGAACTAAAGGGCACCAAATGAGGAATCCACTAAGCGGGAGTGTGACATAACCGGGTGGAACGTTAGAAAGGCTTACTTCACTTCGGGTGACAACGATCCTCACAAGGGTCGAATCATCTGTGCCAGCCCCTTTCATGGAGTAGTAGAGCCGCTCAGCAAAGAAGGCTGGACGGTTCAAGGCACACTGCACTGTCAGGCAAAAACAACACAGAGTTAGAGAGATATTCAGAGCTATGCACAGGAATCTGAACCTGGAACCTCTGATCCCTCTCCCTACTCCTAGCCCAGCTCCTCCCTCTGTCTGCTGTGGCCATCAATATCGCTTCCCCGTTCTGCATGCTCTCATTCACAGGTTCCCTCCTTCCCTGGAAGTACCCTTTGGCAAATATGTCCCAGTTCCTCACAGTTCTGGAAAGAAGATGCTAATTTTATATCTCAAGCCAGGAAATCTGTAGCCACTGCAAGTAAAGTCTTATTTAAAAGCAACAGCAATACTGGTTCTAAAAGCTACAGAGATGTAAAAAAGTACACTACCTTCTGCGTCTGAGAGCTAGGTATAAGGTACACCCTGGGATCTAAAGGACAGAATAGTGAATTGAGCAGTAAGAAACCTGGACTGGTCTCTCAGCTTTTTAAAAATTAAATTTCCCAAAGTACTTGGGTAAGAGAGAAAGGGCTGTCAATTCTTGGACTAAACCTACCAGACACATGGTATAATTTCCTGTGTTTGTGGTCACTACTCAGAACTCGGAGAGCCAAGCCACATCTTACACTCCCATCTGAGGCTTTCTCCTCAACAGTTTCAGAGTGCTAAGACCTGGGCTCAAGATCAGGATCTCTTTGCCAGAAAAGTGTATGTGTCTGGTCTTTAACATATTGGCAAACCATGGACTCAACTATGAATCCAGTAAAGCCTTCTTTGGATTAGCTAGGGACCAGGGTAATTTTCTTTCCTAAACAGGTGTCTGCAGTGTTACTAGATGATGCAATGATAATTCTGGAAACTGAAACCAGAATAGCTCAGAAAGCAAAGGGAATGAAGGCAATGCACCCTACAGTTTATAAAGCAAAACAGACAAGACAACATAAACTGAATATTAGAGCTATCCTAAAAAAAAAAAAAAATACTTTGCAGCAGTAACAAAAATTGTGGGACTACCTTGAGGCTAATATAGGGTTTTCAAAAAGGGAGGGTGTTGCTCAGAAGACAGGGCAACTTATCTCCTATTTCCATTTTGGCAGAAAGAATTTACCACCTGGGTAAAGTATTAGCTATGACTATGAAATGATATTTATGAAGATATCTCTTTTCTGAGCGCTGAGGCTATATTTAGTAACATTACCTCCCTCAATTCCATTCTATTGAGTAGAAAAATTCTATTCCTGTCTTACAGAAAGGTTCTGAACACCAGAAATTGTTTTTTGATACAGCAATTTTTCAAAAGTAAAAAAGCCCCTGGCCAACCTGTGAAACATAATGAAGGCTTGTGTATGTAAGGAACTTATAGTTCTGCTACTTACCCCAGGAATAAGTATTTTATATTAAAAACTGCCTTTACAAGTCAGAGTGAAAGTCATCATCAAAGCCAAAAAGGGCCAAGATTAAATATCAACAATTCACCAGGACCTCTATACAAAACACAAGGCTGGCCATGAACTCTGCCCAGAAACTTTACAAAAAAGCTCTCCTGATATATCCCAATCTACTGATAAGAACAGAGAAGTATAAGCCCCATTCTCAAAAACAAAACAAAAAGCAAAAACACAAATTCTTACAGATTGTCTTCAAACCATTTTCTACATTTCCAGAAAACTCTCTGCCAATGCTGCTTAACAAATCTCGATTAGCAATCTGCAAATAAGAGTTAGAGGGATTAAAACATTTTCACATTTCAAACATAACCCAAGTCTTAAGGGGGAAAAAAAAGACTCATACTCTGGAATAGGCGTCCATGGTAGCTCTTAACTGAGGGAAGCTTCTTGTGGCAAGAACCATGTTGAAAGAGGATTCATCAGTTCCCAATTTCCCTTCCCCAGCTTGATAAAGACGCTGAGCATCTTCCTGAGCCAGCTGATGATTTACATTCTGGTTTTCATCACGATTACCCTGACAAGGAAAAGGAGAAACAAGAAATACCAAGACTGTATTTTTAAAGAGGACAATGCCCTGATCATTTTTTAGTAAGCTGCTATTACTATCTGGCAGGTAATGGGCTAAAAACACAAAAAATGAAACAATTCTTACTTTCAAGAAGCTTATATTCAAAAAGGGAAGATGTGTGCACACACAAACAGCTAAGTGACACAGTGGATAGAGCACCAGTCCTGAAGTTGGGGGACCTGGCTTCAAAGTCAGATTCAAACACTTAACACTTCCTAGCTGGTGATCCTGGGCAAGTCACTAAACTCCAACTGCCTCAAAAATAAACAAAACAAGCATATGGAGAGAATAAATCCCAAATACTGAGAGACAGAGTACTAACAGTTGAAGAGCTCAGGAAAGACTGAGCTTGTTTTAAAAGTAGAAAGCTTTCTAAGGAAGACATAAGGAGGAAGGGCATTTCCAGGCATGTAGAACAAAAGCAAAGAGCTGGGAAATAGAGTGTCATATGTGAGGGAACCAATTTTGGTAAGACTTCAGAGTGCAAGAAAGAGATCAGTGTCCACTGAAGCTAGAAAGACAGGTTGGGACAAGTTTGTGAAGGGTGTTAAAAGCTAAAAAGAAGTTTACATTTGATCCCAGAATAAGAAGCCACTAGACTTTATTAAGAAAGGGAGTGACATAGTCAGATCTGCACTAAAGGATAAATTTTTTAACAGACTTGCAAAGGAAGGACTAGAGTAGGGGGAGCCCTGAGGAAAGAAGACCAATCAGGAGGCCAGTACAATGATCTAGAAGGGAAATGATGAGAGTCTGAAATAAGGTAGTAACTGTGAGTGTGAGTAGAGAAGGGTCAGAGGAGAGATGTTGCAGAGGAAGAAGCAGCAAGATGTAGCACCTTGGATATGTGGGGTGAGGGAGAATGAGTTGGGAAAAATGCCTCACTGACAAAGCTAGGAAGTTAGTGGTGCCTTTGACAAAAATAGAAAAGTTTGGGGGAGGAGAAATTGAGTTTTGCTTTGGACAGCATTGAGCTTAAGATGCCTCTAAGCTATCTTAATTGAAACATCCAAAAGGCAATTAGTGATTTGGGATTAAACTCTGGGGATAGCCTGGTACTAAGTATGTAGATCTAAGAGTCAGTCACACAGAGATGGCAATTAAAACCCATGGGATTTGATGAAGTCACCAAAAATATATAGAAAAAAAAGTAGGAGTCCTGAAAGGGAAATTTGGGGCACACCCACTGTTAGGGTATGTGATCTGGATCGTGAACTAGCAGAGGAAACTGAAAAGGAAGAGTCAGACATGAAGGGAATAAAACCAGGAAAGAGCAGTATCAGAAAACCCAAAGAAGAAAGAGTATCCAGGAATAAAGATGGTTACTAATGTCAGATGAAGCAGACAGTTAAAGAGGGATAAGGTTTGAGAAAAGGCCATAAGATTTGGCAAAATAAATGAATAATAACACTGATGAGAGAAGTTTCCAGTGAGTGATGAAAGTGCTTCACAAAGTGAAGAGGGTAGAGAGTGAGAGGATGGGAAGCAAGGAGTTTGGCTGAGAAAAGGAGAAGAGATAAAGGGTGATGGCTTGAGGGTTTGAGAGGGTCTAGGAACATTGTTTAATGACACAGGGGACACAAGAATGCTAAAAGTGTGGAAGGAAGGAACCAGGAGACAGAGAGAGGTCAAAGACTAGAAGGAAGGATGGGGCAGCTGAGGTGGTCATCTTTTAGAGAAGATGGGGAAGAAGATAGAATCAAAGGCACATGTGAAGTAGTTGGCCTGGGAAGGAGAAAGGCCAACTCCATGTCAGAGACTGGGGAAAAGACAGAAAGAATAGTGGGTGTTGGCAAGGAAAAAGGAGAAGGGGAGAAGACAGGCTAATGTCAAATGGCTTCAATTATCTCAGTACAGTAACAGGCAAGGTCTTTGGGACTAGGAAGGGAAGGGAGAATGTGGAAGGCTTGAGGGAAAGGAAGGTTTTGGTAAACTTTTGTGGGGAATGAAATCAGAGAGGAATAAAAGGATTGCCTTGCTTCAATGGGAGCCCAAGAGGTACAAGGTACTACATTTAGACTTAAGAAATATTAAAAGTTAATTCACTTGTACATGTTTAACCTATATTGGATTACTTGCTGTTTAGGGGAGGGAGAAGGTCATGGAGGGAGGGATGGAGGGAGAAAAATCTGGAACACAAGGTTTTGCAAGGATAGATGTTGAAAACTATCTTTACATGTATTTTGAAAAATAAAAAAGCTATTATTATTTTTAAAAATAAAGTTTTTGATCAAAGAAAAAAGTTAATTCATTGAGTTCTCCAACATAACTTTCATTTCTAAAGAAACTGTATTAGAGAAGTAATACCTGAGTTATAATTTTTATATAACTCCATAACCTAAAAGGAAAACACCATAAAGGCATTAAAATGAAGGGGCACAGCAATAGCAAGATTATGCAGTGATCAACAATGACAGACTTGGTTCTCAGTGGTTCAGTGATTGAAGGCAATTCCAATAAACTTTGTTTGGAAAATGCCATCTGCACCCAGAGAGAGAACACTGGAGATTGAATTTAAATTAACACATGCTATGTTCACTTTTTTTTTCCTTTTTCTTCTGTTTTTTTTTCCTCCCATGGTTTTTTCCTTTTGTTCTAATTTTTTTCTCCCAACATGATTTATAAGGAAATATGTAAAAAAAAAAAAAAATCAATATACATGTATAACCAAAAAAGTGAAATTGTAACTAAATTAAATATTAAGCTTGATTTATCACATTTATACAATGCTCTCAAAAAGAGATGATTATAACCCACTTATGACTGTCTAGTCTATGTGACTGTTGGCCATTTCTCACATGAGATCCACATGAATTCTCTTCACAACAAGAAAATGCCATTAGATGGGTATGAATTCAGCTTCTAACTGTTATCAGCTTTGTAACCACCTCAGTTTCCTCATTTGTAAAATAAGATAAAACCTGTAGTACCTGGTATTGGAGTTTCTTCAGGCTCAAATGAAATAATGCTTTAAGATGCTTTGCAAACCTTCAAGTGCACACTCATCCAAAAAAAAAAAAAAAAGGAAGGAAGGAAGAAAAGAAAGAAAATACTAGTGGATCTCAAGGACTATCCATCAGTTCTGCCTTATTTTCTCTATAGAACCAGCCTCCATCTTTCCCCCTTAATCATAATTCTCTGTTTGCAATGTTTTACATCTTGTTCATGCCCACCATGCCCCTGCCCTCTGAATAGTTCTCAACTTCAGTTATTTGGAGATTCTTACAACTCACAGCCATAATAAGTTCATCACTAGAAGAATACTGGCATGGATCTTTGAGGAAGAAGCTTGAAGTTACTGAAATTCAGCCAGGCTTTCTTGTCCCAGCCAATCAACCCTAAGAGACTGTCAGTCACTACCACAAAAATTAAGTTAAAGCCTCAAATCTCTGTCTATTACATCCCAAGAATCAGGACAAGGAAAGGGATGAAGGAGCTGTATTAAAGGACTGCATAGATCTCTTCTAGCTCTGAGATTTTGTATTTTGCTTTAAAAAAAAAAAAAAAAAAGTGAATCCCCTATTTCCCTGACTTTCTAACTCTGTCTACCTAATCCTTATCTCTTAATACAATACTGTACTATTTGAAGATCTATTAAGCTGATATTTCCATTGAAGTCTAAGTCCTGATTCCATTATGCATTTTTTTAAAAATACATTCTCATTCTGTCCTAAACAATTTTTACTTAAATAATGCTCCACTACTTCATTTCTGACTCCCAAGTGCAGTTGCGTCTGAATAAATGTAGTTAGATGGTAGCTGGTTAGATGTGGTTAAATGGCAGATGGACTGAATGAACAAAGTAAGGCTCCAGTGTCATTGTCAAGGGCTTTAAACTGCTAAAGAGGACAAACACCCTGGGTGCTGAAAAGAATAAAGGACAAAGGTTAGCCAAGGTACTTAAAGAGTCAGATACTATCTGCCACAATGAACCTTCTCCCACAGACACCCATCAATATATCTTTGACGTCTTCTACTCACCTGACACATGGATACTAGCAGTCTTTCAAAGTGGCCTGAGGTATCTGATCGAATGTCTTTTTCAATATCTCGTCCAAATTCTGATCGGTAACAGTTGACAATATCTCGAATTTCCCGATTTGATCTTGTGCACAAAATCTCAATCAGTACTCTTTCTTGAGTTCCTGCTCCCTTTACAAAAATGAGGAAGGAAAAAAATCATATCTCATTGTTCAATTCAAAAAGTTCTCTTAAAGCAAGAGTTAACTGACATCTGTTTCTAAATTTACAAAGATAAAGGCAGGTTTGATACCTGAAATAAGATAAAATTTTCAGGATATTATACAGTACCTTCATTGCATTCCGTAAACTCCAAGCATCATAGTACGTAGGTGGCATAAACAAAGCAAGGATCAATTCTTCCATATTTCCACTTAACTCAGACTTGAGATCTTTGATTAAATCCTATTTAATTACAAATCCAGAGTTTAAAAATGTGATCAGTTTTTATGGGAATTATTGAATAAGGTTTTCATAAAAACCTGAATATAAGACCTAATTACGTACAAAGAAAAATATAAACACAAACGTAATTCATTTCACAGATAGGTATTTCATTCAGTCAATCGATAAGCACTTATTAAAGCAGCTGGTCCAACACAATGGAAGACTATTAAGAAACATTTTATTTACTAAAATAGAACATGCAAAGAAAGACACACAGGCATAAGAATGATACACACAACAACTGGAGAACAATTCAGTCAGACAACAAATACTTGAGCACCTTTCATATGCAAGACACTAATCAATCAGTTCTGTGGATACAACTAAGTTTAAGACATGATTCTCGACATTAAGATACTTACAATCTAGGTCAGGTGGGGGGCATGAAAATATTAAAAGATAAATAATAAGAGGCAATAAAGCTCTCAAAAGAAATGTTTGATAAAATACTACAGGAGTTCACTGAGGATTAGTCAAAGCTTTATGGAGTAAGACTGAAGGGGGGACAGTAAAAGATGAACAGGAATTAATAAATCAAGAAGAAAGTAGGAAGCATTGCAATGGAGAGAAGTGTGAGTAAAAATAGATTATGCTGAGAAATAATGAATAGACTAGTGTTAGAGGAACAGATTTACAGAAATAAAGTGAAGCCCAATTACAAAGATAGAGACACAGATTGTGAAGAAGACACAGGTAGAGACCACTGAAGGTTTTGAGAAGTTGAATACAGGGTTAGGGGAATGCAGAAAGGTGGAGGGCTGGAGGAGAGTGGGAAGAGATGGGGGTCTGGAGACCAGCTAGGAACCATAGTAATGCTCTGGCCTATTAGGGAATACTATGGTTGTAGGGGGAGAGGAAGAGAAAGGACAGATGTGAGAATTAATTTGAGGAAAGAAAACTCAGGGACCCAGGAAAAGCCAGAGACGAATAAGATTTCAAGCTCAAATGACTGGGAAATGATATTATCACTGACCAAAAAAAGTGAGTTACTAAACATCTCATCAATAAAATAGGGATAATTACAATTGCCCTTCTTATATTGTACAGTTACTGTGAGGAAAATGCTTTAAAAACCTAAAATGTCATATAAATGAGCTGGTTTCAGAGCAAGAACACTGAATTGCATTTTAACTCTAAGACTATTTGAAATACCATGGTACAGGCCACATACATTTGCTGCAGAAGTTCTCAGAAAGGGAAATGGGGTTGGGTTTTGGGAGAGAGAAATCAGGCTTTAGCTCTTGGCCTTAGGACAACAGAGGTTTTGTGAGATAAAGTGAGATAATCCAACTTGATTAATATGTCTATGCTAAGGAGGACTAACTAACTAACTAACTAACTAGCTAACTAATGAAAGACTTAGAATTCCAAATTGACAGATTGAGACTTAATAAGATAGGCAGGTGAGAGGAGTGATTTTTTGGGGGGGGAAGGAGAGGAGCACAGATTATCCTTTATTCTTTCAAATACAAGAAATAGGAGATAGAAATCTTTCCCTAGGACAATGAGGAAAAATGGTCCCAGTAATAATAAACCAGTGGTAATTATTGACCAAGAAAATCTTGCTCAGTTATTTCTCAAGTGAGTAGAAAGATGAGTTAGGAGGCTAGTTAGAACAACTTCGGGGGCCTAACTATGAAAATAATTTTCATATTTCTTAAAAACCCTAGGGGGAAAAAAAGAGTATATTCAAGGTCTCTAAGAATCTTTATAAGAAATGAAGACTGAATAGTGGATAAGAAGACATAAAAAATAATGCAAAGTAAAACAGATAGGCACAATGTCCTAGTCGTATACAGAACTTGTTTCAGAGACAGGGGAAATGGGGTTTATATGCTGCCATACTGTCCATGTACCATGTAACTCTAGAAAAGGTGCTTCAATCAGTCCTGAAGTCAGGAGGAACTGAGTTCATATCTGACCTCAGACACTTAACACTTCCTGGCTGTGTGACCCTGGGCAATTCACTTAACCCCAACTGCCTCGGGGGGGGGGAAAAAAGTGCTTCAGCCTCTCGGTTCCCTCGCACACTTTTACAGACTCAGAGTTGCCAAGAATGTGCCCATCTGCACTGATAGAGATTTCCTCATCCAGAAAATCCTTAGATCAATAAAATCATGGGTCCAGCCCCTCTCCCTATCCTTAAAGCAAGGTGAACAGAACCAGAGCAGCATACACAATGACCAGAAGTACATTATATAAAACTATAAAAGACAAAACGGTGACAGCACTTTGGTTTCACTTTAGAAGGGAAGCCAACACAAACACTTTCCATTTGTTGGTTGTCTTTTCATTTGTTTGGTTTTCCTCTGTTAAATGCTAAGGGGATTTATGTCATTTTTGATTCTTTACTTTGTATATTTGCTCTTTCTTTTTTGTTGTCAATATTAAGAGTTTTTAAAATCATGGACCCCAACATCTCAAGGGATTAAAATTACATGTAACCCAGGGAATTATGGAAAGTGTATGGTGGGTTTTTGCAGCATGGTGCATGGCACATAGTAAGCACATGATAAATACTTGTTGACCTGACTTGAGGAAGGCTGCAGCAGATTACCAAGGAGGACGTGCATGCAACAGGTCATATATGGCATCATCAAGTAGATGTTTGACCAGAAAAAGGGATGAGCCATCATGTATCAAGGGAAGAGTCAGATGGTCTGAGCACTGCACTATTATCTGCAAAATATTAAAAGAATTAGGAGAAGGACTCCAGTATTTTGATGGATCCTCTATGGAGGATTTATGGTCAACCATGAATTATATTGAAAGTGGATGGATTGTAAAATGCACTGTGAGAGGAATCATCCATTTCAGGGCTACAGCTCCCAAGAAAAATAAATATAATCCCTTGAACAATCGCAGGTCACAGTAGCACTGTTCTATGCAGATTAGTAAAACATTTTTCCTCAGATATAGACTTCATCATTATCACCATGTTGGGATACTGGGTCTATTTCCTCAGTGAATTTAAAAATCAACACGTACCTTTCCATACATGGTCTTAAAAGCTGCTTTAATCTTCTGTCTTTGATCATTGGAGCGATTGGCAACAACATCCACAATTGCTTGCTCATCAGTCCCTGAAAAATCACATACAAAGATCCTCAAGAGGAGCCTCTCTTATTATATCTTAGTTTGCTTGGAAAAGTGCCCACAAGCCAGACCAAACTAATTCATATGAACACTTGGCTTGTGAATTTATAAAGCTATTTTTATCTTACCTTAAGCAGCTTTAAGTTAATTTGGGGCAGATAGATGGCACAGTGAATAAAGCACCAGGCCCAGAGTTAAGAAAACCTGAGTTCAAATCTTTCCCCAGATGCTACACTGGCCGTGTGACACTAAGAAAATCACTTCACCTCTGTCTGCCTCAGATTTCCTCATCTGTAAAGTAGAAATAATAGTAGTACCAATCTCCCAGAATAGTTGTGGGGATCCAATGAGATAGTAGTTATAAATGTCTATAAACAGTTTTAAATGGTTATAAATGGCCCAATGCCTGGCTTGTGTATTATTATTTTAATTTGTTGAAGACCAAAAAAAAAAATAAAAATAAAATCCCATTTGTTCTTTACCAAATCCTTTCATGGCCTTTCGGAGAATTTCTGCATCCTTTACAGCATCAAAGTTGGCAGCAGGTCGGATGGTTCCCTGAGTACCTTGAGTCATGGCTGCTGGCTGGGAAAAAGAAGTACAAAAATCAAATAGGGCAAGGAAGCTCAATTACATTAGCAAGTTATCCAACTTGTAAGACTCTATATAGTCAGTTCTCCTTATCACACTAACAGGTAAGGGAATGGGAAGAAGGGTAAAAAAAAAAAAAAAGATTCAACTCTAACAGTGGCTATGATTTAAAGATTCAGGGTGAGGGAGTTAGTTCTGGATTTAGAGGGGCACATTTTTGTAAAGATTCTAGATGTTAGCATTAGGAACATTCAGGAAACAAAATTAGCCTCTTCCTAGTATGTTTATCACACTAACAGGTAAGGGAATGGGAAGAAGGGTAAAAAAAAAAAAGATTCAACTCTAACAGTGGCTATGATTTAAAGATTCAGGGTGAGGGAGTTAGTTCTGGATTTAGAGGGGCACATTTTTGTAAAGATTCTAGATGTTAGCATTAGGAACATTCAGGAAACAAAATTAGCCTCTTCCTAGTATGTTCCACTATTCCAAAGAGACACCCTGCAAATTCTGGGTATGGGATGATAAGCTTTTGATCCTAATTAGGCAAGTCATTTAGCCTTTTAATTATTTTTTATTCTAGATGAAGAATATCAAGTAAAATGAGTATTTCTACATACAGAGCAGAACAGAAAAAGAAGATGGTAAATGAAACTGAATCTCTATTATATAGGACTAGCTTTTCTATTCAAGGTTGTAAATTATTTAGTCTGCAAGCGCCTTGGTTTCCATGTTGGTAGAAATAGGGTGGGGTAGAGGAGCAAAAAAGACACTCCTTGCTAGTGGCTAGTGCTTGGCAGAACTCAGCCTAAAAGTGGGACAAAAAAAGCTCCCGATATAGTAGAACATAGATCTCCTGACATAATAAAATAAAAATCTCCTAACTTGCTAAGGAAAGGGCAAGGAGAAACATAATGTGACAACTACTGGGCTTCAGATGAGAAACATTATAACTTTGTTCCTGTGACTTGACTTCATTCAATTCTTTGTATGGGGCTCTGATGACTGAACCCAATATTTTAGTTATGAAAAAAGCACCAACAGAAGAATGCAAAGAAGAAGCTGAGCAGGCAGTCTTTAAAAATTATGAATTAATCTAATACTTGGATAGTTTTATGGGTTTAAAGTTCAAAAGCTGATATGGGTATACCTTTAATATGCTCCCTCTTCCAATCAATCTATGCCCCAAGGTCCTTCTGACACCCGGAGGGCCTCTCTGTAGGCCTTGGGATGTATAGAAAACATCCAAACCCAGAGACCGTCTCCTGGTTTCTCCTCACCCTTCCTCATCACTGGCCCACTTTCCTTTCTCTCTCTGATTACGCCCTTTACACCACTTTTTGTGCAATTTTTCATCAGCAAAATGTTGCAGCCTACTCACCTCCACCACATACGTTTAGGTTGTCCTTCCCCACAAGCTTAAATTCTCACCAACTGTGAATGACTCACAGCCATTTGCCATCATTAGAATAATATGACATTAAAAAGATGGATTTTTGCTTTAGGAATAAGCATGGGAGCATTAAGATCACTATACAGTTACTAAAGGCAATTTAATTCCTTGCCTTTTATTATTTTGAACCCAGCTCACTGTATCCACACCTGGCTATTATAGTGGCAATAAAGCTCCTCTGAGGTAGTAATATCAGTAAATCCTAAGCTTAATATACTGTATATCAGCTTCACAGGGTATCAATTGTGCATTAGTCAGGACAAAAGGTTTTCTGGTGCAGATGCTTTTGAGTAATTCCAGATCTCATCTGGAAGGCCTAGAAATGTGTGGGAGCTTGGGGTAACAGGCATAAGAGCTGCAGACATGAACCCCACAAACATCTGAAGGACCTCGCATCCCTCTTCCATTTGGTCCCTACGCTAGAAATCTCCTCCAGCAAGGGCTCTGTTTGTTCTGGTCTAGCTTTTCCTCCCAAGTTTGTGCTCCTCTTAAAATATCAAAGTCACTGTTTCACAGGGGTAAGGATATAAGAACAGCATACGATTATTAAGGTTTTGGAACCTAAAATATCAATGGGATTACCAAGATAGTTCACAACCAATAGGAATGAAGATTAATGAGGAGACTTCCCCAATTTGGGAAGTTATTGAAGGAAAAAAAAACTATTGTCTACACTCTACGTGTTGACTATTGTCAACACTCTTTTTACAGGAATTTCTAAAACTCTTCCCACCCATTATTACCCAACCAGGAAAGGAAGCAGAAAATGAAACACAATTAAAAGTAGAATGGCTATAAGGCTACCGGTAATTCCATGTCAAGCTCTGATGTATAAAATCAGCCTCTCAACACTGCTCTCAAAGTACCAATGGAAAATGAAAACAACAGCTAGTACTTTAGAGTTGGAAAAGTCCTTTATATATTATCATATTTAATTCCCAGAAAAGCTCTGAATAAAGCAGGAACGTCCCTTTTGAGGAAGTAATTATCAGCAACTAGAGATGTGTCATAGGTAAGTTTGATCTCCTAGAATACAGAGTTAGACAAAAATAACGCAGCACACAAGTCCTGCTCTAATGCCTCACCATGGCATGGCAGGAACTCTGGGTTAATAGCATCAGGCTCAGAAGGAGCAAACTCTGATAGCTCACACTCTTCACTAAGGTAGAAAGGTCCAGCATACAAGGCTCAGTGAAGACTGTCCCAGGGCCAGCCTCGCCAAATGCAGGGAGGTTGCTAATGGATATTTCTGGCCACGGTAAATCTGAACTTGTGATAGCTATCAGTAGAAGGCTTATAAGCTGACAAAATCACAGCTCTCAGAAGCACTGTAGGAAGGACTGCTGTCCTCCTGTCACCAAAAAGTTGGCCGCCAGGTTAATGGATCATTTTAGTCACACCAACTCAACAACCTGCCCAGTAAGACCGATATAGAAGGGGTCCCATCTTGATCCATAGTGGAGTAAATGTAGCCCCTGCAGAGCTCAAGAACAAATAATGTGCTGACTCCCTTCATAGCCCAAAGTAAAATGGTGTAAAACCCAAGAATTTATTAATGTGTCATGAACTGGGCCAGGGGCTGGAGATACAAAGTGAAAAGTGAAATGTCCTTTTACATCTATTGGAGGAGACACAGACGTATCTAAATACATACAAAACAAACACACAGTAATTTGGAGGGGGAAGCACTAATAACTGGAATGGGGAGGATGGATCAACAGATCCTCCACGTAGAAAAGTGGCCCTTGAAAAAAGTCTTGAAGGAAACAGGGAATGCTAGTTAAGTGGAAATGAGAAAGGAGTATGTTCCAGGCATGGAAGAAACCCAGTGCAAAAGTGTGGGGTTGCTGGGAGAGTCTGGCTGGACTGGACAATAGAGTGTAGTAAGGGGAGTAATGTGTATAAGGCTGGAAGGAAGTTTGGGACCAGATGTCAGGATTCTAAAAACCAAACAGAGGAGCTTTCACATGATCCTAGGGCAGGGGTTCTTAACTTAGAATTCACGAACTTATTTTTTAAAACATTTTAATAATTGCATACACACACATACACAAACACACACATGCGCGTGTGTTTGTTTCCTTTGTAATCTTATCTATTTTATATTAGTGCCTTTATAAACATTATTTGGAAAAGGGTTTTACCACACTTATTCCCAACACAAATTAGGTAAAGAGGGTTATTATTCTAGAGGCAGTTAAGAGCTACAGAAATTTCCAGAGTAGGAGAGTAATATGGTCAGATTGTATGACGTGGAACAAGAGAGACAACTGTTTTGGATATAGCAAGAATTACCTTCCTCTCAAATATCCACAAATACTTTAAGACAGCAGGAGAAACTGTCATTCTCCCCTCTGTCATTCTTCCTCTCACACTATTTACTATTACACTAGTATACACTGTTATACTTTTGCTGTCATTGTTGTTATACTCAATGAGTCATGTTCAACTCTTCAGTTTTCTTGGCAAAGATACTGGAGTGATTTGTCATTTCCTTCTTCAGCTCATTTTACAGATGAGGAAACTGAGGGAAATAGTGTTAAATGACTTGTCCAGGGTCACACGGCTAGTAAGTGTCTGAAACCAGCTTTGAACTCAGGAAGATGATTCTTCCTGACTCCAGGCCAGGTTCTCTGTCCGCTAGGGTGCCACTTAACAGGCCACAACAGTATGCTACAGCCCACAAAAGCCCCATGCTCTGTCTGCACTGGAGTTAAAAACAAAATAGAACCACCGAATGCTGGAGGCAGAAAGAGGCTTGGCCATGATTCACTCCAACCCACCAGTCATTACAGATGTCCCCTGTGGGACATCTTGGAGTGATAGTCATAGCCAGGCTCCATGTCTCAACATTTTCATAATGGGATGCTCATTACTTTACAAGGCAATCCACAGAAGAAAAAGTCATGAATGTGGAGCCATAAAATGTGGATTCCAATTCCACCTTTGGAATTTACCATCTGGTAGATCCTGAGCTAGGGACTATTTCACCGCTTGGAGTCTCCTCACTATAAAATTATAAAATTATGAGACCTCCAGGTCCCTTCCAGTTTGAAACCCTATAAGCCCATAATTATTGGGAAGTTCTTTAGGTTGTACCAAAATCTGGATCCCTGTAAGTTCCACCAACTGGACAGAGAGATCCAGTGATCCAGTTTTTGCCTTCTGCTTCCCTGGATCATTTCAAGTTCCAGTTTCTTATTCCAGTCCCTCCTCCACTCAGTTCTGATCATATCACTCTACTTTACTCAGGAAATTTAAGTGGTTCCCCATTACCTGCAGGATCAAATACAAAATGCTCTGTCTGCTACTCAAAGAGCTTCATAACCTGGCCTCTTCCTTCTTTTTCAGTCTTCTGACATTTTATATTGCCTATTCTGCGATGCGGTAACGTAGGTTTCTTTGCTTTTCCTAATCTTTTCCCAATTCTGAACATTTTCAGAGGCTGTTCCCAACGCCCAGAATGTTTTTCTTTCTCAGTTCTGCTTCCTGATTTAACACTAAGTACTACTAACCTTTTCCTAGTCTTCCTTAATGCTAGTGACTTTCTTTTGGGAATATTTCCTGTGTATCCTATTTACCTCATTTGTAGGCAGTTGTTTACATAGCTGTTTGCATAGTATTGCACACACACACACACACACACACACTCTTGGCCTTTTAAACTGTGAGTTCTTTTAGGACAGGGATTGTTTCAGATTTTGTATCTGCCTGGTTTAGCACAATGCCTGGTACAGGATAGGGCTTAGTAAGTGCTTGCCGACGACTTCCCTGGACTCGTCTGATACTTCCTTGTGTAGATGTCCTAGGATCTTAAAGGCTATGCGAGGGGACACAAGAGTGGGGAAGGTCCCACCTCGCCAACAGAACTTCACACATGAGTCTGGTGCCGGACTGTGCCCCAGGTGAGATCTAGTGCAGCAATACTCGGAAAGACTCATCACTCAGAGGGCAGGTCAGTCTGGGCCCAATAGCAGCTCCTGAAGCTTACCTATTCAGGTGGGGAAAGCTGCCAAGGGGTTGGTAGAGAGAATACCTGTTCTGAAGAAAGAATAGCTCTTTTGAAGTGACGGTGTATGCTTTAGATTGTTGTTATTGTTTGGTTGCCATAACACAACTCTAATAAAACCTCAGGGTTTTGCCCATGGATTGATCTGTTGCCTAGTCATTCTTCCCTTGTATTATACATTCTACAGCCACATGTAGGACTATATCCTTTCCTCTATTAAACAAGATTTGGCCAGATGTTTCAGGCTGGAAAGGACTCTCTGAATCCAAATTCTGTCATTCAATTCATCAGTTTTTGTATTAGCAACTCCATCATTAATTTAATTGACAAATATGTCGTCTACACGTTAAATGAAGTCAATGATATAAACCAACTTATTTTGTATCTATTGACTTATCAATATACTCATGCAGATTTTCTTTTGAAATGAAAGAGTAACAAATGATCTTTTGCAGAGACACAAAGGAAAGCATAAAAAGGCACATAAGAAAGAAGAATAATTCTGGAGCATAATACTTCAAAGGGCCTTTAGTGCATATAAAAAGCCTTACTCACTTCACTGTTATAATCCAAAGAAATAGGAGAGAAAACAGGACAGGAAGGAAAGAACTCAGGACTGATCTGAAAGAACAGATGAAGTTTATAAAGCAGAATGGAAGCACATAATCATCCTTCTGGGAATAGTACCAGAAGAATCTAAATTCCCACAAACAGCCCAGTTATCCAAGTTTCAAGGTTATGTTATTATGTCTAAAAAATGTAAATTTGATGAATACTTTAAGCCTTGCCACAGCTCCTGTGAAGTAGACACAGGTCAGAACCATAACAGGGCGCCCGGGGCTTTGCTCTACATGCTGACATTCTGGGGGGTAAACAGTTCCCACCCTCCACCTCCTGCTAGGTCCAGAAGGCTGAAAGGCCAGCTTTCTCACCCAGCCTGGGGACCGTCATTCCACCCCTTCACCCCAGCTTCTGTGGCCCTCACAACCCTCTCCAAAGAAGGACACCCTCCCAAGGAGTTGGAGCAGGCTGTACTCATCCCCATCCCCAGGTGAGCCAACGGACCTGGGAACCCACTGAATGGTAGCGGAGAAGGGGACAGAGTGCCCCCATCACACCCCCAATAAACTCCATGCAAGCTCTCCCCCTTCTGCCCTCCTGGAAACTGAGAGCCTTCTTGGAAGAAGGAGGAAAGATCACTTCCCTGAATGGGGAGTCAGAGGACATGAACCTCAAATGTTACTGACTGTCTGTGCTACACTGGGAGTGTCTCTGCATCTCTCCGAGTCGGCGTTCTGATTTGTAAAATGAGAGCAAGGCCCCTTCCTGCTCTGAATCTAGGATCCTAGAACGGGTGCAGAACCTCTTCCTTTCCAGTTCCTTTTGTCTTGTGAAGCTCTGCCCCGATAGAGGGACCTGTGTGGTCAGACCTCGGGCCGAGCTCAAATACAGCCTTGGGACCTACTAGCTGTGTGACCCTGGACATGTCACTGAACCTGTCTGCCTCAGTTTCCTTGACTGTAAAATGGAGAGAACAATAGCACCCATCTCTGGCGCCTGTTCCCTTCCCTTCTACCTTCTTCTTGGCAGCCGCTTCTTCTCTCACATGCTCTGGCACATGGAACGGGGGAGCGAACCTTTACCTGGGACACCATCGCTCAGAAGCTTACCTCTCCTCCTTTAATATTCACTTCCTGACCAGATTTTTGTTGCTGTCATCTATGTACCTCCAGCGACTCTTCTTGCCTCCCTACATATTTCAGACCCGGCTCACAGGTTTTCCCCATCTGGCCTCCCACTTTCTCAAACACCTCATGTCTTCTGCCTCCAAGCTATCTTAATCACACAGAAGAGCTTGGATTTTTCTCTGCCCTCTCCTGCCCAAAGAAATTGTCCCGTATGTAAGAATTCCTAGTTCCTCTGGGGAGAGAGAGTGTTGCTACCCCCATTTGACAGATAAGCAACTGAAGCACTGAGAGGTTAAATATCATGTCTACGGTCACACAGTCTACATGTGGTAGAATTGGAATTCAGAGCAAAGCCCGGTGTAGTCTCTTTTGAATCATAC
Organism: Sarcophilus harrisii; assembly: GCF_902635505.1. Lineage (NCBI taxonomy): Eukaryota > Metazoa > Chordata > Mammalia > Dasyuromorphia > Dasyuridae > Sarcophilus > Sarcophilus harrisii. The sequence goes on along the minus strand of NC_045427.1, from coordinate 612,951,617 downwards.
AGCATTAAATCTCCAAGAGAGACTTTCAGTAGGCATCTATCTCATTATCCAGCATTATTACCATGACAGAAAATGGAGCTGTACCTGTGACTTCACTGCTACAGAGAACTCCCAAATAAGGAAACTCCCTCTACCAACACTTTCCTGGTACTTATGGAGAGGTGCCTAAGTTCCAGAGAGGTCAAGAAACGTGACTAAGATCACACAGCCAGTTTGTATTTGAATCCAGTTCTTCCTGCTCCTAAGGCTGACTCACTCTCTGCTATCCACCAACGCTCTCTCGTCTCTACCTGTGATCACTTCCCAACAGATACATCCTGTCCTCCTGACCTGGTTCACTTTTGCCTTAGCAAAATTATGAGGATCCCACATCTAACTGGTCTAGGATGGTATGATCTGACCCGCATGAATATGTTTACAACTGAGTCTCTGTAGATACCCCAATTTTTCTATATTGTAAACCTGTCAATGGCAGCAGAACAATATTATTTTTTGCTATTCCCCAGTTACCCTTCTGCTGGAAAGGGCAAGTCCCAAAATACCTGATTAGGGTAAGGAGCAGGAGCTTGGCCACTAGGATACTGGGAAGGAACTTGTCCTCCGGGAAACCCACCTACAAATTAAAAAAAATAAACCATATAACAACTCTTTAAAAATGGGTTGCTCTTCCAAATTACATTGATGTGTTTTTACATGCAATGGGGAGAAAATAAAACAGTAAATAAACTAAATAATTAAACAAAAAAGAACCCCTTAGGGGAAAAGTACATTGGTTATTATATATCTTGTATAGTGGTAAAATCAGGGTTATAATTACACACCAAAGTAATGTTGGGTTTTGTTCATTTGTTTGTTTTGGAATATGCTAATTGAAACTCCTTATCAATCTGTTCCTGAACTATGTGCTATATGAATTCAATGCTCCATTGAGTCCATGTCCTCAAGAATTAATGCTTTTAAAATAATGGTTTGGACATGCATACTTATTTTGTATTTAATTTATACTTTAACATATTTAACATGTATTGGTCATCCTGCCATCTAGGGGAGGGAGTGGGGGGAAGGAGGGGAAATATTGGAACAAAAGGTTTGGCAATTGTCAATGCTGTAAAATTACCCATGCATATAACTTGTAAATAAAAAAACGATTAAAAACAAAAAAAAAGAATTAATGCTTTTCAGGACAGCCAGGTGGCACAGTGGGATAAAACACTGGCCTTGAAGTCAAGAGGACCTGAATTCAAAATTCAGCCTCAAACATTTAACACTAGCTATGTGACCATAAGCAAATCACTTAACCCTGATTACCTCACCAAAAAAAAAAAAAGGAATTAATACTTTTCTCCAAACTCTGGATGAAATCTTAATTTTATATGAGGAAAGATCTAGATTATTATTTTTTTTGGTCAAAGGATGGAGGGAAATAAGTATTGAAGGAAAACCAACTAGGCAGTTTGTATTAAAGTTGAGAGATAGTTTGTTTCTAAACTTGGAAATGTTTTATTTGTTTTTTTTAATAGAAAACTAATTTGACTCTCATTTATTAAAAATTCAAAATTAAAATTTTAGAGCAGTTCATAAGCCTATGCACTATGCTAAAAAAAAAGTTTTAAAGGTTCACTTGAGATATTATAACCTTGACATATATTGATGTCCATTTAAAAATTTTCAAATTAACTATTTCTAGCCATATGAAAAGATGCTCCAAATCATTATTAATCAGAGAAATGCAAATTAAGACAACTCTGAGATACCACTACACACCTGTAAGATTGGCTAGAATGTCAGGGAAAGATAATGCGGAATGTTGGAGGAGATGTGGGAAAACTGGGACACTGATACATTGTTGGTGGAGTTGTGAATACATCCAGCCATTCTGGAGAGGAATTTGGAACTATGCCCAAAAAGTTATCAAACTGTGCATATCCTTTGATCCAGCAGTGTCTCTACTGGGCTTATATCCCAAAGAGATACTAAAGGAGGGAAAGGGACCTCTATGTGCCAAAATGTGGCAGCCCTGTTTGTAGTGGCTAAAAACTGGAAACTGAATGGATGCCCATCAGTTGGAGAATGGCTGAATAAATTGTGGTATATGAATGTTATGGAATATTATTGTTCTGTAAGAAATGACCAGCAGGATGATTTCAGAAAGGCCTGGAGAGACTTACACGAACTGATGCTGAGTGAGATGAGCAGGACCAGGAGATCATTATACAATTCAACAACAATACTATATGATGATCAGTTCTGATGGACCTGGCCATCTCTAACAATGAGATCAACCAAATCATTTCCAATGGAGCAGTAATGAACTGAACCAGCTACGCCCAGAGAAAGAACTCTGGGAGATGACGAAAAACCATCACATTGAATTCCCAATCCCTATATTTTTGCCCGCCTGCATTTTTGATTTCCTTCACAGGCTAATTGTACACTATTTCAGAGTCTGATCCTTTTTGTACAGCAAAATAAACGGTTTGGACATGTATCCTTATTTTGTATTTAATTTATACTTTAACATATTTAACATGTATTGGTCATCCTGCCATCTAGGGGAGGGGGTGGGGAGAAGGAGGGGAAAAATTGCGACAAAAGGTTTGGCAATTGTCAATGTTGTAAAATTACTCATGCATATAACTTGTAAATAAAAAGCTATTAATAAATAAATAAAGATTTTCAAATTAAAAAGAAATATTTAGGTTATAATTCAAAATAATGTGGTATAGCCTTTTGTTTGGTTACAGTAAATACCTACCTGGGATTTGTATCTGTCCTGGTCCACCAGCATAGGATTGGACTGGGGGTTGTGGGTAGCCAGAAAAACCAGGTGCACCTGGTGGGACTCCAAATCCTTGGCCTGGAGAAGCTGTAGAGAGATAAGTTTAGTAATTATTATAATAAAAGTTGTAATTTCAGAGAAAACATTGAAAAATTAATGACCAAAATGCATTCTAAGCAAGAATTATACATAATCAGTATTCATCCTATCAGTTAAATGAAATTTAAAGTGCTACTAATTGATAAATTTAATTACCACATCATTGTGCTTTGTTTTTTAAATACCATATACAAAGATATATGCATGTATATGCGTAAATCCATACCTACATGTTTATTTTAATCATTTTCTTTGCTAATTTGACTCTACATTTTTAAAACATGGATTCTTAAACCTTCTATTCCATCAAACTGAGCCCTATGAAGGCAGGGTCTATTTTTGCTTTTTTGGTATCTTTGGTGTTTAGCACCAAAGTTGTCTTTGGTGTTTGCCACATAGTGGGTGCTTAATAAATGCTTGTTGACTAACTGAGGTCTGTGAAGTTAAAATTTTTTTGATATATTTCAATATAATTGATTTTCTTTGTCATCCTCTATCCTTTATTTTATACATTTAAGAATATGATCCTGAAAAGTCCCTGTTTTCATACCAAAGGGAGTATATGTGACATTCAAAAAGGACTTTGGAACCGTTGCTTTAGACAATGGTGTCTTGAAGCTTCTACCTAAAGCCTTCATTCTAAAGATCAGGTCTGTTTTATTGGAAACTGATGCTTCTTAAGATCTATTAAAAATTATAATAAAAGAAGGAAAAGAAATTGCTCTTTTACCATGAACATTGTGCTAATTTTGCTCCCAACAATGTTGAAGTCAGTCTCTACTCTGACTGCTCTTTAGGAATCCCTATCCCACATTTATTCTCCCCAGAGTCCTACTCAGGTGCTAAGTTCTCCCTCTAATTTTTTTTTGAGCATTCAGTCTCTCTCTTCTGTTCCTATTGCATTCTATCATGGATTAATAATTCACCCAAATGACATTATTTTCTTATCAGACTGTAATAAAACTGGAGGGAAGGGACCGTCTTGCTTTTCTACTTTATATACTCGATATCTGAATGAAAGTGACAGCTTGACCACAAACAGGAAAGAAGGGAATGGGGAAAATAAGGAATCTAGGACTCTACTCCTACATCACCACAGCCAAGGTGTAGAACTTACCTCCAGGGTAAGAGGGGGCTCCTCCTGCTGGTGGGGCACCAGGATACCCTCCGGAAGCAGGGTAACCTGGGTAACCTCCTGGTCCGGGGAAACCACCAGTTGGTGCTGGAGGATAGGCACCTCCTCCCATTGGGGGAAAGCCAGTAGGATAAGGATACTGACCAGCAGGAGGTGGAAAAGATGCCTCCTGACCTGCAGGCTGAGAATCAGAAAATCACCAAGTGACTCTGTGCTCAAGTAAAGCCGAGACATTTAAAAAGAATATGAGAAATGTAAAAACCCTGGCAACTTTCTTAACAGAACAACAGACACCTCCTACACTCATGTTTGAGGATAGACCAGAAGCCTATCAAGATTAGGTCAAAAATAATCATCTTGGGACCAGCAAGTGATCAATTTTTCTCATGCTTCAGTTTTTCCACCTGAGGCATAAGAGCCAAGGTTCTTTGCTATGGTTAGGGTATCTTCTGGCATTGGTTCTGACTTTTTGGACTTCAAAACCTTGACCTTTTGCTGGATCCTTCTCTATTCCCCTTCTTCTTCCTTTTCCCCTTCTCTACTTACCCTATTTTTCATCTTCCTTTTGTGTATTTTCCCAGTATCAGAATGTAAGTTCTTTAAGGATAGGGGCCATCTTCCTTTTTTAGCTTGTAGCTTGGCATGGAGCCTTACATACATTAAGTATTTAATAAATACCTGTTTCCTTCTTTCTTTCCATTGAATATAGTCCTGGGGAAAAAATAGTTTTCATATCCCCCAAATCTAAAAATACAATATTAGGATCCCTCTCTCCTCCAGAGTAATAAAGAAGGAATTCTAGAGCTTGTACTGAAGAAAGAACCTCCCTTCCTTCTTTCTTTACTATTTTTAGTGGCTAGGGGAAGTGGAAAGGAGAAATATACACTAATTTGAAAAATTAAATAGTAATTGTTTAAAATAAATAACATTGATGATAATACTTAATAATTAATATTGTTAATATAATTAAGTTAAAATTAAATAATTATTTTTAAGAATGAAAACACTATAATAAAGGTCAAAAGTTCTAGTTCTGACTCTGTATGGCCTCAGATAAATCATTTCACTTTTCTAGATTTTGCAAACTTGGAAGTTGAACTAAGATTCTCTGCTTTGGTGGGAATAGTTGCCCCAGGGTTGACAACTATGGACACAATCATGACTCTCATCTCTATCAGATGCATGCATGGCGGCAAATGTGTTTCCCATCAGAATACAACATCCTAAATTCTCTTTTTGCTCTTGGCGGTTGGCAAGTCTACCCTTGGTGTGAAGCTGAAATGTACAAGGTCAGTCCTATTCATTCTTTTAGGAATATAAACAGTCCTTAATATCCCAGAAAGCCACAGGATGGAAAATGACAAGCCCATTTATAAAAGTGATCACAAACCCTCAACTATTACTGAACCACTAGGAAGGAGTCTTTTAAGTTCCCTATGATACAAAGGGTTTTGTCAAGATCCTTTCATGCTTGTTAATAAAAAAGAAATGATCTGGAAGAAGTTTGACTCTCTTCTCTATCACCCCCTCCCCATCCTCTGGTAGTGATACTTACAGGATATCCAGGGAATGCTGGGTAGCCTGTAGGAGGGTATCCTGGGTAAGACATTCTGTAAAAAAAGAATTTTTCTCTGTAGTTTCTTAGAAGGTATAAGATCTCTAGAAACACATAGGCTTGGATTGGGTTTTGTTGTTTTTATGAAGAAACACATTTTTCTTTCAAAACTCTGGACGTTTCATAAAAATTTAGCCAGCCTCAAGCTCCAAGTGCAAGGGTAGCATGAGAGTCTCAGCTATGTAGTGAGAATGAGAAAGCCCAAATTCATAGATCATAGAATCATAGATATAATGTCTGTATTGGATAAACACTACAAATGTTCAACAGTTAATCCTAGAATTAAACAAGGAAATGAGCAGACTGGATTATTTTAGAAAATTGTCAAGTTCCCTTATCAAAACCAAACTTCTCCCATAAATAAAGTATATCTTGGAATATTAAAAAAAGAAAAGAAAAAAACAACTCTGGACATTTAAGCTAAATTGTATCTTTGGGATTAGGGCTCAACCTCAGTTTCCTCATCTGTAAAATATCGATTGTAAGGTCCTTGAAGTCTGGAATTCTATGAAAACTGAGGATACAAATTTATTCTATAGCTGACTCTCCATTATTTACATTTAATGGAGGAATAGTTGTCTATAACAGCAATAATTTCTTTTCTAGAGCTGTGATTTCGTAAGTAGAAACTGGGAGTTCCTCTGTAGGGAGAAAAATTCTTTTTAGTAATACAGATCAACCACTACTTTGCAAGTTAAAGGTTTTAAGAAAGATTAAGTGACTTGCCCAGGACCACATAATCAAGATCTATCAGAGCAAAGATTGAAACCCAGAATCCCTGGGAACCAGCATATGCCTTTTATCAATTACACTTGCTACTTCTCAACTCTGAAATAATTTATGCAATATTTGACATTGCAAATATCAGAGAATATTTTGACAGTAGATTTGCTTCCCTGCTTATCTTTGGTTGAGAGTAATACTGGAATTATTTTAAGAACTTTCTTCTCACATCCCAAATGATGACAGAAGGGAGTTTTCTGGTTGCTAGAGGCAGGGAGATAGCCATATGTGAATTGCCCACTATGTGATCCTTTATGCCAAAGAAAAGTTACCACTGTTTCTGGAAAAGGAACACCAATAGGTTGCCCTGTGGCTCCATTCAGCATCCCTTCACCTCCTCCCAACAAAACACTCTCCTCTTCCTTTCATTCTTTTATGTGTTCTCTCTTCTCCTAGGATATAACTTCTTTGAGGAAAAGCAGGGTTTTTTTTGTGTTGTTTTAACTTTTCTATTTGTCTCTCTGGGGTCTGGAATGTAGCAATCACATAATTAATGCCATCCTTTCATTCATTCGCCATGCAGAAAACTTTATTTTCCTTGAAGTTTAACAATATTTCCTTTTTTTTTTTTTGCATTTGTTTATCTCCACCTACCTCAAACTAGCACAGCACTGGGCAATATTAGGTGGTTTAAAAGATGTTGTTTAAACATAGCATTTTCACTCTTTTTGTTATTATTTGCTTGTATTTTGTTTTCTTTCTCATTTTTTTTGTTTCCTTCTTGACCCGATTCTTCTTGTGCAGCAAGATAATTGTATAAATATGTGTATATATATATACATATATATACACATGTATATATATGTATATATATACACATATATATACATGTGTATATATATATATATATATATATACACATACATATATATATTGGACTTAATATATATTTTTAACATATTTAACATGTATTGGATTACCTGCCATCTAGAGAGGGGATGGGGAGAAGAGGATAAAAATTTAGAACAGGTTTTGCAAAGGTCAATGTTGAAAAATTATCTATGCATATGCTTTGTAAATAAAAAGCTTTAATAAAAATTTTTTTTAAGCTGTTTAATGAACAAATGAAAGGTTGGAATGGCAAAAGGTCTAAATTATTAGTTCATACTAGTATGGTGAATTAAACTCATGACTATTTCTCCCCTTAAGCTCCAACAAATTCCCATTTTCCTTCATTAATGGTCTCCTAAGTTTCAATCATCTTTGATCCATCCTGTTCCTTCATTCTCTATAGACATCCAGTCATCTGTTCTCCTTTCAAAAACATAGCCATTCCTTTCAACCTTTCCATTTCCCTTACTACTTCACTAAATGCAGGTCCCTGTTACGTCGTGTCTAGGTAACAAGACTCATCTGTCTGTCGACTTTTTCATCTGTCCAATTTATGTGGCTTCTGCCATTAGATTAATCTAAGACAGTGTTTTCATCATGTCACTCTCCAGTTTGAAAGCCTTGAATTCTATTAATAGCCTAAAGGCTCAAGTACACACTCCTCTCCCTGGCATTCAAAAGGTCCTACATAATTGGCTCTGCCTAGCCTAGCCTAGCCTGCCTAAGCTCATTACATGTTGACTGACCGATGTGAACCCTCAGCTTCACTGACTCAAGAAACAAAATGCTTATTGCTGCTCTTGAGACCTTATTCATGCTATTATCATCAACTTAAAATGTTTCCCTTTCTTCTCTATTGTTCAAATTCCACTTATCTTTTGAAGGTCCATTTCAAATCCCACATCCTCTGTCTAGCCTTCCCTGGCTGATCATGTCCACTTAGCTTCTGTACCATTTATCATTTGTCATGTTTTTTACTAATTATTTTTGAATGTGCACATTAATCTTAACTAATCCTAGCAGATTGTAAACTCTTCACAATGCTAAACAAAATAGGAACTCAATTAATACTTGCTGAATGGGTTGCAATCAGCATTGCTGAAGGGACTACACATATCATGAGATATCAGATCCACTTGAACATTGAAGAATATAAATTTTCAGGGCCCAGGACATCATTTCCACTATTAGGACTTTACTCTCTGCTCTTTATTTACTAGGTTATTTCTTTCTTTAAAACAGGGGCTCTTAGCCTGGGGTTCATGAACCTGTTTCTAAAAATATTTCGATATTGTATTTCAACATTAGTTTTTTTTTTTGTTTTGTAATCCTCTATGCCTTATTTTATAAAAGAGGTCCAAGGGCTTCACTAGACACTGCCAAAGGGATTCTCGATTCAAAAAAGATTGAGTCACCTCCCCTTCTGCCCTTTTAAGAATTTTAAAATAGTAGAAAAAAGCATAGGTATCAGGCATCCTGAATTTTTGTTTTTTTGTGGTGTACTTTTGAGGAAGTGGATTTGAGGCCATCAGGAGGTACCATGTACACTTCACAACTGGCTTGAGCAAATGTAAACTCCTGAGTGACTAAGCAAATCACTTAACTCAGCTCCAGCAAGGCCCCAAGGAGTTATTCAACTCCACTAGGCCTACAACACAGTTCTGGCAACATCCACTTTCACAAAAGAAGGGGGAAAATACCCCTGTCCCCCCAAATCATCTCCACCCCATGAGTCAGTCTGACAAGGGAGTGGATTTCTCTCAGAGCCTCACATATGTGGCAGGATGCCCAGTAATGAGGCAGCTGCGGTAAATGTATTAAACAAATGAATCCATGCTCAACAAGAAGGGTAAAGAAGAGTGTAAAGCCCCCTCCCCATTGAGACTGCTTTCCAACACTGGGTGGGAAAAACATTTAAATAAATGCGTTGGATGCTTGGGGTTGCCTCTAAGCACAAAGTATATCCGGGAGCCAAAGGCTTGCCTGACCCCCAAGTCTTTCTTGAAATTCTCAGCATTCATCAGTCCTTGAAGGAAAAATATTAGGGTGAGTGTGGTTCATTAACAGCCATTATCAATTTAGGAGAGATTAGATATTAATTTGATACTTGCCAGAAGCAAGGTCCATAGTGGCCAAGCTCCCTCCTAGTTCTTTTTGGTGGTCTTTTTGGCTTCCCTACAGGGGACTGGTCCCACAAAGGTGCAAACTGTCATTCTTTCCTGTTGCTGCTTAAAATACTAAGAATATCTGGAACCCTCCTTGAAGTCTCACCTTTCAAAGCGTCATTTTCAGGATTTAAAAATGGAGAATTTTGTCTCAGCGCTCTAGTAGCGGCTCAGATTTGTTCCTATTTTCTACTTCCCTGGAAAAAGCTTTCTCCCCCTCCCCCAGCTGGGGAGGGCCTTGTTTAGGTTCAGTTCCAAACCCGTCTCCAACCAGCCAGCGAACACGAGGTGGAAGTGAGGGAGCTCCCTCCGGAGAGAGGGGTGGGGTGGGGCCTTGACCCTGGGGAGGATGCGGCCTTGACCCTGGGGAGGACGCGGCCTTGACCCTGGGGAGGACGCGGCCTTGCCCCCTGGGGAGGACGCGGCCTTGCCCCCTGGGGAGGACGCGGCCTTGCCCCCTGGGGAGGACGCGGCCTTGCCCCCTGGGGAGGGCGCGGCCTTGACCCTGGGGAGGACGCGGCCTTGACCCGGGGGAGGATGCGGTTCTCTGCCGTCCCAGCGGACAGCCAGTCTGCGTCTTTCAGACGGAGACGTTTGGGGGGCTCCATTCAAGCCCTCCGGCGCGCGGAGGAGGCCCCAGCCAGGGCGGAGAAGGACCATCTCCGGCCCCTTGTCCCCGAGCTCTCAGAAAGCCTGGCAGGATCCCCCCGGAGGCCGGCCTCGGCGACTTTCGGAGAGGCCGGTGGGCGCGGGAGGGGGGCCCGGGAAAGGGCTGCTGTCCGGGGCGGTCCTGGGGCGGCTGGCGGAGACCGTCCTGTCCCGGCAGTCCCAGGCTGCGGGGGGAGGCGGGAGAGGGATTTGGGCAGCCCTGGGGGAGTGGGAGGGGGTGTGGATCGGGGGAGAGAAGATCCCCCCACCCCCACCCCGACCTCTCACTTAGGGCTCCCACCTTCCTGATCGGGAGGGTGGGGACCCAAACGCCGAATGGAACTAGGGAGGAGGGAGTGACGCAGCAGATCCCGGACCCCGCCCGCCCGGGGCTATGGGTCCGCCGCCCCATTCCGAGGCTGGAAGCTGGACTGTGGGCTGGTCTCAGGAAAGGAGGGGCGAGAGGGGAGGATGCGGAAGGAGCGCAGAAGGGAAGGGGAGGGGGCAGGAGGGGAAAGCGCCGAAGGGGAAGGGGAAGGGGAAGGAGGGGGAAGAATAAGAAACGGGAGAAGAGGAGGAGGGAGAGAGGGAGGGAGGGAGACGGCGGGAGAGGCGAGGAGGGGGTAGAAAGGGTAGGAGGGGACTGGAGGGGGTAGGAGGAGGCAGGAGGGGAAGGGTCCCGCTCCCACCTCACCGCGTCCCCCACCCCAGCACCTCTCCACACCTCCGCCCCCACCGCCTCTCCTACACCCGAGGGGAGCGGCCCGGGCTCGGCCCGGGCCAGCGAGGGGAGGGGGGCAGCCGAGGCTCCTCACCTGCCCGCAGAGTAGCCCAGCCGCGCCACTGCCCCTGCTGGCCCGGCCCGCAAGATGGAGCCGGGGGCGGGGCCGGGATAGGGGGCGGGGCGGGGCCTGGCCCGGGAGATAGAGCTTGGGGTGCGGCCCCCCTTTCTCCCCTTGGCCCGGGGGCGGTGGCCGCAGAGCCTCGGCCCCACCCTCTCGCGTCCCCGTCCCTGAGAGTGGCCCACCTAGTCCTGTCCCGCACCCCCCGCACCCCAATATCCCCTACACCCCCTCCCTCCGCCTCTGGGGCCGCGGTCCGGCCAGGGCCGCAATTCTCCTGGGCTGCGGCATCTCTGCCCCTCCTTAGGAAGGCACCGGCGCCCCTAACCCTTCTCTTGCCGTTACCGCACCCACACGAATCGTCTGTGTCAGTTACGTCCGTGTGACCTTGGTAATGTCATCGTCTTCCCCAGCTTGTTTCTTCCTCTGTAAAGCGAAGGAGTTGGAATCAAAAGCCTTTCAAGTCCCTTCCAGCTCTACTTGTTTGAAGATAGCCGAAACCTTAGGTTTTCGGGGTCACTCATGTTTTAACTGAAAGAGGGTCTGAAAAATAAACAATTTTCCTCAGACCGTTTCCTTCCTATACGTGAAATATTCTCCCTCATCATCCCAGGCACTCTTCTCCAGGATACCTCCCTCCTTTTGAGGTTTCATAGCCCCCTGCTTTTAACTTACAAACTTTAATTTTTTTTTTCATCTTCCCGCGCTTTTACCCTTCTATCAGGGTTAAAAAAAAAAAAAAAGCTCAAGGGCTGGGACATGAAGTAAGCCTTAGACAACATTGAGAAATGTTTAATTTGTAGTGTGGGAAGTAGGGGAATTAGAGAAGCTAGGTCAATCCCCTTACAGCTCCCTGGATCTGTTAGCTCCCTTACCTCAAATAAGGAGGCTGGGCTAGAGTCCCCTCCAGTGTCCCTTTAAATCTGTATCGATATGAACGAACCAGGCAAACAGCAGTTACTGCTACTGCATACGCCACAATTTTCTAAATTGTGTTGTCTCTAGCTCCATCTTTATTATTCTCAACCTGGCCATTTGCACTCAGCTCATTTCCAATTCCTTTCCCCAAGAGAACTGTGGACTTTACACCTGAAACCACTCTGGGCTGCTCGGGGTCGACTTCGGCCTTTCTCTTGGCCAGATCTTGGCCAGCACAGCATTTCCAGGCCATTAACATGCCCTGCTTTCATGCGTTGTCCTCCCAGGGGAGAATGCAAGGTCCTCATTGGCTGTCTTGTTGGTAATTTAACCCCCGATGCTTAACATGCTGCCATTGCACATAGTAACCTTAATGTTTTATCATCTCTCTGTCGCATCTTTTTTCCCCATCGATCATCTAAATACTAAGCTTCGCTTATCACCTCTATGCAGTATAGTCTTAAAATTTCTATCTCCCGCTCTCTGTGGAGAATCAGTCCCAAAGTTCCAACCGCCTGCTAGACATCAGAATTCAAGACCCAGCCAATATCCTCCTCCTCTGGAATTTGGATTCCAATTTCCTGGACTTCTATGGCCTCTAAATCTTCCTCTCGACTTTTCCAATTCCAACTTTGACATCTCTGTAGTTTAGCTCTTCTTAGGAACCTCCATCCGAAAGGTTTCATTGGACAGACCCACACCAACCACACTTGCCTCTAAACAGGCTCAATTGTTCCACCTTGCCCACTGAGAATAGCAACTCTCTCCTTTTCAGTTTCCCCTTTATGTGTCTCTCCCCACCCCACGCCACTCGAATGTAAGTTCCTTGAAGGCAAGAATTTTATTTGTATTTGAATTCCCAGTGCTTACCATAGTGTTAGGTATTGGGAGTCTCTAATGCTTTATCTAATCTTAATTTCTCCAAAAATAACTCCTTCATTTTCTAATGGTCCCACCATTTTTCTTTTCCAGTCAACCTCTCAGAACCTGGTTTGATTCTTCTTTTACTCCTCTCCCCCCAACAAATTCAATTAGCTGCCAAGTCACACTTTCTCCATGATGAATTTCAGCTGTCTTTTCATTCTCAGCCTCATCACCACCACCCTGGTTCACATTTTCAATACCTATTTCCTTAGACTATTGCAATAGCTCATCCAGTTTTTCCTCTCCAAACCATTTTACAAAGCAGCCAGATTGATATTCCTTTAGCAAAAATCTGATTGTGTCATTATCCTACTCCCCACTGACTACTAAAGTATTTAAATTTTAGTTTGCTCTCCCCATTTGATCCCCAATGTACCTTTCTAGACTTTCAATTAATCTTATGTTCTACATGCTAGTCAGGTGGAATAATATAGTAGAAAAGGTGGATTTTTAGGCAGAAGACCTGGTTTTCAATCATAATTATTTACTACTTGTGTGGTTTTGAGCAGATTATTTAACCTTTGTGGTCTTAGTTCCCTGAACTATTAACATTAAATGGGTGGTCCAGATTAGAGGATCTGATGGTAGAAATGTTAAATCCAATAAATGTATATACATTTATGTAATTATCATGCTGCACAAGGAAACAAGTGTATAAAAATAAAATGCATGAAGTTCAGACACCCCTAACCCTGTCCTCAAAAGCATTCATGAATAGATTTTTTTTTTTGGGAGGGGGGGGTCTGTGAGCTTGGATGAACAAAAATGACATTTTTTTTTTTTACTAATTTCTAAACCAAAATTTTTTATCTTCATTAAAAATTATTCTGAAAAGAGATCTACAGGTTTCACCAGACTACCAAAAAGAATCTACAAAATAAAAAAAAGGCTAAGAATCTAGGGTCTAAATGGTCTCTGAAAACCTTCCATCTCTAATTTCTCCAAGATCTACGATTATCCCCTGTTCTATAACCATGGCCTGGATGATCCCACTTTGATACCTTTGCTATCATTCTCTCTACTTGGGACACACCATTCTCTGTGCCTTTCTAAATTTTACCCATTCTTGAAGCTTTGCTCCATGAAACCCTCTCTCCCAAAAGATGTTTCATTTTATTAGCATGTATCAGTTTCATGATGTTTGTTTTTTTAAAAACTGTAAGTTTTTCCAAGTACTGGGATCCTGTTCTGTTCCTCTGCACGTGTCACTGCATTCTGAGCAGACCACAGTAGCTCAATCAATATTTTATTGAGTAAGAGGTAGCATTACATTCACCCACTTGGGATGTGAAATGTGCTGAGAGGAAGTGGAGAGCTCTAAAGTGAGAGAGCCCAGCTGAAAGGAAGACCCAGGAACCTCCCGAGCTCCACAAAGAAGAGCTGGGATGAGAGAGAACAAGCTGAAGGGACAGGCTTGAAAAGACACTGCTCAAGAACCAGATCATTATACATGGCAACAAGATTATACGAGGATCAATTTTTTTTCCCCCTACCGAGTCATTGGGGATTAAGTGACTTGCCCAGGGTCACGCAGCAAGGAAGTATCTGAGGTCAGGTCCTCCTGACTTCAGGGCTGTGCTCTATCCACTGTACCACCTAGCTGCATGGCTCTCTGTAGACAGCTGAAACTCTTGAGTGGATGCACCAAGGTCAGGACTGTTGAATGCTTGAGGCTAACTACCGATTGGAGAATACTCTAAGGGCATATGCTTGGAAAATGGTCCTTTCCACTATCCAGGCTGGCTCAATAATTGGTGTATACAGAGGATTGTAGGAGGGACTAGGGGGTGGAGTAAGACTAGCCAGGGTCACTCTTTGGGATAGACGAGGGAGAAGGAGAAGGCGCTTGCAGAGATTCTCTTCCATCCCCTTCACTTCTATCCCTAAAGACCAAGAATAAAGAACAAGGATTTTTGCTTATCCTGACTACGGCTGATTCTAAAGTATCTGAGGTGCTAGCGTGGTAATCACAGCTCTCTTCAACAATGAGATGATTCAGACCAGTTCCAATTGTTCAGTGATGAAGAGAGCCATCTACACCCAGAGAGAGAATCATGGGAACTAAGTGTGGATCAGAACAGCATTTTCACTCTTGTTTGCTTGCATTTTATTTTTCTTCTCTTTTTTTCCTTGTGTGGCATGATAATTGCATAAATATGTGTACATATATTGGATTTAACATATATTTCTAACATGTTTAACATATATTAGACTACTTGACATCTAGAGGAAGGCATGAGGGAAGGGTGGGGACTGGAACACAGGGTTTTGCAAGATTAATGTTGAAGAATTGTCCATGCATGTTTTGGAAAGTATGAAAAATAAAAAACTTTAATAAAAATTTTTAAAAAGACACTGTTCATCAATCATCTGGCAGATCTGAGTAGCTCAGCCCTGAGGTCCTATCTGAAGTATCTCCTTCCTCCCCAACTTAAGAGAGAGTGAGAAGCAGTATGACATGCAGAGAGTGAGCTTGGGAGTCAGAAGGACTCGGCTTTAAGTCCCCCATCCAGCATACACACTAGGCTGGCTGTGTGAAGCTGAGCAAGGACTTTAATTAGCAATGTTTCCGGCAATTGTCTAAGAGCAGATTGCAAAACTGAGTTGATAGAAGTTTCCTCTTCAGGAGTTCCCTCTACCAATCAATTCGTAAATTTGATCCAAAAATAGGCAACAGGGCTAAGAAACAAGAGACTCCAGAAATCCTAAAGAAATTTATTGGACCAGCAGGGACCTTGTAATACAGAGGAATTCCATCAGTCCAAAACTAAGAGCTCACAAGCACCTGGGATACTAACAGAACAGAGACAGTTCCAAGGACAAAAGTTTGAGGGCAACCCTCAGGAAAGATCCCAAGAGCAGCAGAAAAGGTGGTACTTAGGACACTTCTTAAAGGATAGAACAGACACTGATTCAGGGACTATGAGCTGACTGGTGTTGGGGGGGGGGGGAGCAAGTGCAGTTCTGCCCTCAGACAGAGACCAGCTGTGAGACCCTGAGCAAATTATTCTGCCTCAATTTCCTCCATTATAAAATGGAGCTAATAAAGGTCCCCTAAGGGTTGTCATGAGGATCAAAGGATGTTTGTAAAGTTTCCCCAGCTGTCTACATCCTATGATTCGTTTTCCCTACTGCTTCCTCTCCATCCAAATGGTGGGCAGTCCCCCGAAACATGATATAGTAGGCACTGCAGTACACAGGCTGCTTGTTGGGGTTGGTATAGGCTTGCTCAGGTTTAAGGGAAGTGAACGGGTTATCTCCATAAGCAATGATTCCAGTCTCCAGTTTTCTGAGGATCTGCAGAGAGGCTGTCAGCTCCTGTTGACTAAAGATGGCAGAGAAATAGCTCAGGATCGGTGGCTCCCTCTATATAGAGCCTGGGTCTTACTTCATCCAACAGGGTCATGTTCTTTGAGCATAGCAGGAAAGTCCAGAGAAGAAGGGCACCCCTAGAGGATGAAGATGGGGAGGAGGGGCAGGAGGAGCTCCTCCATACAAAACGAGGTGTGTGGGACGGGTAAAGGAGCTCACCTATAGACAGTGAAGATAGTGGGGATCTCATAATCACGAAGCAGCAGTAGGGTGGGCAGCCAGCCAGCCATCAAGTCTTGGCTGGCATGGAAACCTAAGAACAAGTAAGGGAAGGCAAGACGCAAGGTGGTGAATCATGGGGGCTACTTCAACAACCTCTCTTCCATCTCCTAAGCTTCTTTTTGGGCCCAATCTGGGCCCAATTGTAGCAGGAATGGCTAATGAGCAACCAAGGTCAATAGTATGTTACTTATGGACCAGACCAAGCAACTGAATCCCAAGGACAGGAGGGAAGAAGCTACAGGTCAGTGGCTCCTCTTGTGAAAAGAGAGCACTAATATTTCCTCTAGGGATCCCAGCCCCCCTAAGAAGTCACAGCCTTACCTGGATGAAACCCTGCTACCAAGTCTGGCCAGACTGCCCGGCCCGTCTCTATTTGTTCTTCCCAGAAGTCATGATACAGGCCCTGGTAGCTGCTGAGCTGAATTGTACCAGAAGCTGAGGGTAAGACTGAGGAAAGCTGAGGGAGGGATTCCACAGCCAAGTCCACACCAACCATGACTATGTGGAGGCCAGCATATCCAGGAAACATGTGTCTGAGCTCATCATAGGCCCTGTGGCTAGTAAGGAAAGCCTCTACATGGGAGGCACCTACCACATGCACTGTGATCCCCCCTGGCTTCCCCGTACTCCCCACCAATGTCCGCAGCCCTAATCCCAATGTCAGGGGCTGAGAAAGGGTGTCTGAGAGAAGCCGTCGCAGGGAGCCCCGGAGGCTATCTGGGTCTGGCCGTGGCCGCCCCACACTGTCCCACAAGGTGGACATTGCATGACTACCCAAAACAGATTCCAGCATAGTATCCAGCTGTGTCCCCCACATTGAAAACCAAGTATCCCAGTCCTGAACAGCCTCTGGTGGCCATGGCCAAGGTCCTGAAGGTAAGGAGAGGTCACCTGAAGGGACAAAAAAGAAAAATCCAAATGAGATGAGGCAAGAGAGGCCACGTCTAGTAAGAGACAAAGCAATTTTCCAAATGAGTTCTGTCCAGGCATACGAGCTTCCTTCTCTCTACCCCATCCTCCCTGTCCCTTTCCATTCTGCCAGGATCTTGCTTCCTACTCCTAGACCCTGTAATAGTTCCCTCTCCCCAAGCCTTCTTTCCACCCATCACCAGTGTCCACTTCTACAGCCCCTGCCCCAAATTCCTATTCCCCACCTGTGACCATGAGCCACTCCAAGAGCCGGTCTATAGCCACAAGCCGAAGTTCCCCACAGACCTTCTTGTGTGCCGGCCAATCTGCCTTCTGGCACTCAGGACCACAGTAGTAAACATTTCTGCACCTGGTAGAGAAGGGGCCACATCAGTCTGTAGCGGGAATCACAGTCAGGACTCTCCCTGGCACCTCCCCCTGCTGTGATCTTACCTCTTACAGCGGCGAAGGAGCTGACAATCAGGGAGTTGGTCAGGAAGCACTCGGCACCGGGCGCAGAACTGGAAGGTGTCTTCCAGGCGCTGGAACATGTCGCTGAGGCTACGAATCCCAAAGCCTGACCCAGGGGTTCCCCCATTCACCACTGCCCTGCAGAAACAACATTGCAGAATCCCTGCCCCCCAAACTCTCATCCTCTCCTCAAATCCTTCATACTTTCTAAATCTCATCCATTTCTAATCCTATCAAGAATGACACAGGCAAGTCCCTGAGGGAGGGGGGCATGAGGGATTATTTCAAATGCTTTATCCACACCTTCTAATTATATGCCCCCCACCCAAAACACAAAGCCTTCCTCTCTCCAAAGTTCTCACTTGTATTCCTCATAGCTCTTCATGTTCAGCTTCTGAAGGATAACCTGGGATAGGCCAGGGACATTACTCTCCAAAGAGAGAAAGCCAAGTGCATCAATGCTGGGACCTGAGACTGTGGGGGTCAGAGCCCCTTGGGGGGAAGCCACTGGTGCAGAGCGCTTCCTGCGCCTTCGCCGAGGAGCCATGTCAGCTGGAGTCTGCAGCGTAGAAGTGGAACGGCCTCCTGAGGGTTGGATACTTGTGGAATAAGCCTGCCAGAGCTTAACTATCACAGCTTATTCAAGTTTCTCGGGGGAGGGCACTCTTCTGATGTCAACAAATATTTAGAGTGCCTATTGCACATCGAGCCCCATAATAGGGAATTTTGAATAACATGAGAAGCCAGCTTCTGATTTAACTGTCTAGTGGGAGAGCTAACCATCTAACTGGGGGGTAGGTGGGGGGAAAAGACACGAAAAGATATAATAAAATTTAAAAAAGACACAAACAAGTATAAATTGGTATTATGTAAACCAAGCACATAAATGCTTGAAGACTATGTTTTGTGAAGACATCTTCAGTGAAGTGAGGCTAATTAAAACGTTCCTAGAAGAGACGGAGTTTTCATGGGTGAACAGAGACGGATGGCGATGAAGCTTTATGAGATGGAAGGTATATTTGCAAAGGCAGAGACAGGATCATCTTAAACATGGGTATAGCAAACAGATTGGCCTGGGTTGGTTCACAGGGGAGTAAGAAACATTTTGGGCCAGTGACAACAACCAAGGCAAGAGAGAACATGGCAGTTAGAAGTAGCAGTAGGGAAGCCAGGATCCATTTTAAGGCAGAAAAGGCAAGTTACAAGGAATCAATGATGATGAGACAGAGGGACTACTTTGCAGTAACCATCCCAAGTAAAAGAAAAATGATAGGCACCAGTTATATTTAATAAACCACTTGTGAGTGCAGATAAAAGTTCTGATCTTAGCATCAAAACTTTCCAACTTCTGCGTTTACAGGGGAAACTCTTGGATCAACCTCTGATCTAGGACCAGAGTTAGCAAAAAATGAAATGCTCAAATCCCCTATTTCCTTCCCTAGACTTCAGTTCTCCTACTCACACTGACAAGTGGCCAGGTCCAGGGGCTATCTGCTTCCCTTCCACCATCTGCCCTTGAAATCCCCAGCAATACCGAAGAAAGCAGGTTTGTTGTTGTATGTGGGTGAAGGAGACTAGTTAGCTCAGTTACTCTCAGCAAAACCTTACAATTCAACTCAGAAGTATCAACCTAATGGCTAACCTTGAACTCTCCCTTAGAATGGAAGCCAATTAGGGCTAGAAATGATAACGAAATTACTCTCTGCCCCACTTATCTATCTTTAGGGAGACTTTTTCTCCCCACGGGACAAGTTGACACATGGACTCCCTAGGGCTTTGTCTCATGGTCAGTCCCAGCCTAGTAAGCAATGATAGAGCCAATGTGGGAAGCATATGAACGATGCAGGACAGACTGAAGTGATTTCTTGGCAGAGGGTTAAGGGTATGGAATGGAGATGGTCTATGCATTTGCATCTATATATATCACTGTCCTCATATCTGTGCCTGAGACCCAAATTCAGGTCCCCTGACTGAAACATTCCTACTAACAGTCCTGAACTCTTTAAAGCTCAGTAAGATTAGCAAGGGAAGGGACAGAGCTCAGAAGTGGAAAAGAATAGGGCAAGAACATTCAAGGAGACAGAAAAAGTTAAGGAGGTAGAAATGAAATCTCTTAAAAGCTTCTTCACACATCCTATCCCATCCCCAAACAGGGTCATTACATCAGTCTAGAAAAAGTTAATTTCCAGGGAGCAAGATTCCACTAGTCTCTAACTTCTATGTGTGGCCATCCTCCCATGGAGATAGTACTTCTCCCTTGACCCAGAATCCTGATCCCAAGCAACCCCAGCACATTTAGTTTTAGATTTAAAGTTCTCACATCAAATCCTTAGTTTCCCCCTGCAGGTTACTAAATCAAAATCCTTCCCCCCCCCCATTCCTGTACCACCCAAAGAGCCCATCTGTCTGTTTTTATTTGAATTCTTATTTTCTGAGTCACCCACCAGCAATTAAAAAAAATTTTTTTTCTCCCTTGGGAGAGGAAAGAAAAAGGAGAGGAGGATATTGTGGGGTCTTTGTGAAAAAGGGAGAACTAAAAGGAAATAGCAGAAAGATATCTATTTGAGTGTGCCCAAACGGCCCCACTCAGCTCCTTAATCAGTGATTAACACTCTCCTGGAGGATGAACACTTCACTCAGCTATAAACTAAGACGACAAGTTGATGAAGAAGTGACTTACCCTGCTAAGCCTTGGTTCCTTCCTTTTCTTTCTTTCAAGTGAAGTGAAAGCTTTATCTCCTCAGACTCTGGGCTATGGCTGAGCTACAGCTGTCTTCTCCTATCACTTTACTCTCCAAACTGCTGAAATGTTGGACCCTTGTGATTGAGTAGCCCTGGCCAGCTAGACTGCCAAATTCTCCCTAATGAGAATAGTGGGGGACTGGCCCACTGCCAAAGACCTAGCTTATTCTGACCCCTATTCTTTGCCAATGGAGCTCAGGTGGCTGTCAACACTCCTCAAATTCACCAAAGGATGGCTGGGAAAAAGGTACCAGACAGACAGAGGTAGAATCTTTGGCTCCACAGGCTGCTTCCAATCCTGAATGTTTTTGTTCAGTCCAGATCTGACTATGCTTCAGGGAAAATCATATGGAATCTATTTATCAGTATTTCGTTGGGATGGGCAATAACTCAGTACCTCAGAGAATTAGAGTGGTCAGATTAGGGCAGGGTGGGAATGAAGGAATCAACTGTGTCCAGGATAGGCTTTCCATCAATACTGTAGGGTAGAATGTCCTTTTTAGTATAATAAATATTCTATATACCAAATCTGACAGTCTTATATATTCTGCAGAAAACAGCAAAAAGGACGGTAAGAAAAGCTCAACAATAAATAGTGAAACATGCAGCCAGGAAAATAGCTTATTTAATCCCTAAAATTTACTTTCCCTAAAAGGAAAAGTATCTGAGTGGAAATACCAGGTGACTCCCTCTGCCTACTTCTTCACAAGGTATAATTTTCAGGAAATGTTAGACTAAATTTCCATTCAATCTGATTCATAACACAGGACAAGTGACTCACAAAGGTGAGACCTGTGATATCTTAGCAGTCATGCACAGAATCGGGTCAGCCATCCTTTCACTTTTCCAGGCAAGAGTTACTGACATTAACTATAAACAATTAAACCTGCATGTGTAGGACCAAGAAACTAATTTTTATTTTCATCAAAGACATCAGCTAGTTCATATCCACTAGGCCCTAATGAAGATCTACAGACTAGTGGTCATATTCAGCCTCCTATATTTGTAAAGGACCCAGACTTTTCACAAATGTCTCATTTGGCAGCATTACCCTGCATTGCAAACATTACAAAAAGCTGGAGAAGATCACCAATATTTTGAAATGTCACCAGTCAAGTTCATTTCCCTTGATGTATGTAGAGAATGAATTGTGGCAGGTGTCCCAAAGTCCTTATAGGGCAACTTCAAAATACAAAGTAGGAATTTAATAAATGTTGATTAGCTAAGTGAAAGGCAGAATAAATTTTCCAAGGACACTGAACCACAATATGGCTCCATTTTCCCCACCTATTCATATAATAGCAATAGGCAAGAAAGTCTTGTGAACAGCAACTAGTATAAGCAATGAAAGGAGACTTTTTGAGGTTTTTAGTCAATGTTCAGTCTTTTGCTACAAAAGTAAATCTGTGTCAAGTGTCAATGCAGAACAGCTGGGAGATTTAAAAGGGGAAAAAAGGTCTATTGGTTTGGGGACTTTGGGGCTTTTTTAGGTACAGATGACAAAAGAGCCATCCTTTATTAGGAAAAAGAATGATGCCAAAGACAATGAAACATCGCATTTAAATTACAATTTATATTTTTGTAGTGTGTACCATGTTTAAGGAGAGATTAAATTTCTTAATATCCTAATTAGTATAATACACATTCACTTCTTTCTCAAAATTGCTTGATAAATACTATACTTTGCAATGAAACCAGCTCTGAAGAGCAGACAGGGGTTTCTATTCAAAAATGACCAACTTATAGGGCTCCATGTGTACCCTTTTTCATCTTTTTGCCAATGTCACCCCACAGAGACATTACTTAGTTATAATAGTGAATCAATTAGGTCTAAGGGAGGGGGAGAATCACTCTGAGTATATATAACAAGCTGCTAAATTCTCAATTAGAAAGGATTTTAGAGGTACACATCTTTCCTATGTGAACTGCATCATAATCTTTAGAGTAGTGTTTAACACCTTTAGGGAAAGTTCCTGGGATAAAAAAAGATGACTGATTTAAAGAGAAAATCAATCCTTGAAAAAGTATTGTTGGTTACCTTTTATAATAATAAGGGAAAGTTTATAATAACTATTTCAACAAATGTTTATAATATATTAATATTACTATTGCACAAAAGTAATATTCAAATTTCTATCAATTATGTTGTATTATTTACAAAAAAATAAAAACCCACCAAACTCTAGTTGCCTTAGTTTCCAGGAAAAGGTGTCAAAGATGGAAATTTAAAAGCATATAATGGCAGCTTCTAAAACTTTTCCTGCCTGCTGTCAAAACAAAGTAGCTAACCCCAATTGTGAACTAATTCTAGGGCACAATAACATTGTCTGAAACACTGACATTTTCTTTTTGCAAATTTACACAACAAATATACAGTATATACTTCCATATAGATTTAGGTGGCAAAAGCACAAACACAATGTCGGGGAAATCAAACTTTCAGATGACAGCAATTCAACCTGTCAAATCATGACAGCAGCTTACTATCAAAGAGATAAAACACTTTTTTTTTTTTTTTAAAAGGATGAGGTGCCCAGCTCCATGGTACCTACTGAATTGAATAGACACAGGTTCAGAAAATCTAATTTGAAAAATCTAAGCCAGGTGAGATCAGATCACAGCTTCCAAATAAAACCCAACACAGAGATAAGAGCAGCGGCCCATGCATGGAATTTATTGTGTGCTACTGTTTATAAAATATTCAAATAGTCCTGCACATGCATAATATTTCCAACTTAGACAGGAGACCATACAGGGTGCACTTTCTGGCAAACAGAATAAGAGATGGCTCCGCTGCCTGGAGTTCTGAGCTGTGTTCCAGGGCATGAGGTCACCAAAGTAAAGGGAGATACCAGCTAGAGCGGCATTCTAGACAGACCAATAATTGTGAAAAACTAGCACATGGTTCCATTTATTTTTAACCAAGCAGTCCTGTAACTATCAAAATAAAAACTTCAACATGCAGTTTTGACTTTACGCTTTCACGAATGTCTGAATGGTTGAGCTGAACCATAGCTTCTATGCAGCATTTGTATAAACAAAAACACTTCCAGGACATTTTCCATTTCCTTTATAAGAATTCATAAAAATTATAGGAAGCCAACAGCCCTGCTGGCTACTGAAGTAATTTGAATACTCACAATAAACTAAAAGTCCCCATAACATCTAGGCAACTTATACATGTCGTACCTGTACATCATAGGCCTATATATTAAATATTTGCAAAATGAAAACATGCATACACAAAATACAATGTCAAGTTTTACAGACATGATCTGAAGTAAAATTTACTTTGACAACGTACAAGCTTTTTTAAAGATACCTTAAATGAGCAATTCTGTAATTATGTACTTTTGAAATTTAGGAGTTTTCTTTTTAAATCCCAAGGGTACAAATCTCAAAAGATTTGGGAAAAAAAGATTCTAATTGAGTTTTTGGATCCGTGATCAAGTAACAAAGTTCTGCCTTGAGATAGATTATGCATCCATAATCAAAAATTAAACTATAATACAGAACTAGTGAAGACTGTAGACTTGAGGTCAGTACTTTGAACATTTGCCAACTGGGTTTTTTTGGTATTTTCCCCATGATTCAAAAATACAACTTTGTAACCCCAGAATTGTATTTTAAGACCATTCTAATATAACCTTTAAAGACATTTTAAGAAACCAAAATCCATGAATAAATAGTATTTAAGTGTGTCTGAAGTCTTGATTGGAAAAAAATCTAGTTCTAGGAGGAAGAGGGAGGAATTCTCATTTGTAAACTTAAATGTGTGAATCACAAGCATAAATGGAGGTCAAGATGCTCTCCACAGAAAACAGCCCCCAGACCCCTTGCTTTCTACTCCCCACCTTGGCTCGGCTGCCAGCAATGCAACTTCATCAATAGCACAGCACATCCCAGGGCCCTCAAGCCTCCTTCTGGGGAGGGAATTGGGGTCTCAAAAGCACAATGGTTTCTCCAAAGGGACCGGTGACATTTACAGTCAGCTTAGCTGATCCCTCTGGCTCCTTGGGTGTCCTGTCCATCTGGGGCCCGAGATGCGAGAGTACCCGGGAAGCCGTGGGTCACTGGGCACTGTGGTTGCCAGTCCCGTGGTTCTCAGTGGTATGTGCGGTGTTCAGAGAATTGAAACCATCTTGCTGCACAGCGTCTTTCCGGGGTGGCATTCTCTCATTGATCCTATCCAAACCTTTTGCTTCTTCAAAACTGCAGATTCTATGTGGTGGAGAGAATCCTCGTATTGCTTAACAAAATGCAAATTTGATAAGTCAGTAATAGGAAAAAAAAAGTCTAACTTCAAAAAATAATAAATTATTTTTCTTAAAGATAAAAAGCCCAAAGGTGCAATCATGGCTATAAGCAGCATAAAAACTTCTAAGTTGAGTTTTCCCCCTAAAATGTTAAACGGCAAACATGATGTAAATTATTTGAAAATAAATAATAGAGTATTATGGATGGAAAGTGTTAGCATAGCCTTAAAAATTGAAGGAAAAAAAAAACCCAATCCCATCAAAAACCCAGCAACAGTATCAAGTTGACCTCAGTCTGACCTCTCTGCATCAGGCTCATTCTAACTCAGACCCTGAGATCTCCACTGCACCAGAAACATGAGGGGAAGAAAGAGTCAAGTGCAACAGGTTAAAATTTACTGGATTAGAACTGTTGAGGAGGCCTGGGCACTACCACCCTTCTCATCACCTATGTGAAATGAAGGAGGCAAAATATCTGCATGAGTTTGGGAAGAGTATGGCTGACGCCCAAAGGTGTTTAGTCTCATGCTACAGGAGAAGACTCCTCAATGGAACACCATTCACCAAGTGTTATTCAGAAACCCTCCACTGAGGTCAAGGCAATCCTTCTCCAAATGCCATGGTGCATCCCTCAATCATACATGCACGAGAAAGATCCCCACGCTGTGGGTACAGACAAGCTGTTTCACACGTGCAGTCCCTGGGGCTCAGAATCTGTGTACCATGTATCAAACATACGGCTGGGGCAGCAACATAGGCAGCAATGTGCACTATCAGAGGTCAACACATGAAATACATAAACAGGAATCATAGAAGCAGACTACAGCCCAAATTGTAGTGGGAGAATATGACAATTCTTGCACATTTGGGTGCATTCTAGAAAATGGCAAAAAACAAAAACAAAAAACCCACCCCCAAATCTAAAGTCACTCCAGTAAAACAAATCAGAATAGAGCAAAAACATGCAAAACATGAAGTGAATCACTCTTTGTGGGATAAGTTTAGACATCTCCATTAAAATAAGCGACTGAAGACACTGTGAGATAAATTTTAGCATGCTGTATACTAACAAAATAAGAATGTTAAAAGCTGATTGAACACTGTATTAGAAAAATATTAAAAAACTTCCCTTGTCCTATCACTATGAACCATAATCTTCAGGGAGAGAAAAAAGGCATGTTACGGGTAAATATGATGAGTCAGTGAGTCTGATTCATCTTGGGCTGTGCAAGCTGAGAGTGAGATCCCCCCCCAGGGGACATTTCTGATGCCCACCCACATACCACAGATCTTTGCCCAGTGCAAGGACTCTGATCGTACCTTTTTCAGCCTCAATTGCCTCAACTGTGGCTGTACAGAAGTGAGCAGAGGCATGCAAAATGAACGAGAAAGATGAGAAGGGTCATATCGTACAGCAGAAAAGGCAATGATCAACTTAAAATATCACAGTTCCCCAGGCTACATCAATTCATAGTTTAACCAAAAAACCGTGCCCTTATCAAAGGGAGAGCTCCACCCCATTCCCCCGCCCCCAGTTCCTGACACAGCACAATTACACACAGCACTATGACAACAATGGTCAGGGCACAGAAGAGACAGTCATTCCTTTACGCAGACAGCTCAGCACCTGCCCCAGCTCACTCCTATGTTAAGTGTACATTTAGGATCCAGTACTCCAATGATTCAAGAATTTTACAGCGTCTCTATTATGTTCTATCCATCAGTCTCAAGGAAATTCTCTAAAGAGATGCCAAAACAGGATTTAACAGTAAATCAAAACTGATGCTACCTGGGTCTTTTCTTTTATGCATATATGGAACTCTGCTCTTCACTGCCTGGGTTTTCTCAGCATTTAAATTCAAAAGGGGAGAGGGGGAAGAATATCAATATAAATTTCAAAATCCAAGGAAGCTGTGGTTTTAGGATGATGAAAATTCAATAAGCATCCATGGCTATAATCTGAACACTAAAAATGCCTTTTCTCTTTAGAAGGGCGTTCTCTTATGAAGACAAAATTATAAAGTCTAAAGAGACTAACACCCGAGGACAAGTTCCCACTGGTGTCCTATAACCTAAGCTATAGAGGTAAAGGCCATCGAGCAAATCCAATACTTCTCTAACTAGAATGAAACACGGCTATATCCTGAAAATGCCTTTCTCTTCTGTCCCAACAAGAAACTCCCCGAGGCATATATGCACAGATACAGATATATGTTCCTGGATGAGAGGTAGACTCCCACAGTGGGCCATTGTGGCCCAGTCAGAGAACTCCAGTGTGTCTGTTGTGCTTTTTATTGTCAAAGATCTTCTATTCACTTCTATCCTCAAACCCTACCAATAAAAAAACCCTCCAAGTAACCCAAGGATAATTTAATAGAGAGCTCTAGCTCTCCTTGTCACACCTGAGGAGCACTCTCCTGACTGCCTCCATCTTCTATCAGAGAACACAGGGCCCAGTACCAGACCAGTAAGACGATCTCAACTACTTCTACAATAAGGCCGACAAAAGTGTTGAGGGGACAATTTAATTGTAAACATCTTATAAGAATGAAGGCAAATTTAATTTAAAGCAGTTATAAGGGCAAGAGAACCAAAGAATCTTAAAGAATTCAGTGAGACTGGGAAAGAAAAAACAGTTGCTGGATTGTAAAACTTTAAAATAATCTGATGCCCCAAAAGAAATTTCATGAACACTGAACAAAGGAGTAGTTCATTTTCCTTAATGGATAAAATACATTACTAACCAAAGCAGACATACACGTAATATCCACTGTATACTTCACAGCTTAAAAATATAGTGCTGCACAATTAGAAAACGCCCCTGCAATGTGCCCAAACAAGAAGCCATTAGGTAAAGCAGCCACCTCTATCAGTTCACCACTGGCATGCTCACTCATTAAAAATAAAGATAAATAGCATTACAATTTTAAAAAACCTAATAGGAAAAAGTGAATCTTTACAATAATTCTGTCGTATTTTTTCTTTTTTTTCAGGGGAGGGAAGAGGGAAAGAGATTGTGTTTTAAATTATTCTTCTGGAGAACAGAGGTTAACTAAAGTGAATCAGTTCATAGCTTACTGAGTCATGGCAATTCTTATTACAATAATCAAAACAGTACTTTTGGTACCACTTTTATACTTTTATATACACTTAATATACTTTTATAGTATTATAATCAATAGTAAGAAAGTTTGTTAATAAAGTTGGCAAAATATCTCAAAATGTAATAATACATATTTCCTTAAACCTCATAGACTTAAAAAATTAGTGATGTTACACTATTTTCCAAGATAGATCTATATTCCTTGCTGTCTTTTGAGGCCTGGGAGTGCTTCTAAATACCTTCTGGAAAATTCCATGACACCATATTTAAACCTGAACATCACAACAAACAGATTGCTTGGAAAAGAGAGATGATAATTTGAAGCATAAACAACAAAATGAAAAGAATATCACTTGATAATTGCTAAACTCTTCCAAAAGCAGTTTCTTTCCTCCGACAATTCTCAGTTACCAAGGACATACTGAAAAGAGCCCTAACAGATTCAAGCACACCAATGTTTGAATCGTGTGCCATTATAATGGCATAATGAATGACCAGGAAGAATATGTTATTAAGAAATTTATGGACACAACTTCAAGACAGATGTCCTGGTGAAGGCAGCATCTTATTGTGTGGTTCATCAAATTTATTTACTATCGGTTCATTTCCTTGACTAAAAACCAAAATAAGTACAAGCTTTATCATGTTTCAATAATGCCATATATTCTGTGCTTAAGGTCATAGAAACTAAATAATTGAAAATGTTAAGATAATTTTAAAATCATTTATATGTGGCTTTGAGAGAGATTTCTATATTTGTTTTTGCATATGAGAATATTTTGTGTCCCAGGAAATCACTCCAACAGAACACTGAAGCCATAAAGTCAAGATAATGCCTTAGAAGAATTTGCCATGTTCTACCTGTACTTAGGGCTCAATTTTTCCACGTGATCCAATCGAAGCTGATTAAATAGTCCATGAAGAAGAGGGATTCTTTGCTGCTTTATCAAAAAATTCTCTAACAACAACAGCAATGTTTTCAAAAGAATTCCCTAGACCACTGGAATATATGTAAATTCAGAATAAACAGAGATGCCAAAAAAGTATGAAAATAAAAGAACAAAGTAGACAATTGCAAATAAGCCTGAATACAAGACATGCTGAGGATAAATAAGGAAAACTGACAAACTACCTAAGAGAAACTGACTAGCAGTAGGGATTTAGCTAAGTAACTTAACCTTCTCTCTGTTCACTTTTATTATTCTGAGATCCTAGATGGAAGAATATAAAAAAAAAATTCAAGTTATCACACTATCATTCCTATTTAAGCTTTTTTGGGAATAGGAAAAGGGGAAGAATTTGGTGACTATTCCATTTCTTGCTTCATTTAATATACATTTAAGAAAACTATTCAAATCTATTTTCTCCTCTTATAATTAACTACATTGTATCCAGAGAAAACTGAAGGACATAGCCTGGAAGAGAATTACAGAATTCCTAAAAATCATTGGAGGGAGACAGAAAGGGGGAGGGGGAGAAAGATGAGGGGAAGTAGAGGAGAGAAGGGTGGGGAGAGGGGAGAGACAGAGAAGAAGGAAGGGAGGAAGGAAGAGAAAGAAAGAAGAAGGAAGGGAGAGAGAGAGAGAGAAATCTCATTCAGTATGAAATTTTGGAAAACTGGAATTGTGGAAATGTTTTTCAAAATAGCTTGAGGGATTCCTCATACACATTACTGGTTGTTGTAGACAAAACAATCACATACAATAATAGGACATATACAAGTTACAAGTAAAAAATAATTTGTCCAAATAACAAACGTCTGAAATGCTAGCATTTAAATTTTATGGTGAATAAAATGAAATTGTGAAAATTCAATTAAATTGAAATTTTAAGTAAAGTTTAAAAATAAAAGTTCCTATGTCACTCCCCTATAATCATTAAGTTTTATTACACATATAAAAAAGGAGCCTTTTTTTTTATTAAGAATGAGGAACAAAATCAGAGGTGCTGCTTTGCTTAGCAGAACAATGACCCATAAGAAAGTCATTGTCAGTGGGGGCTGCAAAAGAAGTAAATCAGCTCCTATCCATGTCACTTTTTTCCCCCACTGCTTAAAATAAAGAAATGAAACCTTGACTTTGGTCACTGAACATAGTCTGAAACATTCACATTCACTCTTTCCCTATTTTAAACTGTGATAAATTTTCTAAAAAAAAAGTATTTACAGAAACTCAAAAAAATTAACTTTTTTTGTTACAAAATATTCAATGAGCCAGATTACAGGAATGCTTTATGAGAATTCTTTTTATTTTCATGCAAAAATATAGGCACACTTAATAAACACCCTTTCAATTTTGACTTACAGGATTTAAGTTCAACCCCTTTATTCTCCACTTATAACAATAAGTTAGTATCTACTCGATTACATAATTGTTCAGAATGCACAGAGTGCAGCAGCGAATGCAGCCAACCTTAAAACAAGGTGCTACAAAATTGCTTCTACATCAAGAAACAGACAAGTGTCTGATAGAGTAGTTTAATTTAACATACTTATACAGACATACAGCTATACCTAGAGAAAGACAGACAGATTTAAGAAAGCAGCTACATCTGCAGAGGAAGGAAACAGCATGTTACAGAGACGATCAATTATACATAGAACATTTGACAAACACCACAGAAAACAAACTTTGGCATCATTTACCAGAGTACAAAACCTTGCACAAATCTGTCAGCAAATGAAGTGCATAGTAATGTTCTAGGGCCCAGAGCAGACTGTTAACACTAAAATTAAATATCTAAAATTTCCCACAATCTAATACAATTACATAAATGAAAAGCAAACAATAAAAAACTGGGAATCACATTTTTTTCCATTCTGAATGTTCTTGATTCACATGCTTAAAAGTAGGGGCTTTTAGCAAGAGCTGAAGTTTTAATAATGCTTCTAAATAAATAAATAATCAATTACATTTGACTTCCTAGACATAATGAATGACATGAGCTGGCCCCACATCCTCTACTGAAAATCTGAGGGGCTGCGATTTTTTTTCTGTGAAATAAATAACCAGACTCTCAAGTATCTACCCTGATCAAGTATTGATCAGTAACTGCCTAATATATATATATGGCACCCTGCCCATGTCAGCTGCTGAGACAGGAACTGAAAAGCAGAAGAAACTCCCTGCATGCATTATATGTAGTGTTAGCCAAAGAGTGAGGGGCGCCCCAGTCCATCTGAGGCACAGCTAGGTGCATAGCATCATTACCACTTTGTAGGGTCTGCCGTCCTCCAGCCAACACTCCACTAGGCAACATCCCTGTGGGAGTCAGGCCCTTGAGTGTCAGCACACTTTCACTCTCCTCCCTGGAGAAAAACAAAGACAACAAATATCAGGACTTTTCACTATAAATGTCTGTCAGAATGGTTGTTTATAAGTAAGGACAGAGACAAGAAACAGCTCCTGCTTTAATAATTTAGTCTAATTATTATTTACAATAATATTTTACAAACATTTTTTGAGCATGTATTCCCTGAATATCTTTTACTTATATACGAGTTATATGTTTACCTTACCAAACTTGTATAGGAACAGATATTTTAAAGAGAGTAAAAAGATGAAATTATATTTGACCCTAGAGCTAACAGGGACTCAATGGAGTTTACCATATGAAGAAGCAACATGATCATTTAACACTTTTGGGAAAATCCCTGCTTCAGCTCTGCCTCAGAGAGTGAATAGGAAAATAGAGAAACTGAAGGCGAAGGGCACTATTCAGAGGCTACTGTTAAGAGTTCGGTCAAGAGGGGGGGGGCCTGGAACTAGATTTCTGGCTAGGTCAACAGAAAAGGGAACAGCTGTGCAAGGTGTTGTGGAGGCAGACAAGAAAGACGTGGTAAATCACTGGATGCCCAAGTGGAGATAGTGAGTGAAAAACTGAAGACCATATCAAGGTTGTCCTCTAAATGACTCTGAAGCTGATAAATCAACGTGATTAGAAGGAAGCAAGTGTCAAGTTTGGAAGAAGGATGAGCCTTCAGGGAAAGATAGTGGGAAAACCTATGATGTGTATATGGCAACTCATCCCATAAAAACCTTCTTGCCAAAGGGCACATGCTGCAACCTCCAGATGATATTGGAAGAGTGGTAGGGAGTGTCAAGGGGCAGGAAGAGAACTTTCCCAATGGCACCTGATCAACTGCTGGTGTGGGTACTCAAATAGCTGTTAAATTACAATGCTGAACCCCTGGCATAGAAGAAGGGGAAGGAGTTGGGAACTTGTACCCTACAGGGAGGAGCCAAACAGAGAAGTCTTGTGGACAGCTACATGGGGCAGTGCATAAAGACCTGAACCTGGAGAGAATTTAAATCCCACTTATTAGCTGTGTTACCCTATAATAGTCCCTTAATAACTTGTCTACTCTAGTTTCCTCATCTGAAAAATGGAAATAATGGTAGCACCTAGGCTTGTTATGAAGATACGAGATATTTATTGTTTTTCAAACTATTCAAATGTAAGGTAAATGCTAGCTATTATTATTATTATTACTGCTGGAAAACATGTTCATGGTTTTGCTATAGAAACCCATCTCACAACTGGCCACAGACAAGGAGGGTGATTCCTTTGCGGTTAGGACACTGCCTCTCAGCAGGTTCCATATCCATTCTGAAGACCATTCAATCAGAACACTACAATCTTTAAAAAGCCTACAGCAAAATTCTTTTCAGTAGATGAACTGCTGGCAATAGTGTATAAATAGCCAAGCAAAGTAGCTTAGCTAGGCAGAATAGGTTAAGTTAAGCAAAAGTTTGCTGAATAATGGGAAATCCCCAAATCTAGTCAATAATTACAGAGGAAGAGTTTTCAGGAAAAGTGGACAAGTATAAAATATATAACCTGACAGAGAGATTTTCTTTATCCTATTTTACTGTTTCCATATTGTGTTTCATCACAATAGGATTAGGGTTTTAGAGGGGCTCAAAGGGAACACA
Organism: Sarcophilus harrisii; assembly: GCF_902635505.1. Classification (NCBI taxonomy): domain Eukaryota; kingdom Metazoa; phylum Chordata; class Mammalia; order Dasyuromorphia; family Dasyuridae; genus Sarcophilus; species Sarcophilus harrisii. Next base: position 612,918,869 of record NC_045427.1, on the reverse strand, counting down.
AAAGCAAATCAGACATTACAGAAGCGCAAGAAATACTGCCATTAACTCAGTGACTTCATAATACCCTTGCCATGGCAAGACCAAGCAAAGAGCATAATGTGAGTGAGTTCCTATCATCTCCAATCCCATTGCTTCTCTAGAATGGGCTTAAAGAGAGTCCAATGGATGTTTCAAACTCACAGAATTTTCTCCCATACATACAAAGTGGATCAAAATTTTCTTTGGTCCCTATCAAGTGGCAACAATTTTAGTGCCCATGTTAAGAATAACACAATGAAATTAGAGTAATCAAGCTCTGACCACCAGGTAGCCTGCTCCAGTGAAAGGAGCATAGGGGAGAGGGAGAGAGAGAATGGAAAATTTAAGTAATGTTAAAATAAAAAGATCACAAAAACTTGTCCTTAAAAAAGAATGGGCATAGAACTAATATTTTCATCTAATCATTTCCCCTATCAGCTTAAATTGCTATTGCTCACTACTTCTGAATAGCTCTCAGGGGACAAACATATTATTAACTTTTATAAATAAGAAAAAAAATGGAAGAGCCACTGAAATTATCTTTATTTCTTAACCTTAAGATATGCTTCCCATTACACTCTTTCTATTATTGTTAGCTTGCATTTTTGTTTTTCTTTCCAGATTATTTTTATCTTCTTTCTAAATCTGATTTTTCCTGTGTAGCAAGATAACTGTATAGATATGTATACATATACTGTATTTAACACATATTTTAACATATTTAACATGTAAGGGACTACCTGCTATCTATGGGAGGGGGTGGAGGGATGGAAGGGAAAAGTTAGAACATAAGTTTTTGCAAGGGTCAATGTTGAAAAATTACCCATGCATATGTTCTGTCAATAAAAAGCTATTAAAAAAAAAAAAAAAAGACATGCTTGCTCTGGGTCTTCCTCATAGTACATTCATGGTGATCCTCCCTGTACTTTAATGAGTTAAATTAGAAATGGAAAGTCAGTTTCCAAAAGCTGGGAAGTGAGAGGAAAGTTGTGAAACAAGAGAGACACATTACGGATAACAAAACTGGAAAGTGTCCCATATATCCTGATGGGTGACAAGAGACTGACACATGAGGCATCTTCAGAGAATTCACCAGGAAGCCATAGATAAACGATTTTAACTTGCAACATCTCAATAGTTTACTTCACAAACATAATCTCTATTATTCTGTTTAACACATAAAAATACCACTTTCTTAACAGAAGAATGTTAGCACATTGCTTCTAGATGCCAAGTGAGATACATTTGGTGTCCTAGAGAGAAGAAAAATGACTGATGCACAAAAATAATTGACAAATTGTACCATTACCTGAGAACAGAGAAGACTCTTGCCATCTTGCCAATTGCTCGAATTTTGTTTCGGATTATTTCTTTCCGTGCTGCCGCTGATCCTACTTTCAATGGAATAAAAAAGGGGGGGAGGGGTTCAAGTTTGGAGTCTTCACACATATCAGTTAATATTAGCCTGTTTCTCTTTCTGTGTCTGTCTGTCTCTGTCTGTCTGTCTCTCTCTCTCTCTCTCTCTCTCTCTCTCTCACACACACACACACACACACACACACACACACACACACACACACCATCTGTACCAAACCCCCCAGACACCTGCAGCCACACAGAAAACTTGCTGATCTTATATTGGAAAGATTCTCTCTCAACACTTGACTCGATATCAATATGATGCTAAGCTCTGATTAACAATTTAAAAAAACTTAATCCACAAACTTGCTTGCTTGCACACTACTGAGTGATTAGTTAAAAATAAAAAAGAAGCCAATTAATAATCATTCACAAACGGGAAAGAAACTCCATCCCAATACAAAACATTTCGTCAAATTAGTGGCCAAGAAAGAATTGGCAATTATTCTGCAGAATTTACTGCTTCATCCTCATAGAAGCCCATAACACACAAGCTAGAATTATTAAAGGCTCCTCATCATACAACGATAGCATTGGATCTTTTATATTACATTGGTCTAAAAAACTATGCTATAATAACTATTCTATTGGAAAGATCCTAACTAACTAGAGTGGATTATCTTGGATAAAAGTGAAAACTTGTACATCCTAAGCATTATGTGAAGGTAGTTATAGCAAAGATGCTTGTCAACAACATTTTGCTTCACCTTCCAAAAGCCAACCAACTATGTTTCCTATTTCACTGTGTCAAAAGAAACTCTGAAGACTTAGGAACTTCTCAGCTAGAGAAACCACAGAAGTCATGCACTTCTTCTCAGCCTCTAAACAATTCTAGGGCTGGTCTGGATTCAACAGAAGAAGGGAAACAGACTTTTCCTCTATAGATTGTAAGCTCCTTGAGGGCAGGAACTTTGTTTTATCTAAACTCTATAAATCCACCAGCACCTAGCACAATTCTCTGCACATACTAGTTTTTAAATTAATGTTTGCTCCTGCATAGTAACTACAGGCACTCCTAGCCTCAGGAGTATGGCTCCTGAAAGCTGTGCTTCATCTTTATTTGAGGGAAGAGGGGAGAAGGGGAGGAGGAATGAAAGAAAGGAAGGAAGAATGGCTTGGAAAGATTTTAGAGGCAACGCCAGTAGAGCCCTGTAGGCTTTGAGAATTATAAGTGACCTAGTCTTCTGTGCTAAAGTGCTTTGTTATAAATTGAGCAGCCTATAAACACATGTAAATTAAGATGACAACTAGACAAATGAAAACCATTTCAAGGTAACTGAAAAAGAAATTCAATTTCTAGGATGAAAACAAGAGACTGTAGAGTATAGGTTCTACAACACAATTTTACAATGATTATGAAGCTCAGAGACCATGTTAGTATAAGCACTGAATATACTTCTTCTGCAACTTAACACAGGTTTTGCCCAAAATAAACAAAACTTCCCACAAATTTGATAATTAGAACTATATAAAATCAAGGCTAAAGAGTATTTTAATAGATATAAAAAAATTATTAATTAGATTTACAGAATGTTAAAAGTGAAAGTAACCTTAGAGATCCCAGATTTTATAGATAAGGAAATAGAAGCAGAGAAGTTGTGATTTGTCCAAGGTTACACTGTAAGTCACTTTCTTTTCTACTGAACAGATAGTTCATGAAAAAAAGAGAGAGAAAATAATTTTATAGTTAAGACTTTGAGGAAACTATAACAAGGTGAAATCAAACCTTATACACATTTCAGGAAAGTCAAATAGAATATGAAATATAGCTAATTTAAAAAAATAACTGAAATAAAAACACTATAACAAGTCAGGATTTTGGAACAATCTATGAACACATCATGCATAATATTAAAATAAAATATTCACAGTAAAATTATTTTAAGGAACAAGACAGGCGACTGAACACACCCTAATCATGCAGGCAGAAATACAAAGTATTACAAATAGGTAAAAGAATGAAATCTAAAGACGAGAGGAATGAAAAAAGGGAAAATATTTCCATGCACAGAAAGACAGACATCTTGGAATATGACTTCCAAAACAAAACAAAACAAAATTTAATATAGGTAAATTTAAAATAAATTTTCAGTGCCCAATGAGAATCATTTTAGATAAACACAAACTCTCTAACTTGCTAACTTAAAGATAAAACAATTTATGAAGTCATATTTCAAAACAAGGTAACTCTGTCTGGTCTGTACCTTTTTTATTGCCATATATGAGTCGTTCTTCAGATGGAGAGTCCAGAAAAAAGGAAGTGAATGATGGAGAAAAAGATGGTTGAGACAAATAAAAAGATAGATATTTAACTTGGCAGTGGTACTGAAGAATGAATGTGGGAAGAAAGGGAAGAAAATGAAAGTCCTCACATTTGAAAAAAGTAGTACTATAGAAACTAGTGAATAAAAGGGAGAGGCCATTGGGAAAATTCTCAAGTCAAGAAGATAATTTTAAGGAGATAGGTTCATGACTCATAATAGTATTTGATGAAAATAGAAATAACTAAAGAACAGGAGAAACACGTGGAAACACATAAGACTTCTAAAGAATGTGCCACAAACAATCGCACACGTCCATTTTGACATGCCTAAGAACATGTGTCACCCAAAGGAAATGTGTTTCAAGTAAAAGTAATGACATAAATGGGATAGGAGTTCATGTGGTTTCTGAAGATCACCAACATTGCAAAATGGAATCCTAGTTCCATATTGTGTACAGAGAAGGTGCACACCTTAGTAGACCTTCCCTATTTTCAATAAAAGAAAAAACAAAAAAATATACCATATGAACATCTAAAGTACAATACTTCTTGAATCAGAATTATACTAATTCTACATAGACTAAAAACAGCATGTAGACATTCTGCTCTCAGTCTAATTGGAGAACTTTTGGAAATGTCTTGTTGCACAATAGCAGATTTTACATGCAGATTTACACGCAAAAAAATCCCAATACTAAAGAATGCAAAAGGAGAGTATCAGCACAGTACATATTCCGTACCCTAATGCATCTATTCCTAATTATATTGAATTCTGAACTAGAAAGAACCCAATAGATTGATAAGCTAAATATCTTCATTTTATAGAAGAGCAAATAAAGTTAAGTGACTTTCCTAATGTCAGAGAAAACATAAGCAGCAAACTAGAATTTGAGCCCTATTCCTTTAATGTCAAATTCATTTTCATTACACAATTATGCTTCCATAACAAATTTTTAGACTAGTAAAATAATACCCTTAAACCCCATGTTAAATTATTTATTTATTATACTTTTAAAAAAAGGCCCACAAATCAGGATGACAGGATTTCTTCTTTCGTGATTAAAGTGGACATTAAAAATTATTATTATTTTTTTTTAGGTAGCACATTTTAAAAGATGTTAAATGAATCAATTCCACATGATTTATATATGCAGGCTGCATGCCTTTTTTTGAAAAGACAGTATATATTAAGGACATCATCATCACTACAAAATACAAAGTGTATTCTCCTCTCCCCACCAATTACAATGAAAAAACAAACAATTACTGTGACAAAGATCTCACTTAACAACCTAACACATTCTTCAGTAATCTCATCAAAATGATTCTAAATTTGAAGTAAGGCTTTAAGAACTTCTTTCTTCCTGGAGGCTAAAGACAACTTTCACCTCATTGCTCTCAACAATGTTATTGCCTCCTTACTGCTGCTTAATTTCTTTCCTCATACCTTCCTTTCCAACTTTGTTCCAATGCTAGGCAGACTAGCAATTAAGTTTATGGTGGTGACAGATGAGTCAATGGGAGGGAATGATAACTATCTCTCATCCTACTGGCTCGCTTTACTTTACCTAACTCACCAAAGAAGGGTGAATATAAGAAAGTGATCAGGAAGGAAGAGAAAAGGAACAACTTAGGCGATGGGAAAGAGAAGGAAAAAAGGAGAAAAACTTGGGCCAACCAACTTTTTATTTCTCTCTAATATATGCTCTTGTCGCTCCCCAAGAGCTTCCCTGATCCTTCCTCTGTCCTTAGGATCTCAGTTCACCTCTCCCCTTCCCCTGGTTTTTACACTAGTCCCATCCAAAAACCCCTTGTGGCTTGGAGTCAGTTATTTACTTCTATTGCCTGGTAAACAAAGATGGGCCACCTGACTTTTGCTGAAGAGTTGTTAACATGGGGGAGTCACTCTGGCATCTAAAGTTAGCGCACTGAATGTATTTTCCCATAGAAATACTGTTATAAATATGTTTTAAAAAGTCATTATGACCAAGTTGTATTTCTCTCTGAAATGTAAAAATGGCAATGATATAAGAATTTCTATACCATTCATATTAATAGGAAAAATACAAATATGAGAGAAGTTACAAGATGCCATGAAGACAGTTTAGCAGATTTTATCATTTACTCATGATTAAAATTCTAAAAAAAAAAAAAAAAAAAAAAAAAAAAAATCAAGGATAGGTAATTCCTTTCTTAACATGATATAGCATATCCAAAATTAAGGGTTGAAATCATACCCAAAAGTAGAAACTTTAAAATTGTTCCCATTAAAAGTAGAATCAAGGCCAGAAAAAACATAAATTCTATTTAAACTGGAAATGTTGGTTTAAAAAACCCCACAACATTATAAACATATAAAATAGAATCTGTTCCAAAAGTCTTAGTGTAGTTTTAGGCTTTAATAGCTTTAAATTACAGTAAGATTTTTGGGAAACTCTAAATGTATAGGAAAGGAATTAAAAATAAAACTTTTTTATAAATGACAATAGATACTTTAAAAATTCAAGGAAATAAAAGCAAAACATTACTAGAAATAATTCAAGATAGAAAAAAAATTTTTTTAAAAAGAAAATGAGGGGAAAAAAAGAAAAAAGGAAATTACACAATGTTAATGGTAAAAAAAAAAAAAAAAAATTAGAGTCAGCACAGCTTAGTGGACAGACAATAACCTCAGAAGAGGGAAAATTTGGTTATAAGTCCCTCTTCTGACACAATGTTTTGGCTGTGGGGTCCCGAGAAAGTTATTGTATCTCTACATCCCTGACAACTATCTAGAACTATAAATTACAGAACACTTGCTGAAATGCAATGGCAGAAGGTGATTCCTCTGGATTCTCCCTTCACCACTGTAAACACAAATCAAGACTCCCCCCCCCCGCCCAAAAAAAGGGGGGGGTTATAATTACTGAAGAGCTGAGTAAACAGAAAAACATATTGGCACTGAATGGGACGATTATAACTATCATAAAGAATCGCCTCAAATCTCTTGGCAAATAGATTGAGGTATAAATGATGACTATAAATGTTATAATACTTCTTTAATTCATAAATTTAATGTAATCCCAATTTAAACCCCCATGGTATTATTTAACAAATTAAAAGTCAAATTTATCTGGACAAACATAGGCAAGCAAATACAAAGAGCTGTAGAAATCTAGTCCCCAAGTACACTGTTGGTTGAAAAAGATCAGATGGGAATATGTTCTCCTAAAAAAAATTACTTTATACTTATTTTCTATATATTTTCTCCTTATCTATCTCCATGAATATCATTTGTCTTCTCAATAGAATATATGGAACAGGGACATCTGATTTTTGTCTTTATCTCCTCAGTATCCAGCACAATACAGACATAGTAGATACCTACTACATCAAAAGAAGGGTATTAGTGAACCCATTAACTATCAAAACTTTTTTTTATTACTATAATTATATACAATTGTATATCATTAAGATCCAAAAAACTTAACCAGAAAATATATCAGAAATAGTTTAAAATGATATTCTAAGTAGTTTGATGGGCTAGAAATAACAGAAAATACAGGAATACTTAGCAGTATCAGGAAATGGACTAAAACTATGATAGAAATAAACTCTAGTTCATCAAACTTAGCTTTGTAGGAATGACAAACTTATTCCTATCAAAGAGAGGGCACTGATGGTGATGATGACTACATTAAAACAAATTGAAATGAACAACTTTAGCACAATGAAGACTAAATATCATTTAGTCAGGCAAATATACTCAAAGAGTAGTTATCCTCCTGTATTTGAAAAAAGGTTAAAAGAGGGGAGGGGCAGGGGAATGTACATGACAGGCACCAATCATAAGAGCATGTTATCAAAAAGTATAAAAAATTAACAAATACATGAAAATTGTAAAGATTTTCAATTAGATAACTAGGTCAGTAGAAATAAACTGATAATCTAAACACTAAAAAAAATTTCATACCTTCTAAGAAATACATAAAAATCGTAAAACTAATCTTGATCAAACTGTGAACAAAAATTACTGATACTACAAATTGGTTCAATTATTCTGGAAAGCAACCTGAAAACTTAACAAGAGCTACAAATATGTTCATAGTCTATTCCTACTTGTCTTTCCACAAGTTTCTCTTTATGAAGTTAAAAAAACAAAAACAAAAAACACACCACCTATCTGGATAAACATATTCATAACAGCATAATTTTTAAAAATGAAAAAAAAAAACTCCAAAAAAATGAAAAAGAACTCAAATACTCAATGCTAAAGGAATGAATGGTTAAGCAAAAAACTACAGCCTATAACACGATGGAATATTATTTATCTATTAAAAAAGCCAAAAATATGAGCTCCACTAATAAATGTATCTGTTTTATGAAGTATCACTTTATTACTTCAAGGAATTATGGTTTCATCAGTGTGGTTACTCTTCCTGGACTGAATGAAACTTTTTTTTGTGGGTAGACTTCAAGCATTTCTGTGACAAATTTTTTTTAATTAAATAAAATTTTTTAAAAAGCCATCACCCTATATCCACAACTTGGTGAAGATCCTCTCCAAACTTAGATAAGAAAGTCTGTAGAAAAAAAAAAAAAAATCACACACACACACACACACACACACGCACGCAAGCAAATGTTCCAAAATTTTCCACTTGTGTAGAAACTATAAAAGCTTACGTTCTATTGGGATAAAAATCAAGTGATATGAAATGAAAATAATTTAATGTTTATATTTAATTCAACTAACTTTAATAAAATTGATTTTAAAAAATAAAACAAAGTAGTTAGGCACTATATAGTATGATTAGTGACCTGAGTTAAATAGGTGTTTAGGGGTAAATCTGGGACCTTCTAATTATTATTAAATGCATTGTTTCCAGGGGGAAATGTCTTTAGAGTCAAACTACCAACCTAAAAGTGAACTTGTGGAATGTAAAGAATTTCTAGATTGAGGGTTGTTTAATGCTGGCTTTCAGAAGAAATAGTGAAGAGGCAGAATTTTGATATGCTAGAAGCATAACACACAGAGGTAATCAGGAAGCACTTTATCATCCTTCAATTCCTTCACTTTCCTTCCTTCTAGAGTGCTCCCAGGAACCAATCTTTCCATCTTCCCTTCCTTTCACAATCTTTATTCTTTCCTTCCAAATCTCATCACCTTTACCATATATCCCTACAAAAGTAAAAATGCTTTAAATTCATAAAAACAGGAAATAACCTAATTGATCTTACTTTCTAGGAATACAAATTCTCTGAGAGCAATAACTATTTTTACAACAATCTTTTTTTTCCTGGGTACTAAAAGAATGATCTAGGTAAAAGCAGTAAAAATAATATTCATACCGTCAAACTGATCTTCACCTTCAGTCATTAGTTCATCATCAGAGCAAATACTCAGAACATTTACCAACATCTCTGTCACTATAAAAGAAAAAAAAAAAGAACAAATTACATTAGCTAATTCACACATATTGTAGTAAACATTCACATGTGATAAATTTTACAAGTAAACTACTAATTTAACTACTAATTATCCTAACATGCTTTGGGAATATATTAATTATTTTTGTGACATTTCAAAAATATCCAGTAAACCAATATATTTGTTATAGTAATTATATAACTTAAAAGAGCAATGAAAAGAGTACCAGATTTGAGAAACACAGGGCCTGAATTCAAATTCCAATCTTGCCATTTTTTCTCTATGTGATCTGAACTAAGTCCCATAACCACTCTACGCTTCACTTTTCTAATCTTAAAAAGTGAAGGGCTTAGACCAAAGCAAGCCTGTTTAAACTTTTTCTACTCACGACCCCTTTTCACCTGAGAAATTTTTAGGGGACCTCTGGTATACAAACAAGTATGTAAAATAAGTATACAAATCCAACACTTACTGCTGACAAATTCTAATTCTGTGACCTCCCCAGTCAGTTACATGACCCACGTGGGAGTCACACCCCCACCTTGTGGGACCCACAAGAAGCCCCATTAATAATTCACGAGGTGCCCAACTCTGCCTTGTATGCTGAGGGTGACTCTGAGGAGGACATGGAGCTTGGGGGAATCCTGTGGAAGGGAGTGCCTGACAGGGGGCAAAGGTGAGGAGAAAGTGCTTTTCAAGCCTGTTAAATGCTGGAACTCAAGCACAGAAGCACTGGTTCAAGGAATAGCAAAAAGCCCATGCTGGATGAATCATTAAACATGAGAAGGGGGGAAGATTTTAAATTTGGAAAGGCCACATTGTGAAGCGCTTTAAATGGCAAATAGAAGAGTTTATATTTGCTCCAAAGAAAAACAGAGACCTACCCAAGTTTAGAGAATATGGAAATTATCATTATCAAATGTGTTTTAGGAAAATAACATTACCAGCCATAGGTAAGGTAGATAAGAAAAAGAAGCAGTAAAACCAAATAGGAAGCTATGACCACAAATGTCTAGCTAAGAGCTTACAAAAAGAGTGGTTGTAGGAGAAAAGAGAAGTGAGGTTGGATAGAAGTTGAAATGGCTAAGTAGAGTGAGGGGAAATGGGAAATTATGGCTAAAATTAATCTAGAAGATTTGAATGATATTTCTAAGACTAACTCAAGAAATAGTTTAGCATTTGAGAGAAAGATTAGGGAAATATTCTAAAGGAGCATAAATATTAGTAGTGGCTCTTGACAAATACATGGAAGAGTTTCAAAGAGAGAGAAAAAAAATTGAGAATAACAGGGTTTGGAAAAGCTCTGTGTCCCATATAGAACCAATTCCCAAGTTCTTATGAAAAAATTGTATAAAAATCCCCATAGAAAAGTAAGCATATGGGAAGGTGAGCAGGAAAAGCACTTAGCAAACCTCAATGTCCTGCATAAATGTTAAGTTGATATTGAAAACCAAAGCTTCTAGTGCTTACAACAGATCCTACAGCAATTGGGGGGGGGGAGGGGGGAGGAGGGGAAGATGACCCTCACAATAACACTAGAAATCAAAAAGGTATTGTGGGGTGTTCTTGGTGAGGCCCTAGAGAACTAATTACAATATTTATCTACTCAAATATCCCAATACCACCTCCTTTCAGGCCCCTAGAGAACGAGGGTTCATCATATACACTTTTCACTTTAAACTCATTTAAACTCTCTTTCCATGCTTCAGTTGCTTTTTTTTTAATCTGCAAAAGTGTGATTGGACTTGACCTTTATGGCCTCTACCCATTATATTTAAATCTATGATCCTATGAAACTCATTCTCCTTCCATTTTCTTACTCTTACAATATCCTGGATCTCCCAGCAAAACACTGCAATTCTGACCACATTTTTACCAGAATCTTCTCTCATGTCCTAAACACACTAACAAGGAGAAATAGGCAAAATTGCTCCTCAATGTCACTTCAGACAACCTTTATACATTATCACTTCACAAACTTTTCTCCTTTAGAAGTTTCCTCTATCTTTATTACCCTATTCAGATCCTAGATTTTGTTATCTACCAGATCATTTTTAAAAAATACCTTATTTATTTTAAAAGTATAATATGCAAAGATAGTTTTCAACATTTATCCTTGCAAATGTGCACCCTTGTGTTCCAAATTTTTTCTTCCTCCATTTTCCCCACCTCTCCCCTGGACAGCAATATGTTTGTTTGTTTTTTTTTAATAGCCTTTTATTTACAAGTTATATGTATGGGTAATTTTACAGCATTGACAATTGCCAAACCTTTTGTTCCAATTTTTCCCCTCCTTCTCCCCACCCCCTCCCCTAGCTGGCAGGATGACCAGTAGATGTTAAATATATTAAAGTATAAATTAGATACACAATAAATATATACATGATCAAACCGTTATTTTGCTTGGACAGCAATATGTTAAACAATTCTTCTATACATATTTCCACAATCATAATGTTGTACAAGAAAAATCAGATCAAAAAGAATGAGAAACAAAACAAAAACAACAAAAAAGGGTGAAAACATTATGTTGTGAAACACACTCCGTCGTCCCCACAGTCCTCTCTCTGGGTGCAGATGGCATTCTCCATCACAAGACCACTGGAATGAGCCTGAATCATCTAACTGTTGACAAGAGCCACGTTCATCAGAACTGATCATTGTATAATCTTGTTATTGTGTACAATGATCTCCTGGTTCTTCTCATTTCACTCAGCATCAGTTCATGTAGGTCTCTCCAGGACTTTCTGAAGTCATCCTGCTGATCATTTCTTACAGAACAATATTCCATAACATTCATATACCAAAGTTATGGTATTCTCCATTCTGATGGGCATCCACTCATTTTCCAGTTTCTTGCCACTACAAAAAGGGCTGCCACAAACATTTTTGCACATGTGGGTCCCTTTCCTTCCTTTAAGATCTCTTTGGGATATAAGCCCAGTAGAAACACTGCTGGGGCAAAGAGTATTCAGTTTGATAGCTCTTTTGAGTGTAGTTCCACATTACTCTCCAGAATGGCTGGATCCATTCACAATTCCACCAACAATATAAGTGTCCCAATTTTCCCACATCCCCTCCAATATTTGACTAAAATGACAGAAAAAGGTAATGACAATCAAAGAGGTATGAAGTGTGGCAGCTCAGAGATGTCTTAATTTGCATTTCTGTGATCAAGACTGATTTAGAGCATTTTTTCATATGATTAGAAATGGTCTCAATTTTTTCATCTGAAAATTGTTATCACTCTCTAGATCATACTTAATCCTTTCTTAACCTGCCCTCATACTTGGGACTTAAATAAACACATGGATTTCCTTTCAAATCCAAGTTTATCAACTTCCTTAGTACTCCCCATTCCAAAACTATCTTTACTCTACCTCAGCCACAAACAGGGATGAGGATACCTGTATCTTCACCATCATCCAAAACTACTCTACTATAACCTAGAACTTTGAAATTCCTGATAACCTATGCTTCCAATTTGTTCTCTGCTTGACCTATTATGCTTCTTCATTGAAAACCTCATCATTTCACCCCTCCAATCTTCCTCCTCCCTATCTTTCCAATCCATCTCTTTCCTCTAGCCTTATAACCAGTTCAGTAATTCACTGTTTTCTACCTTTGTCCTAACACCCCCATGCCTTGCCAAATTCCAATTCTCGATTACTTTCATCAGTCATTTACTCTGTTCCCATTTGCTTGTTGCTGAAGGAAATCTGAAATGAGGACCAGGATGGTCCACTAAAAATTTATGTTAACAAATCTCAACTGAGCCTTCACGACTACTCAGTAGTCTACATGACTATTGTATTTCCCACTGTGATTGATCTACCAGTGGGTAGATCTTCCCACCTCACTCTCATTAGAGGACCTCCTCTCCTACTATATTAAGAAAAAGAGAGACACTTTGTAAATTAGTAATATTCTTTATTTACATCTTAAAACTTCTCTAGATTATTCCATTTTTCTTTCTTTTTTTGCTGAGGCAATTGGGGCTGCCCAGGATCTGTTTGTCTGTCTCTTATGCATGTGTGTGCACGTGGATGCACGCACACGCGCGCACACACACACACACACACACACACACACAGAGTTAGGAAGTATTAAACATCTGAGGGTGGATTTGAACTCAGATCTTCCCGACTTCAAAGCCAGTGCTCTATTCATTGTGCCATCTAGCAGCCTCATTATTTTATTTTTTTTGTTCTATATTCTTGACAAAGAACAGTTCCTTTTCCTTCCCAAGGCTAAGCCCTCTACTTTAAATTTCCATCCCATACTCAATGTACTCTGAGCTTTAGGATCACAGCTTTAGAGAAAATAATCTAATTCTCTCACTTTATGTGAGGATCTTTTATATGAGATCTGGAAAAAGCTAAGTGATCACCAAAGTCACGGAAGGAAGCTGACAGTCTGGACTTGAGAAAGGTATTCTATCAGCAGACACAATGCTCTATGCTCTATACTACAATGCCAAGTAATAGAGCAAGAAATTAAAGTTTTTTCTCTTTTTGTGGACAGCAGTGGAAAACTGACATTGTCACCCCTCATTCTCATTAAATGAATAGCTATCATCTTTTACTGGTTATACAACTCCTTAATGTCTTTTATGCTACTTCTAGGGCACAGGACATCAGGGACAATAAGATGCAACCCACAAGATGCCTTTCCATTACTCTCTGAGCCACCTACAACTTCATTCTTATGAAATCAGTATTCTAAGATTTCCAGCCATATGTCATCACTAGCAGAATACTGGTGTTTTATAAAGCAGGCGTTTGTGACAAGGAAAAACTTAGAATCATTGAAATCATGCACTCTCCCCAAATATAATGCTGCTTGCCTTATTCCTCCAGTTCTAATGGGGCCATTTGCAGTGGTTATCTAAGATACCTAAAATCAATGTGCTGCCCAATGAAATACATCTCATAATTTGTAAACTGTTTCCATTATTCATCCATTTAATGTTTCTTGCATGGGTTTCTAGGTCAATTTCTTTGCACTGAGTACTTCTCAATGCAATCCTCGAAAACGTAACATAAAAAGAAGCAGAGACATATCTTACTATTCATTTTGGAAGGAAGATGGAAACTTTTCCCACCTAAGACACTTTCACAATAATGGAAAATATTTTTGGCAAACATATTTTTACTTGTTTTATTCTTCTTTTTATTTAGGTAATTAAAGGATTGGTGAATGAAATTATCTGTATGGTTATATCTATCAAGAAATCATGTGTAATCCTAATATATGCATAGGGAAAATTACAGACAATGCAATGGGCTTCAGGGTGATTTTCATAAGACTGAAGGATAAAACAATCTTTCAAGAAGAGAAGCAGGTGGTAGAAGAAGTGCAAAATGTGGCACATATTTTCAGACATAGTCAATGCGTTGTGTTTTAAGTTAGGTTGTACTTTTTTTGTTTCAAAGGAGAGTGCTTCTGTAGAGGTATAAGGAATCATTTATTACCATAAGTTATGTTAAAAAAAATATATTTTTTAAAAGTGCCAAACTTAGAAACCTGAATATCTGGGATCAAATCATGGATTTTAAAATTCTTAATTGTATATTCATAGGCAAATCCTTTCATCTTTCGGAGTCTCAATAAACTTTTCTATAAAATGAGGATAGCAATACTTGTACTATCTCATATAGCACTATTGTAAGGAAAATACTTTTGTAAATTTTAAAATATTAAAAAGCAAAAAGTTATTAATATTATCATCAAGTATAATTGTATAATTCACAAGCAATAATCACAGTGAAATATTGTATTTTGCATCTCTCTCCAACTATGAAGAGAAAGATATGGTCTATTGATTTGGAACTTCACCCAGAGGCCTATAAAACTGTGGCATACACTTTGATCCAGCAATACCACTCTTAGATCTATTTCCCAAAAAGATTAAACAAAAAGGACCCATTTGTACAAAAATATTTATAACAGTTCTTTTTATGGAAAGCAGATCCTTTGTGGAAGAAAACATTGAAAACTGAGGGGTGCCCATCAACTGGGGAATGGTTGAACAAGCAGTGGTATGATTATAATAAAAAACTACTATACTGAAAAATGATGAGCAGGATGATTTCCGAAAAACCTAGAAAGATTGAAATGAATGGAGGCAAAGTAGAGTGAGCAGAACCAGAGAATACTGTACGCAGTAACAGCAATACTGTGCAATGATTGAGAATCATTGAGATTAATTGAGAATAACTTGGTATTCTTGACAATACAATGATACAAGACAATTCCAAAGAACTCATGAAGAATGCTATTTAGCTCCATAGAAAGAACTGATTGCCACCCAAAGCAAACTATTCTTCAAGTTCTGCATTTTTTCCCCATTGGGTTTGTCTCCTTTCACATCATGACCAATATGGCAATGTTTCACATGATTGCACACACACACACACACACGCTTACAGTCTCAGGGAGGGGGGAAGTAAGGGAGGAAGAGAGAAAATTTGGAACTCAAATTTTTTTTTTACTCAATTTGTTAAAATACCCTTTACACATAACTGAGGGAGGGGGGAAATAAAATATTATTTTAAAAAATATTATCTACAATATAAAATTGTCTAGATGATGATATCAAACCCAAATAAAAATAGATCCCTACTGAATTAGAAAAACACAAGTCAACATTATCGACACTGCACTATATTTTGCTTAACATTTCCTAATTACATTTTAATCTGGTTCAGGTCCCAGGACTTTAATACCTCTGGTCTATAAAACTTCTGGCAAGATGGTGGAATAATCTGTAGCCACTAAGCACAGCTCCCCTGTACCATCTCAAAAGAATGTCAAATATACCAAATAAAATGTTTTAAAAATGTTTAACAAGGATTAAGTGCCTACTATGTTCTAAGAACTGTGCTAAGTGCTTTACAAAGAGTATTTCATTCAATCTTCATAATAACCTTGGGACATAGAAGTCTCATGTTAGTTGAGGAGACCAAGGCAGACAGAGATTAAGTGATGAAAGTGTGTAAAACCAGATTTAAGCTCAAGTCTCTCTAATTCCAATTCTAGGACTCTATTTCCTATATCACCCATCAAGGAAAAGGAAAATTATTGTTTTACATCAAAGAAAAAACAAACCAAAAAAATGGTAAGCAAAAAAAAAAAAAAAAAAAAAAAAAGAGCCCTAATATAATGGATATCGTCACTTCCAACAGACCTTCTTTTGCATATCTGGAAAGGCCACAGTCCAAACTTCTCAACTTAATCTTAAGTGCTACTTTCACTTCATCTAGCAGGCAATCAGGTCCCTATGTGTTGAGTATTGGCTCCATTACTCATTAAGGAAATCTTAATATAAATGATGTGTCAGATCTGCTACAATTAATGTCTCTGTGTTGTTTTCATTCCCATTCTACTTATGATGACTGAGAAGTGAGCTAGCCTACCTGAATATTATACCAAGATTTCTACAGTCTCATTTTCTCTTCCACTGTTTTTTTCCTCTTATATTCCACCATAACAATCTGTAAAAGAACTTATATTCTACACAAATGCATCTTTGTGGTATAGAAGTCACTGGGTTGTATAAGTTTAGGTAAGATGGATATAAGCTACAGATAGAAGTTCAAACTTCCACTAAGTAGGAAAGGCTTTGAATGTTATCCTAGGAAGAGACTATTGTATTAAAAAAAAAAAGAGATCTTGCACGACAACTAGGTGATGAATTATTGGATCATAAGGAAAACGACAAAATAGCCCTCAATCCTATGCAAATCTTTTCGCAATGACTTGTTATAATAGCAGAAAAGGGAAGGTAGAGCATGCTAAAGGCCACCTATCTTTTAGATTATCTAAATATTAAAGTAATTGTTGGGACTCTTAATCCAAGATCTTATCCAAAGATCTACTATTGAAGGAGATGAAATATGTCTATATTGCCATTCTTCCTTAACAATGAATAAAATAGCATTTATTAAGTACTTACTACATGCAGAAATGCAACTAGAATTCAGGGAAGTTTCAATTAAATTGAGGGATGACTCAAAAAGTTCCCTTTGAAGAAGTGAACAAAGGAATTATCCAAGTTGGTTATGTTGTTTGCACAAAGGCAACAATAAACAATTTTATAAGTTAGTTGATCATCAAACTTTATAGTATTCAAGATAAGCATCTTAAAAAAAATTCTGCCATAAAAATAAGTACAACTTATATGCTAATATTTATTACAGAGCTTTACTGAAGAGAATAAAGAAATAAGACAACTCCTACAGAGATCCTGATGAGATGTTCCACAGCAAGACAATATATAGAGTGTCCAAAAATCTCAGTACAGTTTAAAGCTTTTAAATGGGCAGAAAAAATCTGGCAAAAATACAATGGAAAACATGATAATGGACTAAAAACATGAAGGAATCTAAAAATGTACAGAATTTTCAGAAATCTTATGTATGTATATCATGAATACTTTTTAAAAAAAATGTAATAAGCCTAATAATATAACCAAAAAAAAAGAAACTGAGGATAGTTTCATAAACAGGAAATACCATGATGGGAATCATTTCAGAAATGCAGTCTATGTACAGTCAGATCATGGAGTAGTAAAAGCAAAGGTTAAAAAAAAAAAAAAAAAAAAAAAAAGGAACAAATTAGAAAGATAAAAATGAAAAAAGCTCTAAATTGACCTATTTTAAACAAGCTAATGATTAAAGAAATTATAGACAAATTAAAGCTACTGTCTCTGAGCATGGCTATTTTTTTTTTTTATTTTTTTTTTTTTTACCTTAAATGAATCTTTCATGGCAACAATTTGGGATTTTTCTCTAACAATAGAGATTGAAACCCATTCATTTCATTTCTGCCCATTCTGTGCCACTCTTGACACATCCTCCCCTCAGTGTGCTGGGGACCTTCCATTTCTGATACAGTGAGGCTATTCTTGTCTATCTCTGCCATCTTCTCTTCTTGATTACATCCACCATGAGCAGTCGTATTCCATATTTCATTGCCATATAAGAGACGCCAATAGAAATATGAAAATACGAAAAAGATGGGTCTTTATTTACACAAGAAGCTAGGGTCAGTAAAAGGAGCTCTGATAATTCCTGAAAGCAATATAGCCTGCTCTCTTCTTGTACCTCACTGTGCACCTGTATTGCCTGTTCCAGTATACATACTGATGGATAGGTACCACAAAAGGTCCATTTTGAAATCTGGGCAAAAAATAAAAAAGCTTTTAAAAGCCTTATAACAAAGACTTTTTAAAAAGGAAAACAAACAAACAAACAAACAAACAAAAAAACATTAAAAAATAATCATCATGTAGAAAAAAACCTGACATTATATGCAATGTTCTACATCCATGGACACTAACCTTTGCAAAAGTGATATCATTTATTCAGTTTTGACTATTCTACAGTTGTTGGTCTATCCACAATAGGTATCTATTGTCTACTTGGTCTTCCCTGTGTGTATAATAAACAGGCCAAATTCTTTTGTAAAATTACAGATTCCTACCAGGAGATTCTGAACTGTTTGGAGGCTTAATGTTAGCACAATGCTATTTAGAAACAAAAGCACCTCCAAGGCAATCCTGTAAACTTTGGGTAGAAAACACCTTCTGCATCCAGAAAGAGATTGAACGTAAATCAACACATGCTATGTACACTTCTTTTTTCTGAGTTTTTTTCTCTTTTCTCCTGTGGTTTTCTTTCCTTTTTGTTCTAATTTTTCTCTCTCAACATAATTCAAAAAGAAATGTGTATTATAAAAAATTAATATATGTTTACCAGAAACACATAACACAAAAGCACGTAACAACTCAAACTTAAGTAACATTTCTTAGAAATATTTAGTTGAATTATAATAGCTAATATTTATTTACCATTTTAATAATTTCCAAGCACTTTACATATATTATCTCCTTTGATCCTCACAGCAACCCTGTTAGCTAACTATTATTTATTATTCCTATTTTATAAAAACTTACTAGCTGTGTAACCTAGGCAAATCACTTAACTCTGCTTGCCTCAGTTTCCTCATTTGTCAAATGAGTTAAAGGAAAGGAAAACCATTCTAGTATCTCTGCCAAGAAAATGCCAAATGGAATCACAACTGAACGGCAATAACAATTTTATAGAAGAGGAAACTAAGGCACAAAAAATTTAAGTGACTTCACCAGGATCAGAGCAGGTGTCTCAGGTAGTATTTGAACTTAAGTCCTCTTTACTGTAAGTTAATACTCTATATACTCCATGTCCACTTAGCACCCGACCATCATGTAAAACTGTTACTACAATGGGGAGAACAAAAGAACCCAGAAATCAATTAAGCTAACTAAGCTAAACATTTAAACTTTTTCAAGAATCAGATAAGGAGCTGGCACAAGATCTTAACCTTTTCTGGATCATGTATTCCTTTTGTAGTGTAGTAGAGTCAAAAGAACCATTCACAGAATAATGCAGAAAACATTTGGAATTTAGAAGAAAAAAATACAATAACAATGAAATAGTTATTAAATTTTTTCTTAAAAATAAGTTCATAGACCCTAGTAAAAACCCCTAGATTAGATGACCTCTAAGGCCATTTATTCCCAGTTCAAAAATTCTAATTCCATGACATTCTGCTAATAAGAAATAAGTTAATTTTAAAAATAACTGCTGCTGCCCTTTTTGTAGTGGTTGGAAATTGGAAATTGAAGGGATGCCCACCAATTGGAGAATGGCTGAATAAATTGTAGTATATGAATGTTATGGAATATTACTGTTCTATAAGAAATGACCAGCAAAATGAATACAGAGAGGCTTGGAGAGATATACTGCTCAGTGAAATGAACAGAACCAGGAAATCATTTTATACTTCAACAACAATACTACATGATGATCAATTCTGATGGACGAGGCTCTCTTCAATGAGAGGATCTAAATCAGTTCCAATTGATCTGTAATGAACAGAACCAGCGACACCCAATGAAAGAACTCTGGGAAATGAGTATGGACCACAACATAACATTTCCACTCTTTCTGTTAATGTTTGCTTGCATTTGTTTTTTTCTTCTCAAGTTATTTTTACCTTCTTTCTAAATCCGATCTTTCCTGTGCAATGAGATAACTGTATAAATATGTATACATATATTGTATTTAACATATACTTTAACATTCAGCATGTATGGGACTACCTGCCATCTAGAGGAGGGGGTGGAGGGAAGGAGGGGAAAAGTTGGAACAGAAGTTTTTGCAAGGGTCAATGTTGAAAAATTACCCATGCATATGTTTTGTATAGAAAAAAATTATAATAAAACACTGCTGTTAGAAATCATTAAATAAAAAAATAAAAATAAAAAAAACTGCTGCTATTGCTACTTCCTATCTTATCTTTCAAGCAAGAAGAATTTAAATTAAAACAGGAAGATGTATTAGACAAAAGTATAAAGGGAATTAGCAGGATTTTCTTCCCTCCATATATAAACATCGAAATATAATACAAAAGTAGAAAGGCTCAATCATTCCATTAAGAAGTTTTGCTTAACGGTTTTTTTTTTTTTGGGGGGGGGGGGAGTAGGATGTGAACTTAGTGAAGGATTTGGCAAAACTGTTGTCAAAAAAACAGTTTCAATCTTTTTTTTTTTTTAAATAATATGGTTTAGCTGTAATACAATCCAGAGCTATGGAAAGAAACTAAAGCCTCTCTGTGATGTCCTTTGGCTGTATGATTCTATGACGGAGCTATTCAGCTAGTCCAAAGAAAAATGATTTTACATGTAATAGAATCCTTGCATCTCAAGCCCTTAACTGATTGGCTCCTGAAATACTATAGTAATTCTATCTCCATGTTATATTAATATTGAACTTATAACTATCAAAGACTGGCATGCCGTCTGCAGACAACCTGTTAAACATTCAGTTTTGCATACTGGCTATGTCTTTCAGTACCAAAAGCAGCCTTGGCAGAAGCAGTACATCCTGTACAGAAAGAACATTGCGTAACATGGAAGAGGTGAAAAAAAAATAGAGGAGAAACTGGAACACAATGTTTTACTACCACCCCACTTCTCTTATATTATTATATTCTACATTCAAGGAAATTGAAATACTTGCTATATAATCCTATTCTAGTAGTGACAAAAAAGGATAAAAAATAAATCAATCCTAAATATTCTAAAGGACACCATACTAAAGTTTTACAATAGCATTTGTGTTTTTTCAACATTTCATTCTTTGTAGAAAGTATACATAAATTGTTAGAAAATTAGTATTTTAAATTCTGTATTATTAATTTTATTGTATGAGAAGTGAAGAAGGGTGGAAGCTGAGATTACATATACAGAACTGCTGAAATGACTAATATTTAAAAATCTTCAGTCTTGCATCCCAGAAAATGAGACTTGTACAGAAAAGTCCCTTCCAGAGCAAAATCATCCCACCACTCCTTCATATAAGATTTAAGCTAAACAAAAAAGAAAGAAAACCCAACAGCTGTAGACAACACTGTGCTATTTTTAAGTCTTCTCCCAGCCCCCCAGACATCCTCACATGGGGGCTGTAAACAGCTAACTAAAATATCTTTGAGGCTCTCTCCTCTCCACACACCCACTGACATAAGAACTGCACCCATGGTGAAACCATACTTCATGTTCCTCTAGGCAAGTATCAATATACAAAAGTAAACTCAAGTAGAAGCAGCAGTAAAATTGTTCATTACTGCTATGTAAATCATACCTTTTTCTCCAACAAATGGTAGTGACCATGTAAAGACGTCCATAAAATTGGGTAACCAGTAAGGATGTGGAGAACAGTTAAACTGTCGAATATTCATCACATTATTTTCATATTTTAATACAGCAGCTGGAAAATAAGTTTAAATGTCAATGTAAGAATGTTTAACTTCAGCACAAAATGTAACAGAAAAATGGGAAAATATTAAATTCATTTTTTGGACTGTAAGGGAAGGAAGGACACTGATTTTGGGCTACAACATTCTTTTAGAAAAGGGAAAATGGCCAACCATATCTTCATTCAAGTCTAAGAGCAAAATGCCTGGTTTCTTTTAAGAATTTTCTTTTCTCAAAAAAATAAAAAATTAAAAAAATTTGTTTTTTCTTCTTGAGATAATTCAATGATAAAAATAAGGGGTGAGATTATATGGGGTAGAAGTTTCATAAAGACTTCTTGAGCTATAACTAATAGCAGGTAATTTTTAAAAAGTGGCCAAGCTGAATTTAACTTAAATCCACAAATAATAATTCAATTTTAAAATGTGCATATTTCATTCAATTTGGGGGAAATAAGGGATAAAATCACTGAAAAAAAATTGTGTTTTGTTTTTGGAGGGGAGGAGTTTAGTAAAATACAAAAGTGAAAAAAAAAAAATCTAAACCCTTGGAAACATAATCCCAACATACCTTTCCAGACTTATCTCACACCACTCTCCTGGATACATTCCGAACTCCAAACAGACTAGTCTACTTAGAATTTTCTGAATATGTTTTATGTGTTCCTATCTCCAGAGTTTTGTTCAATGCCATTTCTTGCACCTTGAATATCTAACTAATCTCCCCTTACCTGTTGTTGAAGGCTCGGATCAAATGCCTCCACTCCATCATGAAATCTTCCTCAAACTAGAAGTGTTCTTTCCTTTTATCTGAACCCTGTCTCCTATACACTGATTGTCTACTCTGAATGAGATATTTGAAAAATTCACATTTCATCTATTAGACTATAAGCCAAATTAAGGTACAGATGATGCCCTGTATTGTCATGGTAATATCCTTAGCAACCAGCAGTGCGTTCCACATAGAAGTCTCAATAAAAAGTTACTTAATTTGAATCTAAATTTTCTATTTTGAAATTTTGAGTCATCAATGAGAATAATATCTTTAAAATAAAATTAACTAGAAAAACTGTCATTGGCTTTTATTCATGTATTTTTTGATGGAGCCCTGGCCTCAAGGGTCAGAAGAACTGATTTCTAGTCCGGACTGTCATTTCCAAGCAATGAAAACTTAGCAAAGTCAACAAACCTATGTGTCCCACCCTTGCTGTCCTAGTTCATCCTCTATAAAATAAGAGTACCTGTAATGTGCCTACCTCACATGGTTCTTGTGAAGACCAAATAAGTCAAGTAAGAGCTTTAGAAACTGTAAGGCATTATGGAAATGTAAAATGGCATGATTATTATTGATTATAGAGCTTTAATCACTGAACGCTTTTCATGGAAGTATTGAAATGTTCAAAAGGTTTAAGATATGTGGTATGCAGTCATAAATAATGCTACACATTTCATCATATGAAAAAACCCGAAAATTTAGCCTTGAGAATTCTAAACTAATCTCTACTTTTTAACCTTAGTTTTAAAAAATATAACATTTACAAATTGGAAAATTTGTAAGATGAAGCAAAATGTCTTAAATGTATCCAAACTACACAGGAACATAAAACACCAACGTGATTCCTACATGTAGTAAAAACAAATAGAAATATGATTTTGACAAACAATGATCTAGGTTTTTTTTGCAAGAGCTGAAAAAAATCATTTAATCTATTCCAGGGTTAAGATCTGACAGGTGAAAACAAGTAAAGCTGCAAATCTCTGTGCTAAGCACCAAATACCAGCTCCTGTAATACTGTCTGAGGTTATCACATTTGCGGACATCTATCATTGGCACAGGATAAATCTAGAATTCTGCCCAGTTTTTGAGAATGGAATCCGAATCTGGATTTGTTTTTCCTTTAAATGAGCCCTATATTCCTTATGTATTATTATAACATGGCTTAAGGATTTGTAAACAAAACATCAATACACAATCTTTACAAGCAACCAATGGCACTACCTTCTAGATATTAGCATCTCTAGTAGCAACTTTAAAATGGAGTAACTAGTGAAAGGTTCCTGGAAGTATGTCTTATCAAATTTATTATAGAAGGTCCTCACATCGAGCTTCATGGAAGATCTCACATATATTATCACATTCCTTTACTGAACAAATTTTTTAGAAAGCCTACATAGGCTGAACTTACAGAAAAAAACAACTATATTTGGCACTGACCTCACTGTCACTTTTAACATCCATACACCCCCCCCAATCTTCCACCTGATACACCCACTCCACTCTGACACTAGACTCAATGACACAATCTATTAAATTCCAGACATATTGAGAGAGAGGATAGGAGCTAGCCTCTTAATGTCCTTATTCTGAAAATGTGAACTACGTGAGCATACTGGATCTCATTTTCAGTGTCCTCAGCACACACAGAACTATATTAAGCTACTCTGTCATTACCACAAAATCTAAGTATCACAGATGGGCAAATATCGAGAGTGAGAGCAACCAACCATGACAGTGGAATCAGACAAAAGAGTGAAGACGTTAAAAGTAGAGGAAAACACAGTGGGGTAGGGAGGGGAAAAGGGGCAGAGTGTTAGCAAAATGTTTGCTACTAAGAGATCAGAATGAATTAAAAATGTAATAGGGAAAGCTAGGTGGATAAAGTACCAGCCCTAAAGTTAAAATCTAGCCTCACTTAACACTTCCTGGCTATGTGACCTTGGGCAAGTCACTTAACCCCAATTGCCTCAGCAAGCAAATAAATAAATAAACAAACAAACAAACAAACAAATAAATAAAAGTGATAAAACATCACTATCCCAAAAGGTTTTATAATGGGGATCCTGGAAATAAGGCTCAGGAGAAGGAAAAAAGACCTACATCAGACATTAAACTAGATGAATGGTAGCTAAATAATGAGCCGATGTAAATTATTAAACAGACAGAAACCAAAAATCCAAGCAACAGCAACTTGATGGAAACAATAAAATTCTATGAGCCAAAATGTAGGGCATGATTCAACAGGGAATTCCAGAAAATCCTGATCTGGCTCGTGCTCAATGTACTTAATTCACAGGGCCCAAAGTATTTTGGGGTGATTAGTTCTGGAATTGATTTTACATAGGATTCACATTTTTCATTCTTCACTTCTGCTTACTCCCCCTTTATATCCTGTAGCTCAGTTTGAAATTTCAATAATAGATGATTATGATTTCAGATAATACCTTTTCTCTATTTAAAAAAAAAAATTAAGCCATTTAAAATTCTATGTTGTTAACAATTTTTTATCAATAACATCTTACCTTTATTATTGTAGACATCTAAGTAATTAGGTGCCGAAAAAATTGTTATTAATGAAGGGAACCCTGTAGTTTGACTTTTTCTGTACATTCTATAGCTGCAAAACAAATAGCTTAATATGCATCGTAAAGCATCAATCATAGTTACTAAGTTTGATTTTATATTTAAGGTGTTAATTTGGTTAAGGGAATCATAATTCTTACCCTGCATCTTGAGCTTCATGAGCTCTAATAATCGATAACAAATTATTGTTTTGCAAAAATTCACACACTGCTGGATAGCTGTGAAAAGAAAAGAACTGTAAGTAAAGCAATACTTTGCTTTTTGAAGAGTATGGCATTTTATTGTCTAAAATGTGATGTATTCCTGGGTTTTTCCCCTTACTTATAAAAATAAGAGCATCCTCGAACTGTATTGTGACTAAAGTGTTCCTGTGATTTTTCATTTCCAAAGTCTTCTGAAGGATCAGACCATAGCAAGTCACACATTGGTCCAAAGGCAGGAGGTTCTTTAAATCTATCTAACTGTGGAAGAAAGAAAAAAGAAAGAAAGAAAGAAGAAAAGAAAAAGAAAGAACTCATCAAATGGTGAGGAGAGGATGGTCATGGGCAAGTTTTACCCACCCTGAACGCTATGCATAGTGTCCACTATTAGAACACTGTTAAAGATATTAACAGATACATTTTTACCATAACAAACCTAGATCACGAAAATAAGTTTGTTTTATTGTGTTTTTTTTTTTTTTAAAGAAAACAAGAAATTATAACTAAGAAAGCCTGCTCCCCCCAAGTCCACTTTAGAACTAAGAAATATTTATACTTACTCTCCTAATATCATCCAGTGTGTGTATTTCTGGTGAAAGTCCACCATGAACACAAAGAAACTGTTGGTTTAAAAGTGCAGCAAGAGGCAGGCTATCAAAAGCTTCCATGCAAGCTTCATAGACTCTTTCTGAATATTTAATTTTACCTTCAGAGGAGAAATAAGAAAAAAATAGAATTAAATTACTACTAATCATTTTAAAGGCAGACTATGCAAAGTGAGAAATAAAATTGACAAATTTCTTTCCCTAAATTAACCAATAAATGTTAGCAAAATGTTATAGACTGTATTCAGATATTATCTTTACATTACAATGCCAAGAGAAGGCAAAAGCTGCAAATGGCTCAACATTTTACCTTTTTTTCAAACCAATCAAGGTGTTTATTAAAGTCATAAATGAAGTCAAAATAATTTCAGTATTTTTGAAAATCCAATTCTAGGAATTTTTAAAATTCCCATTCAGGAACTGTAATAAGGGCTGAAAATACAAAGAATAAATGGTCCCCTGACCTCAGGGATCTTGCACTACTATGAAGAAAAGAAACAGTAAGTATCCAGATAAAAAGGTCCAGACCTGAGGAAAAAACAACTATCCTTCCTTAGAGAGGTACTTATAACCACTGCTTGTATTACTATTGGAAGTGTGAGAAGAAATAGGAAAAATTTTACAGATTGGCAGGAATTGCAATAGATTTAAAACCACATAAAAGGATGACACTCTACAGGATCAGCAATGTGTTCACACTTACAGAGATAGTCAATAGAAGTATGAGGGAAGAATATAAGGATGCTACCACAAATTTGCTCGAGTTTATTCTTTTGGGTTACATTTTGTTTTTCTTTTTTCTCAAAAACAGTTTTAAGAAATTATTCCTAAGCACATGAAATTTTCTTTTAAATTTAATATAGAAATCTTGAATCAATCTCCCCTTAAATCCTTTAGAACCCTTTAGAATCTTCAAGTTGAACACCTTTGAACACGTCAATTCTGCAAAGTAAAAAGTCTGCATAACTATTATTATCCAAATAATTTAGAGAGGAGAAATGAGATACAAGTCTCCTGCCAGTACTCACATTCCTGTTTAAAGGTGAAATATTCGGTAAGGTGTCTGCATTCATGATTGCCTCTCAAAAGAAATAATGTGCTTGGATAGAGAATCTTCAGGACCCATAAATACAAGACACACTGTAAAATAAAATATTTTCATTTAGGATTTTTATACAATATTCACTAAAGAATTAATGTTAAAAGAATGTTACCATGTCCCACTGTTTTATCCATTATCCAATGATTATTAGGTCTAGAAATGACTATGGTTGGTTCAATGTTCAAATGAATATGCCCACTGTCTCCTCTTTCTGAATGAATATAAGCTAATACATGGAAGGAACCATGTCTTGTATATCTTTTTATATATACCCAGAACATTGCTTTGAAAAAGGTGGCCATTTATTATCTAATTAAATTAACTGGGGGTGGAGGGTTGGGAAGATTATTTAAGAATAAAAAACTTGACTGTATACAGGAAAAATATTTTTCTATGGCTTATCATGTAATTATGCCATTCAATTTATACAAGTAAGATTTTATTAAACACAACTGGCTGGAGAAAAAAAAAAAAAGCAATGTTTCTTCACTTATTAAATGAGAAAAGGCAAAGGGTTTACTTCATTTTGGGAAAACAAGAAATTTACAAAAATCACATGCAGGGAAACAAACAATAATAAACCTCATTTTAAGAGCCTGAATTATCTCTAAATGTGTAAAGATACCCACACATTTTGTTTACATAAGAAAAAAATAAGTAACTTTAAAGGAGCAGATAATTCCATAAGGCCATCTATATGGTGCAGAATATGGTTTCAGTTACTTGCTTTCTAACTTTTGTAACTATATAGGAAAGGGCCAACTTTGAAACCCTATTATGAAAAGTATTCACAAGCATACATAAAAACATCCAATTAGCTCACCAAGCTTCTTGAAGTTGGCAAATACATTCCATCACTTTCTTTTTGTGGGGGGTAGATAAAGATGGAGAGGTATCTCCTAAAGTTTTTGTGAAGATGAACTATTTCTTATTTTTCTGAAGCACTAAGATCAATCAATGCTAAAAGGGATAGGAAGTGATAAAATCCTGGATAAAAAAGGATGAATTCCACTGCTGCCAGCTACATTTTGGGAAACCTAGCAATCTTTTGTGTGAGGCAGTATTAGTGACACCTGAACTGAAAATCTATCAAATAAAATTCTGAAAGTTATTTTAGCAGGTCAAAACTTGCTTTCTATGGAATTTCTTCCTGGATTTGTGCTTGCTACACTTTAAAAAAGAAAACGAATAAACATAATATAAAATCAGCTGCATCAAAGAAACCTTAACTGCCAGAGGGAATGGTCAAAGTCCAAAAAATAAATGTATTGTCCAAGGAGATCCATATTTTCAATGTGGTAGTGGAAAATCAAATCTGTGTTCAAATTCTTGTCCTGACACTAAAAAATAATTTAACTTTTCTGAGTCTCCAATTCCACATACTACTTACCTCATGAATTATTGTGAACAAAGTGTTTTTAAATGCTAACGTGCTATGTAAATGTGCCTTATTATTCAAATAAAGGAAATAAAATATATTTTACTTGAATCAATCCATTGAATAGCCACAGGGACAATCTTTATTTCTGATTACTAGTTCACAGGATTTCAGAAAACCAGAATCAGAAAGATGAATGGCATTAGCTCCTCAAAGACAACAGAATGCTCACAATTTCTATCAGAAAAACAGAAACGAAGGTTATGAACAGAGAAGCAAATTTTTATGTCCTCTAAGATTAAACTGGTAGCTTTAACAAATCTAAGTTCATGATGAGGAATGGTACCAAAAAAATCAATTTGTAAATATTTTGGAAGAAATTTTTTTCCAAGGAGTTATGTGTCAAGTCTGGGTCAACAACTTAGGCAAAAATGAATATTTACATCTGGTTATATACCTCTATGCTAAAATAACCTCTATCCACATAATCGCCAAGGAAGAGATATCTTGTGTTAGCAGGGGATCCTCCCACTTCAAACAGTTTCATGAGATCAAAAAACTGGCCGTGGATATCACCGCACACTGGAACGAAATGACAATCACAGACAACAAATTAAGAAGAAGGAAAAAAACAAGTATTAATTTTCCCTGTACAGTACAGTAGATTCTGGAACTTGAACAAGATAAGAGAAGCCTCACAAGGGAAGCCTCACTATGGAAATTATAGGGGTAGCCATTGTCATCTGTTTACAGAATCAACATATGGAAACCAGGTAACAGAAAACAATGGTATTCCTTGAGGCTTGTAAGTCACAGAACTGCCCACCTCAATGTATCATGTATTTCCTGGGAAGTTCCTCTTAAGGAAAAAAAAGAAATCCTACTTTTGAAATAAAAACAAAATAGTGAAATTACAATCATCTTCTAATGGAGAGAGGAAAAGCAAAAGCATGGACTTCAATTCTGATACCAGCTTGGTGACTTACTGCCAAGTCACTCCTAGGCCAGCTATCAATCAGCTCCACAGAACCTCTCAAATCAAACTGCTTTCCACTCACAAGATCTCGTCCCTTCCCAACTAGATCACTGCAACTGCTTTCTCCCTGGCCTTCCCTCCTCAATCTGTCCCCACTCCCATCCAGCCCATCCTTTCTACTAAGAGATTTTGCTCTTGTGCCCATCTGACTTTGATGCTCTTCATGCCACCACTCCAGGGGCTTCCTACTTTTTCTAGGACAAAAAGAACTTCTCTGTGTGGCCTCTACACCTTTACCCTCCCAGAATACGACACCCCTTCCTCCTCTGTCCCTTCGTCACAGACTCCACCTCCAGTCTGGATGCTGCCCGCCTCCTTCACTTCTACATCACCGACTCCCTTTCTGGCATTAAAAGAGATAGCGCAAGTCTCCTAACTGCTAGAGCTCTTTCTTCCCAATTTTCTTTTGTTTAACTTCCTTGTACATATTGCAATATTGGGCCTATAGTCAGAAAGACTGAATTGAAATCCAGCCTCAGACCTCAGGCCCCAGAGTGTGACACTGGGAAAATCACTCAACCTCTGCTTGCCTCAGTTTCTTCAAGTGTAAAATGGGGATAATAGCACTGATCTTGCAAGGATTAAATGAGGTCTCATCTGTATAGAGTTTAGCGCAGTTGCCTTGGCACTATAAATTGCTATGCAAATATTGGTTCATTTGGAATTCCTTTCCCTTTATTCATTTTATTTATGCTGTGTATATTTATATATTATTTCCCATCTCCCTTACAAAAATGTATACTCATTGGAAATAGGAAATTTTATTCTTTGTACTTACATTTCTAGTACAATGTCTGGCACACAGTAGATGCTTAATATATGCTGACTGCCTAATAGTAAATGGCAGACAAGATTAGAAACCAAGACCTCTGACTCCAGATCCAGTTATATTGCATTCCCTGAAAACTGTATAAACAAATATATCCTATGACTGCCCCTTCCCAAAGTTTGATAAGGCATAAAAATACAGAAAACTATAACATCTACTTTACTTTAAATATGTCAGTTTTCAAGAAAAGAAAATTTCAATGTCAATGTAAAACAAAATGTTATTTAAAATGAAAGCCTCTCTAAATTCAATTAATCAAATATTTGTCTTATAATGAAATAAGGATGAAAACAGAAGCATTACCTGTAATTGGAGCTTCTACTTCTATCATAGTTTTCTCTCTCCGAAGGATGGCAGCGCCCTCATTAATAATTCTAAGTGCAATTTCTTCATCAACCCGACCTTCTTTTACCAAGTGATTCTTTAAAACATCAACCCTTGGTATCCCATCCAGATCAAACACTTCTTCAGATGTTAAGCGGTGTGTTGGGGGGAAAGGGACAGCTGTAATTTTTTAAAAGAGTGGAAAAAACAGCATCACTACTGATGACATTGCTACTAAACCTTCCATTATTCTCTCAGTTACTGCTATGACAGTGAAATGGTCCTTCTTGCCAAGGCAAATCTTTCCAGTTGTACCCTTGATCTTATCCTCTCTCCTCTCTTCCAAGAACTTCCCCAAATATTCCCTTTCTCATCATCAGTCGGCCATTACCTACGAGCTCCTTTCCTGATAACCATATTCCTAGGTCTCCCTCAGCCTATGAAAACAAACAAACCAAAAAAGATCTCTTCAATTGACTCAATTTTTATAAGGGATGCCCTATAGAAAGAAGACAAAGACAGTTCTCTGTCGCTGTAATCGCAGTGGCAAGTGCACTGCCTGACACACAGAAAGGTTATTAATAAGTGTTTGTTGGCTTGATTTCTCAAGTTTGCTGCCTCTGCTTTCTCAATTATCACTAACATTTCTTTCTTTCTTTTTTTTATTATAGCTTTTTATTTACAAGATATATGCATAGGTAATTTGTCAGCATTGACATGTGCAAATCCTTTTGTTCCAACTTTTTCCCTCTTTCCCACCACCCCTTCCCCCAGATGGCAGGTTGACCAATACATGTTAAATATACTAAAGTATAAGTTAAATACAATATACATATTGTATACATATACATAAAATATACATATATTGTATTTAACTTATACTTATATCACTAGCTTTTCAACTGCATGTGATATTGCTTCTGACTTTACTTGAACCAAAACAGCTCTTCTAATTTCTGTGCAGCTTTTGGACCACTTCTCCTTCCTGGACACAACTTTTTCCTCTGCTTTTATTACACTCTTCTCTCCTAATGCTCCTTTTACATATCTTCAGTCATTTTCACTACTTTACCATCATTGTAACCACACCTCATAACAATGAGTATACCTTTAAGGTTTGGGGAACTCCCTTCTCTCTAATGTGTGTGGGTTCATAACTCCTAGAAGTTTAATTACTAACTCTGTGCAGATAACTTACCATTAGCCTTAACCTTTCTCTTGAATATCAGTACCAAATCACTAACTAGACATTGAACATCCCCCCCCCCAAAAAAAGAGAAGAATATTAGGCAAATAATCTTAATATTTTTTTGAAAATACTTATGACTTTCCAGAAAATCTCTGGTGTGGTTCTGGACTTTCTTCCTCTCCTTACCTCTTAAAATCCCTAGCTTCCTTCATGACTCAAACCTCTTATAGTAAACTCTTCAAGTATCTCCCAGTTATAACTTTCCTCTCCTCAAATTATCTTGTATTTAATAGAATGTAAGTTCTTTGAAGGCAAGAATTGTTTCTTTCAACCCTGTACACAATGATATATACATAAGCATGCAAATATTTAAAACATTCAATTAAATTAATTATATAGGGCCCTTTGTCCTTATAATAAATGGATCCTGATTTACTATGCTTAAGTTTTTTGTCTACTTTTTACAATTTTTTTATTTCCTCTCTCACTTGAACTTGTCCATGTCCTCAGAAAAACCAAATAATCAAACTTTTCAGAATATTTAAAGCAAAAAAGCAAAGTCTTTGAATAAAGAACTAGAGAATTCTAAAAGCAAAGTGAAATGAATTGTTATATCTACTTTTGCTGCTTAAAAATCTCTTTTTTTGGATTTATGAAAGGGACTCCGCTACATTTAGTATTACTGAGGCTGTTTAAAAAAGATCCTAGAATACAAAAATGGTTTTCAAAATTAACTTATGATGAGTATTGTATTAAAAAGAGAATCACCTCAAAATAGATGGGACCAAATAGGAATAGACTATATTACAAAGATGGATAAATGGATAAATTGGGGGAAGAGGGTAGAAGTAAAAAAAGGGAAGATATGACCAGCAGCTGAAAAATTTTAAAAACTACATTATCTTACTTGAAAAACACATGTAGAGCACAATCCTTTTAAGAATAGAAGATGAAAATTGACAAAGAGATGTTAACCACCTCTAAAATAATATGAAGTCACCAATCCCTCTTGCTTTTCCTTATGAGATTCATCAAGACAGAAACCTTGAAGGTACTTATTTTCTTTTCACTGCAAACACATTTATTCCCATTATTGCTGACAGGAACTGGAACAAGGCCCAAGGAAATACATTTTGTTCTCTCTATATGTGATTTAGCTTTACTTTAACAAAATAAAAATTGTTGCAAATCATTTTTCCCAGCTAGAAATTAAACAATATACTTAGATCTGAATTTGAAATTTTCAAATGCTTTAATAATATACAAGTTTAAGTCAAATGATTTTTAAATAAACCAAAATTGCTTTATGGTAGAAATGTTAATAAAAGTTAAAAGGTCAAACACTTCCAAAATACAAGTTTCTCAAACTGAAATGGGATTCAATGTTCTCATCAAGCTATGAGAATAGTTCTGGTTTGATTTAGGAAACTACATTTATAAACCCGATCAGCTCATGAATATTCAATAACAGCCAGAACACAAGATCTGTTCAAAATACAACTTTTAACAGCACACCCAGGACCTTACCAAGAAAGCCACAGGTATTTCTCATTATTATTTATTCTTTCCTTTCACCCCATATCTAGCCAGTCAGATTCCTAAGTCTTTTGCAATGGTCCTTGCATCCATTTCTTCCTTTCCATTTACATAGCTACCTACAACCTTAATTCAGGCTCTTCTCAACACCTATTCTACCATAATGGAATTGGTCTCCTTGCTCTTCCTATTTCAGTCCTCTCTAATGCACCGAGAAATTTATCTACCTAATTAATCTTCCTAATCCACTAATTCTGTCACTCCCCCACTCAAAAAATGTTCCACATGCCTCAAGCATAAAATCAACTCTTTAGTCTAACATTCAAAGGTCATGTATAATCTATTGAACTCCACAATTACCTCCAAGAATTATCACCTACCATTCTCAATTGTAAAACCTTGCTCCAAGCAAAATGCTGAACCATGATTCCTAAAACCTGAATTTGAACTTGAATCCATCTATCTTTTCCCATACTATTCCTGCCCATTCTTTTTATCCATATTCTATCCATCTTTCAAAGCCCAGCTCAAATTCCACATTCTCTACAAAATCTTTTGTTAAGCACTGAAAACCCCAGGATGATTTCTATCTCCTCTGAATCCTTTTTTATTCCACTTATTTGGCAATCAATCCTATGCTTAGGAGATCTTTTGCACTATTTAATCATTCTCCATGGATTTGTACCTTGCATCCTTAACTAGATATAAGTTTCTTGACAACAGGAGCCATCTTATGATTTGTTATCCTCCTCTCTTAAGTCCCATCACTTTCCTCTCCACATAGTGGGAGCTGAATTAAAATTGTTCATTGATTATCATTCCAAAGTTCATTACACAAGCCATACAAGGATATCCAATTAGTTTCAACTAGCTGCATATTTAATGAATTTGCATCTGAGCATACTAACAATTATTATGTAACTAATTCCTACATATGTCTTTATAATGAAATAAGTTCATTAACAACAAAATAAAATACAAATATCCTCATGAGACGCTTTGTTAAAAGCTCTGGCCAATTCTGCTAAATCCAAACTAAATCAGATTTACAGAAAGACAACCTTTAGGCTACATATTTCACCCTCCCATTTAACAGAAGAAAAAAACAAGGGTCCCAAATGGTAAAGGTATTGTTTGCCCAGAGCCACACAATAGCAATAGATGCAGAACCTGAAAATCTTCCTTCTCTACTTAACAGCTATGATTCGTCCTTGGCCTCTTCAACACAGAGTTCTCTCTCTATTTCTCACATTTTCTAGTGCTTTACTTAGAAATACATGGTACTTAGGTCTTACTTTTAATTGGGTTAATATTTCAATGGGGATAAGAGAAAAAGAATCCTAAGGTTTGTTTACTTGAGATTTTAAAAATCAGGTTAAAAAAAGGGATTTTGAAATAAAAATTAACATTTAAAACTGATTCAAAAAAATATACCTAAAAGAAGCAGTGTAATTAACTTTAGTGATATGAGCCTAGGCACCTGCCAGCCCATATGAAAATAAACAATTTTAGTAAGGCTAAGATAAAGAGTATGGAAGAAGCCTGCTAACTGACTTGAACATTCTAAAAAACGCAGCCTGCCACAGAAGCCAAAAGAATTGCAGAGTCCTTCACAGGGAAATAAGTTTTAATGCATCTGTAATGCCAGGCACTAAGCAAAGCAATGAACACAGGCCCTAAACCCATAGTCCCTGCTCTAGAGAAGCATAAATATGGAGACAACATAAACATTTACAAGCTATATAAAAGTTATCTGAAAGAGACTAGGGAGACTAGGAAAGTGTCCTTTCTTATCTGGCAAAAATAGAATTTAAGTAAAGTTGTAGAGTATGGTGAGCTCATGGCAGGGAGCAAGGTGCTAAGAGGGGCCAGGTTATGACGAGCTTTAAATGCCACATAGAGAAGTTTTTGTTTGATCCTGGAGGAAACAGGAAAAGAAGGGATGAGGGCTTAAAGTGATGAGAACTGCAGCTCTGAGTGGTGAAAGGGTATATATGGGAGACACTGTGAAGGGGAGGGGAAGATTTGGAAATACACTGGATATATGGGGTGAGAGTGAGGAGGAGTCAAGGATGACATCAAGGCCCTGGGAAGATGGTGATATTCTGCACAGGATAATAAAGTTCAAAAGGAGAGTAGGTTTTGCAGGAAAGTTAAGATCTATTTTTGGACTAGATGAGTTTGAGATACTTATGGGACATTCAGCTCAAATGTCTAGGAAGTAGTTAAGATATGTCTACAGAGTAGCAGAGGATAGGGTAAGACACATGGATAAAGAGAAAGACAGATGTCTACAAGTCATGAGATTTGAGCGGAAACCACTGAAGCTGATGAGATAATAGAGAGTAAAAAGATAAGGGACCCAAGGGCAGAGACTCACAGTCAGAGGGTATGAAACAACAAAAGAATCTGTAAAGAAGACTAGGGAGCAGTAAAACCAATATAAAGAGAACCCAGAGACTAGTGTCACAAAAAACACAGTGAGCATAGAATAGCTAGAAGAATTAAAGTAAACCTGTCCAATCTGCAAGCCAAGGAAGATTAGGAATGAGGAAAAGTCATTAAACTTGGCCAATAAGAGACCAAAGTAACTTTGGAGATTTAATTTAATGATGAGATCAGAAATCAGACTGCAGAGAGTTTACAAGAGTAAAAGAAAGAGGAAACCCCAACTGTAAGTGGCTTTCTCAAAGAGTTTAGCCATGAAAGAGAGGAAAGATATGGACCAATAAGTAGTGAGGATGGTCAGAACAAGTGCAGGATTTTTTAAGGATGGAGGGAAAATGTGGTTATATCTATTCGTAGACAAAAGAATGGGATCCAGGATATGGAGAGTGGCTGGAGATAAGAGAGAATGAGGATGATAGTGGGAGCAATTTGCTGGAATCAAGTGGAATAGTGAATCAATCAATGAAGAATAGGATGTCTTGCCTTGCTGTAGTGAAGGTCCAGTAAAAATTAAATCATATAAATTTGTAGCAGGCCAAATCAGCATGGACTGATCAGAAAAAATAGAAGTTAGGCCATCTTCATGGCAAGTAGAATATGAATATGAAATGAAAAATGATGCTATGATGTCAACTTGCTGTTCCAAAGATTGGGATAAAACAGATATGGAAGTTCCATCACCATTCACTTCTAATTCAGTCACTGAACACAAAAAACTTAAAACAATTATAATTGATACAGATGCCACAAAATGATTTATATTCATAACTTTATGAATGACTCTTACTTTCTTGTTCTCACTCCCAGTTCTTAGATAAGGAAATTGATAGCACTCAAGACTTGCATTTTATGGAGAGTAAAGACAGTGCCAGGACTCAAACCCAGCCTTCCTGACAACCTAAGAACCTCTAGATGAGGGGAAAATCCTACTTAGTGACAAAATGAACTAAATAACCTCTAGAAAGAAACACATTTCATGAGCAGGAGAATTTTAGAAAACTTGGAAAGACCTACATGAACTGATGCTGATGTAAGTGAACAGAACCAGGAGAATATTGCATACAATTAACAGCAACATTATGCAAAGATCAATTATGAATGACTTAGTTCCTCTCAGCAATATGATGATTCAAGACAATTCCAAAAAGACTCGATGGAAAATGCTATCTACATCCAGACAAAAAACTACCAAGTCTGAATTTAGATTGAAGCATTCCATTTTCACTTTTTTTTTTTTCCTTTCTTGTGGTTTTCCCCTTTTGTTCTGATTCTTCTTTCACAACATAACTAATGTGGAAATGTTTAACACAAGTGTTCATATATAACATATCAGATTATTTGTTGTCTTGGGGAGAGGGTGGGAGGAAGAAAAAATTGAAACTCAAAATCTGACAAAATTAATGCTGAAGGATGATTTCAAAAAGGCCTGGAGAGATTTACATTAACTGATGTCAAGTGAAGTATGCTAAGTGAAGTGAGAAGAACCAAAAGAACTTTGTACACAGCAACAAAATTATGGATGATCAACTGTGACAGACATGAATCTTTTCATCAATGAGGCGATTCAGGCCAGTTCAAATGGACTTGTGAAGGAGAGAGTCATTTGCATGCAGAGAGGATTTGTGGGGACTGAATTTGAATCACAACATCATAGTACTTACACCTTTTTTGTTGTTTGCTTGCTGGTTTTTCTCTTTTTAAAATGTTTAAAATTATTTGTACAAGTTTAACTTATATTGGATTACTTGCTATCTAGAGGAGGGGGTGGTGTGGAAAAAGGGAGAAAAATATGGAACGCAAGGTTTTACAAATGTGTGTGTTGAAAACTATCTGCATGTATTTTGAAAAATAAAAAGCTATTCAAAAAAAAACCCAAAAGCAAAATAATAATAATAATAATAATAATAAATGAATGCTGAAAACTATCTTTACGTGTAATTAGAAAAAATACCCAAAAAAGCTACCTCTTTTTAAGGCAAAAAATGTTTGGTGTTTTTTTTTTTTTTTTAAATTTTTGCCCATCATTTCATCGAACAATCATTAAATGCTTTTTGAATTAGAAAAAAAAAACCCACACATTTTAGTTTCATGAATCTAATGCATCCCTGCTTATGAGTGGACAGAACAACTACTAGATAATCAGAATAAAACCCGACATTTTCTTAGTGTTTTTTTGGGGGATATAAAGGAATAAAAAAAGATAAATATAATGTCTTCTGTTTGAAACATCCAATCAACAGTGGTATGGCAGGTTATAAAGCAGAAATGCACTCAGGTCTTTATGCACACAGGTACATATTCCCCTCACTATAAAGAACTGATCTTATTTTATTTTTTCCAGGTTCTTCTTTCCTGTTTCTTGAATAGAGGAAGAGGCAATTATTTAATAGAACTATTTGAGGAAGTAGATAGTCTCACCCAACTGGTCCACATTAGTTTTCTATAGAAAGCTGAATTTGATCTTATCAAGTAGCTTAAGCTTTCCTTAATGGGATCAGTGCAGCATCTGCTTTAATTAGCCAGGGACAGAAAGGTCAGGGGGATAACCCACAATCAGCTGCATGAAATCACCACAAATTACATAGATGACATTCTTTTCAATTATACTAGTTTCATAGTAGAATCCCAGGCTTATATTTCTTGTCAAATATTTTTCTTGCACAACATTATGATACAGACTGTTATAACTTTCAAAACCTGTACAACCTTCAAATACAATTCTCCTGATCTTGAAAATTAACAGTCAAGCAACAAGTATTAATTAGTGTGTCGAATACTGGGTCCGAGGCATTGGAAATACAAATTCAAAGAATGAAACAATCGTACTGGTAAGCAGCTGACATTCTATAATAGTAATCAACACAAGTACCTTTATTAGTGAGGCTATTTGGATTATCTTTTCTTTAATGATTTCTCATTTCTTTTTCCAGAGTACTTTATCACAATATGCATATTCCAATATGCATAATGTCACTGACCATGACATTAAATGTAAAATCAGAATTTGTGGGGGGAAAAAAAAAAAAAAAAACCAACCCTTACAGGAATGTTGAAAAGACAAGGTGTACATTTTAAAATAGCATATATAAAACATAGGACAAATTAGAAAAAGAATGTGAAGAGGTTTAAGCTTGTTAGTTATTATTTTCTCCAATTGTCAGAAAACAGTACATATCTTAAATCTAAAAGAAATATGGCTACAAATGAAAAAAATAGGAATGTAAATGGAATTTTAAAGTTTTGCTGCTTCCTACCTTTATATCATGATGACTTAATTATTAAGGATATAATGAAAACCTGAAGATGAAAAAACTTAAAAGATTTTCTGAACCTATCTATAATGCTGAAGTTCACAGTGAACTGTGGTAAAGTTAGGATGTTTATAATATGTTCAATAAGTAGAACATCAAGAGTGTTAATTAGTACCACTCCTGAACACATGCCTTAAGCCAGGCATCCTAGATGTCTGAGAGATACCATTAAAAAAAAAAAAAAAAAAAAGACAATTGTCACAGAAAGGGACATGCCACAGTGGAAAAAGGGACACAGATAAGCAATTAAGATCCAGTGTTCATCAAACAAAGAAATCCCTTGGAGAAGTAATATTTATTTGTTATATTCTTAATCCAAATACCCTCTGCTCCAAGTCCACTGTACTTTTCATGCAATGTGAGGAGAAAGCACATTAATAAACCTCAATGAATCTGACTTCCATGATATAAGCAGAAAAAAATAAAGCATCACCATACAAAGGATGGGTGGGTTCACAAGCCCAAGAAAAGCACAAATCCAGGCTGCAGGAATGTAACTGCTCTAATCTAATATCCCTGCCAGAGTGCCTAGGGACTACAGTGAGCAGGCAGACAGAAAATTAAGCAGTCGCTCACAAAGCCTCACCTTGTAAAACCCTAGAGCTGGATGCTTCTTCCTAGGGGGATTGCAGAAGTGAACCCAAATCACTAGCTGAGACGGAAAAGAGAGTAGTATCTGAGTTTAAACAGGCCTTTAAGGATTCTATCTGGGTCAGGGCCCGCTTTTCCTGCAGGTGAAAGCCTTAAGCACCCAGAAGACGAGAGGAATTATCCTTTTCAGGACCTCGGGGTTACTAACTCCACAAAGGCCTCCAACAGCTCCTTCTAATAACTTTTCTGCCCTTGGACTGCTCATCTCCAGGTGTGCTCAGGTTAAACTGGATACAATGTTACCCGCTGACATAATCTACAAAAGCCCAGGCGTTTTCCCCCTCAGAGTCACACTTGAAAACAGGTGCCGATATCCAAAATTTGGGGGTCCAAAAAAGGGAAAAACTAAACAAAAGGAAACACACACACACACACACATACATGCACACGTATGTATTTTAGTTAAGGCAATATTTAATGGGGACAAAAATCTGTCCGCGTCTGAAATCCCGGCCTGGTCTAACACTCAGCATTTTGCAGAGGAGAAAATGGGGTACTGTTCTCTACCTTTCCAAGGAAAAATAATCAGCGGCCGAGGCAATGCAGACAATTTCAGGGTGCCTGTGGTTTACTGGTATGGCTGCAGCACAAACCAAGACAGGGAACGATCCCATTCCCCCACCCCCCACAGCATCTCTGAAGTTGACATTCCCACGGAGGTTCGCAAAGCTACACCGTAAAAAATCGCCCCCGCGCCCGCGCCCGCCCCCACCTCGAAGGGCACCGGGCAACTTTCCCGGCGCGGGGCCTTGGCTGACCGGGCCCTCCCCAGAGAACGCTGCCCTGACAGCCGCTCGGGCTCCCACGTCTGCGGCCCCCCGCTAGGCCCGGCCGCGCTCCCCCAGTACCCCGTGATCCCCCTCGGCTCCCGCGGCTCCCCGTACTGGGCCGGGGCGGGAGGAGGGTGCTGCTGGACCGCGGCCTGCACAGGGGCCACGGCGGCCCCGGGCCTCGGGCCGACCACCCGCTCCCGCGCCAGGCAGTCCCCCGCCCTTCCGGACCCGCTCGCGCCCGGAGGCGGCCAGACACCTCCTTCCTCCTCCTTGGCCCCGCTCCCGCGGCTTCCTCAGCCTCTCACCTTTGACTACGCGGTCTGCCCCGGGCGGGGGCGGCGGCGGCGGCGTCCGCGCCGGCTCCGGGGCGGCCATGCTCGGCCGGGGCTCTGCTCAGCTGAGGGGCCGGGCGGGGTCGGGGGCGGGGGCGGCGGCTAGCAGGGCCGAGCGGCAGCGCCGCCGGGGAACATGGCGGAGCCTCTCTCCTCCCAGCGCGGCTGGGGCCGACCGGCGTGCACCGCGCGAGCGTGGGCGGGGGCTGGGCGCGTTCGAGGGACCGGAGCAAAATTACCGACCACCGGGAAAAAGGAAAAAAAAAAAAGAGGCCCGTCCCGAGGCGAGGGGTCGGGATAAAGTTCGCGCCAGCGGCAAAGCCGGGGAAGACCCCCGCGCTCCTCTCCGGCTCCCGCCCGCTCAGTGCCACCTAGCCCTGCCCTCAGCTGTGGGTGCCTAGCCGTCGGCGTGCCATCTCCCCGGCAGACTGTAAGCCCCGCGCGCCGCTGGGCGGCCTGTCCTAACTTTGGGAGCCGTTTTGCGAGCGCGGGGAGACAACTCGGGAGGTAGTGACTGATTTGACCTCGAAAGGTCAATGGAAATGGCTGAGAAGAACTTCCATCTTTGAAGAGTGGAGCTGTAGGCCCCGGCCCCAGTTCGGGCAGGTACAGCGCCGCGGAGCGGGGCGCGCGGCCCTTGATGCCCCGGACGGTGCTGGCGGGGGGCGGGGCAGCAAGGAGGGTCGTCGAGGGAGGGGGGCCGGGGCAGGTTTTCTTAGGGGAATCTTGACCCCTTTACCCATAACCCCTTCTAAAGGATTAAAAAAAAGTGGCACGGGGGGGGGGTTAGAAGAAGAAGTAGCCCCTCTCCCTCCGGGTCTTGCTTTTTGGGGGGCGCGCCAGCCATTCGCCCGTGACTTGTGCTTTTCCTCAGGGGTGGGGCTGGGAGAGTGTGGCGGTTTCCCAAAAACAAGCGTGTTGTTGTGAGAGTGGGAAAGCGCCGGAGAAGATGGGTCCGCCTTGGCAAGACGGAGAGCCATTTCCTGTGAAACGGGGGTAACGAAAAGGCGTCATTGACGTGAGTTGAAAATGAAGGGAGGAAAGGGAGCTCTCGGCAAATACCTTCTTTCCCCCTCAGCAAGTAGGATGCGAGGTTCTCAGTTG
The DNA here is from genome assembly GCF_902635505.1 of Sarcophilus harrisii. Lineage (NCBI taxonomy): Eukaryota > Metazoa > Chordata > Mammalia > Dasyuromorphia > Dasyuridae > Sarcophilus > Sarcophilus harrisii. The sequence continues at coordinate 612,876,782 of NC_045427.1, read as the reverse complement.
GGAGGGAAAAGCTAGGTGGCAAAGTGGATGGCGCGCTGGGCCTGGTCTTCCTGAGGCTGCCGACCCCTGCTGGTTGGGCGACCCTGGGCAAGGCACTTAACTCAGTGTGTTTGTTTCCTCGTTTGGCAAACGAGCTAGAGTAGGAAATGGCAAAACCACTCCAATGTCTCTACCCAGAAGGCCCCGAAAGGGGACATAAGGAATTGGACACAACTGGGGAAAAAAGAAACGACTGAAGAACAAAAAGTATGATGAAGGGAGTGGAGCAAGGGACATGAAAGAAGATGACAGTGTAAAATTGAAATAGTTTGCGCCCTGATATTTGAACAATGCTTTTCTTACAATGGCCCTATAAAGTGCCCAGTACAGGTGTTAGCCTGATTTTATAGCTGACAAAACCGAGGCTTTCCTTCAGTAAGAATTGGAAGTGGGACTTGAACCTTTTATCTCCTGACTCCAAGATCAGTGCTATTTATTAAGCAAAATGGTCAGTGCCTTTAGTTGCAGCTGGCCATAAGAGGGTCTTGTGGGTGGTGGAGTGGAATCTAGTTCAAGATTTAGTTAAAAAAAAAAATTAGAGGTTGTTACTTGGTTGATGGGAGAGCACTTCCCGTCCCTTCAAGTTTCTCTCTTCCTATAGTTTCCCTTAGATCTGGGCAATACTTCGACATACGTGCAAACATTTGTGTCCCTCATTTGCAAAACTCCATCCCCAATAACTATCACTCTGTAGCTCTCCTATTGTACCTCTTTTAATTGTACCATGTGGAATTTGCCTTTGTTATTCAATGGAAGCTGATCTCTCTCAAGTTACCAATGAACTCTTAATTTTTTGCCTTTTCTGTCTTCAATCCCTCAAACTCTCAGAAGCTTTGCATGACTTCTCCATTTTATCTTCTGTTTCTGTAAAACTCCTTTCTCCTGGTTCTTCACTTACCTGTCTGATCCTTTATGGGATCACACCTCTTCCACTGGAGGACTCAAAAGACTCTTGTCCTATGTCATCTTCTCCCTCTATACTATTCACTTGATCTCAACGCCCATTATTTCAATGATCATCTCTTGGAAGAGGATTCTCACATCTACTTATCCAGCCTTCTCTTTCCCATCCTCTCATCTTGTATTCTACAAATACCTACTGGACATCTCAAAGTCACAATATCCAAAACTGAAATCATCTCTCCCCTCAAATTCTCTACTCTTTCCAGAGTTCTCTCCTCCTGTTCTCATCATCCCAGTTCCTTAGGCTTTTTACTGAGGTGTCATCTTCAACTCGTGGGTCTCTGTAGTGCTCCCTATATAGTCAGTGGTCTAGCCCTGTGATACAGTCTAAAATAACTCTTCCCTCTATCCTCTGACACTGTCACCAAGCTCATCCAGGACCTTATCACCTCATGTCTGGCCTGTTGTAATAGCCAAGTTCAACTGACCTGAAATTTCTCTTCACTCCAGTCCATGTTCTATTTAGCTGTCAAAATGATTTTCCTAAACCATGAATCTGACCAATTGCCCCCCTAGTCAATAAATCCCAGCGGCTCTTGTTTCTAATATAAAAATCCTTTTTGGCTTTTAAAGACCTTCATAACTAAGACCCTTATTAGCTAGGTTTCAGTCTTCTTACAATGTCCTCCCCTGCAAGTACTATGTAACCCAGATTCACAGGCCTTGTTGAAGTTCCTGACTCATTTCCAGACTGAGGATTTACCCCGGCTATTCCCCCTCCCCCTGGAATACTCTTCCCCATTTCTGTCTCAATGAAAGCTTCCACCAAGTCTCAGCTGAAGTCCCACTTTCTGTATGAAGTCTTTCCCAGTGCCTTCTTTCTCAGATGGCTTCCATTTTGTTCTAATTGTACAATCATTGCATGTTGTACTCCCCATTTGTGAGCAGGAGCTAATTTTTTGCCTTTATGAACCACAGCACTTAGCATAGTACCTGGCACATAGTAAGTGCTTAATAAATGTAGGCTACTTTATTGCTGCATATTTTAATATTCTGCAGGAGAACTGGGTAATGCAGTGGTTAGAGTACTAGGCCTGGAGTCATGAACACTATCTGAGTTCAAATACGACTTCAAACACTGTGTGATCCTGAGAAAGTCACTTCACCTAATTTACTTCAGTTCTTCATACATAAAATGAACTGGAGAGGAAATGGCAAACCACTCTTGTATTTTTGTCAAGAAAACCCCAAATGGGATCATTAAGAGTTGTACACGACTGAAAAATAACTGAACACATTTTAACATTCTAAATAGCTCTGTCGGTACCTGTCTCAGACTAGGTCCTCCTGACAAAAGGAACCATAATAAATGATGCTTTTCTATAAGCCATTCCATTGAGATGGGAAATTCTCAAAAATGGAATTCTGAAGGCACAAAGAGAAATAATTCCAGTGAGGAAGAAAAAAGGGAGTTGTCTGAACAGATCCCTGTGAGGGTATACAGATAATTCAACCACCAAAGACAGATAAAGTCCTTAGTGTAATGATTGTTTCGTTCTTTGTATCTTCATATCCAAGACCTAACACAGATCCTGGTACACAGTAGGTGCTAATTGTTGTTTAATTGAAGGACAAAAGAAATAGAAAAGCATAAATGGCACAACTCTATAAGAAAAATGTCAGGAGTCATCAGACTGAGTGGCAGTTAGCCAGGACAGCCAAGGACAGCAAAAAGGATGTGTGTGTGTGCGTGCCTTTTAAAGCAATTATGAGGAAAAGAACTCCATATAAGGGTTATACCTGCTGCTGGAGTGGGGGGAATGTATGATACAATAAGGGATGACAGAAAAGGCAGAACCTTTAAAATAAATTTTTTTTTACTTGTTTTCTCTGTCAAGGAGATGATCTTTGGACGGGAAAAACAGACTACTGCTAAAATGGAACTGATATCCAACTTGATAGTTTAAACTTGAGAGTTTAGTGAGCAGCCCTATGAAATGAGTTCAAGTTGCCTGGCTCATATATCCTAAATGTGATTAAGCCACTGAGTGATTTTTACAAGATCAAAAATGGGAAAGGTACAAAGGATTATAGAAGGACAAATGTTCTGATTTTCAAAGAAGGGAAAAGAATGAAATCTAAAAGCTAGAAGCCAGTGAGTATAATACTGATTCCTGGAAAAAAATTCTTGAACATATTTTGAAATGACAGTGAATAGTTAGAAAATGAATCAGTGCTCACAGAAACAGCATGCTTTCATCAGATATATGTCAGGACTGTCCTATAGAGATTACCCACATTTTAGCAATACTAGTCACATATCTTTCATGCAATTGTTGTAGAAAAGGAAGGGAGTGAACTACAGGATAGCCTATTAGCTGGATTTGAAACTGGTGAAGGGCCAGTCCCCAAAAGTAGTCATTAATGGTTTGAAGTCAATTAAGGAGATCTCAGCAGAGTTCCTCAGGCTTGGCCCTACTGTTAACATTGTCAACTTGGACTAATGTATGGATAGCAAATAATCTGCAAGTGACACAAAATTGGAAGGGAAATTGAACACCCTGGCTAACAACAGTATTCAAAAAGATCTTTACAGGCTAGAACAAAGGGGCCAGGTCATTGAAGATAAAACAAATAGAAACCAATGTCAAGGTTCAAGAAATGATTTTAAGTACAAGATTGAAGAGACATGGCTAGACAGGAGTTTGAAAAAGATTTGCAAGCTCAACCTGTCAACAACATGAAAGACAAAAAAGCAAACACATTTTTAAGTAACATTGAGAGACATAATACCCTGGAATAAGCAAGAATCCTGCTCTACTCTGTCTTGGTCAGAATATCATAATCAATTTAAGGTAAATTTTAGGATGGACATTGGGAAGGACGGAATGGCTAAAGGACTTCAAGTTCATGCTTTATGAAGATGACCTGAAGGAACTAGGGATATTTAGAGAAGGAATGCACAGGACAGACACCATAGCAAATTTCAAATACTTGAAGGGCTGTCACTTAAAAATGAGAATTTTTTCCACTGCTTGGCTCCAGCGGGTAAAAATAAGAATAAAGGGTAAAAGTTGCCAAAAGGCCAACTGAGGATTGAGTCAAGAAAAAATTTCCTACCAGCTGGAACTCTCCAAAAGTGGAACAAAATGCCTTAGGAGATGTTGGTGTGCTGATTTAGGGGGTGTCGTTTCCTTCTTCCCTCCCCCTAAGTGGAGATTCTTTGGTCAGCTTTGTCACAGGGTGAATTCTGTTACAAATTGGACCAGATGACCACCATGGTCTCTTCAAATTTTGATTTTTTTTGATTTCTTAAACTTTTCTATGCCCCCATATTCCTCTTATTCCCAACTTCCCCTCCCTAACAGGCTATTTCTCCTATTGGTAGGACCAACCAAGTGGTAAATGGGAGCTCTTTTTGATTGCCCAGGATCCCCCTAAAAAAAAAAAAAGAGGAAAATATGGTAGGGAAAAGGATATACAGTCAAAGTGTTAAATAGAACTCTCAGATTTATTCAAAAATATTTTACAAAAACAGTTACGTTTGGCCCTAAAATACTTCAACTTATTCTGAGTGTTTACAATGGCAAGTGAGGTGAGTGGCAGTAATGGATCTGCTGCATGGAAGGGGGGGTTAGTGTGCTTGACTTGGTTAGTCTATCTGTAGGAAGGAGGGAAAGGTCTAAATGCATGTGCTGGCAGGTCCACCCTTATTCTCCAATATGAGAAGATGTAGGTGAGTGGGTATGCACGGGTGGGGGGTCGGGGGAGAAGTCTCAGAGGCTGGACTCCTTGACCAGGTAGGCTTTCTTCATGTTTTGGCCAGACCCAAGACAAGGATAGACACTATACAACTATACATGTTTGGAGAAATTGGGAGATGGGAAAGGAAATAATGAAGGCCTTAAGAGGGTTATAGGAAGAGAACAGAGGGAGGTCTAAACCAAAGAGAACACGAACATGGAGGGGGGCAGAGAATGGGACTGCAGCAGGGGACAAGGACAAGGGGACTGAGGGTACCAAATCAAGTAGATGACTTTGAGATGCTGATCAGTGACATTTCATGAGTTGACCTTTAAAATTCTGGGTGGCTCTAAGGCTACAATTAAATCAAAATGACCCTCTGACAGCACCTCATCCTAAAGCAGCTGCCCATTTTTTTCTAAGAATTTAATTCCATCAGCCATGTGTCTTGAGATTCTAGAGCCACTGAGGACAGAGAGGTCCATACTGAAATGATCCTGGCACAGCAATGATGGCAATATTGGACACCAGCTCTGACATGGCACATTAATGTGAGAGAAAGCCAAGAATACAGAGAAGCCCCTCACCACCCACTGTGCTGTGGAGCTGTGGCCCAGGTCAGCCCCCTTCGGTGGACCTCTGAGGTGGCAAAAAGAGGCCCGCTTCCTCCTGTTTTCCTATGTCTGGGTTGAGGGGCATAACTGTTCTTCCTCCAATCATCATCAGGGGGTATGTCCACTCTTCTGGGTCCAGGGCCCCGGGAGGAACTAGGTATAAGGCTAGAATTCTGTGATATCTCCGGAGGTGTAGAAAGAGTGCTGGGCAATGATGATGGATGGCAGCTGATGGAAGAGTGTGAGTGGGAATGAAAGAGCTTCCCCCACGACTGGGGATTCTGGAGTCCCTGGCTTCGGTCTGGTAGCGTGGCAGTGTTGGTCAGCTGTGGCCAGAGCCCTGAGATGGCCAATGCTCTGGTTTCACAATAATGGCTGGTCTCTGGCAATGGGCCCCAGGAGGAATCAGCTCTGGAAGGGCGTGGGAGGCTCTTGTAATTCAGGGTCCCTCCTATGTATCTGGCCCCTCGGGAAGCTTCACCCCTGTCACACATAACCAGAAGCTGTTGGATACTCCTTGAAGTTCCTAAAGAAATAAAAAAAATCACAATGATTTGAGTACCTCCCATGTAGGTCCAATCTATTTCTTCCTTCCTACATGACCATCCTTAACCCTCTTCCTTTCTCGTCATGTGTCCCATGAGGGTTTTTGTGCCTTTTTCCCATATGATGCATTAATTTTGTCAGCCACCTAGACTCTAACTACTTTGAAGAGTGCCCTTCCCTTCCTCCATTTAATTTTGTGGTGAGCTCTGTATCCAGGAAGTACTTTCCTCCACTATGAGTGAGGCAGATGAGCACTTGAGTTAATGTGTATGTTCCTATCCAAAGAGCTCAGCTTTCCGCTGGTCAAATGCCAAGGACAACCTTGTACCAGGCTTCTCTCCATCTAACTCCCCAATCTCTACCACATAGCCTCAGGGCCCAGAGAGGCCCTAAAGCTGGAGAGCGAAGCCCAGGGAATTAATAATGAGGGGATACTGCTGAGAAAATAAGATGGAGTGATTCTGGAGGCTGGAGCTGCCTACAGAAGGGCCATACTTTATGGTACAAGTGTCTTGGTTTTATCATTAATGAGCTATGCTTCATTTAAACTGGAGGTCTGACACATGCAGACTACTCATGAACCCTTTTGAGTTATCCAAAAATTTGACCCATCATAACTAAAGGAGCTCATCTAGGTCACTGGGGGACCTATGAGAAGGGTTTAGACCCCTATCTCGGAGGCTAGGTCAGGGACCCCAGAGGGGCCACTTGTCTACATAGATAAGGATAATTTAAAGTAATCAAGATCCTTGTGGACAAAGCTGATGGAAAGCTTAGTATTTTTAACTCCATGTCATCTCATCTTCTTCCACATTAGTCAAATCCTGACCAGGGTAGGGAGAAAAAGCAGCAGCTCTGAGAAACTTCCATTTCCTTTGTACTTCCTGCCCTTCACACAACTGTACCCCCTGTCCTTTCTTCTAACTCAGAAATAATCTAATGACAATTCTAACTTTGATATTTAATTTAAAAAAAAAAAAAAAAAAGAAGCCCATATCCCAAATTCCATATCCCATGGATACATGATTCCAAAAGCTCAGAAAGGCCCTCAGCAGAACAGCTATTCTTTGCACAGGATTTGGAATCCAAGAGTTACCTGGGGGTCTATGGGGCTCCCCTGCCATGGTGGGCATCAGGACATCAGGGGGCAGGAACTGTGGCTGGGAAGGGAGGACCTGGGGATTGGGGAGGAACACAGGAGGGTCATGGATGACAGAGAGGGAAGAGGAGCTGGAACAACGGTGCCTGGTTTCCAAAGGCTTTTTCCTCCCGTTTGAAGTTTCCTTATAATGAAATGAGACAAAAAAGAAAAAAAAAAACATAGAAATAAGGATTAACACAGCAGGGTGTGATTGGGAAAACACAGTAAGGGAAAGTAAGGGACTAGGAACAAAGAGAGGAAACTGAAGCAGAAAGAATTCTTGAAGGGTCTCCAGCCTAGCAAGTTACCTCATGGGGCATTTCCCACTCACATGGGCCGACCACTAGACCCTAAAGACAACAAGCTTCAGATCTGCTCTTTAATTCATCAGTTGTCAAGTGCCTGCTGCAGACCAGGCTCTCAGAAACACATGCTGCCCTCTTAGAGCCGACTTAGTAAGAGGTGGGAAGGGACAAATTCCCAAGGAACTAGATACAAGAATTCTCTGTGACCATGGGCAAGTGGGCCGGTTAGTTAACTGCTCACAATTTCTCATCTGTAGTGAAAGGGAGAGACTAGGGGATCTTAAGGATAAGTCTATCTCCCAGTTGGAAGGGATTTCTGAAGCCCCCAGTCTCTGCACAAAGAGACTCCCTGCAGCAACACTCTTATAAATCCTACAATTCTATGAGAGACATTTAAATAAAGTGTGAAGGGAGATGTGCAGAGAGTGGAGCAGTGATGGTGTCATGGAGGTAGCTGCGCCTCTCGGGGAGGGAGGGAGGGAGGAAGGAAGCCCACTCCCTTCCAGGCTCCACAGAGGAATATGAGTTATGGAAAGTAATCCAGTTTGGCCACATGTAAAAATACACGTATCTGTATCCTTAATGCCTAGGATGGTGCTTGGCACAGAGCTCCCCCACTGCTTGCTGTTCATCCCTTTTTCCTCAAATAAGGTACTTCACATGGACATGTTTATAATGTCAGCGGTCCAAATCTCTATTTGTGCAGCTGTTCAACATCTTTAGCCAATGAGGTGGACATCCACTGAATTTTTTCCCATCTTTGTTCTCTGGATTGACTGAACATTCCTGGAGGGCAGGACCCCCCTTTTTTTCCCCCGGTTTCGTACGGTGTCCAGAAGAGTGCCAGGCACAGAGAATTTAACAAAGTTTTTTTTTAAGGTAATGAAGATGATGGAATAGAAATTCTAGGAAAGGGGAGTCTATTTTATTCTTTGTATCTTTATATCTATCACAGGTGCTTAAATGTTTAATTGCTGGATAAAGGAAAGCCTGAGTGGGTACATTTGAGCCACTTTTGGAAGAATCCTGAATTCCATAGATAATCATTTTGAATTATTTCATAAACAATGGGCAGCCACTGAAGGTTTTTATGTACAGTGATCTGATCCTATCAATATCAACTACTCAGGCAGCGACTAGATAGAAAGGGCGTTAGCAACAGATTAGCTTTGTCAGATGAAGGCAGATGAAAGACTACAAGGTTACACAACCTGGAGAATGGGGGTGGGGGTGGGGGTGGGGGTTGATAATATCCTAACTGAAACAGAGAAGGCTCCAGGGCCTTTAGTGCATACTTCCCCCTTATCCGAATGTGCTTAGCTTCTTAGCAGAATTTTAACCTCCATTCAAAAAGGTAAAGAGCCTGGGTCAGAGAATCAAAGACCCCTCAATGAACAGACCTGAAGCGGGAATAGAAGGTAGTTCTATGGACCAAGGATCCTGGCCTACCTTCTTCCATTAACACAGGTTCCATTAACACAATTCCACAGGTTTCCCCTATCAGTCCTCTTAATATTCAGCATGCAAATGACCTGCATTATCCGTCTTCTGGCTAATGTCCCCAAATCAACCTTCTCTCCCCCACAAGAACATTTCTCACTCATTTCCCAGCCCTCATAGTTCTCAAGTGGGTGGTTGTAGAGAATACTGAGAACTCAGATTGGGGGTAATTGAAGAAACCATGATTTTCCCCTATGTTAAGTTTCATCCACATGAGAAATTATTCTCTAAAGTAGAGGAACTCAAATTCCTGGCCCACCAGAGCGTAGGCTGTGGATGTTTTATGGCAGCCTCAGGGAAACTTTTATGTCCTCCTTCTTTGGTGCAGCATTAAACTCTCACCAATCTGGCTCCAGGGGGCTTCCTAAATTTCACATTACTTCTTTTTATGGGAAACTGGCCATTACTGCTCACTGAGCTTGGCCCTATCACCCGTCTTTGGGCCATAGCACTGGCCGTCTCCAAGCCTGGGATGGCTTCTTGTTCCACCTCCATGGATCCTTGTTTTCTCTTGAGGCTCAGCTCAGGCATCATCTCAGGAAGCTTGTTTCATTAACTGTTAATGTCTTTTCTCAAGTTATAGTCTAATTATTTATCTGTTTAAATGTTGTGTTGCAGTAGAAGGAAGATGAGTTCCAAGAGGATAGGGAATATTGGGTTCTCCTTGTTTCCTTGATTTGCGTGTTTATATGCAACATGCATATAATAAATCTGATGAAATGAATGACATTTCTCCTACTGAAGGCTATTCTCTTCAGCTGGAAATCAAATGCCACTTGAATCCATGACAGTTACCCTCACTTTATCTCCTTTCCTTTGGCCTAAAGCTCAGGTTCTGTTGAAGGGATCCCAGCAACAGCTTTGCTGCTAATTCAGTCTTGTTGAAGTTGTTACAACAAGTCTATGGAGTTCTCCTAGCAAGGATATTGGGGTGGATTGCCGGTCCCTGCCTCCCTCAAATTCAGGCCATTCTTGTGTTCTTTATCCTGAAGATTCTAAACCTAATTCCTCCAGAAGAAAATTATCAAATTACTTCAGGCAAAGATACCTCTCCCCACCAGGTTTTTTCTGAACGCATAGTTGTCAAGAGTGATAACAAACAGAAATCAGATATAGATGGTGGGCATTGACTATTCACCTAATACAGATCAGAAATCCAGAAAATCCCACAAAATACAGAGGTCAATTTTTGTCTACCCTACTAACTGAACTTCCTCTCGAGTACTTCTCTGTCAAAGATGTGGCTGTATTCTGGGTAAGCTAGTCCTTCATTTGACTTACAAAACTGTGAGAAGACATGGGAGTTTCCTCCCTGCCCAAGACAACAGTGCCACTGAGACTTCGTGAAACGCGTCGTAAATTCTCTGCGGTGTACAGCTCTCCTTCCTCGTCCTTCATCAAGCCTCGGCCAGATACAGCCTTCAGAGAGAAAGACACCAAGAGAGTCAGGGACAGATAACCCGACAAGCTCTGATCTCACAAGGACCCTGAGGAACTCATCTAAGCACATGCTTTTTGCGTTAATCTCACATTATCTCCTTGCTGAGCTCCCCCACCCCCGACACCCTGAGAACCTCAGTTGACTTCCCAATCTACCATCCTATAACTGGTGTCCGGGTCACCAAGATTACTACCTGAGAGACGGGTACCGTGCTTGCCCCATGGAGACCGTGTTCCATCTCTACTGCTGACATTTGTGAGAGATCAAAGCCAGGGGCTGAGTGGAGTCTCCTCCCTATCATGTTTGTGGAGCCTGGGAAAGGAAATATAGACATAAACACTCCCTTCCTGGAAGGCCTGAACTTTGGGCCTGACAACTCTAACTGAAAACACAGGGAAAGTGGAGGCAAGAAGAGGACTAAGAATATAGATACCTCTCTGCAAGTAGCAAGGGTCCCCACCCTAAGCCAAAGGGCCTGGCGTAACCATTTCTGGACAGCTGCACATTCTCCCACATAGATCTTTTACCAACAGCCTCATCTCAAATGATTTCTGGAAGCAGGCCCAGCTTCTGTCAGAGCCTTGAGGCACAAATGTATATTTGCAACGTTCACTTGTGAAATTTGTCTGACGTGGTAGCTCTGTGGAGAATCTAGGGTGGCAAAAGAAACCTGTCTTCTTCCCTGGGGACCCTCGATCTGCCTGGAGTTACTGCTAAGCAGTGAGGCCTAGTTATCAAGCTTGTTCTTGAGCACAGCAATCAGTATCTTTCTCAGCATCAAGCATACTACCTGGTACATAGTGAGTATTTAATGAATGCTTGATGAATGAAGTCAATTTTAATGCTTACTGAATAGTTCTTAAAAGGTTAAGCATCCTTAATGTAATTGAGCACTTAGTAAATGCTCCGTGATAAGACAAACCAGATAAGAGAACCAGGAATTCCCTGGGGACTATGCTCACCGATTTACTGACATACATTGGTTGGCCCCTTCCTACAGAGATCATTGCTCTGATTAATCGATGATACCTGCTTACTTTATTCTGTGTATCTTCAGCACTTGTGCAGACAAATTCCACCAGGCACTATCCAAAGGAAAAACTGATTTGGTTCAGAGGGTATTTTGATCTTTTACTTTAATATTTTAAAATTTCAAGTATCAGTGAGTTAGCCAGAGTTGGAACTCCATCCACTAACAAAAACTGCCCATTTGCCTGCCAAAGATAAACTTGGCAAATGTTCTTTTAGTGATGTTGTGGCCCCAAAATTCATCTTCCTGGGGTCAATTTGGTGATCTAAGTGTCCAAATTTATTTCAGGTGGTCCTCAGGCCACAGAAGAAAATTGTTACTAGGACCATTCAAAAAATTTTAGATTCCTAAAACTTGCCAGAGCTTATGTTTTGCTAGTATACAACCTACAATAACTATGGGTTACCTGCATACTATGAAGAGGCATACTATGAAAAGGATCTAGTGGTGATTTGAGTCAATAATTTTAGAAAATGGGTTCAGTTATGTTTCAGTATGGTTTCTAAAAACTCACATAACCATATAAAATTTCAGTTCAATTTTCCAATGAATAAAGAAATTATGCTCAGTTTGGAGCTCAGTATGGGTCTCAGCACAGTTAATTTCAGGTTTTGATTCACATTTTTGATTTGCACAAGGCAAAGAAATTTTCTTTTTAGTTCTACACTGTTTTAAGAAAGCTCCCTCCATGGAGACAGATCAGCAGTTTGCCTGTGAATTATAATCAGAGAGAGTTGCCGAAGTTAAATGGCTTATCATGATCACTTAGCTAACATGTGTTAGAAGCAGATCTTAACATAGTAGGTATTTAATACTTCAGCTCCTAAAAGATATGCTGCAATTTGGAACTATGACCAAAACATCAATCTAGTCCTTCAATCCGTTGATACCATTACTAGATCTATAGCTTAAAGATTAAATTAAGAAAAAAAAAAGGATCCATTCATATAAAAATGTTTATAGCAACTAAAAGAATGATGAAAGAATTTCAATGAAACTTAGTAACACTTGCATACTATTCATCTCCTGCTAGAGAGATGATTGACTTAAAGTGCAAAATGAAACATATTTTGGGGGCGTGACCAACAATGTTTTGAATTACTATACCTATCTGTTATAAGGATGTTTTCAGTGGTAGGGATGGAAGAGAGGAGAAAAATTATTTTTAATTGATAAAAAATAAAATGTAATAAAAATGGCATGCTGGGTAATTGCAACAGATGAACCTGCACTACTATGTGGAACTACATGCTCAAGAGAGAAAAATTAATAAAATAGAAACTTCAGAGATGAAAGGAGCCTGAGAGATACTTAACTTTACAGATATCCTCTTTACTCCTCATTTGTCTTTTATATGATATTCAAGATCATCCTAATTTAGAGCAAAGCAGAGGCTAGAATTCAGGTGTCTTGATTCCCAGTCTACTCTTTTAGCAATTTTGAAAACAAAATTCATTTTAATTGAACAGTAAATTGATGTTTTACAATTTTAAATGGCTCAAGCTTTGTACTAAAAAGGTTTCATGCTTTCAATTCATGAACAAGTCAAACACCTGTGATGTGAATCCAAGCTACAGATGTTATAGTACATGATTATGTTATGTAATCTATGATTGTATATGTGTCTATGAATATGTATGATATGTCAGAGACAAGACACCTCCTTTCCTTCAGACCCTAAAGAGACTAATGATTTGTCACAAAGTTATAGTCCCACAAGCTTTGAATTTTAGGAATCAACTAGCTATTTTCTTTAGAGAGGCTCATATTAGCTTTCAACTTAATCCCATATGAAGGGAGCAAGGCAAGTTGAAATGTTGATGGCTCTTTGTAAGGATCTGGAAATATACTGGAGACTTGGCTTAATAGAGCAATCCTAATAAAGGATGAACTTAGAGGATTAATCTGACTATGGAATATTTCCAGTCTCAAGGTCTGTTGATGTGCCTATTCTTCTTATCCCATTAGTCAGTCCTCTGTACATCACATCACCCTTCAGTGTATTCCCTAGTTCTTAAGTGCAAGATAATGCAGGGTGTAAACTTGAAAAGCCTCTAATTTTTAGGAGGCAGAAGTCACTGACTAGAGGATCAAGGATTCTTTTTAATAATTCCACTCCTTTGCAAATAAACAACCCAAAGTGAAAAAAAAAAAAAAATCCACTCCTGATTCCCTATTCCAGATGAAAAAAAAAAATAGCTATCTGTCCATACCTATAAGAAATGTAACCATACCCTAACCTGATGTCCATGACTTAGTCAAAAATCACTTAATTTTTACATTTCTCTAGCTCCTAGTTTAAAATTTTCTTTCCCAGTCACATGCTTACCTGGATGACCAAATGGTTGCCGTGACACATCCTGCCTCCCTGGCCCAGGCTGGCTGGCCTGAGATGTCTGCAGACTGGCCTGGAAAAGAGACTCCAACTCTGAGGCCTCTTGCTCTGTGTCCTCATTCCAGTGTGGGTGCAGATACATATGGTTTCTCTCAAGATGGATAAGACCAACGCAGGGATCTTGAGGAGAGGGGTTCCTCCCAGGCCCATGAATCCATGTGCCATTTTCATGATCAGGAAGAGAACTAGAGTGCCTAGTATTGCCCACCCAATGGTCCAGGGAAGGAGAATTCACTAAGTCATCACCACTGCCTACCTCCTTTGGCCTAACCTCTTCCATCTGTGACAGCTTTCCTGGAAGCATGGCTGATTCTGCCACATTTGATTGCACATTTGATCCCACTGCCCAGGAAGTGCCACTGCTGTGTGGGGAAAGGCTTCCGGAAAGAGCAAGACAACTAGAGGGCCCTTCCCAGGAAGTCTGTCTATCCCTCCCCTCCAAAGAACTATGCTCTTTTTCACCAGATGAATGATCATTCCCATGTCCTTGTGGGAAAGGTATCCTGGAGTCTGAAGGGAGCAACTCCTTTCTCAATCTAGTTGCCAGTTTCCTATTTTGGGGACCTGCAGCTGCCCAGTTTCTTTCACAAGTAGGATCCTTTGTGGAAACCCCCTGCATCCTCTGGAACTGTTCTGCTAGGGAGCGAACAAGCCCCTTTGTGCTGGGGACTTCTGAATTAAAGACCTCTTCATCACCCTGCTCCCTCGGTGAAACGAATAAAGTTTCATCACTATTGGTTTGGGGGCACCTGTTAGTTTTCTGTGTAGAATCTGAAGGAAAATGAAGCAAATGGGAGGAAGCAGTAGGTACTTTAGAGTGACAGGCCCCATGCATGGGGAGGCCAGACCAAGCTAAACAACCTGAAGGATTACAGGTGGGATTGTGTGAATCCCCCCTGTCAGAGGAGACCCCGGGGCCCAAATGGGACCAGGGAGGTACTGGGCCAGGCAAAACTTCAGGACCATTTTTCTCTTGGCACTGTTGCTGGCCAATACTTTTCCCTTCTTGAGTAGGAGTCCTGTTGCTGCTATTCCTCCAGTCCAGCAGTCCCTCTGTTGGGGCTCCTGCAGGTTCCCTATCTTGGGGAGAACCCATCTCAGGCCTCCTCAGTTGGTGGGATAAACCTTGCCTACAGAAAGCAGAGAAAGCATGGCCATCCACGTTAGCAGAGGAAATCAAGAGGTTGGGGAAGGACCTTCTGAGGGAACTGGACTGTAGTGTGGGTGGAGAAGGTGACTCTGAAGACAGTAATGAGTGCGATTCATGACAGGAAGTAGATGAGGGGAAGAAAGAACTGGTCCCAAACTCGGTGTCCTTGCTGGGTTCCAGCTGTGCCTCCTGACTCAACAATACTTGGAGCGGGACAGACTGTTCACTGAAACAAATGGGAAGAATCCAATCATTAACTGTTTCTAATGGCAAAAAAGGCTACAGAGAATTACAAATTCTAACGGCTTTGTTCATAGAATCAACATGATTCTCCATAGATTATTCCATGTTCTGGATGATAAAAAAAAGAAATTGTTTAGGGTTCATAAAAAAAAAAAAAAGCACATGATCAACACTCTCCTCCCCTCCCTCTCTCCCCCCCCAACACACACAGTCAGTAGTCACTTTTTTTTCTTAACTGATGGATGCATTTCCTCAAATGGCTCTCATCAAAGTGATACAATCCCATTGAAAGAAGTCCCTGCCTATAACTCCCACTGCCCCCTGCACTCCACTTCACCATTCCTATTCTACTAAAAAGTTGTGAATTAAAAAGGAAGAAGGAAAAAAGATTGCTGGCCCAACATGTGGATAATAGAAAGAAAGCAAAGCCTGGAAATGGAATACATCCAACAGCAGAAGGGAGGGGTCAGCAATGAGGGAAGAAAAGAGAAGGGTTAGAGGTGATATTAGTGGATGAGATATTTATAAAGCTTTAAACTTTGCAAAGCACTTTCCACATATTTCATTTGATCCTCATCACAACTCTGTGAGGTGGGTGCTATTATTCTCCTCATTTTACAAATGAGGAAGTAGAAGCTAAGAAAGATTAAGTGATTGCTTCCAAGCTCTGCCCTTGGCCCACCACAGAAAGGCCTCCCATCCCAAAAGACCAAATGTGGGTGCTATTGCTAAGGTACTGGGAGCGGGATCTGCAATCAGCAGACGTAGTGGAGATCCACTACTTAAGTTTTATTTTTCCTAATCAAATACAAACTAGAGAGCACTACACACTGAAATTTTTCTCCAACCCAATAATTAAATTCTAGAGATTTTTTTCAACTAACCACTATTACTTAATTCTTCACTAATAATAATTGTAACTTTTTGCTTTAAATGCTCTACAATGTGGACAAAGACCATAGTAATCACTAAGATTCATCAACTGGTTTAGATATGCGACTAGTTTAGCTATTTAGTATGGATCAACTAACTACCTAACACCTTCCTAGGCTGAGTGTTTTGAAACCTAAATTACTTGCTTTTAAATCAAGCCCCTATGAGGTCTAATCAGTAACCTAAATAAGTAAGTTAAAAAACAAAATAGAAGATCCTGGGCATAAGCAGAATAACTGATCCTCTTCAGAGCTGCCCTTTTAAACTTCAAAAATATTATTAAGCTTCCATACAACATCATTGAATTTATTTTTTGAAAATTATGTCCCATTTGCATTTGAAGCTAACCTACTAGTTTATCCTTTTAAAAATCCTATCTACTCCAAAGAGACCCATTTTCAGAACTACAGCTTAGTTTTATCCTTTTAAAAATCCCATCTATTTCAAAGAGACCCACTTTCAGAAAGAACTATAGCTTTGATACCTAGAAATGAAAAGAACTCCAATGCAAAGGAGGAACTATTAGAGGTAAATCAGAATAAAGATCTTGACAAAATACCTTCTGCTCTGTTTTCTTGGGGGATGGGTGGTACTAAGATGATTACATATACAATAATAGATGTTGCTATGAAGCATCTGAGGATACATTGCTTAGAAAGCAGTACCCAAGAATAGTCACATATAACATCAGGGCTCTATAGATCATGTGAGTGCATGAGTCCAGGACTGTATCCCCTCACAATGTTGGGGTTGGTGGTCTGTGAGCTAACCTGTACTTTTCCAGGTTTTTTGGTATATAAAAGAGTAAGAGGAGACTAAACTATTGGAAGTTTTGACTAAGTGACCTGTAATCACCAAATGGGATCATTTGATAAGACCACCCTACCTGCACATATATACTACTAAAGGATCCCCTGCAAAAAAGATTTCAAATTCTTCCAGAAGCAGAAATCCTCTTTCTCTGGCTACTGAGTTGGGTGATAGCCAAATCTCATAAACAGTGCAGCATCTTTAGGATGCCGATTGCCTAGCCTCAAGATATTGGGCCACTAATATTTTCTGGACTTAAAAGAATTTCCCAGGATTGGATACATGCTGAGTAAAATACTGCAGCAAAGCTGCCCCATGAATTTTCTCAGTGTCAGTCCCCAGAGTCACCTGTACCTACCTATCTAGGACAGAGAGCTTCAGCAGAATCCTGCACAACAGAAGAATTATCACCCGCTTCTGGATCATGAGCCTTGACCGTTTAATGAAGGAGGCTAAAACTAGCTTGTCTTCTTTGTATTCTTATATATCTTCATCTACTGGCATGCTGAATTACTTTTTTCAAACTATTTCTCCAAATCCTTGCTTCCTCTATAGATAAAATTTCATTACTTTGATCATTTTTTCTCTCCTAGTGTTAGGGAGAAAGATAAAAGTAACTTTCTTTCCCATGTACCTTTCTTTCTATTTTTTAGCAATCATGTTTATAACTTCACTATGACCCTGCACTTTCCCTACTCTGTGCCTGATGTAGAAAGTGACATTTCATTGGAGAAGAGCAGGTTTTTCTGGGGATTGCTTTCTCTCCAAAGCACCCACGGTGGCACGAGCTCCCCTGAGGTCCACGGGCTCTCATAACTTCCCAGGCACTACCTTGTTGGCTGAGGGAGGGAGCCCCCCAACGGCGGTGGTGGTGGCGGTGGTGGTGGCTGCTGCTGCATGCGATCCTGGAGGCTCCGTGCTTTTCGGATACAGATTTGTAACTTCTTATCAACTACGGTTCTGCTGAGCGTGCTAGAGCTGGCACCATGCAGGGCAAGTCTCAGTTTAGCTAAAATGCAAAACAAAAACAAAAACAAAAACACACAGCAGAAACAGAACACACACACAAAGAACAAAATTGAACCAAAAATGAGCAATGAAATGCAGTAACTTAAAAGAGGCAGCAGCAGGAGCACAAGACACACAACATGCAGAGGCTGCTGAGGGCGGGGAGCTGCCTGGCCCGGCCAAGAAGATTCTTGCAGCACCAAAGCCAAGGGTGGGGGGTCACAGAGGGAATTCAGATCAATTAATGGAAACTCATTTGTAAAAAATGCTGGAGTTTTCATCTTATTTCCCACAGGTGATTTCTATGGCCTTCCCAGCGTGGTTGCCGGATAAATCTCTGGGCTTCATGCCCCAGCCCAACCCCTGCCTTCTAAGTGGAAAAAGTCAGGATAGTCAGGACCATCATGAGACATGCAAATAGACCTGCCTCACATCACAGGACTACTCAGCGTGGATGCAGTGTCATACCTAAAAATCCCTCTGAGATCTCCAAAGCTCATGCTTCAACCCCTGCCAGTGCCCAGGAGTCAGGGAGAAGAAAGGGGGAAAGCACATAGTCCTGTGGAAAGTTACAGGCTCGGGGTCAGAGCCTGTTTGCTCCAGCTGCCTTGCCAGCCACTCCTGTCTGCCCCATTTCCTGAGGGTCAGGAGACAGAGCGGGTGGTTGGGTGTCAGATTCAGTCTTGGACCAGGGAGCAGAGGGGGCTCCAGCATCACCTGTGGGCTCCTGCCGAATTCCCTCCAGGTGGTCCCCCCAGAGCCCTCGGTGTCGAATTGGAAGGCCAGGACAGCCAAGGGAGAGCCGAGGTCAGCCAGGGCAATGGCAGCAGTGACAAGGGCGGCAGCTTCAAAGCACAGCGGCTGTGAGGAGTTAGTTACTTACAAATGGCTTCGTTACAGAGCGCCAAAGCTGCGGCACAGTCTCCTCTCTGCTCCCGGCGCAGTGCCTCCTCCCACACCGAGTCGGCCTCGCGGGTGGACCTCTCGGCGTGGTCCCGCCTCCCTGCAAGGGCCAGCACTTGATGCAAATGGGGGCAGGTGGGCCGGTAGGCTTCACACACCCCCAGGCAGCCCCCTGGCCCTCTAGACCTCCCCAAGGGACAAAGGTGGCCCAGCCACCAACCACAATCCTTCCTTAGGCTACAAGTTCTTGGTGCTCCCTGCCTGAGGAGAGTCCACGGTGCTTTCTCCAGTAGCACAAAGAACAGAAGGAGAATGTTTTTTAATAGAAAAAGAAGTACAGAAAGACACAGCTCAGGGCCTGCTGGGGTGGGAGAGCACCTCTCCTAGAGAAGGAAGCCGCCCACCTCCCTGACTTTCTGAAAGTCCCACAGGTCATTGGCTACCATCAGCGGCCATGGCCAGAGCCAGGCTCCTCCCAGCCTCCTCAACCGCCCGAGGGCAGGAAGGACTCAAGTTCTGTCCCTGTGTCCCATCTGTCCAGCAGTGCCTGGCACACACTGTGTGGTTGGCAATGCTATAAAGGTCCTTACACTGATGGAGCACCAGAGAGACGAGGCAAGCCCCCCACTCTCCACATGGGAAACTCAAGTTCAGAGAGGCTGCCTGAGTTAACTGGCTGATAAATGGTGGAAGAGGGGCGAGCCTTGTCAGTCTGGAGTCCCATCCGGCCTTTCCTCTTGAAGCAGCCTGCCTCAGCACTGAGGGCTGTTCCCAGAACCACTCCCCTGGGCAGACCCTGTGCTCTGCCTTCACTCTTACTTCCTGCTTCAATTCTACCTCCAACATCAAAGTTCTTGCAGCGTGATTTGGAGCCCAGTTTTGGAGACCTCATGGACACACTTCCCCCTAAAAAAGCAACTAGGCTGGCATGGTTGTTAGGTTTTGGCACGCCTAGTACTTTTATCTTCTAGTGAGTTTTAGGATCAACAATATTTTTTCAAAGGCTCTTTCCCCTCTTCTCCTGGTCACTTCCCCACCATATACATATGTTTTCATCAATGACAAATATTAAAAAAAAAAAGGAAGGCAGGAAGAAAATATGAAAAGAAAAAAAAAAAGATTTGTCATAGAAAATAAAGAAACATCCAAAAAAAAGGGGGGGGGGGGAAGGAGAGTCAGAGATTGATTCACATGCAAGGACTCTGTTTACCTTAACCTGTTGTCGGCCCTCTTCCCTTCATAGTCATGACTTATTTGCAAATTCTACTGAAGCTACGAGATAAACTGGAACCTTGTGCCCCTTGCCAGTACTTAGGCATGTCTTCACTATATGGACTTGGGAAATCAGTTCATGACTTTTTGGGGGGAGGGGAGATAAGAAAGGTTAAGATATCTGAATCACTTTTCACAGATTTTCCTCTCCTTTCAAACTGAGGGTTGAAGACAAAGATCCCTAGGAATATTTACTTTGGCATCAGATTGTTTTGTCCCCAACTTTGAAGGATCCTAGAGAAATTAGAGGAAACTAACAAAAATATAAGTTTGGCTAAAGGAAGATTAGAATTTAGAGTTCTGATGCTCCTTTTATTTCAAGTTTTGGATATTTGTATAATACAGAATTAGTTGAAATTACCAATACTAACTACACACTCAGATTTATGATTAAGGCTATACTTTATAAGATCCTCAAACGCTGGGAACAGAGTTGGATCCATAGTGGTGGTCACTATGTACCACTCCCTTGTTGTTTTCCAGTCTTGTCTCATTCTTTGTGACCCCAATTGGGGTTTGCCATTTCCTTCCTCAGCTCACTTTACAGATATAAAAACTGAGGCAAACAGGAGAAGTGACTGGCTCTGGGTCAATATAGCTAGTAAGAATCTAAATTTGGATTTGAACTCAGATCTTCCTGATGCCATGCACAGAATTCTATCCACTCTGCCACCCCTTCTTAGTCCCTTCAAAAGTCTATGTTACCTAGCTAGACTTCTCTCATCCATTAGTTGTGGAGTCAATGAGAAAAACTAAAAGAGAAATCTGGGCAGCTGATTCCTGACACGTTACCTTGATTTGCTTGCCAACTAGCTGAGATGAAAAAGTGGGGAGAATGAAGGTTCTTCTTTCAAAAAGAACATGAAGCTAGGAATGTGATGTTACAAGGATGACTCAGAAAGAAAAAACAACAGAAAAAATTTTAACAAACATATGCACAGAAACAAGCTTATTGATTCAGGAAATACGATGAGGTGTTCTTCATTTTGGATGAGAAGCAAAGAAGGGGAGGATTGTCTAGTATGAGATGTGACCTCCAGTGATACAGAAAGGGAGAAATCTTCATAAAAAGGTGGTCCAAGGAAATTGTATACATTCAGATTTTATACTCCAGCTGTGAAGTACATCTAACAAGACTATGGAGCCTATTTCAAAGAAATAAAACATGAAGCCAAAGTGGCAAGACCCACCTCCAGTCCTCAGTCCTTTCTGAACCTATGTGTATGTCTTTCCCTCCTCAAACCTGTGTATTCTCAAAGTGACTCTTCAAAAAGATTCCAGAAAATGAGACAAGATGAACAACTACACCCAAAGTGACCCTCAAAAAGTCTTCTTCAAACTATATGGGAAGAACCTGAAAAAACTTTTTCACTCAGTTCTCCCAATCTCTTTCACTTTTCTATCACTCAATTTAAGATTTATGTATAGTATATATATATATATATATATATATACATATATATATATATGTATATATGTATAATGTATAATAAATATATGTATGTATATAAAAAATGATGGGAAGTTTTTGGCATGAAGAATTCCCTATTGTCAAAAGTTGTTCCTTCCTGCCCCCACCTCTAAATCATATATCTGTCCTCCAAACCAAGGACCCTCTCCTCAATCAACAAGTTAGTCATATTCTAGTTTGACAGTGTCAGAGATGCTGCTCAAACTTGGGAATAGGGAGATAAAGAAAAATGCCAGTTGAACCATTTGTCTCTCTCTCTCTCTGTCCACAGACTCATCCACGAGTTACCCTGATGCTGAAGTTCATCCAAGTCCATGAAGCGGCTGGGGTGGGGGTTGAACCCTCGAGCCTCCTCTAATTCCTTCTCCCGCTTCCTTCGGAGTTCCTGTTCCTGGGCCCTCCGAGCCACTTCTTCCTGGAGTTCATCCAGTTCACTTTTAGAGGATGAAGACAACTCCCGGTCTGTGAGACAAGGGAAAAACCTCCACTGTTACTGATTAAATTAGCAGCCTAGAACCTATTCAGTCCATAGTCAGGGTAAACAAGGTCTCACAATGGCTGGCACATGGGTTAGAAACTGCATCCAATTCGAGAGAGTATGGGGGCCCAAGTACTAAAAGGTGTGCTTTTCCAAATTCTAACTCTGAATCCAGGGGGAAGTTGGGGCAAGTCCTTTAACTTCTATCTATTTTTCCTCCTCTCCATTATGACAGAAAAAATTCAACCATAAAAAGAGTTCACGAATGACCAGACAGAAAGTGGCATAAATGCTGAGAGAAAGGATTGGAAAGATCAGTGAAAAGAAAAAACAAACTGCTGGTGGTACCAGAACAGTCACTCTGTTGGATGTGCACCGATGAAGACGCTCAGGGCATCAAAGCTCACCCTTTCCCTTCCCCTCCCCTCTGACTTCTTAAGCTCAGGGTTTTGAGAACTACTCATTCAAGCCCAAGGCCTAGCAAACACCAAGCTGGAAATCTGTTGGCTGTTCTGGAACACAGAGGAAGGAGATGAGATTGTTTTCATGGTTCTAGAAGTGACAGTGGCCAAGGAAACAAAAATGAAGGGAAGAAGCCATATCCGTTCTTTAGAAAATATAAGGCAACACTGAGGCATATGCTTCTCCTCCTCAATCATTACCACTGGCTACCTGCTCTAAAGTCCAGGAAGCCAGAGACCCCTGCCTTGTTCAGATCCCATGTAAAAAATGTACTATATACTGATCTGTAGGAACTAGTGCCATTACATTCCCCTCCTCACTGCCTGGAATAGTTGTCCTGAAAGAAGAGTCAATGGTCAAAACCACACCTCTTCTCCCTTAGTGTCAGTGGTGGAATATCCTTTCTTCCTACTCTCCCCCTCACCCTTTTCCCAAAGGACAGCTGAAGGCCAGTAGATATTTACTATTTCTCACATGGTATACAAGATAGAGGGGTTAGTCCAGATTGAATGAACCTTTAATAACTTCAAAATTTAAATCAATCTCTCTCTCTCTCTCTCTCTCTCTCTCTCACACACACACACACACACACACACACACACACACACAAAACTTTGAAGGGTTTTTAAAATTTTTTAAATACTGGCGTTTCTTATTAAAATTCTGCACTGTCACCACCTTGTGCTGTTACTCTTGTTGATTTCAAACTCTGTAAAGAACTTTTAGCAGCTATTGATCAGTGACTGAAAAGATTGCATATGTAATCCTAGCCTTAAAGATTGTCCAAAGAATGAGGTTTTAAAACACTCACATATTTTGACACTGTCCTAAAAGAAAAAATCTGATTGAAATAAATCAGGTGAATTCTTCTTGTGCAGCAAAATAATTGTATGAATATGTATACATATATTGTATTTAACATATACTTTAACATACTTAACATGTATTGGTCTACCTGCCATCTGGGGGAAGGGTTGGGGGGAAGGAGGGGAAAAGTTAGAACAGAAGGTTTTACAAGGATCAATGCTGAAAAATTACCCGTGCATATATCTTGTAAATAAAAAGCCACAAAAAAATAAATAAATCAGATGACTGAGCAAGAGGACTTTCTCTACTGATCCTTCAGAATTAAGGGTCACATCCAGAATTTGTTGTACACAAAATACAGAATGACAATGTTGTCTTGTTAAATTTAAACTTTTATTTTTTTTAAAATTCACAAAACTAAACAAGTATAAAAGAAATTTAAGTAATTAAAACGCAGTTTTTTAAAATTTTGCAGCACTTATGTTTTTGAAGTTATTAAAACCTTCTAAAAATTTAAAGACCCTCAGCATTAGAAATCACCTTAAGATATAAAACTCTGGTCTGAATCTGCTTCTCATGTCACTTGTGGAATGCCAAGGCACAATTCATGACCCTCTCTGAACTTCAGTTTGAAAACCCTAAAAATCTATGGGAATCTCAACTATTTTGGCTGTTTCTTTTATTTTTTCCAGTTACATATAAAGATAAGTTTTCAACATGCACTTTCGTAAGATTTTGAGTCCCATATTTTTTTCCTCCTTACCCTCCACCCCAAGACAGCAAGCAATCAGATACAGGTCCTTCCAAGCTTATTTTTTTTTAAATGATCCTGCTTATCACTTTATATAGCATAACAGTATTTCATTACATCCATACACTACAACTTTTTCAGACATTCCCCAATTGATGGACATCTCAATTTCCAATTCTTTACACTACAAAAAGAGCTATGTTAAATATTTTTACACATGTAAGACCTTTTCCATTTTTTATGATTTCTTTGGGATACAAACCCAATAGTGACAATGGTGGATCAAAGAATATGCAGTTTCATTGCCCTTTGGGCACAATTTCAAAGTGCTCTCTAGAATGGCTGGATCAATTTACAACTCCACCAACAATGCATTTGTGTTCCAATTTCCCCCATATCCCCTCCAAAATTTACCATTTTCTTTTTCTGTCATTTTAGCCATTATGATAGATGTGAGGTGGTACCTCAGAGTTATTTTAATTTGCATTTCTCTAATCAATAGTGATTTTGAGCATTTTTTCATATGACTATAGATGGCCTTAATTTCTTTATCTGAAAACTGCCAGTTCATATCCTTTGACCATGTATCAAATGGGGAATGAGTCTTGCTATTTAGAAAGGGCCAGAGCTTCCATACAGTCTTTCACTCATCAGACACTGGCCCCTTCCCTAGCATTTTATACTTAGCCTTCAAGTACTCTGCTACGTATGAAGTTTCTTCTTCATCTTATCTGAATTTAATTTTATCAACTCTAAACCTCCAACACAAGAAACTGTAAGGATGAGACAGAAGGTACTCATAAAACTTTCCTTCCTGGAGCCTAGAGCTACATGCCAGTTGAGGCTTTAAAAAAAAATGCCTATCAAGCAAACAAATGAATGCCAATGCCAGATTATCACTTAACCATACAATTTCCATTAAATCCCCAAAGGTTAGTACTCCACTTGAATGGAGCCAGCCCAGGATAAATTCAAGAGGTCAAATAAGACAGGCTTTCCCCTTCTCCCACCACTACAAACCCTTAGCTGTAAAGGACTGAAACTCCAAAAAAGTATGCTTGAATCAGACAACGGAGCACTTAATTTAATTACACTGTTGATGCTTGTTGAATGTTTGGTATTAAGATAATGATAGGAAGGATTGGAGGGAGGCAGAGGCGCTTGGCCGCAGGAGGAGGAGGAGAGAGACTGGTGACTCTGGACTCCAGGATCCAGGATTAGGCTTGCCTGCCTCCTTCCCTTCTCCCCCTAAAAATAAGGTCTTTAATTCATCCTGATTCTGGCTGACCCTGAGGCCCTCCAGGGAGCTACCCCGTACTCTCTACTTAGTATACTCTATACTTAGTATACTCTATACTTAGTATACTCTATACTTATACCCCGTACTCTATACTGTGAGCTGAGGGCTGGAATCCCAACATAGACACCTCTTTTGACTTTTATCTCTGTTAAAAATTCGAACTCCCCTTACCAAAATAACACACTTTGGTGTTACTTAATATTAGTCACTTATTTAGTATGAAATGAGTTTTCTGATCCTTTCTTGAGAAATTATTTTGATAAGAAGAAAGTTGTAATACTGAGAACTACCAAGAAGGGCAAAAGGCACAGCACTAAGGAGCACAGGGGGTCCCAAGGTTGTCCTGCATCTTCATGGTCTGACTGATAGTCTCTATTAGTGCCATCTATCCTTTCCACCTGCTGACATTAATCCTATATAAAGTTCATGGAGAGAGGAGTCTGTTTCCATGAAATGTCATCCTTAAGATAGATCTCTCCTGGACAAAGCCACCATTGTCTCAGAGAACCTCTTTGCACTAAACCTTCCTCTCAACTGCCAGCTCAGGACTTAATACTTGCATCCCAATGCATGTTAACATTCAAGCCGACTCAGCACATAACTCACCATGTTATGTGCTATAGCATGGCCCGACAGAGGGAAATACACATCAATGAGAAGCAGATAAGATGCTTCCACAATTGTCTCCAAATGAAGGGCTAATCCTTAATTATCACCTCATTTTCAAGCCTCCAAGAGGCTGGGATGAAGGAAGCTAAGCAAGTGACCTCAACAAACCTGTGTTCTTATCCTTCCAGGTGAGAGGCTGGTTCTTTGTCCAGCCACTTTTGGATGAAACTGATTCCACTTCTAGGATGCTGCTGCTGCTGTGTGACTTTGGGATCTGGCGCCAGGCAGGGACCAACCCAGGCACTCTTTTCACATTTGTATCCCTTCAAAAGAAAACATAGGGTACAGTGACAGCATTAGAATCAAGCTCCTAAGATTTATTTCCCAAGAAGACAGAAGTCAACACCACGAAAATGATTACTGAAATGGTACCTAAAATGGGACGGTTCAGTCATCTCCCAGCTCTCTTTTTATGTATCTCCTTGTTACCCTTTATCATCCATACTTTGAAACTCCCCTATTTTCTTCCTCACAAGTTCTAGTTCCAAATTTGCCTGATAGCCATGTGACCTTGGGTCACTCCTCTTTGCTTTCTTCAGTT
This sequence comes from Sarcophilus harrisii, assembly GCF_902635505.1. Taxonomy (NCBI): domain Eukaryota; kingdom Metazoa; phylum Chordata; class Mammalia; order Dasyuromorphia; family Dasyuridae; genus Sarcophilus; species Sarcophilus harrisii. The sequence continues at coordinate 612,850,326 of NC_045427.1, read as the reverse complement.
GTAAAATGAGGGGGAAAAGTGGGATGATCTCATACCACTGCTGCATACTCTAGGTATTGAATCTTCCTGCTTTCTGCTTTCTGCTTCCTGAAGCTAGGCAAGGGAGTTTAAAAGTTGTCACAATCTATTTGCTGCCATTATGGAAATAGACAATATGGCATAATGGCCAGATACAACTGGGAAGATTCAACTTTCTCACTTACAATGTGAGTAACCCCTGGGCAAGCCACTTGATCTCTCTATGGTAATTGAATTATAATGTTGAAAGATAGATTTAGAGCTGGAAAGAACCTCAAAGGTCACCTACTTCAAGTTCCTCATTTTACAAATAAGGAAAACTGAGGCACCTATCCAAGGTCATACAAGTAGGATTTAAGCCCAGATCTAAAGCTACCCACATGTAGCAAATTACAGTGTATTTAATGTAGAAAGCGCAATCACAGCATAAATACTTTGAGGTATTTCCTGATGCTTTATAAGCATGCTATTGGCAAACTAATTTTGTTAGAAGAAAGAGCAATCAGGATCCTCTGAGGGAGCTCCATTGAGGAGCTAGAAGGGGGTTCCAATTCCCCTGTGTGACAGAGAAAGTGGGATGGTTTGGCTGGGGACCCCAGTGATTAACTCTTTATGGCTACAAATCCAGCCCTCCCCCTGTGCCCTTCTATAGCAAAGGCAGGGGGACTGTGCATGTGACTATATGTAGGCACAGTCTTCTGCTTTGCACATTATTCAACAAATGTATTTGGAGCAATGAAAATGGCATTGGCCAAGGAACTCCCATTTTACTATCAGCTGGCCTGCAATGTTGCACCAATGTCAGCTTTCAGGCCCGCTACTCAGTACGAGGTTTTCATTGTTTCCACACTTCTCCCACATCCTTCCTTTTTATTATAGTGAGAAAAAAATAATGATATTCAATGTAAGTTTCTCTCTTTCTGTTCATCTTAAAGCCCTTTGACATCTCCCACTCACTCTTTCTTTCCCTGGGTATTTGACAAAAAGGTGGCCCTTCTTGCTCAGGTCAAGTCCTCAAGTACACTTGATTCCATACACTTCTATCTTCCAGCAGATTGCATTCTCAGCTATCCCCTATATTAAATCTTCAACTTCTTCCTATCAACTGGTCTTTTTTTCAACTGCTGTCAGATATGCTCAAGCTATTATTCTCTCTCTCTCCTCCCCATCTATACTTGCCATTTCTACTTTCACTTATTCTTTAAACTTTTACAATTTAATTTGACTTCTGATCTAACTTGAGATAGTTTTCTTCCAAATTACCAATGATCTTTATCTTTAAAAACTCTTAACAACAAAGTTTTCTGATTTGTAAAAATTTAACTTTTCCCCCTCAATTTTTTTCTCTCTTCTCACTTCCCCCTCAATCCACTGAAAGAAAAAAAAAGAAAAGTAAAACCCTTATAATAAATATGCAAAGTCCTTCAAAGCAGTTTGTCTTTACAATGTGTCATGATTATATGAATTTTTCCTGGTTTTGCTTGTTTCATTCTGCATCAGATCATACAAGGTTTCTCTAAGGCCATCTCTTCCACCACTTCTTATAACACCACAGAATTCTATTACATTCATACACTATAATTTTTTCAACAATCCCCCCCTCCCAAATGATGGACACTCATTTTTTTTGTTTGCAGTTCTTTGAAACAAAAGAGATATTACAAACATTTTTCCATATGTGGGTCCTTTTCTTTGGTCTCTTTAGGATATTGTCCTAGTAGTGGTATTGCTGGGTTAAAGCAAATATAGAGTTTAGCCACTTTTTGGACATGGTTCCAAATTTCTTTCCACGGCTAGGCTAGTTCACAGCTCTACCAACAGTGAAATAATATTCCTGATTTCCCAGAGTCACTCCAACATATGTCATTGGCCTTTCTGATTAGAATTGTTCTAATTTTCATTTCTCTAATTATTATGATTTGGAGAATTAATAGTTTGAAATGCTTCCTCTGAAAAAAAAATTCTATTGATGTCCATTAGTATTTATCAATTGAGGAGTGGCTCTTATTCTTATAAACTTCAATCTTGAAAAGGAGACCTTTCCCAGACATACTTGCCACAAAGACTTTTTTTCTCAGAAACCTACCTGCCTCTTAATTTTAAATGCCCTAGTTTCCTGTGATCTTGTACCTGCCAAATCTGATAGTCTTTTCCTTTGGAAGTCTTATTCTTCCTCTGAAAGTCTTCTCCTCCTCTACCTACCCCATTGCATTTTACCATTAATCACCTCTCTTTCCTTTCTGATACTTATTCAACAAGTGCTCCTCCGAGATATCTGACTGTTCCTTCTCAGTCTTCACCATACAATTGATATCAAGCCCTCAAATTTTGGCATATCCCGCAATGTTCCATTCTAAGCTTTCTTCTCTTTTCCCTCCACATTCTCTCTTTTGTTAATCTCATCAACTCCCTTGGTTTAAATTATCATCTCTAGGATACTGACTCACTATCCATAGGCCCACCCTTAAGTCTCTACCTGAACTTCAGTTGAAAATATGTCTCTGTGACATTTTAAACTCAACATACCCCAAATTGAGCTCATTACTTTTCCACCAAATCCTTTGTCTGCCAAATTTATCCTTTTCTGTCAAAGGCATAACCATAGTCTACCAGGTTTATAACCTCTGCATTGTCCTCAGCTATTTATTGTGTTTTATTCCACACATCTAATCAGCTGCCAAATTTATGGGTTCCATCCTAATACTTCTGACACTGACCATGTTATATTCCCTTACTCAACCTACTTCATTGATCTCCTATTTGGCTCTAGAATAAAATATAAACTTCTCTTTTCTTTCTCACTGAATATTATTCTTCCCTCCCCCACAATCCCTGTCCCCCAAGTAATCCTACCAAACTGGGTCCCTCATGGATGACACTGCCATCCTCCAACTCCATGCCTTTGTATGAACAATTACATATGCCTGAAATGCTCTCCTCCTTTATCTCTTTCTCCTAGAGCTCCAACCTTTCTTTGAGATATAGCTCAAGTATCACTACTTTCTATACAAAGCCCTTCCTGATTCTTCAGTTAGTGCCATCCTCCCAAATCACCTTATGTTACAAACACTACAGATATATGTCATATCTGTCCCCGTTAGGCCCCATGCCTTTGTCTGTACTTGTCATTTCCACCACCGGCTGACATGCCTCTTCCAAACAGCACGGTTACACTTATGGTACTAGTATTTCTAGCATCAAACATAGAGTCCAGATTCTAGCAGGAACTTAATATTGGGCTGTTTAATGTTTCCTTTCAAACAGGAGAGGGCCTTGAAGGTTTGCAAAGCACTTTACCAATATTATCTTATTTGAGCCTCACAATCTACTATTATCTCTTCCTTTTACAGATGAGAAAATTGCAACAGAGGCAGACCCAAAACTAAGTCAATTATCTGAAGCGAGATCTGACTCTGGTGCACCTCCCTGTCTCTGAGATTCCCAAATTCATGGGCTTCGGAGTCTCTCCTTCAATCATTTAATTAGTGTTTACTGGATGATTCCAAATTTGACTTTTATGTCCAAGTCCCTTGATTTTCAGACTACTTTGTGGCTGCATTAAACCCTGTGTCCAGCAGAGGGAGGTGTCCCCATAGAAATTGGCCAAGCTGACTAGCTCTGCCATGTTTCCAGCCTCATCACCCATTCAGGGCCATAAAGCCACAGCCGAGCTCTCTCAACATTGCCCTAAAATGGTCAATGATCCCTTGCACAGTACCTGTGGGAGCCAGAGCTCTCTGACAGAGTTGCATCCAGACTGACAGGGCTGCTACTGTTCCTCTCGCTGCTCTCATAGCCAGATTCCATCCTCTGGATTAATCGAGGATGTTGGTCCATAAGGTGAATACCAGGTCGGGGTGGGCCCCAATTCTTGTGTTTTAGGCTTGGCCCATTGGTTTTGGGGTCATATGCAGTTGGTTTATTTAGTTCATTTGACGTAAACTCTTTAGCTAGCCAAACCAAAGAACAGAAGTGGGGGGAAAAAGGGTGAGTTTAGTGTTATTTAGTGTTACATCCAAAGATACTCCTGAGCACCCACTATCCAGAACCAGAAAAAGAGACAACTGTTGACTTTTCCGTATCATCACTATTGTGTGAGCACAAGCCATGTCTAGGGATCATAATGTATTTTGCTAGACTTTATTATCAAGTACACCGTCACCCTCCGTTACCCAACAAAAAAGGAGTTATTCTTGAATCATCATTATTCACTCTCACAACCCAAATTCAATCAGTTGCCAATCCTACCTAATCTATGTTTGTAACATCTCTCATGTGACTCCTCTTTCCAACACTGTCACATCTGGATTACTACAATAGCCTGTTAACTGGTCTCCATACTTCAAGTCTCACCCCACTCCAGTACATCCTCCTCTTATTTATCAAACTGATCTTGATGAGATCATATCATCTCCCTATCCAATAAACTACAGTGGCTCCCTATTATTGCCATGATCAAATATCCTCTTTCAAAGGCTTTTAAAGACCTTCATAACCTGGCCCCTCTTACCTTTTCAGTGTTCTCACACTTTACTGTCCATCACATACTCTACAATCCAATGTCACTCAACTCCTTTTTGTCTTTTGGTTGTGACACTTCATCTCCCAACTGACTGTCCCCTTTGTCTGAAATTTCCCCCCTCCTCATCTCCTTCTGCATGAAGCTTTCCCCAATCTCCTCAAATGCTGTACCTTTCTCTTGGATAATATCTTTAATTAACCTGTCTATATCTTGGTTGTGCATGACTGTTTCTATGTTGTCTCCTCCATTAAAGTGTGAGCTTCCTGAAGGCAAGGATTATTTTCACTTTTCTTTATACCCCTACCAGTGTACTGCATAGTGCTTGATGCATAGTAGACATTTAATATAGTTTCTTCACTGGCTTGGTAAACCCTTTAGAAAACATAAAGTTTCTACACATGTGGTTACACTAGGTCAACTTTGTTCCTCTCCCACTATCCCCTTACCTGGGTCCTCAGAGAATGGACTGAGCTGAGTATAGCCACAATGCTTTCTTTTGTCCTTACTGAAAATGCTGTCAATATTCAGAGACTCACGCTTAGGTCTCCAAGTTGGACGGTATTTGCTAGATGAACTGGATTTAGATTCACTGCTGGTGCTCTCTCCTTCCCAGTCTTGACAGTGCAAGGGCAGGCTCCGAGGGGGACGTTTTTCAACTTGGTCTCCTTTCCCCACACAGGGAGATCCTTGATTGATTTGTGAAGTCAGAGATGGTCTGCTATGGATGATGTTGCTGACCGTTTCTTTAAAATCTTTTAGTCTACTGGTGCTGCTGGATGGCTTAGGGGCACTCCTGGGGGCTTGCTTTTCCTTTAGTGTTTCTCCTAAAATCCACAGATAAACCATCACAGAGACCCTCATGTTACACTAGTACAAATTAACATAAATATGCCTTTAACTCTATATGTACATGAGTGCGGTGAACAAGAAGGGACAGAATGCATCAGCTCAAAAAGTGACAGGGATGGGCAACAAGGAAATAAGGGCCATGACTGACCTTCACTGTGGTATCCAGAGGACTGGGGCTCATCGGCTCTCCTCCTAGTCCGACTAGAGTTCCTCTTACGTTCTGTCAATGAACCCTTTTTGGCTATGTGCTTCTGGTTACATTCACTGTCAGTCAGATGTCCTGAAAGAACAGGGAATGTGAGGGAGAGAGCAGAAACATGCAACTCCTCCCACGGTCTTCTTGAAAACAAGACTTACCTGACTGAATCCCACCCCTGCCTATTTTGAGACCCTTAATGGCGTCATTTAAAGCAGTATGTCTGCAGTGCCCAATTTCAGCATCCTAATTCATCATCATCTTACTTCTATGTAAGATCAAATGAGACAATTTTTTTTTTTACTTTTTTAATTAAAGCTTTTTATTTCCAAAACACATGGATGGATAATTTGTCAACATTGGCCCCTGCAAAACTCTGTGTTTCAGATTTTCCCCTTCTTCCCTTTAGCCCCTGCCCCACATGGCAAGTAATCCAATATATGTTATACATGTTAAAATATATGTTAAATCCAATATATGTAAACATATATATAATTAACTTCCTGCATAAGAAAAATCCAATCAAAAAGGAAAAAATGAGTAAGAAATGTTGTTGTGATCCACATTCAATTCCTACAGTCCCCTTTCTGGATGCACATAGCTCTCTCTTCATCACAAGATCAAAATGAGACAATATTGTAAAGAAATTAGCACAGTGCTTGGGCACACAGTTGATGTCTAATAAATGCTTATTCCATTCCCTTTCCTTCTGCTTGATAACACATTGGGATTGAGAGTTCTCTAATTTTGCTGGTTTATCTTCATACTCTAAATCAGCCACAGTTTTGCTCATCACTTCTAAAGATTAGATGCAAACTAAACGTTAGATACAATGTTGCTCAAAGTGCTACAACTTTTACCTATGGACATAGTATTAGTAAAGGATCTTTATGCCCTGGCATTAAACTTTTAGCATTCATGCAACATTTGAATTGTATGGGGATTTCTTATCGTAGGAAAGAAAGACAAAAGGAAGACCACTTCATAAATCCACAAAGCCTTCAGCACATGTAGCCTGAAGTGAAAACCTGGCCTAATTCAGTAAACACCAGTGGCCCAATCTCTACCATTACCTAGATCTTTGTGTATTTTCCTGAAGATAACAATCCAAAGGGAATAGTATCACACATGTACATAACATTCTACCCTAAGGTCACTGATTGCAGACAAGTCACACTGTACTTAGCAATTAGATATAAGAGAAAATGGAGAAACATAAAGAACAGATGTGGCAATAGAGAGGGTGAGAAAGACAGAGGAAGAAGAGATAAAGAGAAGAACTAAACCTTTTTTCACTAACTGAATGAAATGTTTTAAAATTTTTTGTTTTTTAACCTATACCAATATTCATTACAAATATCTTCCTTTTTAGAAAAAAAGTTTGGAATTTTTGGGGAATGAGGAAGGAAAACTCTCCACCAAGGCATACTGACAAATATATTTTTTAATTTAATAGTGTTAGAGAGTAGATGAGCAGCACTAAAGTTAAGCTACTTGCCCATAATCACAAAGGCCATGTGTCAGAAATAGGACTCAAACTCACTTCTTGACTCCAAAGCTGGTCCCACCCTTATTGTCACATAATTGTCCCCCATTTTATTCAACACTAGTCTTTTTAACAGGAATATTTGAAAGTCCCCTATTACAGTAAATATCTATCTCCCTCCTCCCCCCTAAAAAAATTATGCTCAGTTTTGTGGGAAGGTGATTCTTGGTTATAATCCATTCCTTTCTTACTGCTTGCAGCATTTGTTTCCTTTGATCTAAGAGTTCTGAAATTTGGCTATAATATTCCTGGGAGCTTTTCAATTACTATTTTACCCTCTGGTTCTAAGATATTAGGGAAGTTTTCCTCGACAATTTCTTTAAATATATCTAGACCCTTAGGTAGTCTAATAATTCTTAAATTATCTCTCCTGGATGTATTTTCCAGGTCAGTTGTTTGTCCGATTAGGCAGTTTACATTTTCTTCTATTTTTTCACATTCTTTTGATTTTGTTTGACTTTTAATGTCTCATAGAATCATTAGATTCAACTTGTCCAATTCTAATTTTTAATGAATTACATTTATCACTTAGCTTTTGTGCCTCCTTTTCTATCTGGCCAATTCTGCTTTGTAAGATGCTGTTTTCTTCAGTGAATTTTTGTAACTATTTTTCCATTTGGCCAATTTTACTTTTTAAGGAGTTTTCTTTTTCTAGACTACTGATTTTTTTTCCTCATGATTCTCTTACATAACTCTCATTTCTTTTCCCATTTTTTCTTTTTCCTTTCTTATTTGATCTTCAAAATCCTTTTGGAACTTTTCCAAGAGGACTTTTTGGGCCTGAAACCAATTTATGTTTCTCTTTGAGGGCACACATGTGAGCATTTTGACACTGATGTTCTCTTATGAGTTTGTGTTTTGATATTCTTTGTCGCCATGGTAGCTTTCTATGGTCAGGGATTTTTTTTTTGTTCATTTTACAATCTATTTTGTGACTTTTGAAGTTGTCTTCTTGAGGTCCCAGGAACATTGTTTCAAGGTTCTTGTGAGAGTAGGGAGGAAGGAGGAACATCTGTGCCTGACTCTGGGGACTGGCAGTTTGCAGTTGCACTTGGGTTGCCTGGCCTAGACTCGTTAGTTGTACATGGGGCTCTGAGCCTGACCATTAGCCTCCTGCACTTATTGCTGGCCTGCTGTGCTGCTGGGCCTCAGCTCCTGATCTATGATGGGACTAGGGAACTCTTACCAGCTTGTCCAAACATTGTCTGTGCAGTACTGCGTTCCTTTTTTTTATTCAAGCAAGACATATCTTTCCTGCAGTTCTAAATTATCTTGGGATAGAAAACCATTTTAACTTTTTGTAGATTCTGTTCCTCCAGAATTCATTTTGAAGCGTGATTTAAAGTTGTTTTGAGGGAAACTGGGGAGAGTTCAGGCAACTTCCTGTCTTCTTCCCTGTCATTGTGGCTCCACCTGATTGCCAACCATTTTAAAGTACAATATATACTCCTCAAAGACAAGGATAATGTTTGTGTAAAGTGTCCTGAAACTTGTCTGCTGCATGAGGAGATATATAACTTTCTTTGATAGATAATGGTCAGTGTTCAAAGACAGAAAGGCAGAGATTGCAAGATCAAATACATCCTGGTGTGTCTGAGAGCATCCACTCTACAATGATCATCTGGAAACCAAAGCTGAATCAACCAGATGTATTCAGAGGCAAACAATGAGCATTTAACTGGAAGTTAGGCTTAGAAAGAATGTACCACCTAACTGGGATGCTGTTGTTATCACAGAAAGTGCTCAGATTTCCTGAATGGGAGCTCAATACAGAAATCTATATTCACAAATAGGAACTTGTAAAAAAATCATATATGCACAATTGGTTATAAGAACTCAAGATGAGGCAGTGACATTCCTTTAATCAAATGTTCGATAGTCCATCTTGCTGCTTACTCTGACAATTCTTCTTACTTTATTCTGAGTACTAATCTGAGGGCAGGAGGATAGATCAAGTTAGAAAAAATGGAGTGAGAAAACTTCTCCCTTATGAGGATTCAGTGAACAATATGAATCTCTCATGTACTGAAACTAATGTCAACACTAACAATAGTGCTCTGATGAAATTAGCTGTGCTACCTTAAGACCTCACGTAACAAGTTAATTTTATGCTGTCAGAGCCTGACACATTATAAAAGCTACTCAGCTCACAAAAGTTCCATATAAAAATGTAGGTTCAGTAAATATGTTGCTGGGAACAAGGACATTGCTTCTATACCTTACTTTTCCCTGCAATCACCAGTTATTTTTGTGTCCTTATCAATATTGATTCCTCCTGAATAACTTGGGTACTAGCTCAATCCTCACCCATACCATCAAGTCTAATATTTTAGTGACTACATTTGTACAAAGCACATTGGTTGGTACTGGAAGAAAAAGAAAGTTTAGATAAGGCAAAGTCCTAGCTCATGGGAAACCTATGATCTAGTAAAGGAATCAAATACCAAAACATGTAACTCACCATATTATATGAAAAATACGCTGAAGAACTACAAAACAAAATGGCATGTGAGATCTGAAGACACATATTGCCAATTAGGAGACTCAGAGAAGATTTTCTGGGGGAAGAAGCACTTGAGTTAGTCTTTAAGAGAGAGGTAGAAATTTAATAAGCAAAAAAGGGAAAAAATACGACAAGAAAAAATACGACACCATTATAGACAGAGGGAACAACATGTGCAAAAGTTAAGAAGAAGGAAAGCACAGTGTGTGTTTAGGGAGAAAAGAGGAAAGATCCAATTTGGTTAAAGTGTAGAGGGGAGTGACAAAAGACAGAACTAGAAAAGTAGAAAAGCTTAAGCCAAGCAGAGAAATTTTAATGTTACTGGATTGTTAAAATAAGGAGCCACTGAAGATTTTTGAGCAGAAAGTAAACACAGTCATATTTTTGTGTAAGAAAGATTATTCTGGCAGAAATTGTCATTAGAGAGAGAAGGGATTAGAGGCAGGGAGACATTAGGAGGATGCTACAGTTACTGAGGCAAGTGGTATTGAGGACTAGATTAGCACCAGGAAGAGACCAGGTAATAATTCTAATGGGACAAAAGAGAGAAAAGCGTGATACAAACTATGAAGATGAGGAATGACTCAAATGATTTTGCCACAGGTTTAAAAAAAGATTAAAAAATGATGTTTTGGATGTGTTTGAAGTGTTGATAAGACATCTAGGTATAAGGTCTTGCAGGGAGTTGAAATGTGGGTCTCAAGTTAAGAAAAGAGCTAATTCAGGAATGGAAATAAAAACTTTGGAGTCACTGGCCCAGGAGTGGCAGGTGAAGCTATGGAAGTAAAAATTCCCAATAGGTAGCAAAAAGAAAGAAGAAAGGGTCAACGAGAGGCAGGCCCATCCCCAAGAAGTAGTCAGAAGATGAGGAGCAAACCCCAAGAAGTTGGAGAAGCAGGAAAACCACAAGAGAACAGTGTCTCTGAAGCTAAGGAAGGAGAAATCTACCACTGGACAGGATGATCAACAGTATCAACAGCTATGATAAGATATGATAGGATAAGATAGAATGAGAACTGAAAGCAAAAGTCACTGAATTTATTAAATTCCTTTTTAAAAAGTAGAGTGGCAGAAATGGAAGTCTAATTTGCAAATCATTAAAGTGAACATGTGACAGCTAGACAACAAAGTGGAGGGGGCACTAGGCCTGGGATTCAGTTTCCTAAATTTAAATTTGGTCTTAGACACATAGTAACTGGGTGACCTGAGGTAGGTCATTTCATCCTGTTTGCCTCAGTTTCTCATCTGAAAAATGAGCTGCTTTTCAACAATAAGATGATTCAGGCCTGTTCCAATGATTTTGTGACGATGAGAGCCATCTACACCCAGAAAAGACTGTGGGTACTAAGGATGGATTACAACATAGTACTTCACTCTTTTTGTTGTGGTTTGCTCAATGTTTTCTTTCTAATTTTTTTGATCTGATTTTTGTTATGCAGTAAGATAATTGTATAAATATGTATCCTATTTTGGATTTAACATATATTTTTTACCATGTCTAACATACATTGAATTACACACACCATCTAGGGAAGAGGGTGAGGGAAAGGGAGGAGAAAATTGGCACACAAGGTTTTTCAAGGATCACTATGTTTTGAAAATACATAACTTCAATAAAAAAAAGAAAAAAATAAGCTACAGAAAATTACAAACTACACCAGCATCTTTGCCAAGAAAACCCCCAAGGGTTTTCAGACTGAAATGACTGAATTTTGAAGAGAAAGTGGATAATGAGGAAGAAGAGCCATCAAGTGTAGGCAGCTATTTCAAGAAGCTGAACAAGAATAGGACAATAGCTGGATGGTTACAAAAAAAAAAAAAAAGTTAAGGGCTAGAATTCCGAGAAATGGGGAAACATGATCACATTTATAGGCAGAGAGGACAGAACCAGTAGTGAGGGATAAGTTACATGAGGACAAGGACATGATTGCTCTTGTAAAGTCCTGGAGAAGGCAGAGAAATGAAGGGACTGGGTAGAGGGATTAGCCTTACCAAGAAGGAGGATTATTTCTCTGTGATGCTGAGACAAATGGAGAGAGTTACTGTTGGATGGCCGCTCTAAGCAGAGTGAGGGGTTTTCTTATATGTTCCAAGAGTAGAGGATAGGGAGTATTCACAAAAATGAATAATCTAATTAGAGGTCATCTATTCATCTCTATGATTTAAGAAGAATAGAAGACAAATGGACAGGTCTCCCCTCTGTCCATAGATTTGGTTCTCTTCCCCCACAGTCCTTTCTCTCAGGGCATCTTCATGTAGAAATATCAAGTTCGATGTACAAACAGAACCATGGGCATGCACACACAGATCAGGGCCCCAAAAGGGCAGAGCCAAGAGTCTGAAGGACAGCAACAACCTTCATGTCCAATGGCTTTCAATGATCGCTGCCTAAACAGGTCTGTGTAAGGGAACTCTTTCTCCCATGGTTACTTCAGGACCCTTTCATACCCACACTCAATCTCCTGAGCTCCTCAATCCTCTTTCTTAGGTAAAGGCGTCATTTAGGTTTCTTCAGGAGGAGTTTCACTCAGTGATTTCAAGGCTCCCACCCAGACTGGGCATCTGGGATGCTAATGACTGTTATGCTGAACCAGATGAAGCTCTTCCTTTATCCGCCTTTCCCCCGCTTCCCCAAGCTTCCTACCTGTGTCCCGACTGCTCTGAGACAGAGAGTCATTCTCCACATTATAGATAACTGTCCCCTGGGAATCAGATGAGAAGTGACTGACCACAGACTCATGATGGGAGTGTTTGCAGGGATAGCTGTCTGTTGATGAATCTGTCCGGGTATCACTGGAGATGGAAGGCTCTCTCCCTGAAAAAAGGAAGGGATACGCAAGCAGGACACAAAGAAGAATGAGACAGAAATGTCACTGGAGGTCCTGATAACTAAAGTCAAAGACTCCCAAGACAAAGGACTATAAGGTTACATGCAGACCCTAACTAATAGAGGATCCCTTTAAACAAAAAGCCTGTGAAACCCCAGCTTTAATTTGTGAAAACCCCCAGAGCATTTGGAAAATGTATGGGTTCAGAAGTAGAAAAAGGAAATTCCCTGTGAAAAGAAGGGCAATTTTTAAAAACTAAAAATAATTGTTTTCCTGCTTCCAAAATCTTCCTGCACAATTTTTAAAAAAAAAAATTTTACTTTCTAAAGTGAAATTATACTGATTGACATTCTAGAAATTAAGAGATTTATGTACGTTAACAAGTATTCTTATAATTTGTTTCAGGAAGCATACCTGAAAATCAGATGAATTATTTATACAGGAATATGAATTAATTCAATTAGAGTAATTTGCCCCTAACACCTAAGAAGACTGCATTAGAAAAATAAATGAAGTTTTGAGTAGGAAGTCTAGAGGTTGTAGAATAGGAAGATAGGGGAATTTTTGAACCATGGACTAATAATAATAGTAATCATAATTAGCATTTATATAGCACTTATTCTGCGATAGGCATTGGGCTAATTACTTTACAATTACCTTTTGAAAATTATCATTTGATCTTTACAATAATCTTGGGAGGTATGTTGTTTTTGTTATCCCTATTTTGGTGAGGAAACTGGTGAGAAAAAATTTTCCAGGGTCACACGGTTAGTAAATTTCTGAGAGTGGATTTGAAGTCAGGTCTTCCTGACTCCAGGTAGGGTGTTTTATCCACTGCATCATCTAGAGCACTAGCAGCTAGTTTTGTTTTTGTTTTTTTGTTTGTTTTGGGGTTTTTTGGATTTTTTTTATTTACAAAAACATATATGCATAGGTAATTTTTCAACACTGACACTTGCAAAACCTTGTGTTTCAGATTTTCCCTTCCTTCTCCCCACCCCCTCCCTTAGATGGCAGGAGTCCCATACATGTTAAATATGTTAAAATATATGTTAAATGCAATATATGTACACATTTATAGAGTTATCTTGTAGCAGCTAGTTTTTAAAGCTACAGATTAAGGGGAACTTGAAGACACTGTTGATGATCTCCAGTTTATAATATACTCATCTTGTCTGTATGTGGTTAGCATGTTTCCTTCCATTAGCCTGTGAGGTCCCTGAGAACATACTCTTTGGCTTTACTTTGTACTCCCAGTTCCTAGCACTACAGGAGCTTAATGATTCTCAAGAGATTCTCAGAGAAGAGGGTGTTATTATTAGAGGAGATAGGAATGTAGAAAGAGAGCTGAAAAGATTACAGTGAACCTATTTCAAAATTTTGACCAAGGCTAGCCTAGGGTTAGGATGGGGGAGAATAATCTTTTCCTCCTCTCTGAAATAAAAGTCAGACATGTACTTTTTCAAATTTACCTGAATTGTATAAATTTCTGGAATACCATTCATTTATGGAGTAGGATCTGTCTATACTATATCTGGATCTTGTAAACAAAAATCCTTCACTGCTAGCAACAATACCACATTTTATCTGTTCAAACAAATTATTTCCTCCTTACTAATCACACTGGTCTTTTTCAGACACAGCTCCTTGGATGGGACTAATGATGGAAAGTTAGTTTTCTACAACAATATTACTGTGTTAGGTACTGATGCCTCCATATTTTAGATTTAACCAGTAGGATTTTATTGCTTGCATTCTTTTTCAATCTCAATTTTCAATTCAATTTCGATTTCAAGCTTCTTAATTAATTTTATTTAAAAATTCCTTTCTGCTTTGGGATCTAGCATGACAGTCTAGGTCTGTGTCAAACGAGAAACTAGTTTAACACAAGACTCTCCAGGAAGGTCTTGGTCATTTGGCTAGGACTATCATGTGATACCAAACCTGAAACTGATTGAGAGGCTGCCATGCAGCAAACCCCACAGAGCATCCTTTCAATTCATGCAGTCCACATGCTAAAAAGTTTGGATGGTCATTTGAATATTCAATGGACGTGTCCAAAAATCATAAGAAAGAACAAGATTGCCGTTGCTTACCTGAATCTTCACTATCATAGCATGTCCTACTGTATGACTGGGGCTCCACCTGAGGGGGCAAATCCTGGGTAGATACCGGGGTACCTCGTGGATCAGCATAGAGCAACAGCAAAGGCTGATAATGTCCCTTGATACATTTGGTTACCACATCTTTCCACTTGGGCCCAATCTGAAGCAGAAACAATTAGAAGAGTAAGAATTCACTCATCTCTGTAGTTCAAAGTACTTACAGAATCAAAGCATATTCAACTCTACAGAGATTTGAGAAATTATCTTCTCTAACTTCATTTTATAGACAAATAAACTTGAGGGCCAGAGAGAAGTGGCTTGCTCAAGCCATCCCTTGAAACTGGCCTTCAGAAACCAAGACTAGGTCTCATAGGATCACAAGCTGAGAGCTGGAATGGACCTCAGAGCCCATCTACTGCAACAGATAACAAAACTGGAATCCAGAGAAGTCTTCTCCAAAGTCACAGAGAGTGACAGAGATAGCTCCTGCTGCTTGCTATCTTTCCAGGTTTCCTGTATTTTGTATGGGATCCAGCTTAGTACACATAAACATGAGCATTTCATTCCTTCCCATGTCTTTTTAAATTTAGAGCCCTCTAGATTTGATCTGCAAGATTTTAGGCAAATATGCATTTGCTAGCTCTCGCTAAACAAACACATTTCATTTCTGGCCAAGAGCTAGTTACAATTATATTTTAAAACTAATTCAAAACTAAGCTCAGAAAAGATGATTGCACCATTCAATCAAAACAATGTACTAAGAGTCAGCTATACTCCTAGTTCTAAAGACTGACTAGAAATAATAGAGACAATAACCCAACACCTTTCCCAAATCAACCTTGTTCTGAAAACCAAGCCAGTTATGTTTCTAGCAAGGATGAGATATCTGTAAAGTGTTTAGAATAGTGCCTGGCATAGAGAAAGGTACTATATATGTTTATTCCCTCCCCCATCTTATTCCCCTTTGGTAGAGAAATGTTCCTCATTTAGTTTTGGTATAGAGCTCTTCAAAACATACTGGGGAAAAGTAAAGAAAATCAAGATAATATTCATATTTCTTAGCACCCTAATAATCAAGTCACTCACCATTTATTATTTATATACTCATTTTAACTATACATTTATCACACTGCTTCTAATGATGATTATAATTAGCACTCCTCTCAGGCAATATCTCATCCAATGTGTTCAGTTCATACCATACTAGATATTTAGTTTGCTATGGCTATGGAATCTCTGGTCTTCAAGGTATAGTTTCCAAAATGTTTCTCTGTTCTCTATACAAAATTTGAAAGAGTCTCCATCACCTAATAAGATGCTTTGTGTTGCCCACTGCTACGGGGATTTGATGCTGCCCAGAACAAGTCAAGGCTTCACTCAGTAATGGGTCCTGTATTTATAACACTGTTCTCTACTCAACTTATAGATAAAACTCCCAAGGCCTTTTATCTAAAAATACATTTCTGTGACCCAAACCCAAATGGGAATACTATATGGCTCCAATAAGGTTTTTCCCCATTGCTCTACAATGGCTTTCAAATGTTGATGGTAAACTAACTTCTAAGTCCTGGGATTCCAACAGCTGGTTTTCAATCTAACCCAATTCAATAAATGCTTTACTATGTGCCAGACACTATGCTAAGCACTAAAGTTACAATTAATGAAAAAAACAGTCCTTACCCTTAATGAGTTTATAATCTAATCGGGGGAGGCAGGAAAACAATTATAGCCATGGGAAAGGGGACACTGGGGGCATCTTGTTTCATGAAGCTGAAACCAGGTAGAATAGCAGATGGAGAGTGAAATGAGTTGAGCTGAAAGTCCAGTTTCTATCCTCTATAAAGGCAGGCAATGAAAAAGTTTGGTACTTCAGCTTCTAGACCTATAATCAGAGAGGAGGCTGAGGGAAGTGTTGTTAATCAAAGCTCAAGTTAGCCCCATGGTGATGAGATTAAATTGGGCAACTACGTAAATAAAGTTTCAATCCTCAAGTCAGAAAGACTCATCTTCCTCGGGTTCAAATCTGGCCTCAGACACTTAGTAACTGGGTGACCCTAAGCCCTGTTTGCCTCTGTTCTTCATCTATTCAGCTGCAGAAATATCTAGTATCTTTGAAAAACAAAACCCAAATGGGGTCAAAATCAGACACAACTGAACAACAACTGGAGGCGATGAGTTTAATTTGGGGATCATCTTGTTCATGGAGTTAAAACCAGACAGGGCAGGAGAGTACCTATTAGAAATTTCAGCAATGGGCATGGCAGATAGCGGCAGGAGGAAAGAAGCAGGGAAAGATACTAAAGTATAAAACACAATGTCTTTGATTTCACAAAGCTTGTAATCTAGCTGGGGAGACCAGGAAAAAAAAAAAAAAAAAGACATGAAGAGCAATAATCCAAGTATGCCCCGTAAATGTATGATTCTAAACCTTGTTGAAACAGCAAGATACTCTGAAAAAGAGACAAGCTGGAACATGCTGACAGGAAAATCTAACCATCCTATCTCCTTAGACTCTGATAAACAGCTCCTGAACCTAAACCATAGGAAAAATAGGAAAAACCCACATACCACTGGCTCTGCTTCCAGTCTGGATGCCTCTTAAGTCAGAGGATTTTAGAAGGTAGGATTTGAAAACTATTTGTGTGATTCTTGGCAAAACTAATTAATGTCTTTGTGCCTTGGTTTCCCCATCTATAAAAAATGGATTAACAACACTTATCTCACAAAGTTGGTGTGTGGCTTAAATGAAATAATGTATGTATAAACTGCTTTTCAAACCATAAAGTACTAAACATATGTCAGGTTTTATTATGATAATATTCCACACAAACCACTTGAACTTTCCTACCTCTTTTACATGAGCATCGTCAAAATACATCCATTTGCGGATCTTTGTTTGGAAAAAGAAAGTAGAATAATGTTTGCCATAATAACAGATCATTCCCACTAAATACAGTTCAGATTGCTTGGCTCGGTCATCAGTCACTCTGAAAAACAGCTGCAGAAAAACAAAAACCAAAAAAAGAGGAAGAGTCATAATATACACAGCACTCTCAGAGTATTCCTCATCAGTCTTAACAGTTTTATAAATATTTCTTAATATTTATCAATACTAACTTTTCTCTCCCTTGACCAATAAGAGCATTATTTTGATAACTATAATGGGAATAGGGGCAGCTAGGCGGCACAGTGGATAGAGCACCAGTCCTTAAGTTGGGAAGGCCTGAGTTCAAATCAAATTGTCTGAGACAATTAAGTGTCTCAGGGAAAAAAATAAAGGGAAAAAATACAATAGGAATATGGGAAATGCAAAGGTTTCTCCATTAGGAATGAATCTGAAAAAGTAAAAAATAGAGAAAGGGGAAAAGATGATTGGAAAATAAGATAGGTAAAGAAAGGAAGAAAGGAAATAGAAGGGTTAAGGCCAACAGGAGATTGAGAAGAATCTTCCAAAAAAAAGAGGTTTCTCTTCGAGAGACCATTTATTTGCATGAGAACAGAATACAGGAAAGCTGGAAATGAGCAAACAATTTAGCAAAACAATCTATTTCTTTTCAAGTCAATATTTCCCCAATCTCTAAGTTGCTATTAGCTGTCCCACAATTACAAGCTTTCAAATGAGAGTATGGCAATGTAAAGTAGCTCCCAAGTAACTCCTATCTGTTAGTCCAGTCAACATTTGCTAAGTACCTTAGTGGCCAATACCATGCTAGGTACTCTTGGGGAAATATATATATACACATACACACTATAAAATATAGTGTATATATATATATTATATATATATATATATACACACACACACATATATATATACATATATAATATATATATTTATATACACACACACACACACACACACACACACACACACACACACGTATAACATTAGAATGAAGTTTTATCACTGTAAATAGCCCTAAAGAAACTTCATCAGTATCTATTTTGCTGTTGTACCCTTCATATCACTGAGCCTCACCATCTGACTCACAGATGAAATCCCCTAGAGGCGTTGTCTCCTCGAGAGCAGAATTCTATTTGTGTCTCCAGTGCTGTGTACATAGTAAGTTCTTAATAAATGTTTTTTAACCATCCATTCAATCCTTATTCTTACTTTTAACTGGTAGAGAATATAAGTTGTATCCATAGCTTAGTTGTATTCAACTTGGTTGGTACAGTCCTGTGCTAGTAAAGTCCTGTTTCCATAGTCTTTTCCTCATATGCTTCCCTGAATATTACCACTGAGAGACTGCTGACCACTTCCACTTGCTCCCATCCTCCTCAATGGACACAAACTCCACACACATCCTGCTCTTCTCTGTCTTTCAACATTACCATTCCAATAAAGTTCACTGGTCCTCTCTGGTCCTTTCTTCAGATTAACTCCCATAACTGGAATAGCACAGTACTGGGTAATTTTTTAAAAATCCATTAAGCAACAAGTATTTATTAGCCAGGCTGCATCCTCCTATCTTTCCTATACTTTAAGGTCTACTTCTTCAGCAAAGATTTTTTTCACTAATTATTCAAATTAGATACTGGACTTTTCCTCATTTAACATATAGGTAATTCTCCTGAATGTATTAACTGTTATGCATATTATGTTGTAAAAGTTCGTGGGCAAAGATATTCTCTCTTCTGTGTTCAATCTCAACTACCATAGAACAATACCAGGCTTTCATATTTCCCACAGGATTTCACATCAATATATTCAAAGGAAGTGAGACTCACATCACCCAATTTGAGGCAAGTACCCAGGCTGTGGATGACATCCTCTGCCAAGTCAGAATGGTCTGAGTCCCACACAAGCCCAATGGTAATAATCTGTGGGGCATTCATTAGTACGCGGCGAATCCGGATCTTCTCTCCACAGTTACTCTGAAACATGGATATTGTCACCGTGGTTGGATCCCCATATCTTTTAATGATTTGTGTCCTGCTGCCTTGCCTGCCCCTTCTCCCCCCTTTTCTCCCTCACTCACGGGACAGTTCCGAAGATCACCCATGGTACTGGCTTTTTGCAGCAATTCACCAAACATGCCTGGGGATGGCTTCTCTCGCCTCTCCAACATACAAATTGCCTGGTTGCTTAAGTGTGATAAATTGAAAGGAGAGGAGGGTGTAAGTTTCCAAAGTTAAAACGAAATAGTTTTCCACAAATGCCTTAACTCACATATTCTGCTTTCTTCTCATATCTCATGGACTAGACAAAGGATATAAAACTGCTTCTTACATCTATGAACTCCCTAAGGTCTGGAGATTCAAAGAATTCTTATTCTATCACTTCATTCAACAGAAATGGGTCCTGAGAAAGAAGAGAGGAGGAGGGAAAAGAAGACTAACAGCTATTTTAAATATTTTTGAATAATCCCCATATTTCATAATATCCATTAGGTATTCAGAAATTGCCTAAGCAAAAAGGACTCAAATTATCTACACCACCATAAATTAAAGCCCAAAAGTCTCAATGAGATGAAACCTCTAGGACTCACCAAAGTGAAGTGGTAGAGATGTAATGTACCATCTGGATAAAGGGCAATGGGTCAGAAGTGGCACCACAGCTAGTACATACACACTAAGGCAGAAAGAAAACAAATAAGCCACAGTCATCAGATGCCCTTATCATGACAGTCCTCACATATGACGCCTCATATTCTGGGCCAAAGACTATTGGAAAGATTGGGACATTAAAAAAACAAAAAAAACAAAAAAACAAAAAACAGAGCCTACCTGTTCAAACAAAGTCATTGCAAACTTCTGGTGAGAGATGCAGTGAGCAGCAGTGCAAATGTCCTCTTTGGTTTCATCTGCAATGTGGAAGTGAATCCTCATCAGAAGGTTCTCCTACCACAGAGGGAATAAAAGTGGAAAATTGGCAAAGTAGCCAAGCAGCTCATACAAAAAAGAATGGAAAAAATGAAGCCTTGGAGAGTGGCAGGAATATCTCCCATTCCTATTGATCCTCTCAACCTTTCTTTCTTTCTTTTCTTTTTTTTTGCAATTGGAATTAAGTGACTTGCCCAGGATCACATAGCTAGGAAATGTTAAATGTCTGAGACTAGATTTAAACTCAGGTCCTCCTGACTTTAGGGCTGGTGCTCTATGCACTGCACCACCTAGCTGCCCCTCAACCTTTCTTTTGACCACTGAGAAAAGACATCACTTAGAGAATCCTAAGATCTTGGAGCTAGAAGGCACCTTAGGGAGTTCTAGGTATTTCATTATATGAGGAAAAGATATTCTGTCACTATTCAAAACTAACAGATCTAATTTCTTTTTATGTACTTAAAAATGTAATTAAGGTCAAGAAATAATTCTGAAAGTAATCTTATTGCCTACTAATATAAGCAATGTGATTGTCCAAAGTAGATCATACTTAAGTCAGAGGTCCACTTGCATGCAAAACATTCATGTCTCTGGACAATCTGTTTCTGACTAACACTCATTATTTACTCTAATGGGAACCCTGATTTCTATGAGGATTATAGTTATAGCTTTAGACTATAGCAAGAGTAGAAGGTACAAAGCATGAAGTAATTAATATGCCTGAGTCAACAAGCACTATAACAACTAGAAGAAAATTGCTCTGAACCATTGAAGAGACTCCTAGTTCTAACAGTTAAGGTTATTCCTAAAGAGTAGGGGCTCAGTTATCATACTAAAGGCTTCAAAAGAAAGAGAAAGGGAAATACTCACAAAACATTCAGCAGCATCGTCCATAATACCCAGCTGGAAGCGTTGCTCATCCTGAAAAGTTTTTGCCAAAGCACTGCGAAGTGTATCAGAAGGAAGGACTTTCTCACTGCTACATTGAAACTGGTTGAAGATTCCCTGTGAGGAAGAAGTAGAAGGTACAAAAAGCACAAAATTCTTGTTAAATCTTTACACAAGTGCTCTGTTACTTCAAAGTAAACTTCAGTGATATATTTAGTATTACAATAAAAAGTCAAAATCAACCATAGAAAGATTAGGGGACTAACTGAACACAAAAAGGAATGTCATTAGTCTACATGCAGGTGATGCCATCCAGGATAACTTCAGGAAACTGAGGTTCATTGATAAGTGACTTATATGAGGGTCACACACCTGGTAAGTGTCTAAAGGGAGGTTTTAACCCAGGTGTCCCTGTCCCCAAATCCAGCATTCTATCTCTCTGTGCTTGTACCTATGCAAAGACAAAAGTGACAAAATTTCTGCCTTCAAAAAGCTTATATTTCACAAGTCTTTCCCTATGAACAGACAATTTTCAGACAAAGAAATTAAAGCCATTTCTAGTCTTATGAAAAAATGCTCTAAATCACAATTGATTAGAGAAATGCAAATTAAGACAATTCTGAGGTGTGCTACTTCACAGCTCTTAGATTGGCTAAAATGAGAGGAAAAGATAATGATGAATGTTGGAGGGGATATGAGAAAACTGAGACACTAATGCATTGTTGGTGAAGTTGTGAAATGATCATTCTGGAGAGCACCAGCCCTGAAATTAGGAGGACCTGAGTTCAAATCTGACCTCCGACACTGTGTGTGACCCTGGGAAAGTCACTTAACCCCAGCTGCTTCAGGGGAAAAAAAAAAAAAAAAAAGGAAAAAGGATCCACATGTGCAAAAATGTTGTAGAAGCCCTTTTTGTATTGTAAAGGAACTGGAAAGTGAGTATCCATCAGTTGGGGAATGGCTGAATAAGATATATGTATATAATTGAATATTATTGTTCTATAAGAAATGATGAGCAGGCTGATTTAAAAAAAACCTGGAAAGACACACGAACTGATATTAAGTGAAGTGAGTAGAACCAGAACATTGTACATAGCAACAAGAAGATTATGTGATGATCAATTATGATGAACTTGGCCTTTTTCAACAATGACAAGACATTTTCAATAGACATGGGATGGAAAGTGCTATCTTTCATAGCATAATCTTTTCACCTTTGTTGTTATATTGACTTGTTTTTTTTTTCTTTCTCATTTTCCCCCTTTTGATTTGATTTTGGTGGTGCAGCATGACAAAAACAGAAATATGTTTAGTAGAAATGCATATGTTTAACCTATACTGGATTGCTCGCTGCCTTGGGGGTGGGGGAGGAGAGAGGAGAGAAAGAAAATTAACAAGATTCTGTGAAAGGGTATATTGAAAACTATCTTAGCAAGTGTTTGGAAAAATATTTTTTATTCTCCATTTGGAAAAAAACAGCTTCTATTACATCCAGTAGGGGTGGGTGTATAAACAAATGTATAAACAATTTAAAAAGCAATTGCAAGAAGTAAAGAACACTTGGATACTACTCAACTGGAAGTATCAAGAAAGGCCTTCCTATGATATACCTAGAACTCAAATAGCAAACAGATTTTGACTCAATAAAGAAAATTTTATCAAATAATACTATCTTAGAAATGAAGGGAAGGAACCAAGAGATAGTAAGCTACCTATTATTGTGTATCTTTTTGAGTAGATGCAACACCAGTTGGGAAATACTGTAGAGAAAATTCATACTTTAAAATAGGGAGTGAATTAAATGAGATTTAAGCTCCCCTCTAAGTTTCTATCATCCTATGATTTTACCAAGGTCACATATTTAATGAATGTCCAAGATAGACCTAAAACACAGGGCTCCTCATTTTGAGTGTTCTTTTTACTATAACTCATTCTGATTCCTTAACAACTGCAAAGTCTTGCTTCACATACATACAACACTTTGTAACCAGTCCTTATTTCCTCATAAATGATTCATAATATGGAAAAGCAGTACATAGTAGCAAGGATGGCAATTCTATGTTATTTAATAGGCTTCAGGGTGTAGAAGAAAAATCCTGCAATAGTCATTCCAGTCATATCTTCCCACAGTTAACACATGTATTTTCCCCATAGCTTTTCCAAACACTGTTCAACATTATTAGATAGTAAGTATCCTGTTTTGCCAGGTAATTTCCATCCTTAAAACCTAATCACCATTTAAATAAAGAGTAAGATCTTGAAAAACTTAGCTGCTTCTTTCTCTTGGAACAGAACATTTGGGTAACATGATGTCCCTAGTCCATATCAAGGTAGGCCCAAAGTAACTTTCTTTCAGAGGGCAATTTATGAATTGCCTATAGAATCTTTTGATACAGTCTTTTTGATACTTTTGGAACTATGATGAAAGGGGAAGAAAGAAATACAAGTAGCTTCAACATCAAAAAGATTTGAACAGCTTGCTTTGGGGAACTCATCATACTGTGGTTAAGGCTAACATTCAGTTCCATGCCAAAGAGGGGTCATTTATACTTGGTTGTTAATGAAGAAGATAATCCTAAGTAATAATAAATTCATGCTTCTTTAAGTGGACAATAGACAAGTTTTATAACATGTTAAAAATAAAATAAAGACTTGGATACAAACAAATATCCATAACAATAAATTGTTATTTATATAGGAAGTAGCACTTGAATCAACTTTCAGAGGAATCTGGGATTGTAAAAGGTAAAGATGAGGAGGGATTCTCTCTCTTTCTCTCTCTCCATATATATATGTATATGTATATATGTGTGTGTGTGTGCATAAAATAACAATAATAAAAAATGATTTAAAAATAATAAAAAAAATGAAAAAAAATAAGATATTTGGATACAAACAAATATCCATAACAATAAATCCAATTATTTGAAAATCTCTATACCTTTCCTTGTCATCACCACTATAATCCTAACCAAATATATCATTTGAAGACACAAGTAATCTGTAAACATCATTTCATCCTATAGGGTTAACATGTAAGAGTGCAGAGAGTTGTGGTGGGCCATTAGAGAAACCATTAGGGAAATGCCAGCTGAGCAAAGATCATAATTCAAAAAAACACTTCTGCCTTGTGGGACCACTCTAAAAGCTTCTACTTCCCTCATCGAGGACAAAAGATGGGAAGACTTTTATAAACTAACTCTCCAGAGAAGAAAGGGAAAGTTTGGGCCCTACCTGAACTAGCAGTTCTGTAAATGTACCCTGACAGATATGACTCTATGTTCAGAGATGTAATCATCTTCAACCCTGCACTACTTTATTGAGGCCTCTAATTATAGGCAGCACTCTCCCTACATACTGAAACTCTGAATTGTCTGTCTGTCTTCTTTGTTTTCTCAGTTTAATTATTGTTATTGGTCTTCCATTGTCAGGAATTGAGCTGGTATGTTTGAGATGAAGCTGCCTGAGCCTGCCCATAATGCAATTGGTGGAGCCACAGATCTGAGAGAAGCTGTCACACAAAGCCCTTCTGTTAAGGCAACACACTGACCCCCTGTGTGCCATGCTCCAATTGAGCACTGGTTCTGGAACAGGCCTCCACCCATTCCCTTTTTCACCCTCCTCCCACCTTTCCCAGAGGGAGAGCTTGTTCATACTAAAGAAAGCCAAGAACATTTAGTTCAGCAGTATGAACAGGTGGCAGCTCCAATAAGGAACAAAAACTGGGATTCTTCCAATTGCTGAACTCCAAAGTAGAGAACAAGAAAGGGCATAAGCAGGAGGCACGTCTCCTGAAAGGTTCTCAGGAGATAGGAGCCAAGCAGGCAAAAGGAAATCCACCTTTAAGGATCATCTTCACTCCCCTAAATAGAGGAAAGTTGAGGAAGTTTCCTTTTCATTCCTGGCACAGTATATCTCATTACAAACTACTTTTTGGTCCGTGTGCAATTTTCTTGGACTGAGAGCAAAAGCAACAAGATTTTAATGGCTAGAAGCAGGTGCTTCCTTAGCAGTCTTTATTCAACTGGGTAGCAAACAATTCTGCCTACATATGGGTTTAATTACTTGAATTATCAAAACACAATATAAATAAGATACATTGTAAAGAGTACCAGGACAAAGTATCTATAAATGTGGCTGCTATGAAAATTTACTTAAATTATAGAGAGGTGGGGATAAAGATAACAAATATTAATCCTTTACTATGTACCAGGAACTGTGATAAGAACTTTACAATTTCACCTCTTTTTATTCTCACAACTTTGGGAGATTGGTGCTATTTTTATCTCCATATTTCAGATGAAGAAATATGTAGCTACTATCTCAAGGATTTGAACTGAAGGTTTCCAGACTCCAGGACCAGTGCTTTACCTACTGCATCATCTAGCATTATTTCTCCCTGCCTGAATTTAGGGAAGATGAAAAAGATGATTAATTTCTTCCTTATGCTTTTCCTATCTTGCAACTGAAAACTTTAAAAAAATGTATAGCTAGATTTTAGCAAAATACATGGCAAAGGTCTCTCACAATATTCTTAAGGACAAGACTAAGAGATATTAATTGAATGCTGGTGTGGCTAGATGAGTTCAGAACTGGCTGACTGATAAAACTCAAAAAGTGTTGAATAATAGATCAAAGACAACCTAGTTGAAGAGGTCTATTGTAGAATGTCCCTAAGTTTCTTCCTTGACCCTCTTCTAGTCAACATTTAATACACAAATGTATATAGACAGAAAAATATTTTGTAAGGAGTTATACTGTAGAACATCAAATGAAAGATGAATGCTTAATTAATTTATAGGTGTTTATGAATGTAGCTGGGATAATTATTATGCTGTATGAATGAATCAGGGTTCAAAATGATTTTGATAGTGATACGTTGGTAAGTTCAAATGAAATTAATAGGGAAACATATAAAGTCCTGAACTTGGGCCCCAAAGATCAATTACAGAAGTACAGAAGAACTATAAAAGAAAGAAGTACTTAGAAATCAGTACTTGAGAGGAAAAAATGACAAAAATTATGGCAGAATGAAAGCTCTATATATAGAGTCAGCAGTGTTCTATCTCAGCCAAAAACCTCATGTTATCTTAAGCTGTGTTACTAGAAGTTCAATGTTCAAAAAAAAAACAAAACAACAACAACAAAAAAAAAACTCTTCTCTCCTTTCTCTCTCTGTCTCTCTGTCTTTATTATATTATATATTTATAATTTATATATGTATATAATTATATATGAAAACCATTTCTGTGTTTCAGCAACACAGCTGAAGTACAACCACAGGATAGTGACTAGGATGGTTACATGAACTCAAAACAAAGTTATACAAGATCAATGGAAGGAACTTGGGATGTTTAGTACAGAAAAGAGAAAGATTTTGGCTAGATTGAGGGGAGGTAGGATGGATTATAGTAGTCTTCAATTATCTGAAGTGTTTTCTTATGAAGGAAAGACATGACTGCTTCTGTTTGATTCTGGAGAATAAAGCTAGGACCAACAGGCAGAAGGTATAGAGGAATAATTTCAGCTTTACATACATAATAAAGAAAAACTTTCTAAACAATTAAACTGTTCAAAAGCGGAACTGGTTTCAGATGAGATAGACTTATCTTTACAATGAGGACGTTTGATTTGAAGTTAGATATAGTAGACAGAATTCATCTTTTGTTTCAGAGGAAAGAAATCTAGGTTTAGAATTGAAGGGTCTGGCTTTGATCCTGCCTTTGTCACTTACAACCTAGTCTCTATTTAATCCCTGTAGCTGTGAGTTTTCCAATATGCAAAATAACAGAAGTGGACAGAATGACCACTGAGGTTCCTTCTAGCTCTAAAATTCTGAAGCTTCTCTCTGTTCTATAAGCTCTCTAAAAGGAAAGGCAGAAGCAGGAAGAGGTACAGTTATTAAATTTGGCAGCCTCAGGTATTTGACAGGTACCTCAGTCAGAAGTATTCTGGGAATATTTCCTTAATAACTTCTTGCATATACTTTAAGCTTTCCTAGTCACTCAATTGTTGAGACTTCTCTCCTTCAATCCTAACAGAGGAAATTTTAATTCTTCATCTTCTCCTCTTAATCTGTACTTTCCAAACTTTTCAGCACTTAAGCCCCTCTTCTAATGCTTCATCATCTTTATCTTTGAAAACATGAAGACTAAAACTGATGTCTGTCTCAGAAATTCATTTCTCTAGAAAGGAAAAAAGGGTGTATATCAACACTCTGATAAAGATGAGATTAATCAAAAAGAATGAGTAAATTTGAACTAAATGATGGAATAGCCCCATTTAGCTTTCAAAGCCTTTCATAAACTGGCTCCAGCCTACCATTCCAGGTTTATCACATTACTTTCCTTCATCTAGCCTACTTTTCAATCAAATTGTTCTTTGCTGTTCCCATAGATAACAAGCCATCTCCATGTCTGTATCTTTACAGAGACACTACCATTCTTATAACACTTAGAATCCCTCCTCATCTTTACCTCTTACAATCCACAGATTCCTCTGAAAGTTGATTCAAGTGCTACTTCCTATATAAAGCTTTTTCTAACTTCTCACAGTAGTAGATCACCCTCAGATTTATTTTGCATAATCCAGAGAGAGGATTATGGGGACTGAGTGTAGATGCAACATAGTATTTTCACTTTTTTTTTTTTTTGCTGTTGTTTGTTTGCTTTTTGTTTTCTCTCTCATTTTTTTTTCTTTTTGATCTGATTTTTCTTGTGCAACATGATAAGTGTGGAAATGTGTATAGAAGAATTTCTCATGTTTAACATATATTGGATTACTTGCTGTCTAAAGGAGGGGTGGGTAAAAGGGATGGAGAAAAAAATTGAAACACAAGGTTTTGCAAAGATCAATGATGAAAACTATGCATATATTTTGAAAGCAAAAAGATTTTTAAAAAATTACTTTGCATAGATTGACAGATCTCCAGCATATCTATAGATATGTCTCTGCATATGTCCATATATACCCACACCCACACTTACCCCCAGAAGAACGTGAGCTCTCTGAGGGCAGGGATCATTTTTGGTTTTGTATTCTCTGTGTCTAGAATAGTATCTGGTGAATTAAATTTATGAAGACTGTATGAAGGGATTCCCTTTTAAAAGTGGGAAGAACCTGGCTTGATTTTTGCTCACAATCTAACCACTGTATTTCTATCCAAATACACATACAATTTGACACAGCCCTACATAAATGTCAACCTGAGATATGGAAAGCAATGTCAGAGTAGAAGGAAAAGTTCTTCTGTGAAATGAAAAAAAGGTCACAGGTAATTCATATAAATCCTAATACAATATAAAATATGTTAACTACTGACCTAAGTATATATAGATCACTCAGGCTTTCACCCAAAAGTAGAGTGCACAAACACTACTGAA
The DNA here is from genome assembly GCF_902635505.1 of Sarcophilus harrisii. Classification (NCBI taxonomy): domain Eukaryota; kingdom Metazoa; phylum Chordata; class Mammalia; order Dasyuromorphia; family Dasyuridae; genus Sarcophilus; species Sarcophilus harrisii. Next base: position 612,821,663 of record NC_045427.1, on the reverse strand, counting down.
GAAAGGAAATGAAATGTATAATGCTATAATTTGAACATTATACCAAATTATATAGTTTATATATTATATAGTTCTCTATTTTATAAACATTCTATTTCTCATGATCCCTTTGTGACCCTGCAAACAGGTTTCATAAACAGGATTAAGTGACTTTGCAAACATTAAAGCACTATATAAATATCAGTTACCATCAATATCATGATTACTACTACCATTATACACCATCCCAATGCCCTTTGAGTTATCTGTAATTTTGATGACATGACTATGGTATTCTTGGATTCACTCACTCATCAAGAGATGGTGCTAAAGAGATGGTCTTTTAAAATAGCTAATAGTTGGGAATCAATGAAAACGTTACAACTGAGAACCACCACGGCAGATAAGTTGAGAAGTTAAAATGAACAAAGACCACTCTTAAAGCAGAATTGCAGTAAGCAAGAGTAGGAAATCACTGATAGAACTGGGAAGATCTGCATTCAAATCTAGCTTCAGATCCTTTCAAACTATGACCCTGAGCAAGTCTAGGTATCTCCTGCTAAGACAGTGCAATGAGGTAACACTTGTGAAGCACCATACAAATGCTAAGCTATTATTCCTGTGATTATTATAGCAAAAGGCAAAACTTAGGTTTCAGTCTACTATGGCTTGGTAACAACAGATAATCTCACTAAACAAGGTATCCAGAATGGCCACATCTAGCAGGCCAGGGGTACCAGGGTCCAGTCTTTTGTCTTTTTTAGGCCCTTCAGAGGATAAATCCCCAGCCAGCCAGTCACCACTCAGGACAATGGAATTTAAACAGAGTCTCTCCATTCCTGTCTCATGGAGGCCTCAGCTTTGTTGGGAATCATTGGCAGAAATCATCTACAGCTCCAGGCCATGAAAGTGATGGTATTTAAACATCCAGGTCCTGTCTTCTGTCATTTATCTTTCCTAAACTCAATCCTGAATCTTTGTAAAGAAAGGTTTTTAAAAGTCAGTCAACAAATATCTATTAGGTAACTCATTGGATAACGTACTAAGGACTGGTGATATAAAGAAAGGCAAAATAGAGAAGCTCATTCTAATAAGGAGAGACAATATGTAAAAAAAAAAATTAGATACATATAAGTTATATATATAGAGTAGATGGAAGGATCTGGGAGAGGGATCCTGATGACTGGGATCAGAGAAGGGGGTGGTATGTGGAATGACCTGGAAAGAACTTTTGCAGAAGCTGAGATCTGAGCAAACTGAAGTTTTAGAGGAAGCCAGAGAAGCCTGTGAGTAGAGACGAGAAGATAGAGGATTCCAGACATAGCAGAGGAAAGGCAGGCAGGGAAGGCAGCCAGAACAAAGGCTAAAGGACAGTCTTCTTCCTGCCTTTCCACCAACATGAGAGTGAAGCCATGAACATAGGTTAAGGTCTACTGCATAAATGGAAAAGCAGGACCTGGTTTAAATAAATGGGGAATTCATCCTGGGACAGATAGCTGACTGGATACATCACCTAATCACCTATCTGACAAACATGCTGCCAGTTTCTTTGAATACCAGTCTATGCAAAGATCCCAGATGATTAACTATGCCCAATCCTCTCTCAGGAGAGACCTAATGTCTATTTAAGCACAACATGGTGTAGTAATAAGAATGCTGGACTTAGAATCAAGAGACTTGTGTGGAAGTCCCATTTCTGATGTTCACTCGCTGTGCAATCACTTAATGTTGTTGCTTCTCAGTTTCCTCTTCTGTAAAATGGGTATAACACCACTGGCCTTTTCCACTTGCCAAGATAATGAGGAAAGCACTCTGTCGACCTCAGAGCACTATATCAATGGGAGTTCCTGATGTTCACCATTAATGTGCCTCTCTTTTTGGCAGCTGATAAGGTTTCTTGCAGGCTAACTGTCCCTACCACTTCCATGTATATTGCTGGCACAAGAGTTTGCTGAACTGAATAGAAATCAGGAAAAAAATGAGGGTTAAAACCAATTTGAACGGAAGGAAATATGGAAGGTAGAGGAACAGATGGTATTTTTATTGCAGAACTCTTCACTGGGCAGGAAGTGTAGTTGCAAAGGCATTATTTTAATGTCCTGTTGATTCTCTATGAAGAACAACCTTAATCTGGACGGTTTAGGTAAGAGACCAAAGTATAACAAAATGACAATGACTTTATTTATTTTTTTTATCCTTCAGCAAAGATTGTTTATTATGAATTGGTGGTATAAAATAATCACCCTAGCAAGATGAATAGGTCAAAAAATCCTCTATTAGAGAGTCACCTACACCCAGAGAGGAGTGTGGGAACTGAGTGTGGACCACAACATAGCATTTTCACTCTTTCTGTTGTCATTTGCTTGCATTTTGTTCTCTTTCAGTTTTTTTTAACTGTATACAAATGTGTGTACATATATATATAATAGGATTTAATATATATTTTAATATATTTAATATATACTGGATTACCTGCAATCTAGGGGAATGGAGGAAGGAGAGGAAAATTTAGAACACGAGGTTTTGCAAGGGTCAATGTTGAAAAATTACCCGTGCACATGTTTTGTAAATAAAAAGCTTTAATAAAAAAATTTTTAAGTACTTATATTTTCTAAAAAAAAATCCTCTATTGTTAAATGGAAACAATACATTCAAGACTGAGTCCCTCAGTTGTTAGTGCCCATCATGAATAGATTAGATTTTGACTTTGCCAGGGACTACAACCTGCAGTCCAAACTTTGTTACCCTGTAGTACTATCTCTGATCAGAGTACTCATTTCATCTCAAAGTCTGATATTGGTCTCACTGTTATTTACTTGTAAAGAGGACCAATATGAAAACAATACAGCATCCAACTTAATCTTCTCATAGACTTCTTTTCATTTTTTATAAGTGAAGGGGGCTATTTTAATAGAACAAAGATCTATTTTATTGTCAGCTCTCATTCTATTTGATTCTTGATCATGTTGGTCCATAAATTCTCCATAAAGAATCTAGAAATACTGTATTTCTTCTGGAAATCTTCTTTTAAGTCTTTTAATATTAATATTTCACAGATAACATTGCAATACTAAGACAGTCCCTTCCTTCAAGAAACACTCTATAGGTATAAACTCAGAAGATAGGAGAGGGGAGAATGTAAAGAGAAGGGAATGTCAAAGAAACCCATCACACACTTTTCTAGCCAATTATACAATTTTGATCCCAATGAGTTTAGGAGTGAAGCAAAATCAAACAGATGTAATGACAAAGGCCTAAAGATAATGGCTAGCTTCTCTGCTTTCTGTTTAATTCCCAAGAAAACAAAAAAGATCAAAAGTTCAATCTGTTAAATGTGGCAGGGCTTGAAGGTTGAGGAATGGAGTTGTGTGTGTAGTGATAGAAGTAGTGTTCAATGAAACATTTAAAAATATATGTAAAAAAGTTCAGAAAGAACCACAGACAAGCAGGATGGTTTGCTGCTGTGATATATATATATATATATATATATATATATATATATATATATACTTTTTAATTAAGAAAACAAAAGTATCTCATCAAAGTTAACAATTTCATGTGAACTTTTTTCTTTCCTTCTTTTTTTTGGGGGGTATATTAAACTGTTCATGTTTCTAAAGTTTATGTATTGTAAAGAGAATATTTTAAAAAACAACAACAACAAATGGAGCAAGGCTCTGCTTTAGGCTTTCCCCCATTTCCAGACTTGAAAGGTATGACATCAAAATAAAAATCCTATTCTCTATCTTCCCATGGCCACCTTTGAGGCAACTTCCTGACAATAATAAACATCCTTATACTATAGTAGTTTTATTATCTAAACCTGTAGGTCCAACTCTGCTTAAATAACAGCATGACTTCTTGCTAAATTCAATGTCTTTCACCTCAATTTAGAGCTGGGGAGGGGAATATCTGGCCCACAAGCGGTATAAGGCCTGCAAACTCATTTGGGCTGGCCCTGACAAGGCAACCTCAGGCAATGATGAACTGGAAGCTAGGCACAGCAACTTCCCACTGCTTGAGTTTCTAAGTTAAAAATTTTGTATGACCTGCAAATGAAGTTATAAATATCCAAATAGCCATTGATTTAAAAAAAAAAAAAAAAAAAAAAAAAAAAAAAAAAAAAAAAAAAAAAAGGTTCCCCACTCCTAGATTAGAGTTTTTCTCTCTGATTCCTTTAGATGATCAGCAGAGGTAGACACCTCAGACTATTTAAACTGACTCACTCCTTGATAATCCAAAGTGGCCTCTCTCTTTTCAGACTGTTCATAACGTTTTATCTGGATTTCAGCTTTACACTTAGTATATGCAGCTCTGTTATCACAATTATTTATTTCCATGCACCATATCCCCCTATTCTGTAGTCAGTGGCTTCAAGGCTGGCCGGGTTGTCTCTTTTCATCTTTGCATCCTAAACACTCAGAAATACATTTACCTTACACCCAAAAGGTTCTTGATCAAGCTAAACTGAATTGTCCCTGTCCCAAAGAAACCCACAAAACCTCTTCTAAGAAGTGGGAAAATTGGTATTTTTTTGAGAGGAGAACAATGAAGCAGTATTGTGTTTATGCACTAATATAGGCAAATTGCTTTCACAAGTGGAATGAAAACGTACAGATTATCACATCTTGGACACTAAGAGGTCACAAGTAGCAAACGAATAATGTTTTTATTCCCTTTTTATACTCTACAGCTAACAAGGGTTTATCTGCTGTATCATATACGGGACCCTCTTATCTCTTGCCTTTCCGTGTTGTAACAACCCATGCTGGGAATGCTCCCCCTGGGTTCCCCAGTCTCCTTCAAGTCTAACCTCAATCCCACCTCCTGTCAAGGGCCATTCATGGTCCATTACTCCCTCTCTCCTGCTCCAGGGCTTCCCTTTGACGCTGCCTTCTATTCACCCCAATTGTATCTCGGACATAACTACTTGACTGTTGTCTCTCACATTAGGACGAGGGCTCCTTGCAGGTATCAACAGTGGTTTTTGTCTTTGTATTTTCAGTGCTTGTGCTAGCATTTAACAGATCTTTGAGAGCTGAATGATGGAGGTGAAGAGTCTTTAAAAGTCTGTCTTCCCAAAATGAAGATTCTTTGAATAAATATATGTAATTGAGTTTACTAAAAATGAGTTGCTAAAATTAGTGAAAAGGGGAGGGAACTGATCATGTAGCTAAGCTATCTAGCACATTTCTTCACCAATAAAATGGGCTGGGATAAGGGGAGAGAAGTTAAGCTAATTGCCCTGTAAAGTTTCCTTCTAACTTTACATTTATGATCCTTTGAATGAATTCACCCAAAGAAGACAATTAAAATCATTAAAAGATTCTTGTTATTTTTCAGTCGTGTCTAACTCTCCATGATCCTATATGGAGTTTTCCTGGTAAAGATACTGAAGTGGTTTTGCCATTTCCTTCTCCAATTCATCTTACAGATGAGGAAACTGAGGCAAATAAGGTTACATAGCTTGGAAGTGTCTGAGGCTGGATTTGAGGAATCTTCCTGATTCCAGGTGCAACACTCCATCCACTGCACCACTTAGATGACCCTCATTAAAAGATTTAAAAAATAATGATGACTAGGTAAATGAATTTATATTTTAAAAGATGAACCGATTAACATGTTTTCAAGTCTACAAAAAATTTTGACCACGTGTTTATCTCCACAGATGACCAAGTCAGAGGAAGTAGAAAGTGTTTAGGTTAGATGTAAGAATAAACTTCCTGACTCCAAGGGTTGACTTCCTGACTCATTTCCTACTGACTCTTAGGGTTCCTGGATAATATGGAAGTGGCCCCCATCTGGAGCTGGTGTAATCTCTTCAAATGCTACTCATCTATTCAGATGAAATATTTATTACCAAATGATAATGAACTTTCTACTACTTTAAAATTATACTGTTTCTTATTGCTTCTCTCCCTTGCTTTCTCATTGTTAACAAATATCTTCTCCAGTGCTGGTGACATAACAAATACTTAATAAGTATTTGTTAAATGACTGATTCCTCAAATTCACAAGCCATTAAATCCACTACAAGCTTTTTCCTTTCCCATCAGAAAAGTCTAAAAGCTTTTCAGTCAAGACTCACATTATTAATGAACACCAATTCGTCCAAATATGTACATTTTTCCTGCCTTTGTTACCTTACGCTGATATTCTCTCTCTCTCTCTCTCTCACACACACACACACACACACACACGCACGCACAAAAAAAAAAATCACTAATTAGGGAGACTAGCTGAATTGAATCAATCAATGCCACATTCTTCTTTGCCTATAACAAAAACCACTCTGTTTTACATCCTGGCACTGTAAAGACTCCAGTACAATCCCTGGAAGGAGAACAAAATCACTGTGGCATACTAAGTACAGAGGACGGATTTCCTCCCCTGAACTGAGATAAATAAATAAGCGAACACCAAAGTCAAGTCATGCACTACAGCAGAGAAAACAGCAGATTTTCAAGATGAATAATATGTAAGAGCTCTGTGCTACAGGCATGCAACAGTAAAGGTTAAGAAAAAATATGGAAATAGACCCCGAGTAGTAAACTGAGGATTTTGGATAGGAATGGTGTGAGGTAAAAGACTTCTTGTGGTCATCAATTCACAAATCTCAGGTACAGGGTTCCAAAGCAAGCAAAAATGCACCTGAATACCTGAAATAAACTATTTGATAAAAACCAAACATGAGTAACCCATTGAATCTGCTTTAAACAAGTGAAACTTCCTTCACATCTCTTGCATCCCCCTCTTTCCACTCATAGAATCACTGCACTAACTTAAGTGTGCTGCTGATCCAGACTACTACAAAGATTTCCTAACTGGGAGTTTCTCTCTCCTTCTATCTTTACTCCACAGAGTAGTCAAAGCAACATTCCCAGAGCATGGATATGATCAGGCCACTCTAGACTCACAGAACTCTATTGCCTCTAGAACCAAATACAAACTCCACTGGGAAGCACTCAAAATGCTTTACTCTCTGGCTATAGATGTCTTCCAGGTTTATTATATAACACCCCCCTTCACTTCAGACCAAAAAAGTCTTCCTGCTATTTGTAAGACACTGAGATAAGCTGGTCCTCAGGGAAAAGTTAGCCAGTGCATCAATGGACAATACTCAAAATCTTTCAAACTTGGCGAGGTCTAGTTTTAGTTGTGCCCTTCCAAAAGTTTTTGAAAATCCAGTCACTTCTGTTCTGTGATTAAACATCAGAGAAAATTTTAGGGGAGAGTAAGACAGTATCATAATTTTTTAAAATTTTAACTTTTTGTTACATTTTAAGCTCCAAACTGTTCTTCCTTCTCTCCTTCCCTCCTCAACACTATTTGCCACCATTTGCCACAGATACACACACACAAAAAAATCATACTATACATACACATCTATCAGTTCTTTTTGTTTTGTCTTGGAAGGTGGTGGTTTCGAGGCAATTTGAGTTAAGAGACTTGCCCAGGACCACATATCTAGTAAATGTTAAGTTTCTGAGGCTGGAGTTGAACTCAAGTCTTCCTGACTTGAGGGCTGGTGCTCTATCTACTGTGCAATCTAGTTGTCCCATATCAGTTCTTTCTCTAGAGGTAAATAGCACCTTTATTCATATGTCCTATGTAGCTGATCCCATCTTCTTTAATAATTTCTCAGTAATACTTAGTAAGCATCCATTGTGCAAATAACTATATAGATATTCCTAAATATGCAAAATTTCAGTGTCAAAAAATTGACATATTCAGCAGACATTTCCTAAGACTAATACTCAAGAAAAACAAAGACTTGCTAAATTTGACTAACAGAATGAAATCTGAAAGTTCACTATTTCATCAATTCTATGGGGAAAAAATTCCCTATGTCAAACTTAGAAGGAAGCCCTGAAAATTCAAAACATGCATCTTCCATTTAAAAGTATGAGTCAAAAGAAAAATAGGGACTGATATAAATAATTTCCTATAGAGTTCTTTTATGAGAAAAAAATCATGGGAAAAAAATAAGATTTCAGCTTTTAAGAAGTTTTAGAAAATCTAAGAAAACATGTAAGAAAAGTCTAGGTGCATATGTATGTATGTTTGTCTACATATGGTCAGAAAGAGACAAAAATATACATTTTACAAAAAAAATCCATATATTACTTGCCCATTTATTCAATAATTACATACTATATTTACTTCATTCCAAAAGGTATATTAGGCACTATGAAGGAAACAAAACAAATAAGGTACCTCTCCCCAATAAACCAGGCAAGAGAAATATATAAGAGACAGGCAAAGTATGTTTGTCTAAAATAGAAAGTATAAATGAAGGTTTATCAAATGATCAAGGAATGAAAAGGAAGAAGGAAGAGGAAGGAAGGAGAGCAAAACTGGTACTGAATTTAAAGATATCCTGGCTTCTAAGAGGCATCACAGAGAATGTGTACACGCTCAACAGTCATTCACAGCAGAGCTAAGTTTCTTGTTCAACATGACCCTTCCATTCAGGAATTTCTCCAGTCTTTAAATTTCCCTAATAAGGTTCTTAGATTATTTTTCATGGTAAGGCCCAGATTTTCCTTCAATAAGAATAGGTTGATATAGTTGGTTTTTTGCTAGAATTCAATGACTCTTTATATAATGGCATCTGTCCGCAAAGCTGAAGTCACTCAACTAGATGAAATTAGTAGATTACATACTAGTGGCTTACTTCTACCAGTTTCATGCAACACTGTCCAATTAATCCATTATTTCTACTTCATCTTTTGTCACAGTTAATGAATTTTTAAGGTTATAAGGTCTTATAAACAAAGGATAAAGAGAAAATTACATTGCTGGACGAAGAAGTAATAAAGCAAAATACAAATGAAATGTCTCTAAGGAATGCTACTAAAAGATATTTAGCAACTCTGCCTTCATACTTATAAACTCTGACACTTGCCATGATTTCCAGACACAGCTCCATAGAAATGTGGCATCTGCAACCCTCATTTGAACCTAAAATATGAACATGTGTGGGTGTGAAAAGAAATGGTCTTGGAATCACTTGCAATTTAAAAAATATTTAAAAATTCTTCTAGTTTCCTTACATCCTAAAGATGTTTCCAGGTGTCTTGTGCAGTTTTTTTTGGCCAGGATATAATAATTCTTTGTCCAAAATAGAAAATATTAACCACAGTGACACAAACTGGCTCCATCCAGGTGCACCAGTAACTTACTTCAAATGAGGCTTTATGAAATTGAAAAAGGCTTCTGGCAATCTCATTTGAGAATTCAGGAAGATTGTCCAACCACAACTATTCCACCTTTCAGCTGCACTAATAAAGGCCAGGGAAGTTACCCATCTAAAATGGATTGGTGACCCAAGTAAAAAGCAACTACTTCCTCTTTTCAGTGCCTCCTTCTCTGACATCACTCCAAAGCCCTGGGAACTACCTCAGTAACACAGTTCTCATTTGAGAAGTTCTCTAACTTACACAGCAACAAAAAATTAGAATCATTTTTCCTAAGATTAAGTTCCCTGAGATCTCTGAGTTTCCTCTTTCCAGTCTGTTTTGTTTTTCTCTGACATCTAAATAACTAGAGTTTTTAGAATTTAGAAATGGATGTCAAATTTCAGGGTCAAATTATACAAATAGGATAACAGTACTTTAAAATTTAACATCTATGATAATACAAAAAACCAATAATCATCAATACCACAACTTCTAATGGGAATAGAAAATACTGCAAAATTCTGCTTTAGAAGAATTTAGCAGTTGTGTGTCTGATTACATAAATTACATTGTATTAGTAAAAAGAAAATAATGTAAATAGTTGAACAACAATATAGTATTCCAACTAAAGAGATTCCAACAATGAACCAAAGCTTGGACAGACTCAAAAGGAGCTCAGAACATTCAACTATTAAGACCAAAATTTAGTAACTTGGAAGAGTTAATAGTGAAGTTAGAGCACCTCTTGAATTAATCAGACTGCCAATTAAAACATTAGGGATGTGCTGTCTGTGAAGTGGAATAAGAGTGATTCAAACACTTACTTTGAGAGCACAAAAGATACAGGAATCTCCCATACACTTGTGAGTAGTCAGTTGCCTAAAGCTGCGACGGAAGATGTCCAAATGCCATAGAACCTGAATGGAAGTGGGAAAACATATCAACATTCTGCACAAAAAATGCCCTCTACCTTAATACTCAATCTTATGAAGAATAAAACCAACCTATATCACAATGAAGAAACTACTTTGGGAAGAGAGAAAAGCAGAAGATATTCATTAGTATGTCAGATAAACATCAAAAATGATTTAAAAAGAAGAGAGATAGTAAGAAGGGCACACAGTAACAGAGAAACTATCATTTTTAAAAGAAAAAAATGAGAAGCACACATGATCATGAGAGTCTAAAAATTAAATCTAGGGAAGGAAATTTGGGCAGTGAAGGTTTACTATGCTGAAAGATACAGTAAGAATAAAAGATTTTTTTAAAAATTACCTCAATATGATGAGTTTTGTATTAGGCCCTTCAAGTTTTGTTTTCTTACCTTTTAGAAAACTCTGTGTCTACAAAGGGAGAGTGAGAGGTCAGACTATTTTCTAAAGAATGTAAAAAACAGAAGTTGAAATCCCTAGAGAGCAATATCTCAGGAGTCTTCCCTTGTATAGAGGGTGTGTAGCAACATCAGATAGTATTAAAAGGCAGAAAGGATTCTTCAGTTTCTCTTATGGCAACTGTTTAGTAAGTTCCTTTGAAACTTGAAATACTGAAATATATCAAAGCCACTGATACTTCATACTTTTCATCCCACAAATTTAAAATAATAAACCATACAAATAAATAATGGTTTTCAATCTGTAAAATGTTAATGGTTTTTTAACTTTTTAAAAATTGAAACATTTTATTGGTGTAAAAAACCTCCAAGTGAAGAAATTCCTTCTACGAAAGGGATTCTGCCTCCTTTGCAGTTTATAGATTGACAGCTGAGTCATTGAGAAGGGAAATCACAAACAGAACGTCCTGGGGCAAGATTAGAACTCAGAATTTCGATTCTACAGATAATGCTCAGTGAAATACACAATCCACCTCATAGGTCAGTTGGAATAGATTCCTGCCCCAATTATTGTTTAAGAAGGAAGCACATAAATGATAAACTATGATAGACTTGGCTCTTCTCAGCAATGCAGTGGTGCAAGGCAATTCCAATAGGGTTGGGATGGGAAATGCCATCTGAATCCAGAGAAAGAACTATGGAATCTCAATATGGATCAAAGCATACTATTTTCACTTTCTTTTTTGATCTGCTTTTTCTTTCTTGCCATTTTTCTGTTTTGATTATTCTTTTATAACATGACTAATATGGGAATATGTTTAGAATGACTGTATGGAAAAGTCTCCTACAAAAGGTGGGTTTCATGAAAGTACTTACAAGCAAGAATCTCTCTAGGTTTGCCTCTCAGAAGCCTTGAAACATTTCTTTTCTAAGGACTTGAACAATGGACACGGATTACAAAGTGTCTGTGATTTCATAAAACTAGAGAATTTGAGAATTGAAAGGAACTGTGGAAGGTTTTGTAATTCTTCCACCTTGTTTAAACATATGAGGAAGAGGAGGTGCTAAGAGACCTGAAGACTGGCCTAATATGGCACAGCAGGTCCAGAATCAGGGACCTTAACTCCCTGGTCAGGGCTCTTTCTACCATAACATGCTGCTTTTCCCCCCCAGAGTATTTTACTTGTTCAATTGCTACAAGGAGTGCATAGGGGGCATTAGACTTCAAGGTGAACAAAATAGGTTTTATTCAGATTCTTTTACTTTGTACAAATCAAAAGAATTAGGAGGTGAAAAACAGCTGCTAGATTTCTTGTGGATGTGGCAGGGTGACCCTAAAACCCTATGGTCTCCTGGGTCAGAACAATCTTGACACGTGACAGCTCCAAGGAAGGGGTTAGTAGCAAGGAGTAACCACAAAGAATAATCTGAGGGTGGATAATCACTTCTAGAGAATTCACTTTCTAACAGTGCTGTTCAGGCACGTTTGACCAGATGTTGTTTATCAGCCAACACAGAAAAGAATGCTAAGACAGAGAGGAAAAGGAAAGAACTGAATATAAGAACATACTAACAGTATGAAATATCATAAGGCTGCTACAATTCATTTTTTTAAAGTCTTTGATTTGATTTGATTTTTAACTTTTAGAAGAGAAAGGTAATTTTGTTAATAACCGAGTTTCAAGTGAGGAAAACTTTTACTTTTAAGGAAAATATATCTGAATATGTTAACAGATTTTTATTTCCTTAGTTAAAAGAGCTAAAATAAAAAAAACAAATAAAAAAAAAATCAAAATTGTAGCTCTTAATGCTACAAAGAATTTTAAGAGATCTTTTGACCCCCACCTCAAAGTCCCTTCAAACATGGAAAGTATTATTATTCTCATTATACCAATTAGGCAACTAAAGGCCCAGGTAGAGATAAAGAGACTTGCCCAGGATTACAAAGAAAATTAGACAAATAAGGATGGTAGCTTCTGAGATAATAGAGAAATCCTCACATTCAACATTTATACAAATTAACAGAAATAAAACAGCAGCAATTAAAAAAAAAAAGAAAATAAATTTAAAATTCCTTACCTGCAGGGCACTATTGAGGAAGCAGCTATTTTGTCCAGGCTCATTACTAAGACCTTTACTAGGAGCGATGGAAGTTGAACTCCGTGGGGCAAACATTCCCTGGACACTTCCCCGTCCTACAGAAAAATAATTCCTTTTCCAAGACATTGTTCACATAGAGCCCCCAAAACACACAGAGGGTCTTTATCTGCTTGAACCTCCTCTTGCTTAAGTGCTCAACAGAAGTGGAGATGCAGAGTAGTCACTTTCTTTGAGCAAAAGTTTGAGCTGATAACTCCCCACAATGGGCCCAAGTATTTTTCCCAGTCCAGATGAAAGAACTGTCATTCAACTGCTCCCAAATGTAGCAAGATTCTAACATCCAAACAGGAGGAATGCAAACAGAGGGGATCCATGTTCATCTCAAGTGGTAGTTCTATTCACTACTTTCACTAAAGTGTCAACAACTCCACAAAACCCTGCTGAAAAGGTGATGTAATCCTCAGTTCCAGAAACATCCAGGATCAGCAAGAGCCACTTTCCTCCGAACTGAAGACAAGAATCTAAGTAGCAAAAAGCAGACGAACAGGAATGAATTGAAGCTCTCTGGAGCTATAGTTGACTTGTTCCATCATTTTGGGGCTTGAAAAGAACAACTCCAATTCCGACAGAAGAGCAAAAAGATTCCACAACTACCCTGGAAGAAGATGCACATTGTGCTTTGTTTTTCCTTTGCCAAAAATTCTTCTAGTCACCCATCCAGAACATCAGAGAGCTCTGTCTCCTCTTTTCTTCTGTGACTGGAATAGCCAGCCCTGCCAGAGTGCTTTAGAAAGGAAAAAAAAAAAAAAAAAAAGCTTACATCACTTAATGACTGCTGGTTTAGCTGTGTTCTGCCAAGACCAATGTTGCCTCACCTCTCACTACAAAATTGAAACCTTGATATAAAAAAGGCCAACCCCCCCCCCTCAAAAAAAAAAAAACAAAACAAAACAATCAAACAGAAGAAAAAGAAAAGGTGTGGGGCACAAGTCCTGGGAAACTTTTCTGAAATTTGTTTGAAAGGGGTACGCACAGAAGTTGATTTTTAAAAAAACAAAAATAAACATACAGCTTTTCAGGATCAAGCAAAATTGAGAAAGCATATACCCAACTTTCAACTTAAACAGTTTCTGATAGCTCTCTGACACAGAGTTTACAATAAGTAAATGTACCCTATATCATGTACATGTTATATATATAATTATGAAAACAATCTAGAAGCTGGGAAGGAAAAGCTATCAGCCTGGAATTTGTTGTAAACAAGGTTGTTTGAAGAGAAATATTACAAACATGACTATTTTCCCCAGTTTGTCCAAAGTTAAGTTTCACATATTCTCTGCCAGGGAAACAGGAAAGATTAATAAAAATCTTTTATCATCAGGTTACAAGGCTCAAATCAAGAATCTTTTCTTAAAAGTCAACCATGAAAAGAAAGCACCCAATTTCAATTTAAAGTCTTAGAAATATATACATAAAACAGTGTCACTCACAGTGAGGAAAAAAAAAAAAGAATCACCCAGAATAAAAAGTCATAATCTGCAATGGTGGAAGGAATGCCCACACCAATGAAATGTCTTTGAAAAAGATACATACATACTTCAAGTACTAAAGAGCTATGATTTCATCAGTGTGGAAACTCCCCTCTACTGACACAAACATCCATTCTTAAAGCCTTAGATCACTATTTTCGCTAGTTGCTATTACTGACATTCCTTCATCCACTAACTAACCTTCTGGTGATAAACCCCTCCAAACAATCGAGACTGACTCTCTGATGACGCATAAGCTGGCTCATACTGAAGCCTCTCCAGCTGATGAGAAATTGTTTTGAACTTGTGTCTATTGTAACAGCCTTTGAAACCCACAGGGCATGGCAAGATGTTTAGGGTAGGGCTTTAGCAATAGATACAACATGGAGTGTATTTTTACATGTTAATATAAGAAAAACTGAAAAGTTTTATATCAAAGGTGAGTTTGGAGCCAGGTTTAAAAAGAGAGGAATTGATTTAAAGAAAGAAGGCAGAGGATCATCCTGAAGTCAACTCCAGATCCAAAAGTAAAAAGAAAATAACTTTAAATTTAAAACCAACCAACAGAGTGGGTGGGGGATAGAATAAGGGAATAGGAAAATAGAAATGTTAAAGACACCATTTATTAAGGTAATAATTTCACATTCATTACTACACTGTCTCTGCTATTAGCTATGTAAAGTGCTACCCATATTTCAGAGGTAATACAAAAAAAAAACAGATGCAAAAATATCTTAATTAACCAAAATGCTTCCAAAATATCAACTGTTTCATAGGCAGTAAGACATCCATAAGGACTGAAAGAGAATTTTAAAATATACCAAAGAGTGGTATTATTCTAGGAACAGTCATAATATTTATTTCTTAGAAGTCATTATCTGGACTTCTGCTTTGGATTTATGCTTGTTTTATACACATTTGTACATATATCTTATCCTTTCCTTTTTGACTACACCCTGTGAAAAGACAATCATCTTGACCAGTTGTGATGGACCTGGCCATCCTCAGCAATGAGATCAACCAGATCATTTCCAATGGAACAGTAATGAACTGAACCAGCTATGCCCAGCGAAAGAACTCTGGGAGATGACTAAAAACCATTACATTGAATTCCCAATCCCTATATTTTTGCCCACCTGCATTTTTAATTTCCTTCACAAGATAATTGTACAATATTTCAGAGTCTGATTCTATTTGTACAGCAAAATAACGGTTTGGTCATGTATACTTATTGTGTAACTAATTTATATTTTAATATATTTAACATCTACTGGTCATCCTGCCATCTGGGGGAGATGGTGGGGAGTAAGAGGGGAAAAATTGGAACAAGAGGTTTGGCAATTGTCAATGCTGTAAAGTTACCCATACATAAACCTGTAAATAAAAGGCTATTTAAAAAAAAAAAAAAAGACAATCATCTTCTACTTTCATATTCTTGGTACCTAACCCTTATCCAGCACAGTGCTTTGCTTTAGTAAACCTAATAATAAAAAATTCTTGTTTGAAATGAATTGAAATAAAACAAATCACTGAATTAATCCCACTGTTCAACTTCACCTTTGGCCTAACAAGAATGCCAATGAGGTTCATATGGAAAAACAAAAGGTCAAGATTTTCAAGGGAATTAATAAAAAAAAAATCAAATGAAGGTGGCCTAGCTGTACCTGATCTAAAACTATATTATAAAGCAGCAGTCACCAAAACCATTTGGTATTAGCTAAGAAATAGATTAGTTGATCAGTGGAATAGGTTAGGGTCAAAGGACAAAACAGTCAATAACTTTAATACGATAGTGTTTGACAAACCCAAAGACCCCAGCTTTTAGGATAAGAACTCACTGTTTGATAAAAATTGCTGGAAAAATTGGAAACTAGTATGGCAGAAACTAGGTATTGACCCACACTTAACACTGTATACCAAGATAAGGTCAAAATGGGTTCATGACCTAGGCATAAAGAATGAGATTATAAAGAAATTAGAGGAACACAGGATAGTTTACCTCTCAGACCTGTGGAAGAGGAATGAATTTATGAGCAAAGAAGAACTAGAGATCATTACTGATCACAAAATAGAAAATTTTGAATAATTGAAAAGTTTTTATACAAACAAAACTAAATGCAGACAAGATTAGAAGGGAAGCAATAAACTAGGAAAAGATTTTTACAGTCAAAGGTTCTGATAAGGGCCTGATTTCTAAAATATATAGAGAATTGACTTTAATTTATAAGAAATCAAGCCATTCTCCAATTGATAAATGGTCAAAGGCTATGAACAGACAATTCTCAGACGAAGAAATTGAAACTATTTCTAGCCATATGAAAAGATGCTCCAAGTCATTATTAATCAGAGAAATGCAAATTAAGACAACTCTGAGATACCACTACACACCTGTCAGACTGGCTAGACTGACAGGGAAAGATAACGCAGAATGTTGGAGGGGATGTGGGAAAACAGGGACTCTAATACATTGTTGTGGAATTGTGATTACATCCAGCCATTCTGGAGAGCGATTTGGAACTATGCTCAAAAAGTTATCAAACTGTGCATACTCTTTGATCCAGCAGTGTTACTGCTGGGCTTATATCCCAAAGAGATCTTAAAGAAGGGAAAGGGACCTGTATGTGCAAGAATGTTTGTGGCAGCCCTCTTTATAGTGCCCAGAAACTGGAAACTGAGTAGATGCTCCTCAATTGGAGAATGCCTGAATAAATTGTGGTATACAAATATTATGGAATATTATTGTTTGGTAAGAAATGACCAACAGGATGATTTCAGAAAGACTTGGAGAGACTTATCCGAACTGAGGAGTTCTCAGTTCCTGAGAACTGAGTGAAATGAGCAGGATCAGGAGATCATTATATACTTCAACAACAATAAATACTATATGATGATCAGTTCTGATGGATCTGGCCATCTTTAGCAATGAGATGAATCAAATCAGTTCTAATGGAGCAGTAATGAACTGAACCAGCTACACCCAGGGAAAGAACTCTGGGAGATGACTAAGAACCATTACATAGAATTCCCAATCCCTCTATTTTTGCCTGCCTGCATTTTTTATTTCCTTCACAGGCTAATTGTACAATATTTCAGAGTCTGATTCTTTTTGTACAGCAAAATAACGGTTTGAACATGTATACTTATTTTGTATTTAATTTATACTTTAACATATTTAACATCTATTGGTCATCCTGCCATCTAGGGGAGGGGGTGGGGGGAAGAAGGGGAAAAATTGGAACAAGAGGTTTGGCAATTGTCAATGCTGTAAAATTACCCATACATATAACCTGTAAATAAAAAGCTATTAAAAAATTTTTAAAAAGAAATAAATTGGAAAAAAAAAAAAAAGAATGCCAATGAGAGAACAAGAGAGAAATTCTAAAGTAAGGATGTTTCTGGAAGGGGATAGCCCAAGGCTTATCCAGTAGAAGGATCTTCTCCAAACATGCTAAAATTGCAAATACAAATACTAAGTTTCATTGTGACCAAAAATTATCACACATATACAGAGTCTATGTAAGCAACAAAATGAAGAAAATAAGGACAGCATCAGGAAAAGAGTCAAAGGGTTACAAAGTAAACATCTCGTATCATTTCTTTTCTAGGTATGACAGAAACTAAGATGATGAAAACAGTAAAGATTAAAGTCAAGAAAAGCAGCAACAGATGACCCAAAGAAATAGTTATTTGTCCAGGGTATGTAAAAGAAAAATTGAGATAATTGGTCTGTAAGTTTTAAATCTATGATGCTGTGATACTACAATTTAATGACTTGCTCATAGATGTATAGGTATAAATTTTAGTTTCTCTGAAAGTACACAATATTTCTAATCTGTACTTCAAAATTTAGTACTTAATTAAATAGCTTATTGTTCTCCAATTATCTGTCTCTTGTCTCTCCAACTAAATGTCTCAAAAGAAGAGATGTGCCTTAAAATTTATGCTATATCTCTTCCACTGCAACAAAGCACAGAAACAATAAATGTTTCTTAGTGGCCAATATGGCATTAAAAATATGCCCAGGTTTCTGGAATACAGCAGAAAAACTCTTCCCATACTTCCTCAAGGGCACACCCTAACACAAAATTCACATACTCCATTCAAGTTTGCTAAATAGCTGTCAGCCTGTCAAACTTCATTCCTACAGCACAACTGTGACAAAGGAATGTCAAGTACCAAGCCTTCTTTTTGCAAACAGCCCAAATGACTTGGCAAACAGGTATAGTTTCCAGGATCCACTTTAATAACCTCCTGAAACTTACCCACGGAATACAGTCTGAACATTAAAATAAGAAAAGGGGGGAGTGGGGCCAGCTGTGAAAGTCAGTATCATGCAGACCATAAGTTGAAGAGAACTACTACTACTTTTTCTTCTTCTTCTTCTTTTTTTTTAAACTTATATCATACTGACTAAAAACCATTACATTGAACTCCCAATCCCTATATTTATGCCCACCTGCATTTTTGATTTCCTTCACAAGCTAATTGTACAATATTTCAAAGACTGATTCTTTTTGTACAGCAAAATAACGTTTTAGTCATGTATACTTATTGTGTATCTAATTTATATTTTAATGTATTTAACATCTACTGGTCATCCTGCCATCTTAGGGGAGGGGGTGGGGGATAAGAGGTGAAAAATTGGAACAAGAGGTTTGGCAATTGTTAATGCTGTAAAGTTACCCATGCATATAACCTGTAAATAAAAGGCTATTAAATAAAAAAATAAATAAACTTATATCATACCTTCTCTAGGTGTATTAGAAACTAAAGGTTGTAAACAAACAAGACAAAAATGAAAGCCAGTAAATTTAGCAACAAATGAAGGGAGACAGACAGTTGTCAACTGGTTGCCCTGAAGCTACGATTCATGAAACAAGAAACTATCAGTACAGGATAACCTTCCATATTATGAGGAAGGAAATTGTATTTCTCATTATAGAACCCAAATAATTTGGAGAAAACAAGCAAGTTTTATCTGCAACAAAACAAAAATTAATTGCATTTTGCTGAACATTAACAATTCAAATGACAATATATAGATATAAAGATAAAGATATATAATGTATAGATACACCCACATACATATAAGATCATGGCAGTAATAGATGATGATGATACTGAACTAAGAAATACTGCAGGACATCCCAGCAAAGACAAAACAATAGGGTAATATAAATATTAAATCGCTGGAAATGAAGGGAACATATTAACTGTAAGAAATCTAGAAAGGTGCTAAAAATTTCAAAATAATAGCTTATCTAATTAGAATAACCCAAATTTCAATCTAAAATACAGTATAGCAAACTAAAATTTTTTGTCTCTAATGGAGTAAGGCAAACAAGAGGTTAAGTGCCTTGTTAAGAATCACACAGCTAGTAAATGTCTGAATCAGAACTTCAACTCAGGTCTTCCTGATTCCAGGCCCAGCACTCTAACCCCTTAAAGGTAAAAGGCATGTTAAAATTCATCTAGAATAAATCTCTTCATTTTACAGATGAAGAAATTGAAGATGTGATGGAAATAATTTCTTCAATGTCACACAGACAGAAAGGGGCAAAGAAGGACTCAAGCTGAGGTCAGGGGATTCAAACTCTGCCCTTCTTTCCCCTGCTCTATATATGACCCTCCCACCTCCTCAATCTCTTTTCCTATTTTTCTCATCCTGGGCACGCCAAACTCCTGGAAAAAGCAACGGACATTCGATGTTTCTGCTTCCTTACCAGTGACTCACTCTTTTAACCCCTTTTATTCTGGCTTCCTTTATCACTACTTTAATGAAACTCATCTTTCTGAAGTCATTCCTTGTCTTATCACCAAGCCCAGTGGCCCTTTCTCATCCTTTTCTTTTTCTCTGTCTCCCTAGAATGTGACACTGATACTTGTCCCTCTGCATCACTCCCCCTGTACTTATTATGACACTGCACTTGCAGGAAGTATTCCTATTCTCTTTCAAGCCTTACCACTGCCTTCAGGATCTTTTTTTCTTACTTAGCGCTTTCTCTAGCATCTTCTCTCTCCACAGGATCATTTTCCTTTGTTTATAAACATAGAGATCTACTATTTCTAAATATATATATTCCTTTGACTATTAGCCCCTCTTCCAGATACCATGTTATTTAACAAAATGTCAGAATCAAAAGAAGACTTAGGTATTCAACATTATCATTTAAAAACAAACTCAACACTAGAAACAAGTCCTACAGTTCATTAGGGGAAAAGCTACTCCTAAAACCTAGGTTACTTGATTCCTGATCAGGAGATTAGAAAGAAGTAAAAGGTTGTACTACTTCAATGAACCAAATCATGAAGATTTGGCTCCACAGTGATTTTAGATGTTAAAAGGAAAGAATTGTATAAAAAATGGAAGCAGAACTATATATGATAAAATACTGCATTTGACAGTATTTAGACATATTAAAAATGGCATTAAAGATGACCTGTTACTCTGTTTTGTATCTGCAACTCTAGAGACCAATGGACATTTTCTGTATGACTTGGAGGTAAGCCCTTCTCTGTATGTCTTATTCCCCATTAGGCTATGAGCTCCTTGAGAGTGGAAATGGCCTTGATATTCTATTATATTCCCAACACTTAGTACAGTTCTTTGCATACGAGTTCCTAAAAAATGCTTTTTCTTAACAGTTTTGATATCTTTTGTTGTTATATCATCCAAATTTCCCTTGTCTCTTCTTCTTCCCTTTCCCAGAAGAAGCCACTCTTTGAAATGAAGAATTTCTTCAAAATATAAAAATGATAAAAAGGAAGATGGGGGAAAAATTTGGCAAATTATCAGTACATTGAAAAAACTCACATTATTTGTAACGTTCCACAACCATGGGCTGCCACTATTGCAAAGGTATTTTTTCATATCTCTTCTTTAGAAAATTTGTACTTTGACATTTCTCAACATTTATTTTCAATTGTTTTATGGTGGTTATTCTTTCCTTTACCTGTCAATGAACATTTTATGAAGCAGAGACTGATTGCCAGAGTCTGCATCTGTTGTCATGCATATTATTTTCCTGGCTCTGCTTCCTCCCGTTGGTCTTGGTTCATATATTTCTTTCCATGCTTCTCCTTTTCCCATCAAGTTCATTATTTCTTATAACAAAACAATGTTATCTTGGATTACATTCATGTACCACATCTCCCAAACAATGGGGGCCCATCTACTTTTTTTTTCTAGTCTTTTTTGTTACCACAAAAAGTGCTGCTATCAATACTTTGGTGCAGCCTTTCTATCAAATATGAAGGAAAAGAAACCTGAATCAACAGATTATTCCATACCACTGGAAAGATAAGAAGGGATATTCCAAAAAAACAAAAACAAAAAACCCAAAAGAGGTCAAGCTAAAACCTCAAATCATCCATCTTGATTAAAGGAATGAAAAAAAAAAGAGAAAGTCTGAAACAACCTCTGTGGGGATACAAAATTAATTTTGACTAGAAAACTACCTTGCTGTAGTTTAGAGATTCAGCTGAGATTAGACAACATCAATTTGTGATGGAACCAGTCAACCCAGTTGCAAGACTCTCTCCAGTTCTGTTCAGTGAGATATAAATAGGAGCAAAGAAAGGGGATTTGGGTTTGACAGGAGTGAGCAGTGACAAAGAAAAAGAAGCAAGGAAAATGAAGGTAGAGAATTGAGAGGAAATGGTTCTCTAAGGAGACAAGAACAGAAGGGGAAGTGTTCAATGAGAAGGAAAGATTATAGGTCATGGTAAAAGTTTTACAAGGAGAAACAAAGTATAGGGACAAGAAAAAAAAACAAAGAATCTAAACAACTCTATTACAGACAATGAACAAATTAAAAATAAGCTATCAAACAAACAAAAAAATCTCTTAACTTAGCCTATTCTTAACTTGTAAGCAAATTCTATCAAACATTTAAAGAAAATTAGTCCTTATATAAGTTGTTTGTAAAAGTAGAGAAAACACTTTACCAAACTCCTTCTGAGACAAATATTGATCCTGATATACAAATAAGGAAAAGAGAAAGAAAACTGTAGGGATGATTTCAGAAAGGCCTGGAGAGACTTACACGAACTGATGCTGAGTGAAATGAACAGGACCAGGAGATCATTATATACTTCAACAACAATACTATATGATGACCAGTTCTGATGGACCAGGCCATCCTCAGCAACGAGATCAACCAAATCATTTCTAATGGAGCAGTAATGAACTGAACTAGCTATGCCCAGAAAAAGAACTCTGGGAGATGACTAAAAACCATTACATTGAATTCCCAATCCCTATATTTATGCACACCTGCATTTTTGATTTCCTTCACAAGCTAATTGTACAATATTTCAGAGTCTGATTCTTTTTGTACAGCAAAATAACGTTTTGGTCATGTATACTTATTGTGTATCTAATTTATATTTTAATATATTTAACATCTACTGGTCATCCTGCCATCTAGGGGAGGGGGTGGGGGGGTAAGAGGTGAAAAATTGGAACAAGAGGTTTGGCAATTGTTAATGCTGTAAAGTTACCCATGCATATATCCTGTAAATAAAAGGCTATTAAATAAAAACCAAAAAAAAAAAAAAAGAAAAAAAAAAAGAAAACTGTAGATTGATTTCACTACTGAATATCAATGCAAAAAATCTAAAGAAAATAGCAGAGAAATTATAGGATGTAACAGAAAATATTAAAAGAAGATAAACAATTTTATTTTTTATTTGAGTTATATGTATTTTTGTCCAAACTTATGATGTCATAATGTAGGGAACTGGTGGAGTGAAAACTATATACAATCAGAAACACATCTCTAAATTTCATCTCAAGAGAGTCATACCATGTTGTTTCTCATTAATCTTATGGGCATCAAAGTAGATCCCATTTTATTTCATTATTTCTATAAATCCTATGTATACTGGGGGGAGAGGAGCAGTGATAAGGGCATTTGGAAGAAATGGCATAGGAAGATCATATTCATTTTTGATTCAACTTCCTTCAAGTAGAAGAAAAAAATATGTCATTAAAAACATTCTTGTTGGGGGTAGGTAGGTGGTGCAGTGGATAGAGCACTAGCCCTGAAGTCAGAAGGATCCGAGTTCAAATCTGGAATCAGACACTTTACACTGCCTAGCTGTGTGACCCTGGGCAAATCACTTAACCCGAATTGCTTCAGCAAAAACCAGAACCCAAAACAAAAAAACCCATTCTTGTTCATTTTAATAATTCATATCACCAGTTTATATATTGCAAGTATTTCTTCCCCTATACATGTCATTACAGGTAAAATTTCATCCATTATAATGAACTCTAATATCTAATTTTTTATAAATTAACGAGTACATTGCTAGAAATCATGGTCACAGCCTTTAGGAAACTGAAGATGAACTACCTGAAGAAAAGCTATACTTTAAAAAGTAGAAAACATGAATGTGAACAATTTTAAAACATGAAAAAATGCTCTTAAACTACTTTTGCAAATGCAAATTAAAACAATTCCAAGGTTTTGACAGTTATATTTTCAACAAAGTACAACATATGCTTTGCTACTAAGTCACAACTGTGTCAGCTGTGACAATGTCCCAGAGAGAACCATTCTGCTATTAAAATAGGCAGACTTCCTGCCACCATCCCCAACTGGAAGAAGTGACAGCATCCTTACAGTTCTGATTTTTTGCAAGAAAAGAAAACCAATGGCTGTTATTTCTCTCTGGGCAGTTGGTATGTTGAAAGGGTAGCAAGAGAAAAAAGTTCTAAACTAAGAGTCAGGACACCTGAGTTGGGGCATTGCTCCTGTCACTAATTTTGCTATGTAGACTTACCATTTCTGGAACAAATTGCTCTATTTGCAAAAAGGATTCCTGCCTACTTTATGTGACTGCCCTCTAAGTTCTTTGAAAGATACTGTTTAAAAGTAAAATGTTGCTATTACTTTCCATTCTTTGATTTTTCTTGGAGAGTGAGAAGGATTTAGTCCCTGCTATACTCTGCAGACACCAAGATGAAACTAAAGCAAGATATATACAAAAGGTATTGCGGAGGGCGAAAAAGGTACTCAGCTTGGGGAGAGGAGTAGAGACAGAATGGTGGAAGAAGAGAAAGCATGGTGTTTGGAACATTCCAGCCCAAAGTGAGTCTGTATGTAAGGTAGGGGAGGAAAAGTCCCAGATTCAATAAAGAAAAATTTAACCTTGTGCACTGAGCAGGAAGGAATGTCAACAGACAGTTCTATTGCTCCCTAGCCAATTCTAAATCAGAGATCCTGGGCAAATCAAGGACTGGACACGAGCCTAGGAGTGACATTTCAGGGTAGGGAGCAGTTGCTAGCCCTACAACAAGTATGGAGAGAGAAGCAAATTCAAAAACAAGCAGTAGCAGTATGGCTTGGGCCTAGAAACAGAGAAGGGTCTAATTTCTAGCCTCTACACCAGTCTGAAACCTGCACTGAATAACAATAGTAGGAATCCCAGACCAAAAGAAAGTTTGAAATTCTATCAATCTGAACTAGCAAAGCTTCCCAACTGAGAACAGTGATTGAATCCAGGAGCTGTGGCTTAAACCCAAACCTAGGAATAAGCAGAGGTCAGATGAAGAGGGTAGTAATCAGATTTGGTCCTAGATCAGACCACTTTAGCAGTAGGCAAAGCTTCCAAATGCCCACTCTGAGCTATGCTTAAGAGCCTAGAAAAGTACAATTCAATACCCCCAGGAAAGCAGCAATAAGACCAGCTCAAACCTACTTTTGGAAGTACATAAAACGGGTTTAACATAAAGTAAAAAAACCACAAAGTAGGCTAGGAGAATGAGCAGATAAAAAATAATCCCATCATGAAAAGTTATTATGGTAACAGCGATGCTCAAGAAGAGATGAAGCAACAATTAAAAATAAATAATTTTTTTAAAGGTTTTAATCGATGAAATGAGAAATTAAAGGGAAAAATGGAAAAGAAATGAAAGTTATGGGAGGAAGGAACTTGGAAGGAGAATTATCAGCATGGCACAAGAGGGAAAAATAAAAAATGAATGAATAACAAAATCTTCCCTATAACGTCCCTGAAAATTACAATGGAATAAGTGAAAATAATGATGCAAAAAATATATTAAAATAAAGATAAAAGACTGAAAAAAGGAAAGGAAAATCTAAAGTATTTTCTACTTCCTCCAACCCTTCCAACAAAGACTTGGAAAACAATGAAGGAAAAATAATTTATGAATCACTGGACTATCCATAATGCATGATCCTCAATCCCAAAAAAAGATCTTAAACAGAATATTTCAAGAAATATTTTGGGAAGAGGAGGGAAATGAAGGTGGATATCTTAATTCTCCAGAAGTCTATCATACCTAACTTTTCTAAAATTTCTTTAACTTCTCTTTTAGTAGTTCTCTTTAACTCTTTAACTTTTTTTTTTTTTTTTTTTTTTTTTTTTTTTAGTAGTTAAATTCAGACTTACATTTAGGTCTGAAAGAGGCTAAATTGAAGGAAAAATTAAATGAATTATAGTTCTGCTACTTCCTCCTATAATTAATTTTTCATTCAAGATTCTGGATGCTATGTCATCAGATACAAATATGTTCAGTATCGATATTGTCTAATACTTTTTAGCAAAATGTAGATTCCCTAATATTCCCTTTTAATTATGTCTATTTGTGTTTTGTTTTGTTTAAGAAGGAATCAATTTGCCACCCATCTTTTTTTTTAATTTCAACTTAAGTATAATAAATTCTGCTTCAGCTCCTTATTTCAACCCAAATATGTCTGCTTCAACTGTGTCTCTTAAACAAAAAATTGGTGGGTTCTAATTCTAATATTCTCTTCCATTGTATAAGAGTTTGCTCCATTCACTCATTCATAGTTATGATTGCTGTGTATTTCTTTCCATCCTATTATCTTCTATTTATTCTTCTCTCTTTTTTTTTAACCCTGTCCCTTCTTCAAAAGTCTGTTTTGCTTCTGACCACTGTCTCACTTAATCTATTCTTCTCTCTTATCACTCTCCTATCACCTTCACTTAGCCCATTCTTTTCGGCTCCCCTTTTGGGTAAGATTGATTTCTTACCGAATGTGTGTGTTTGTGTCCCCTTCCCTTTTAGACCCAGTTCAGATGAGATTGATATTAAGTCAATCAAAGAAAAGTTTCTTTTCCACTGTAAAAACTCTTCCTTGTTTCGTAGAGTTGTGAACTGATCCAACCATTTTGGAGATCAATTTGGAATGAATGAATAACAAAACCTTCCCAGAGGGCTATCAAATTCTGCAGACCCTTTGATACAGCAGTGTCTCTACTGGGCCTGTAGCCCAGTGAAATCATAAAAGAGTGATAAGTCCGCATGTGCAAAAAAAAGGTTTGTGGCAGCCCTTTTTGTGGTGGTAAGGAATTGGAAACTGAGTGGATGCCCATCAGTTGATGAATAGCTGAATAAATTGTGGTATATGAATATTATTTTTCTATAAGAAATGATCAGCAGGATAATTTCAGAAAGGCCTAGAGAGACTTATATGAACTGATTGTAAGTGAAGTGAATAGAATCAGGATAACATTATACCCAGCAACAAGAAGATTATGCAATGTTCAATTGTGATGGATGTGGTTCTTTTCAACAATAAGGTGATTTAGACCAATTCCAATAGATTTGTGATGGAGAGAATCATCTACATCCAGAAAGAAGGCTATGGGAACTGAATGTAAATCATAACAGTGTATTTTCACCTTTTTTGTTGTTTACTTTTTTTTCTTTCTCATTTTTTTCCATTTTGATCTATTTTTCTTGTGCAGCATGAAAAATGTAGAAATACATATAAAAGAACTCCATGTTTTTTTAATTTATTTTTTTTAATCTTTTTTTATTATTATAGTTTTTTATTGAAATATGCATGGGTAATTTTTCAACATTGACCCTTGCAATCACTTTTGTTCCAACTTTTCCCTTCCTTCCCTCCACCCCTTCCCTTAGATGGTAGGCAATCTCATACATATTAAACATGTTAAAGTATATCTTAAACACAATATATGTGTAAATATTTATACAGTTCTCTTGTTGCACAAGAAAAATAGGATTTAGAAAGGTAAAAATAACCTGGGAAGAAAAACAAAAATGCAAGCAGTCCACATTCATTTCCCAGTGTTCTTTCACTAGATGTAGCTGGTTCTATTCATCACTGATTAAGTGGAACAGATTAGGTTCATCTCATTGCTGAAGATGGCCAGGTTCATGAGAATTGATCCTCATATAGTACTGTTGTTAAAGTGTGTAATAATCACCTGGTTCTGCTCATTTCACTCAGCATCAGTCCATGTATGTTTCTCCAAGCCTCTCTGTATTCATCCTGCTGGTCATTTCTTAGTAATATTCCATAACATTCATATACCACAATTTACCCAACCATTCTCCAAGTGATGGGCATCCATTCAATTTCCAGTTTCTAGCTATTACAAAAAGGGCTGCCACAAACATTTTTGCACATGTGGATCCCTTTCCCTTCTTTAAAATCTCTTTGGGATATAAGCCCAGTAGGAACACTGCTGGATCAAAGGGTATACACAGTTTGATAACTTTTTGAGCACAGTTCCAAATTGTTCTCCAGAATGGGTGGATCTGTTCACAACTCCACCAACAATGCATCAGTGTCCCAGTTTTCCTGCATCCCTTCCAACATTCAGCATTATCTTTTCCTATCATCTTAGCCAATCTGATAGGTGTGTAGTGGTATCTCACAGTTGTCTTAATTTGCATTTCTCTGATCAATAACAATTTGGAACATCTTTTCATATGAGTAGAAATAGTTTCAATTTCATCATCTGAAAATTGTCTGTTCATATCTTTTGACTATTTATCAATTGGAGAATGGCTTGATTTCTTATAAATTAAGAGTTAAGAATTACACATGTTTAACCTACATTGGATTTCTTGCTGGAAGGTGGGGGAAGAGAGGGAGAAAAATGTGGAACACAAGGTTTTACAAGGGTAAATGTTGAATACTATCTTTGCATGTATTTTGAAAATAAAAGGCTATTATTAAAACTCTTCCTTATGCACTTCTCTTGGGTGAAATAATTTTCTGCCCTCCCTTGATTCTTTCTCTCCCTTATCAATTCTCAGTAAATTCTTCTCGTGCTTCCATTTTTTCCCCCCATTTCAACAAAGTAATCTCATCAACATGCTTTCTAAGTAGACTTTTTCTAACTGTCATAATAAAAGTTCTTAAGGGTAACATGTAAACTAATTAAGTTTAAACTTAGGATTCCTCACGTTTACCTTTTTATATTTTCTTATGATTTTTTCATGTGTACTTTTTTATGCTTCTCAAGTTTATGTTTAAATGTCAAACTGTCAATTTAACTCTGATATTTTCATCAGGAATGACTGAAAATCCTCTATTTCATTAAATGTCAATTTCCCCCCAAGTAGTATAATATTTAGTTTTGTTGGGTAGATTATTTTTGCTTGTAATTCTAGCTGCTCCTTTGGTTTCCAGAATATTATATTCCAAGCCCCTCTTCTTTCACAGAAATAGTTATTAAATCTTGGGTGTCCTTTACTATAGCTCCATGGTATTTTAAATTTTTTTTTGGTATGCCTACAGAATTTTCTCCTCAACTTGGGAGCTCTAGAATCTGGCTATACTGGTCTAAAGAGTTTTCATTTTGAGACTTCTTTCAAAAAGTGATATATAGGCTCTTTAATTTTTATTTTGCTCTCTGGTTCTAAGATTGATCAAAAGTTTTCTTTTTTAAAATTCCTTTCTTAAAATAACATATCTAACACCAACAACAGGATTATGTGATGATCAATTCTGATGGCCATGGCTCTTTTCGACAGTGAGGTGATTCAGGCCAATTCCATTAAACTTGTGATGAAGAGAGCCATTTGCATCCAGAAAGAAGCCTGTGGGGACTTAATTACAACATAGTATCTTCACCTTTTTTTGTTGTTTGTTTGCTTTTTGTTTTCTTTCTCATTTTTTTCTCTTTTTGATCTAATTTTTCTTGTGCAGCATAAATACGGAAATATGTATAGAAGAATTGAGCATGTTTAACATATATTGGATTGCTTGCTGTGTAGGAGAGAAGTTTGGGGAAGGGAGGGAGAAAAATTTGGAAGGGTTTTGCAAGGGTAATTAAGTTCAAACTATCTTTGCATATATTTTGAAAATAAAAAAAATTAACTTTTTAAAAAATAGGAAATCTAGGCTTTTTTGATCATGTCTTTCAGGTGGCCCAATAATTTCTAAATTATTTCTCCTTAAGCTAATTTGCTGTCCAATTGTTTTTCCTATGAGATATTTCATAATCTTTTCTATTTTTTCAGTCTTTTGATTTTATTGTTTTGCAACGTGTAACGGAGCCATTCTTCTTGTTTTTAAGGAATTATTTTCTTCAGTGAGGTTTTGTACCTTTTATCATTTGGCTAATTCTGGTTTTAAAGGAGATATTTTCTTCAGAATTTTGTTTATGCCTCTTTTAGTCTGTTAATTCTCTTTTCTTTTTTTTTTTTTTTTAATAGCCTTTTATTTACAGGTTATATGCATGGGTAACTTTACAGCATTAACAATTGCCAAACCTCTTGTTCCAATTTTTCACCTCTTACCCCCACCCTCCCTAGATGGCAGGATGACCAGTAGATGTTTAATATATTAAAATATAAATTAGATACACAATAAGTATACATGACCAAAAGCGTTATTTTGCTGTACAAAAGAATCAGACTCTGAAATATTGTACAATTAGCTTGTGAAGGAAATCAAAAATGCAGGTGGGCATAAATATAGGGATTAGGAATTCAATGTAATGGTTTTAGTCATCTCCCAGAGTTCTTTTTCTGGGCATAGCTGGTTCAGTTCATTACTGCTCCATTGGAAATGATTTGGTTGATCTCGTTGCTGAGGGATGGCCTGGTCCATCAGAACTGGTCATCATATAGTACTGTTGTTGAAGTATATAATGATCTCCTGGTCCTGCTCATTTCCTCAGCATCAGTTGGTGTAAGTCTCTCAGGCCTTTATGAAATTATCCTGTTGGTCATTTCTTACAGAACAGTAATATTCCATAATATTCATATACCACAATTTATTCAGCCATTCTCCAACTGATGGACATCCATTCAGTTTCAGTTTTTAGCCACTACAAAAAGGGCTGCCACAAACATTCGTGCACATACAGGTCCCTTTCCCTTCTTTATAATCTCTTTGGGATATAATCCCAGTAGTAACACTGCTGGATCAAAGGGTATCACAGTTTGATAACTTTTTGAGCATAGTTCAAACTACTCTCCAAAATGGTTGGATTCGTTCACAACTCCACCAACAATGCATCAATGTCCCAGTTTTCCCGCATCCCCTCCAACAATCATCATTATTTTTTCCTGTCATCTTAGCCAATCTGACAGGTATGTAGTGGTATCTTAGAGTTGTCTTAATTTGCATTTCTCTGATGTTAATTCTCTTTTCATAATTTTTTATATTGTTCCCATTTCTGTTCCAAATTTTCCCTCTACCACTCAATTGATTTAAAAAAAAAAAAATTTTTTTTTTTTGCTATTTAAAAAAAATATTTTTCTTTAGTTCTTCTAGGAATTCTTATTGCATTTGTATTCAATCTGTATTTATTCGTTGAGTCTTTGCTTGTTGGTATTTCCAAGCCATAATCTTCTTACGAGTTTGTGTCTTGGATTTCCCCATCATTATAATAACTCTTTATGGTCAGATTCTTCTTTCTTTCTTTTTTCCCCAGCCTACTTCTTGACTTTGAACTTTATATTAGAGTTGAGCTATGCTTACCTACGGAGTAATGTCTGGTCTAAGTTTGTTTTTCATGTGCTGCTACTTTCATAGCAAGATCAGAATCTCTAAGTTTTTAGAGCTTCCAAAGTATAATCTAGGAAGAGGTCTGGTCATTGTCTTCCTGGTCTGAGTTCTTATCCTTACCCAGATAGGGCCTTATTCCCACTTAATTGCTATTATTCCTTGTCATTCTAGAGCTGCAACCCCAAACTGGACAATAGGCAGCAAAGCTGACAAATGGCACTTGATCCTGTAGCCACTGCTAGTATAGGAGTCCCCAGAACACCTTTTTGACCAAAGATTTATTTTTACTTTCTCTGAGCACTGTTGTTATTCTATAGCCAGTGCTGCTTTATTCCTGGCTAGCCCCTACCTAAATGTCTGTAGACCTTTCTTTCAGTTGTCCTAAAGTGCCCTTGGCTGGAAAAAAAAATGACTCATTGTGACTTTTCATTGCTTTTTCTACTCAGAAATCAGGCCGACAGGCTTAAAATTTTTTTTTTTTAATTCATTTTGAATTTCCATATAAAAAGACCAAAAAAAACTCTACTATTTCATACTGCTTTGGCACAACATAAGGGATTTTCTATAAAACATCAATGTCCATTTCACACTATTATTTCTTTTGAAAAACTATGTCAATTAGGTGGTGCAGTGGATAGAGCACCAGCCCTGATGTCAGGAGGACCTGAGTTCAACTGTGATCTCAGACACTTAACACTTCCTACCTGTGTGACCCTGGGCAAGTCACTTAATCCCAATTGCCTTGGGGCGGGGGGAGGGGGGGGAGGGAGGGGGGACTATGTTAGAAGTCAAGATGGTAGAGTAAAGGCAAGGATTCTCCTAACCTCTTCCCCAAGATCCTCCAAATACTTTTGGGTGGTGACTCTAAAGTTTTGAAGGATCAGAACCCACAAAAGAACAGAATGAATAATTTTTCAGTCCAGGACAGAATGGAGGGTCGGCAGGAGAGATTTGTCACACTGGGGTGAAATGGTGCACAGTCTGGCACAAGCTGTGCCAACACAGCCCTGAGCAGACCAGGATCAGGCCTCAGGTGACCGCATTGGTGGCAGCAGACACAATTTCCAGACCTCAGATGCCAGAGACAACTTAGGAGGTTAGCAGAAAAGGTTTGTCGCACCTGGGTAAGAGTAGAGCAGTCTGGTGCAGGCCGTGCCAGCACAGTTCCAGCCCCAAAAAGCCAGGAGCAGATCTTGGAAGCCACTAAATCAGCAGTGGTAGCAGTGGTTTTTGGAATCTTGGTCCACAGACTGTAAGGGGGTTGAACAACTGGTCAAAAGGAGATCACAGGGGTCTCTTTTCTATCACTAAGGCAGTACTGTGTTGCTCTGCCTATTCTCCAGTCTGGATCACAGTCTTGGGGGGCACTCCCAGGATGACAAAGAGCACTAGCACACCAGAGTGGAGCGAAAATTCTCTTCACAGTTCCAGGTCAGAAAAATGCTTGTGGTCATTCACAGACAGGCCAGGAGAGTAGTAAACATGCTTCTCCTTAGATTATACCACCTTGAAAGAACTGAAAACTTATAGGTCCCTAAAAGTATCTTTGAAAACAGCTGTATAAAACTTCTTGAAGTTTGAAACATTGCAGCCCCCAACTCTGGAAGCATGGCCCACTTTAACAAAAAGTTAAAATTCAAGTAATAGGCTGGGAAAATAAGCAAATAGAAAAAGATTTTGACTATAGGAAGTTACTATGGCGACAAAGAAAATCAAAACACACATTGACACACTGAGATAACAAACCAAGGCCTCCAAGAAAAATATAAACTGGTTTCAGGCCATGGAAGAGCTCAAAAAAATTTTGAAAATCAAGAAAGGAAGAAGAAAATTTGGGGAGAGAAATGAGTAATGTAAGAAAATCATGAAAAACAAGTCAAAAATTTGGTAAATGAGGCATTTATCAAGTGACTACTACATGCTAGGTACTATAAGCATTGTGGGTATTAAAAAAAGGTAAAGACACTCCTTGATCTCAAGGCTGAGGAGGGGAAATAATGAGTTTGGTTTTAAACAATTTAAGATGTCTACTAACTATTTAGTTCAAGATGTCTAAAAGGCAGTTGGCAGATGTGAGATTGCGGGTCAGCAGAGAGTTTGGGGCAGGAAAAGTAGATGTGGGAATCATCAGCATTAAGATGGCAAGTAAATACATGACAGAAGATGAGCTCACCAAGTGACATAATATAAAGAAGAGTAGAAGAGAACTAGAGACAGATCCCTGAGGGACACCACTTATGGTTGGAGAATGTGATGCAGAAGAGCATTTTTTGCAAAGGCAAAAGGTCCAGCCAGACCTCCGCCTTTCCTCAGGGAACACATGCAATGAAAAATGGAAGGCACACTGGGTCATTAGATCATCTAGTTCCTCTTCTCATCTAAGGCTAGAAATCATGCTGTGCAGAAGGAAGTAGCAGACACCCTACATATGGGAAGTAGCTTTAGAATAGATACAAAAGTTGCAGCAGAAGATGGAAGGCTTAAAAGGGGAAAAAATTAAAAATTAAAAAAAAAATGACAGAAGACTCATTGTCAGAGGATATACAATAAGTGATGATCACACACACTTCTTTTCATTACTGTAGGATATTACCTTCTAAGGATCCAAGAACCTCCCTATAATTCAATTTAGAGGGATCTCAAATTAATACCAAGGGTAACACATCAAGGTTTATTTAGTTATTTAAGGAAAATGCTCTTTTCTATTCCAAATGTCTTTATCTATAGGCCCATCTGTCTAAACTGAGCCATTCTTATTTCCTCGGGATTCTAGCTTGCTAAATAAATACTAAGGCTCATTTAATTTTGCCTTTCAATCTACAATGGAAACAAGCTATCTTTTACCACTAATTCTCATTCTCTGTCAAGTTGAGACTCAGTATATATACTGATTTTCCTCCAATTCAGATGGTATGGAGAGAAAGTAGAGAATAAAGTTACTTAGCCATACCTCCTACCACCTCCACATTCTTTCCTCTACACTCCTCCCACCCAGCCACCCAGTATCTATCTATAAGATTGAAATAAACAAGAGTACACTGCACATGCACAGTCATCCCAAAACAAACAAAATATTATCAAAATAAAAACCAAACTGTTTGGAATATAAATTGCTACTTCATATTTTAGGTTTAGAAAAGAATTCAGTTTGTTGATATTGACAATCATTGTTCTTTTTTCAGATGCTCCAAGTTATATCTTTACTTCCATTGTGTAACGAAAGCCTAAGGAGAAATGGAATTTCACTTCATAATTACTAACACTTCCATGCCACCAACAGTAGCAAACTAGTTAAAAGTCTTGCTTAAAGAAAAGAGAAAATAAGTGACAGAAATAATTCATTAGCTCCCCAAGAATCACAAATGAAAATTAGAACAGTCATCTTATAACACATCTAATGCCTTAGACATGGGTTTTTCCCTAAATTTTCCTTTCAAAAGGCCTTTTTTGTTTTGAATACTCTTTAATGTAACTGGGTCGTATATTTATAAACAGATACAAACAAATGCAAGATCTCAAATGTATTTCAGCATAAATTGAACTGTGGGAGGGAAGTAGGAAGAGAAGACATAGCCAGCTTAACTCATTTCTGATGAGAGAACAGTGGTACTGACTGGTACTACTCTCCAGTGTAAGTGAACATGCACATGACTAGGAAAGTAACAGAAGCTGCTAAAGAAGAAAAAAAAAAAAAAAGAAAAAAATTTTAAAAACCTAGAGCAAAACAGAATTGTGTGAATATTTAGAAGCTGTGTGACATGGACAAATAAGTCAATAACTCTTTGAGCCTTAGTTTCCTTATCTGTAAAATGTAATAATACTTCTGCTCTCTGCTTCACAGTTTGAGGCTTTTTTTTTCCTGTAAATTGCAAAAAGCTACCTAAGTACAAGCTTTTTATGAGTTACAGCTTTTTAAACTTTTTTTCCCCAATTAACAAGCATTTATTCTTTTTCCCCTAAGACCTCATTTTGCAAGTTTAATCCATCACTTCCCTGTCAAAAGGTGGGGCAATGCTGCATCATTGGTCCTCTGGATCTGTGATTGATCAACTTTGTTACCAGAGTTCTTATGTCTTTCAAAATTGTGTGCCTTTATAATGTTGTCACAGTATAAAATCCCACTGTAACAAGTGGGACTGTTAAGACACTTGTTACAACAATCCTACATTCCCTTTCCTAAGGTCCAACACAAAGGGGATTTTCTTCAGCACTGCTTCTGACAAACATGGGCTTAAACATGGAAAGGAAACAGATCTTTTAATAAAACTCCTTGAAATTTCAAAGCAAAATTCTCCAAGTGACACAAAATATTTTGTTTGTATATCAAATGTTGTTTTAAAGGATCAAAACATCCCAAAGAATGCTGATGGAAAAATCCATTAAGAAACTATTTCTCTCCCTCTAAATTCTAACTGAAAATATGTTCATTAGGACAACTTTACTTTTAAAAGTAGTTTGACCCCCAAAATAGCAGGTAAATCTATCTACTCATTAAAAAATAAATCTGAGAAAGCATCTGCTCTTCTGAAATACTCAGCAAGCCATTTTTCCAAATTGACAATATATTGCCAAAATCTTAGTGAGTTTTAACAACAACATTCTGCTGCTAGAAAAATAGCTGACTATGTAAACCTTCCTACTTCTTCTCTGAAATAAGTCTTCCTTTATCTTTGAAAAGTACTAAAATAATGAAAATAATTAAAAAGAAATACATATAACTATGTATAAAAATTCAAGACAATTCTTAGCTTTAGCCTTGATTAAATTAAGGAAAAATATTAGGATTTTAAAACACTGCAACAAATGAATTCCAATTCCCTTATCTTAAAAGGTGAGAAAGACCCAGAAGGGTAAAAAAAATTATCTAAATATTAATAATATAAAAATAAAAAGACCAAAACAAAGTATATCTCTCCTCCCTCCACCATTCCTACCTCCAATACCATAAGTGAATGATCTTTACTTCCCAGAGAGCAATCTAGTCCTTAAAGCCAAGCATTCTTATTACCAGTTAAGAGTACTCACACTCAGGCATCAACAGTAGCGGATGGAGCATTCAAACCTCCAAAAAGCAGGATTACCACTATGTTGTAAGAGATGAAGTAGACAGGGAAGGGGGGCTGACTACCTGCAGCTCCTAACAAAGGAAAATTGTGACTCTTAAACCAGGGTTCCCCCAACAGGAAAACTGCAAGCAGCACAGCCCTCTCTACCACCGACTAGGACTCGGCACTGACAATGCAACAAGATAGACAAAAAGACCAGGCCTCTAATTAATTATAAACAAAGTGTACTTATGGAACTAACTATTGAACCATGAAAGGTACATCACAAACTTTATTAGAGTCTTGAGAAAAGCAATTTTTGGGTCTATTTCCTCTGGATGCATTCCTGACCACAAAGGTCTTAACAAGCTTTGATGGAGTTTATAGGCTGCTAGACAATTTAAAGAAAAAAAGACAATCACAAAAGAGAGAATTAACGGAGTTAGAAAAAACATTTGCAATGATTTAGAACAGTCAATACCATAATTACCTCACTATCTGCATTCAAAATTTCAGGATTTTCTGGGTTCGATTTGAATTTGATGACAACTAAAAAGCAAGCCACCAACTCCTCTTTCTAAATGCTTAAAATATTACCTAACACCATTGAAGAAAGTGTACTATTAGACTTGAGAGATCCAGTTCAAAAATTATTTTTCACAAAGGCAATGTCCCAAATATGAAAGCCCCACCTCTCCCTAACGACTTCAATCTATGAGTAGCAAGAATAAACCCATGGGGCCGCTAGATAACACAGGGAAAAAACACAGCATGAGTCCTGGAGTCCAAGAGTATCTGAGATCAAATCCAAGTTTCAGAAACTTACCAGCTATCTGAACTTGGGGAGGTCACCTAACCCAGACTGCCTCCAAAAAGAAAAAGAAAAAAAAAAGAAAAATAGAAATAAGAGGCTCTATGGTCAAACAAGTTCTCAATTGAGTCCCCAAATTTGTGTACTAAGTAAACAAAGGGACATAAATTCAAAAAGTAAAAGAGAGGTCCCCACTGTCAAGGGAATAGGCAAATAGAGTCACAAACATAACTCCCTCCTTCTGCTGGCTCACTTGCCTCTAGGTTTTATTTAAAAGGACCACTTTTAAAAGCACAGTAAAGACAATGTTAGAAACAATGCTGTCAGCAGAGCTATAACCAAAATTATGGCTTCTATATTTTCTATATGTCTCAAAGATAAAAATTGACTAAAAATTTCAATCAAAAAAGTTTTTTTTACCATTACATAACCATGTGCTACACATGGTCACAGCCACAAAGCTGCTGGATTTTTTAAAATTACAATTTAGTCATAAACTAAAGAACTAAAAAAAAAAAAAATCAGTTCATTAGCAGCACAAAAGGAGGTGAAGTATTAAACTTCAGTCCTCTACCCTGAACTCCCCTCAGCATTCTGGGCCAGCTTCCCTAGAGCATATAAACTGAAGATCCAATCTAGGCATCTTGTATCTGACAGCAGAAAACTTCTAACCACCCAGAAAATGCAGAGGTGCAGACAAAAGAGAGGCCAGCGAAGTAACAGATGAAGTACTTCATTGGGTTGCTAGCTACCACAGCTGTAATATAGCTGGGTTCCATCAACTTTCATATCCTTATCAGGTAAGGGGAAAAAGCGCACACAAATTTTTTAAAAAAGGAAAAAACAATAAAAGCAAGAAGAGAAGAATACTGGAAAACCTTGAAAAACATCATGAAGAGGTAATGGAATATTATTCTTCTTTTAAAAATGATGAATAAGCTGATTATAGAAAGGTCTGGAAAGATTTACATGAACTAATGCCGAGGGAAATGAGCAGAACCAAAGAACCAGGAATATATTGTACACAATAACAGTAAGAATAGTGATAATCAATTATGAAAGACTTGATATTTTTCAGCAATTCAGTGATTCAAAGCAATAGACTTTGGACAGAAAATACTATCTGCATTCAGAAAAAGAACTAAGGAGACTGAATGCAAATTAATACATGCTATGTTCACTTTTTTCTGTTTTTTTATCTCTCCCATGGTTTTCCCTTTTGTTCTGATTTTTCTTTTCTAACATGATTCATAAAGCAATATGTATTCAAAATAAATGAAATTATTACAATAAAAAGGAAAAATACCAAGAAAAAAACAAAAAAAAAAAAGTCAGAAAAAACAGGAGTTTTGAAAGCTACAGGTTGAATTTATTATATACTTTAAAATTAAAGCAAGATGTACATAATAGAAATCTACAGTTTCATGTATAGTCCTCTTTTCTGTCCTATTATGTAAATGGAAATACCCATTTTATTTTATATTTGCTAAGTTCAGAATAAAAATAAATTTTTTAAAAAAAGAAAAAATTGAATTTTAATCTAAAAAGATAATGAACATTTTCCTGGAGGAATGTGACATATGACAATGTTTTCACATTCCTCAGCTCAATCATAAGGCTTCTACTTCCTCTTATAATTCAAAAAAAAGAAACAACAAATGGCCTTAGGCTAAAGCTAGATGAAAGTCAAGTTACCTAAGAGAAGGCCTCTAGTTTGTATTATTTTAGTTAGTGGTAACTGACAATAGAAAGACAGCTGAACTTGGAGGCAAGGGTTCAAAGTTTATCTCATTAAAGAAACAGAATTTCAGAGTGGAAACAACTTGAAGTGGTCAGTCCAGCCAATACCTGAATATGAAAATAACATACCTAACAAGTCTCTGCTGCATGATCTTTAGTAAAGGAGAACCTACAATTTCCTAAGGTGGACATTTCAACTTTGAATAGCTCATAATGAAGAAGTTTTTCTTGTCATCAAACCTCAATTTGTTTCTTTAAAACTTTCCACATGGCTCCTGGTTCTGACCTTTACTACCAAACAGAACAGGTCTACTCACTCATTCACATGACAATTCTTTAAATGCTTGAAAACAACTAATACATTTCCTCCAATTCTTCTCCAGGCTAAATGCCTCCAGTTCTTTTAGTGGACACTCATATGACATAGGCTCAAGATCTTCCACTGGGTACTCTCCAACTAACATCAACATCCTTCTGAAAATTGGTACCCAGAACTCTCCAAATGTGATCTAACCAGAGCATAAAAGATCTATTACTTTCTCAAAATTCAAACTATTATCTTTGGGGCCTATCATCTCATGCTAACAACTCAAATTATGATTACAGATCATTAAAATTCTAGATCTTTCTCAAATGGTTATTTAGTCATGCTTACTCATTTTATATACTGCAACTGAAATTTAAAATCAAATCTTAGACTTTATTCCTACTGAAGTTCAATCTTATTAGATTCTAGCCTGTTATTAAAGGAATAAGAATAGGCAATGAGGAAGCCAAATTATCACTCTTTGCCGATGACATGATGGTATACTTAGAGAACCCCAGAGATTCTGCTAAAAAGTTATTAGAAATAATCCACAACTTTAGCAAAGTTGCTGGTTATAAAATAAACCCACATAAGTCATCAGCATTCTTATATATCACTAACAAAATCCAACAGTCAGAGTTACAAAGAGAAATTCCATTTAAAGTAACTACTGATAATATAAAATATTTAGGAATCTATCTGCCAAGGGAAAATCAGAAACTTTATGAGCAAAATTACAGACCACTTTTAACACAAATTAAGTCTGATCTAACCAATTGGAAAATATTAAATGCTCTTGATAGAGTGAGCAAATATAATAAAGATGACAATATTACCTAAACTAATCTATTTATTTAGGCTATACCAATCAGACTCCCAAAAAACTATTTTAATGACCTAGAAAAATAACAACAAAGTTCATATGGAAAACAAAAGGTCAAGAATTTCAAGGAATTAATGAAAAAAAATCAAATGATGGTGGCTTAGCTGTACCAGATCTAAAACTATACTATAGAGCAACAGTTACCAAAACTATTTGGTATTGGCTAAGGAATAGATTAGTTGATCAGTGGAATAGATTAGGTTCAAGGGATAAAACAGTCAACAAATATAGCAACCTAGTCTTTGACAAACCCAAAGATCCCAGCTTTTGGGATAAGAACTTACTGTTTGATAAAATTGCTGGAAAATTGGAAACTAATATGGCAGAAACTAGGCATTGATCCATACTTAACCAGTACACCAAGATAAGGTCAAAATGGGTTCATGACCTAGGCATAAAGAATGAAATTATTAATAAATTAGAGGAACATAGGATAGTTTACCTCTCAGACCTGTGGAAGGGAAAGGTTTTTATGACCAAAGCAGAACTAGAGATCATTACTGATCACAAAATAGAAAATTTCGATTATACCAAACTGAAAAGTTTTTGTACAAACAAAACCAATGCAGACAAGATTAGAAGGGAAGCAATAAACTGGGAAAATATTTTTACAGTCAAAGGTTCTGATAAAGGCCTCATTTCCAAAATATATAGAGAATTAACTCTAATTTATAAAAATCAAGCCATTCTCCAATTGAAAATGGTCAAAGGATATGAACAGACAATTCTCAGATGAAGAAATTGAAACTATTTCTAGTCATATGAAAAGATGCTCCAAGTCATTATTAATCAGAGAAATGCAAATTAAGACAACTCTAAGATACCACTACACACCTGTCAGATTGGCTAAGATGACAGGAAAAATAATGATGATTGTTGGAGGGATGTGGGAAAACTGGGACACTGATTCATTGTTGGTGGAGTTGTGAACAATCCAACCATTTTGGAGAGTAGTTTGGAACTATGCTCAAAAGTTATCAAACTGTGCATACCCTTTGATCCAGCAGTGTTACTACTGGATTATATCCCAAAGAGATTATAAAGAAGGGAAAGGGACCTGTATGTGCACGAATGTTTGTGGCAGCCCTTTTGTAGTGGTTAGAAACTGGAAACTGAATGGATGTCCATCAGTTGGAGAATGGCTGAATAAATTGTGGTATATGAAAATTATGGAATATTACTGTTCTGTAAGAAATGACCAACAGGATGATTTCAGAAAGGCCTGAGAGACTTACACGAACTGATGCTAAGTGAAATGAGCAGGACCAGGAGATCATTATATACTTCAACAACAATACTAGATGATGACCAGTCCTGATGGATCAGGCCATCCTCAGCAACGAGATCAACCAAATCATTTCTAATGGAGCAGTAATGAACTGAACTAGCTATACCCAGAAAAGAACTCTGGGAGATGACTAAAAACCATTACATTGAATTCCCAGTCCCTATATTTATGCACACCTGCATCTTTGATTTCCTTCACAAGCTAATTGTACAATAATTCAGAGTCTGATTCTTTTTGTACAGCAAAATAATGTTTTGGTCATGTATACTTATTGTGTATCTAAGTTATATTTTAATATATTTAATATCTACTGGTCATCCTGCCATTTAGGGAGGGTGGGGGTAAGAGGTGAAAAATTGGAAAAAGAGGTTTGGCAATTGTTAATGCTGTAAAGTTACCCATGTATATATCCTGTAAATTAAAGGCTATTAAATTAAAAAAAAAAAAAAAAAAAAAAGAGTATGAGATTCAAATATTTCACCAAAACGTTAGTAAATCCTATCTAAATCATCCCCCAGAACTACCAGTTTAATAAGATTGAACCACATCAACATTTTTTAAAAGGCAGTCTTAACTGATCTACTATTGGTAAAACTATACTATGCAATCTCTATGCCTTTTCTAGAAAATCACAACCTATCTCCTTAATCATGTTACAGAATTTTCTCAAAAATCAAAGTCATATTAACTTGGCCTACAGCCTGCAAACTCTATTCATTTCCTAAATGCCCTAAAATACTAAAGAGCCTACTAAATGAAATCTATAATCATTAAAGAGTGTTTGATCTAACTATTTATATCAAAAAAACAAAACAAAAACAAAACCAAGCAGGTGAAAAATGTCTCTAGGTAAGGCTGTGATATACAATTGAATGGATAGTTCACACAGCTCATACATCAGCACACATAGTTTGGACAGCCATCACAAATGGAGGAGAGCAAGTTACATTATCCTGGGTAATGAGATTGTTCAATTTATAGATGAGTTTCCTCAAGTGAGGAAGTAAAAAGTAAAAAGAGGAAGCTGGACCATATGATGCCTGAGGATTCTTCCAGAGCCACATCTACTACCCTCTAATTCTGTATCTATTCCCACCTCTCTTTCCTACTCCCCTAGTCCCACCACACTTCAAGCTTTGTTCAAATCTGCCCAAATCTGTGAAAGGCACTTTTTGGATAAAGATCAATGGTGGTGGCAGCAGAGTATTTACTTTCTCAAAATCTAGAATGGTCGCTAGCTAAAGCTAAAAACCAAGTCATGAGTATCACTGTTGGAACTCTCAATGGACTCTCTTTTGTATTCTCCCCATTTCTTTATCTGGAAAGATGGGAGCTTAAGGAATGCTAAAGTGGAAGCACAATGAAATTTACATTCACCCTTCTTAATAAGGTTTAGGGCTCTCCTCCAACTAAAGGGTATTACTAAACTCTGACCAATGTGCAATTGGAGTCTTTATTTCCTAATAGCTTTAAAACTCTTTCTAATTTCTACAATTTGGCAAATAATTTACCAGTATTAAACATATATAGCATTTGTATATACAAAGCAAAATAATTCTCTGGTTCAAGCAGCTTATATTCGAGTAGGGGGATTCAACACACATACACAAAGCCATAATGCAAAACAGATAATGCTAATTGCTTAAGTGAAACACAGAATGCTATTGTGAGGTCTAAAGAAGAAAAGATTAATTCTGACTGGGAGCATAAGGAATGGTTTCACGGCCTGAAAGAATGCTGGGTACACATTCTGCCCAACCATGATAAACATTCCTGTCATTCTGACAAAATCCTTCTTATTGTGGGGAAGGGGGAGGGAGAGGGAGCATGTTAAATAAGTCTTGAAGGAGAGAAGGATTTCAACAGAGGTAACAGATAAGGGCATTTCAGACACAAAATGACAGGAGGCAGAAAAATGTAAGCAGTAAGTGATTGGAGCATAAAGTATAGAGGCAAGTCAGCAAAGAGAAGGGTGGAAAAGCTGAGTGATACTAGATATAGAG
Source organism: Sarcophilus harrisii (assembly GCF_902635505.1). NCBI lineage: Eukaryota > Metazoa > Chordata > Mammalia > Dasyuromorphia > Dasyuridae > Sarcophilus > Sarcophilus harrisii. The sequence goes on along the minus strand of NC_045427.1, from coordinate 612,778,694 downwards.
AGAGAAAGGGCCCTGAAAGCCAGACTAAGAAATTGAGGCTTTATGTGAAAGGCAATAGGAGGAACAAGAGGGAGGAAAAAGTAGAAGTGTAAGATTGGTTAAATGGCTGATGCAACAATTCAGCTATATGTGGATCATGACAATGATAAAAGAAATGGAAAGATGGATATGAGAAATATTCTGGAAGCAAAATTGATGGAACTTGGCATTTGATGGTGGGGTATGTAGAAGAATAAGAAGAGTCAGAGTACCTACATTTATAAAATGAAAGGTTCTGATTATATCTCTCTAAGGCTCCTCCTAGTTTCCAATCAAAATACATGTGGATTTTTTTTGCCCCATCTTTCCCAGCATTCTAGACTTTAGACAATTTCCCTTTTTACAAAACCGGGACACCTATGCTAAACATCATCACTTTAAATTAAACTTAAGAAAACAACAATTATTGCCACTTGGTAACAGAGAGAGCTTTAAATAGTTAGCATTCTTTTAAACACTCCTCTGACATTATCACCTACATCAAGACAGGAAAACAATTACCATGTACTCTGGTCAACTATGACCCCTTGAGGCAACAGGCTCAGAAAACATTGCTAATGATTGCACATGTATGTATATAAGGTATCACACATTTATCTAAGCAGAAATAAGACAAAGATAAATATCTCACGATTGAGTGGACTGCCTGAGCAGATGATAAAGGCAGCCTGAAAGAATGATGGAAACATGCTCTGCCAAACAGTAACAAACATTCCTGTCAATCTGTCAAAATCCTTCTTCATATTTTTAGGCATGTTTCCATGCAGCCCATATCAATTTGAGATCTTCAGATCATCTGTATGATAGATGGTCTGTCTGCATTCAAGAGATGGATGTCAAGGTTCAATACACCTGAGAACAAGGTAGAAAAAAGTAAGGAATTAAGAGAAGGTGGTATTTTCAGTCTCAGTACTAAGGTTTTAAATCAGGAAAAGGGCCCCTTTTGTGAAAACATTTTAACTTTTCTTACTGGACAAGTATCTATAAGCTTACTTTACTGAAGACATTATAGTCTCCTAAAAACACAGAGCATAAAACTTAGTTTATGCCATTAAGGAGCTTACAATCTCATTGGCACCAACAGATATACAATAGAGAAAATTAAGATACAGCATTCTATATCTATGTTTATGTGTGTAACAAATATATATTACATATGTATTTTATACACATGTGTATTTGTTACATATGTATTTTAAATATCTGTGTGTATATACACACAAATCTCTAATGTACAGAACATACAACAGTGTATATAATATATATAAAGATAGGCATGATATGTATATACACATCCCAACCAAGTGGAAGACACAATAAGCATTAGTTAAGATGTAGAAAAGAAGGAAGAGATCACCTTATAGGAGGTTGTACAGAAAAGACTTCCGAAAACTGCAGGTCTGGAGCAGGGCCCAGAGGGGCAAAATTTCCACAGTGATGAAGTTGAGGGGCATTCTTATTTGTTCTAGTCACTGCTTGGGGTATTTGTATCTCTGTGGATGATTTGAGGCAGCAGGAAGAAAACACAGGCACTACTGTCCAGCTACAGAAGCCCCTTTCTTTCCCACTACTCCCCCTCATGAACTAGGGTCCTGACCAACCAGACCACTCCGCTACTAGAAAGTCCCTTAAAGATCTTTCATCTCTGGCCTCTGAGCCAATATCTGGTTTACCTCATAATCTCTCACAGGCAACACTGTCTTCCCCTCCCTTCTCCCCAGCTCAGTTCCTGCTCTCTCCCTGCTCTGGGCTTCTGTACCAGCCCAGGGAAGTTTCGGCACCCAGGAATAAAGCCCTTAAGAGTTCTTACCTTATTTTTTTCTCAATAGTATTATTTTTCTAAATACACATAAAGAAAGTTTTCAACATTCATTTTTATAAGACTGTTCCAAATTTTTCTTCCTTTCTCCTTTTCCTCCCCCCTCCTCAATATAACAAGCTAGCTGATAGAGGTGAAACATGTGCAGTCCTTTTAAACATAGTTCTGTATTTGTCATGTTGTACAAGAAAAATCAGACCAAAAGGGAGAAAAAAACCATGAGAAAGAAAAAGCAAACAAAAAAACAATGAAAATAGCATGCTTCGATCCACACTCAGTCTCCATAGTTTTTTCTCTGGATGCGGATGGTATTTCCCATCCCAAGTCTATTGAAAGTGTAATGGTCTTATCTTTAAAAAAAAAAAAAAAAAAAAAAAAGTCTCCCTCTGCATCCAGGGCCATCTCCATTTATCTTGATTTGTATCTTGCCCCTAAACCCCAGATGACTCCAGAGGAGAAAATGAGGTTGATGACTTTGCATAGATAGCCTAACCAAACTTAAATCCAATTTAATCCATGACTTGCATGTCATGGCATTGTCTTCTTCTAGACTGGAGAACAAACAGGAAGCTAAAATGAAAGTGAAATTTATTAGAATGCTAAGCAAGACTGCTTGCTGATAGCAGATTCTGTTTCCTAGGACACAGATTTAGTTTTTATAACTTCTCAGGCCCATTTAGAGTATGCAGCTAATCAGCAGTATTCTGAAGCAACTTAAGATAGAGAAGTAAAGTATTTCACAGGAGAGAAGAGTAGAGAAAGGGGAAATCAACAAAAGGAAAAAAGGAGATTTCAAAGGGAATATCTGTAATGCAGCTGTCAATACCGGCAATATAAGCTGGGTGTTATCAGAAAAAGAAAACACTGCATATTCAAAGTAAAGGGACAAGGAAAAGTAACCAGACACTTTCATAATCCCTAAAGAAGTCCAGATACTAGGGCCGAGATAACTATTTAGATAGGCTGAGGGTGTCTCTTATCTAAAGACAATATATCCTCATAGAACTTATATTCAGACAGAAAATACCACAAACAGGGTGAGGATAGAATGTTTTGGAAAGAGAAGTCAGAGAAAATGAAGATGGGATCAACAAGGAAACTAAGTGAGATGTCCTTACAGTAATGACAGTATCCCCAGCACCTGGCAGAGTTCTGGACATCCAACAGACACTTAATGACTGTTGATGAACTGGGTAAATTTCAAACAAAACATATCAAAAGATGTTTGTTTAGAAGAGGGAGAAATAACAGTTAACATAGATGACCAGCCAAAGGATATGAACAGACAATTCTCAGACAAAGAAATCGAAACTATTTCTAGCCATATGAAAAGATGCTCCAAGTCATTATTAATCAGAGAAATGCAAATTAAGACAACTCTAAGATACCACTACAAACCTGTCAGATTGACTAGGACAGGGAAAGATAATGCAGAATGTTGGAGGGGATGTGGGAAAACAGGGACACTGATACATTGTTGGTGGAATTGTGAATACATCCAGCCATTCTGGAGAGCAATTTGAAACTATGTTCAAAAAGTTATCAAACTGTGCACATCCTTTGATCCATCAGTGTTACTACTGGGCTTATATCCGAAAGAGATTTTAAAGAAGGAAAAAGGGACCTGTATGTGCAAGAATGTTTGTGGCAGCCCTCTTTGTAATGGCAGCATGATTTCAGAGATGTCTGGAGAGACTTACATGAACTGATGCTGAGTGAAATGAGCAGGACCAGGAGATCGTTATATACTTCAACAACAATACTATATGATGATCAATTCTGATGGACATGGCCCTCTTCCACAATGAGATGAACCAAATCAGTTCCAATAGAGCAGTAATGAATTGAACCAGCTACACCCAGCGAAAGAAGTCTGGGAGATGACTATGAACCACTACATAGAATTCTCAATCCCTCTATTTTTGTCTGCTCACACTTTTGATTTCCTTCACAGGCTAATTGTACACTATTTAAAAGTCCGATTCTTTTTGCACAGCAAAATAACTGTTTGGACATGTATACATATATTGTATTTAACTTATACTTCAACATATTTAACATGTATTGGCCAGCCTGCCATCTGGGGGAGAGGGTGGAGGGGAAGGAGAGGAAAAGCTGGAACAAAAGGTCTTGCAATTGTCAATGCTAAAAAATTACCCATGCATATATCTTGTAAATAAAAAGCTATAATAAAAAAAAGCATAGATGACCAGCTTTACAAAAAAGATGAAATTTCGTCAGTCTTAAAGGATGATAGGATTCAGAAAGCAGAGAGCCATCAAGATGAGTGGGAGAGTAAAAAGATACAAATATATTTAGTGTGTTCTGGTTAAACAGATCTGGCTAATTGGACCAGAGCTCTGAGAAAAGAGTATCAGAGAGGCTGTTATAAAGCCAAATTGACAAGTGCCATGAAAATGAGGCTACAGATTATAAGATATGATACCTGTACTCAAAGAGCTTCCAATCTATTTGAGGAAGCAAAACCAACATGAATATTTTTTGCAAGTAAGTTCAGAGATTATAAGAACAAATTTTTGTAGGAGTCAGAATTTTGGATACTGCATGCCATTCTATAATCATATATTTGTATATATTTCTATAATCTAGTCGGGGTCCTCAGTTTCCTTATCATTAAAATGAGGAAATTGGACTAGTTCTGAAATTCTCAAATTCTATGGCTATCAAGATGCTATTAGATGGGGTAGCTAGATGTCATAGTAGATAGAGCACTGGCCCTGGAGTCAAGAGGACCAAAGTTAAAATGCCTCAGACACTTCACACTTAAGAGCTGTGTGACCCTTGGCCAAGTCAGGGTCACTCCAATTGCCTTGCAAAAAAGAAAAAAGAAGATGCTACTAATGGTTTGAAGAGATCATATTCTTTTGAAAAGGTGGAAGGTACATAAGCATGTTATTTTCTGACTTTTTCAATATATTGATTAGTTTTACAGATTTTTTTTCTTCCTCTTTTTTTTCTTTTAAAATATTTGTTATGTGGGATTGTTTTCTGGAAATGGAAAGAATATTGGAAGAAATTCTAGGTTGTGTAAAAACAAAACATATCAATAAAAATGTATTTTGTTAAGTTTGGTGAGAAGAGAGACCAGTGAAAATGAAGAGTTTATAGCTATGCCCAGAAAAAGAACTCAGGGAGATGACTAAAAACCATTACATTGAATTCCCAATCCCTATATTTATGCACACCTGCATTTTTGATTTCCTTCACAAGCTAATTGTACAATATTTCAGAGTCTGATTCTTTTTGTACAGCAAAATAACGTTTTGGTCATGTATACTTATTGTGTATCTAATTTATATTTTAATATATTTAACATCTACTGGTCATCCTGCCATCTAGGGGAGGGGGTGGGGGGGTAAGAGGTGAAAAATTGGAACAAGAGGTTTGGCAATTGTTAATGCTGTAAAGTTACCCATGTATATATCCTGTAAATAAAAGGCTATTAAATAAAATAAATAAATAAAACTATAGAAAACATAGGGAAAAAAACTATAAAATATTAAAATATATAAAAAAAAAAAATGAAGAGTTTATTCCTGACATAAGGAGGAAATGTGAATTGAATTGAATTGGATCTGAAGGAGTGGCAGATGTTATAAATGATTTGTAAAAATAAAAATACACATTCATCTTAGAGCATTCACCTCAGTCCGCCAAATTAGTCATTCTCTGAAAAATAGGAATAGTATTAGTTTGGCATCATTTGTTCCTAGTGAATCCATGCTGACTTCTATTATACTGCTTCTTTTTCCTAAAAGCTACAGATAACAGGTTTGTTTATTCAAGAAATATTTGATTTCATTTCTGTAACCATTCTCTAAATTCTCAAATTATACCAGGGTCAACAAGTTTAGAGGTCTGTATTTTGTAGAATACATCCTTTTTTGGAAAATGAAGGCAGCAATGGCCCATCTCAAATCTTTTAACGATTCTCCTGTCATAATTTCTCAGTATATTATCAACATAATCTCTGAAACCATCTATTTAAATTCATTTGGCACCCTGATATAGAATTCACCTGGTTCAAGAGCCATAAATTCATCTTAAGACAATTTCTATCTCAATTACTTTGTGTTCCAATTTCCTCTTCCATCATTTGTGTTACCTTTTCTAGCTTAAAAAAACCATTCTCCTTGCTGCCTAAGAATAGTCTCCATGCTACATAATTCCACTTTTTCCCCAAAAAAGTTTTTAGTGTATTCTCCATCATCTTGATTTTATGAGGTAGGGACAGCAGTTATTACTACCTCATTCTGTAGCTATGCAGAGATATTTACCTTGCTCCAGGGCACATAGTAATTTAACAGCATCTTAAGAGCTAGAAAAGATTTTAGATAGAGATACACCTAGCCAAATTCTCTTATTTTAAAGATGAAGCACAGAGACAACACAGCATAGTGGAAGGAGTGCAGACTCTGGAGTCCCTGGATCTGGGTGAAAAGCTCAGCAGCTGGGGTGGGGGGCAGTAAGGAAGACCTGGAGTCTCTGAAATTGCTTAGGAAGCTGAAGAAGTCTTTTAGGCTCTCAACTCTCTCCATAGTTATCAATGATCCATATCCAATAGTCTCTTCCCAATCTCCTCCCTCCCTCTTCTCCTTGAGGTTCTCTCCTCTCTAGGTCTTCATGATCCCGATTACTTTTCCTCCTCCCTTTCTCAGATCCAGGTCACATTCATTAACCTGGGTAACTCCCAAAGCTCCATTTTGGGTTCTCTTCTCTTTACACATTATCAGATCTCCATTTCCCATGGATTGGATGATTCTCAGTCCTAATCTCTCTTCTGCCCTTTCCTCTTGCATCTTTAACTAACTGCCCACTGGAGAGTTAGTTAAAACTAAAACAACTGAATGTTTTCCAGATATCTTAAATTAAACATGTCCAAAATGAAATTCATCATTTTCCCTCCAAAATTTCCTTCTCCCTAACTTCCCTACTACAGCCAAAGATACCATTATTTTCCCAGTCACCCAAGCTAACAACCTTACATCATCCTTGACTCCTCACTCTCCAAATCCAATCTTTTTTCAAATTCTGTCATGTCAATTTTCATAACATCTCTCTTATAATTCCTTCTTCTCTTCTCTGACACTGATAATACCATGGTGTTAGCTCTCACCTCAGGTCTAGACTACTGTAAGAGCCTGCTGGTTGATCTCCTGCTTTAAGTTTCTCTCCCCAACAGTCCATCCTCCACTCATCGACCAAGATGATCTTTATCAGGAGCAGTTCTCAATAATGAACTCCAGTGGCTTCCTATCACCTCTGGGATCAAATTATAAAAATTGAATTTGGCTTATAAAGCAACTGATAACCTTGTCCCTTCTAACCTTTCACTTTTTTTTTCCCTAAATAATCTTAGTTAGGTAGCTCTTAGTTCCTCCTGCGTATTATGCAACCCAGTGACACTGATCTGAGTGTTTCTAAAATGATGTTCCATCTCCCACATTTTCCCTATCTGTCTCCTTTTACCTGGAACTCCTTCCTCATCCCCACCATCTGGATTTGCTTAAATCTCAGCTCAAGTTCCACCTTGGGCATGAAGCTTTTCCCCATCCTCCTTAGCTTAGTGCCTTGATTCTGATATTACCTCCCCTAAGAGCTTGATCTCCTAGGGAGCAAGGATTGCCTTTTGCCTTTCTTTGTATCCCCAGGGATTAGCACAGTATCAAGCTGGGAGTACAGTAGGTGTTTAAGAAAACTTTTTGTCGTTATCTTAGTTTCCTCATTTGTAAAATGGGAATAATAATAGCACCTATATCATAGGGTATTAGTGAAGAAAATGAGCTTTGCAAACCTTTAAGGTACCAATGTAACAACAACAAAAGTAACCAACATTTCCACACCCCTTAAAGGAGGGCAGAATCCTTTCCAAATGCAAAGAATTTTAACTAGGCTGGGCCTCATTTTTTCTCATCTGTAAATGAAGAGGGTCAGGCTAGATGAACTTTAAGAATCTATAATCCTATGAATCTAAATTGTGAATCTAATGGAAAGTTTGACTCCCCCTGCCAGTAAATACTAGCAATGTGACAAGAGGTTAAGTCACTTACCTGATGAGTTTCTCTGTAGCAACACAAACTGCCTCCTCACAAGACTATTGTGAGGCAAGTCTTGTGTAAGCCATACAGCACTATAGAAACTTCAATGATCATGATCATGACTGAGTTCTCCAACGTTTATGATTACTCTAAGTAGTACTTGTCTCCTGATTCCCACCCAGTAGTCTGTGCTCCCTCCCTGAAAAAAAAATTATTTTAGTCTCATTCCACAATTCATAAAACATCACTGCCTTTTGAAGCCAAACTACTTAAGAATAAACCTGACAATTAGAATCTAGTCCATGTCTTTAGGGTTAGGGTTCAGAGGGATGCACCTAAATCTAGAAAATAAGGACAGCCCAAGGAGATCTAGAATCAAGGACAACAAGCTTCAGTATCACAATAAATTCTATCAGTTTAGCTCTAAAACAAGTCTCAGAGTCCTTCATAAGAAAAAGGAGCCTGTAAGATTCTTGCTTCCATAAGCAGTGAGGTCAGTTAAACCAGCCTGAAGAGTTAATGAGGTGGCTCATGGAAAGTCACCCTCCCAATGAACATTCAAGTTAAAGCAGTTTTATATGCAGGTTCTCCCTTGACCAAACACTTTCTTGCAAACCTTAACTTGGAAAATAGCTGAGTGTGCATGTGTGCCACTTACCCCCCTGAAATTGGAAGCCACACGTTTCAAAAGATTACAATAAATTGTTCTATTTTTTGCTACTCACAAAGTGCCTGAAGCTTCAACCATTTCCGGCTTCTCCAGCTGGAGGACCTGCAATTAGGAAAACATTCACTAGGGCAGGTCTACTTAAGAAGGATGAGCTCATCTCTTCAGACACACACCTGATCTTCAGGAACCTGCCCCTCCTCCAGTAAGCAGGTCACGGTAGCTTTAAAGGGACACGCATAATTTGTGCTACTCTTCTTTGAGGGGCAGAATCCATCCTTCCTAATACATGAATGACAAAGGTAAATCACCTTAGCTACTTCTCTCCCTTCTACTATACATAAGCAAAATGTCTCACTTGCTAGCTGCTGCTCTTGGGTATGCTAGGTTTTGAGAAAACCTTTCAGAAATATAAAATATAGGTCAAGTCCTTTACCACCCTGCTATTCTTGCAGGTTATTGTATATTTATATCTACAGCACTTAACACAGAGCCTGGCACATAGTAGGTGCTTGCATAAATGCTTGTTGACTGATCTCCTTCCTTAAATTGAAATCTGATTTTTAAAGCATCATTCTTCATTTTAAAATTAACAGTTAATTTTAGTAATATGAATAAAACCTGCTCATATCTTATTTCTTTAGTCAGCACACAGGACTGTCAGGAGTCTTATGGAATTTTTGTTTGTTCATCAGTTGTTTTTGTTTAGGCTTAGTTTAGTTGTTTTGTTTGTTCATCATTTATTATAGAACAATATCCTTAATATACCCAATTTATTGAGCCATTCTCCAACTGATGAGTATCTACTCATTTCCCAATTCTTTGCTACCACAAAAAGATCTGCTACAACTATTTTTGCACATGTGGGTTCTTTTCCCTTCTTTATTATTTCTTTAAGACACAGACCCAGTACACTATTAACATTTCTAGCTATGTTCTGGTAGAGTAGGGGCTGACCTGGGAATGCAGAAGAATCAGAAAATGGATCAAAAAGCCAGTCTAACCAAATCAACATAAGATTTCCAGTGGGATTCACTTTAAAGTCAGGAACAGTCAAAGTCTCTTCGCCTCTTTCTCTCAAAAAATACTGTCCTGTTATTAGCTGGATGCTTAATGAGAAACACTAGGCAAAAAAAAAGCTGATCACTCTCATGTGACTGGTTCTTATGAAAACTAGTAGGTTTCTGGGGGCAGGACATGACATTCTTTGGGTTTTTAATAAGATTCAACCACAACATGTATGCCTCAAATACTAAGTATGGTGATCTAGTAATCTACTGTAACAAGGTAATAAATTAGTTATTAGGCCTTTTTAACTGTTTAAGTTAGAGTAAAGCACAAAAGATGGGCAAAACTGATTATGTAACTTCTAACTGCAGAATTCAGTTTTCAAATATATTTTTTATATAAAACTAAGTATATGATATAAATATATGTATATATAAATATGTGTATATTATACATATACATATTATACATATACATATACATACATATATACATATACAAATATATCAAATATATTTTATTAACAATTTATGCATGATGCTAGGCTGTAGCCTAGCAAGGTTACCTTATGGATTTCAGTTTATTTTTTTCCCTTTTAAACCAACATAATATTGTGTGTCCATTTGTTAGATTAGAATAAAAGTAATATATCTTTTAGAATAGCTTCATATTGCATGGCTTCTTTGAAAGTGAAGTTTGGCATATTAGCTGCAATTTTAATACACAATACTCAAAGACCTATAGTTCAGGCTCTCATGCCTAACAGTCACAGACACTTAACACTAGGAGTAAAAGGGTAGTATTTCAATAGGCCCAGCAATGATCAGTGATATACTGTTATGGGATTTTAGACCTGGAAGGAACTTTAGAGATCACTACTGCAAATAAGAAATTGAGATTCAAAGAAGTTAAAGGATTCTCTGTGGGAATTCCCCATGGCCAGAACCCACCCTGGAGCTTACTATAAAATAATTCAGGTCTCAGAGTGTTTGATGGGCATAGAATTAAAATACTTTACTATTCATCAAATTCATTAAAGAATACTCACCTTTAATTCTTCAAGTTGGATTACGAAGGAAGGAAGAAGGAAAAGAAAGGAAGAAAGGAAGAAACCCTGCCAGTTTCCTGAAAGATCTTGTGTAGCTCAACCAAAAAAAAGATCTAAAATTTTACATTTTTCCCTTAGAGAGTTTGTGGCAAACAGCTCCTTGCAGCTATAACTTGATTTTCTTTTTTTTTCTTTAATTAGTCTTTTCTTTTTAAATTGAGTTCCAAAGCCTTTCCTTCTCTCCTATCCTTCCTTCGATCACTGAGAAGGCAAGCAAAAGGATATCAATTATATGTGGGAGAGGAGGAGAGAGGAAAGGAAAGAAGAGAGAAGAGGGAAATTTTCATCAGGAGTCTTTTGGAACTATCCTGGATCACTGTATTGATCAGAATAGTTCAGTCTTCATTGTATCCTCTGCATACAGCAGGCATTTAATAAATATCTAGTGTCTATAACACCCAGAGTAGTTCAGTCTTTCAAAGCTGATCATCATTACAACATTGCTGTATAACTTGATTTCTTGAGCCAATGAAAGTAAAGAAAAAATAAGAGGAATAGTTTCCCTATTCCATCTTGGAAGTGGTCAAGTTGAACTGGTATTACAGAATATATGGAAAATAGCTATTATCTGTGACAAAATGGAGTGCTGCTCAGTCTCATTCCTGAATGGATATTAGGTTCCCAACTCATGGCCACTACCCTAGAGGAACAAAGATACCTACTATCAAAATTGCTCTCCCTCAATGCTGGTTCCTCAGACTTCTCCAGCTCTGTTTAGTCTAACCACTTAAAAGTGCAGCACATAGAGATGATTCAAGTACTTAACTAATCTTTTCAACAAGTGCTACAAATTTAAGAACACCAGGCAGTTAAGATGGCTAGTTATTAAGTTTATTTGGCTTAGGTTTAAAGCTCTAAACATTTCATACTTTATTGTTATTCCACCAAAAGCTAAAGGACCCACCATCGTTATACTAGGAAGCTATTCTGGCTCATCAATCCTACCAAGCCCAAGTTAAGTTTGACTTCTGGTCTTCAGGGCTGTTCAAGAGATGTAGATTTAGTTTCTTGGCTTGCTTCCTAGAAGTGCCTGTTGCTTCTATGTCACAAGCTCTGCATCTACGATAGGGCTCAGACAGGTCCAATAATAGGCAGGTTCAGACATGCTAACATAGCTATTCTACCTTAACACAACATGATGCTCTGGAGAAGAGAAAAAAAGATAAGTTAATTCAAAACAACCTGCTTGACTCTCAAGTTCACAATTTTAACTTTTAATCACATCCATTCTAAATTTGTTTCCAGCTAATGCCCTCACCAATTCTGTTCTACCAGTTCCTGGGGATCAAATATATAACCTCTTCAATTTGGTATTTAAAGCCCTTCACAACCTAGACTTTATTTTTTTTAGAGTTATCATAAATCACTCCCCTTCATACACTCTACAATCCAGTCAAACTGGCCTTCACATACAATATTCCACCTCCCATCTCCATACGTTTGCACTTACTAGTGGCCAAGAGAGATAAGTAGATAAAGTATTTGTAATTGGGGACTAATGAGAGCCTACTGTGAGTATATGCAAAACATGGGGATCTAGTGAGCCTACTTTTAGATTCATGATCTAGAATGAAGGGACCCATTTCAGTGCTTGCACATATTCTATGGCTGTCATCTGTTCATGGTGAAGAAAAGAACTCCAATTGGATGTTTAGTCAGAAATGAGTATGCACTTACTATTGCTAAGTGATGACATGCTTTAAGTCTTTGGGTAATGAGAGTCATTGGGCCTTCATCTGCCCAACTGGACCATGGCTTTGCTTTTGCTTTTTTGTCCCTGTTATAGCTATTCTTTCCTATTCTTATAGTAAGAATTATTGGAAAGGGCTTCCATCTTATGTACTCTAAAAAATTAATGTACATGTATAACCAGAAAAAATATATTTTAAAAAACAAGGATTTTACATCAATGGTATTAAATGTAACTAAGCAACTGACCCTGGGAAGAATACATCAGAATAGGGATTCAACCCCATAGTTAACCCCAAAATCCCCAGTGGGGGAATTAAGCTCTGGAACATACAACCTGTCAGTGAAAATAAAGTTTAAAAATAAGTCCATGATCTGCACATATATCTATATGTTTATATAAGTACCTGTCTCCTCTGAAAGAATGTGAGTTCCTTAAGAGCAGGGGTTACTTAATTGTTAGCTACTGTATTCTCAGTGCCAGCTGGACAGAAGAGGTTTAATAAGTAAGTGCTGGCTGGCTGATTGTTCCTGTCCCTACAAGTCCTAGTAATTTTCCTCTTTGCCCTATTTCCTTCACTTCAACTAGATATTGTTCTGTTCTTCTTTCTGCCTTATTCCTGTCTTGGGGTTTCGAATTTTCTTATATCTTCCTCCCACCCACATACTCAACAACTAGTTACTTACTGTCCTCCTTGCTCTTCTTTTCCATAAGATATTTGGTTTGTTTTTTTTTTTTTCCAGGGGCGGGAGAACACTGTTCCTCCTCATCTCCACCTTTCCTCTGAAGGGACTTCCCTCTGAAAGGATCTTCCATTGATCCAGTCTGTCCCATTGGTAGAATTTTACATATTGTCTCCTCCATTAGACTGGGAGCTCCAAAAGGACAAGGATAGCTTTCACCTTCCTCTGTATCCCCAGGGTTTGGCAAAGTGCTGAGCACTTGCTAAATACTTAATGAACTACAGCAATTTGGAGAAGTGGATAGAGCATCCATCCAGAAATCAGGGGAACCTTGAACTCAAATCTCACCTCAGAAATTAACACCTATTAGCTGTGTGACCTTGGGCAAGTTACTTAACCCAAAACCAAATAAATGCTTAATGACTTGAGCACCATGGGGAAGTGGATCTTGGTTCAAGTCCAGTCTCCCATGCATTTAACCTCTCAGTTCCCCTGTTACTTCTCCAAAACAAAAGTACCTATCAGTATCAGTACAGAATTTTTACACCAGGTGCTCTCAGTTATGAAGTCACAGTTCTAGATCTGTAACTTTCAAACTTTTTGTTCTCAGGGTTTTAATAAATTCTTAAAAATTACTAGGGATCCCCCCAAAAGAGCTTTTATGTGGATTATAGCTACTGATATTTATATAAGGAATTTTAAAATTTTAGTATTGTTACAATAGTTTTGACTTTGAAGATAACTTAAAAGATCTTGGGGATGCCCAGGGGTCCCTGGATCACACTTTGAGAACTTTTGATCTAAAGGAAATTTTCTAAAAGTCTTGCACTTTCAAAAACTCTACCATGATGCCTCATCAGGGTATAGAGGTGACTCAGAATTTTCAAAGTTTATGCCAACAGACTATCAACTCTGGCAGATTCTATTACCCTGGAAAAAGTTCTGACTATAGCTCCAGCAAACAAGTCTGCTAACCATGCACCAATCTGGCTAATTGTAGAGTGTAGCTTCTCGTCAGCAGGTTTGCCACCACATGAAGAATTCTTTAGTCGTGGAGATCCATTAAACAAAGAAACTTCAAAATGGCCCTCGATCTTGTTCCACCCTCTTTCAAACGAAAGGTAGAGGCTGATAAGAATCCTATAATTTTTAAACATCAATAAACAATGTGTCTGCTGATACTTGCAATATAAGTCCTTTGTCCATTTACCAACAAATTGTGACACCAGAACTGATCTTCATAATATTGATATTCTTTCTAAGAATGAAACCAGGAGACAAAGTACAGCTAAGTGTAAGGATTGTTCATTCGCATATTCTCTTAAGAAAAGGAAAATTCTAAAAAACTTGGCAAAGTTGGTCCTTCTATATACCCAAAGACAATGAGAACCCCTTTTCATGACATATTTGGCCATCTCATCTTGCAGGGCTCAGAGGAGTATAAGCACAAAATAAGATGGGGGGAAAAAACAGCAACATCAAGAGCGTATAGCTTATATTAGGGGAAAAGAGAGAAATCCTATCAGAATTCTTAACAAAGCCTTTACATGTATTGATACAAGTAACCTCAATATAAAAGTAGATAGGAAAGAACATAAATAATTACATTTAAAATATGGTTTAGAATTAAGAAATAAAAGAAGTCAAAGGGCTTACTGATTACTCAGAAACCTCACATCTGATTATCATATTTTCTTCTCCAGCTTATTCACTTCAATATCAGCAGCCTGTTTACAGTTAACTCACTGATTAGTTAGGGTAAATCTATTACTAATTTGGTATCTAAATCAACACTAAATTAGAAGAAAGGCTAAAAGATAAAGAAGAAAGGAGTAAAAATAAAGACAATATCACCCTTTTCATAGAGGAATTTAACTGACATAAAACAATCACAATGAAGATGCCAAAAAAACCTAGAAATTACTTTAGCCCGCAAATACTTAATTTCCCTGCCAAATGGAAAGACCCCAGAGCCAAAACCAACACTAGTTTATAGTATAAATTCATTGTTAAAACATCAGAGTAGAAAATCACATAAGACTGAATATAATTTAACTGGCAAAATAAAATAATAACCAAAAAAAATTTTAATAGCAAAAACAAAATGAACCTGCAGAAAAAAATGGTGTCAGACCCAAACAAGCCACATTATCCCAAGATGATACCATCTAACTTCCTAGATTTGTACTGGAAGGAGAACAATAAAAAGATATCAACTTAAGAATAGGCCCACTAGCATTTCTATAGTATTTTATCGTACCTCTTTTTTTTTTTTTTTTTTTATTAAAGCTTTTTATTTACAAAAAACATGCATGGGTGATTTTTCAACAGTGACCTTTGCAAAACCTTGTCCAAATTTTCCCTCCTCCCCACCCCCTCCCCTAGCTGGCAGGTAGTCCAATACATGTTAAATATGTTAAAATATATCTTAAATCCAATATGTGTATACATATTTATACAATTATTTTGCTGCACAAGAAAACTCAGATCAAGAAGGAATAAAAAAAAACTTGAGAAAGAAAACAAAATGCAAGCAAACAACAACAGAAAGTGAGACTACTATGTTGTGGTCCACACTGTTCCCACAGTTTTCTCTCTGGGTGTAGATGACTCTCTTCATCACTGAACAAGTAGTGCTGGTTTGAATCATCTCATTGTTGAAAAGAGCCACATCCATCAGAATCGATCCTCATATAACTTTCTTGTTGCTGTGTATAATGATCTCCTGGTTCTGCTCATTTCACTTAACATCAGTTCATATAAGTCTCTCCAGACTTCTCTGAAAATGTATCCTGCTGATTGTTTCTTACAGAACAATAATATTCCATAGCATTCATATACCATAACTTGTTCAGACATTCTCCAATTAATAGGCAACCATTCAGTTTCCAGTTTCTTGCCACTACAGAAAGGGCTGCCACAAACATTTCTGCACATGTGGGTCCCTTTCCCTTCTTTAAGATCTCTTTGGGATATAAGCCTAGGAGAAACACTGCTGGATCAAAGGGTATGCACAGTTGGATAACTTTTTGAGCATAGTTCCAAAATTTCCCTCCAGAATGATTGAATTCTTTCACAATTCCACCAACAATGTATCATTGTCCCAGTTTTCCAACATCTCCTGCAACATTTGTCATTATCTTTTCCTGTACCTTAGCCAATCTGACAGGTGTGTAGTGGTATCTCAGAATTGTCTTAATTTGCATTTCTCTGATCAATAGTGATTTGGAGCACCTTTTCATATGACTACAAATAGTTTCAATTTTTTCATCTTAATATTGTTCATTTCTTTTGACCATTTATCAATTGAACAATGGCTTGAACTATTATAAATCTGAGTCAATTCTTTATATATTTTAGAAATAAGGCCTTTACCAGAACCTTTGAATGTAAAAATGTTTTCCAATTTATTGCTTCCCTTCTAATTTTGTCTGCATTAGTTTTGTTTGTACAAAACCTTTTTAACTTAATATAATCAAAATTATCTATTTTTTGATCAATAATGATCTCTAGTTCTTTGGTTGAAAATTCCTTCCTCCTCCACAGATCTGAGAGGTAAATTATCCTATGTTCTTCTAATTTGTTTATAATATCATTTTTTATGTCTATATCATGAACCCATTTCGACCTTATCTTGGTATACAGTATTAGGTATGAGTCAATACCTAGATTCTCTCATACTAGCTTCCAATTTTTCCAGCAATTTTTGTCAAATAGTTTATTCTTATCCCAAAAGCGGGGGTTAGCACTTCATTATTAATGACAGTGGAATGACTACATATGAACAATGAATTCAATGTGTGGCTCATAATCTTTTTCTCCTCCCCAGATCCTATTTTTATCCTAGAGGGCTCCAACACACATATTGATACCCCCTAAATTCCTAGATCCTCAACTTGACTCACTTCCCATAGCCAACTTTTCAAACCCACCACAGTTACACATAGGGTCATATCCTTGATTTTGCCATCACCCAAGCGATCTACTTCCCTGTTCATGAATTCTGAATTTTTTTTTCTGATCACAATCTTTTATCATGCTATCTTTCCTTCTGTCTTATTATTCCTAAACCTATTTTTCATATTCATGATGACTTTTTTTTTTTTCAAAACAATCAGGGTTAAGTGACTTGCCCAGGGTCACATAGCTAGAAAGTGTCAAGTATCTGAGGCCAGATCTATCTAGCACTATCTAGCTACTCCTTCACCATGATTTCTAAAACTTATACACTTCAGTTCTTTTCTAGGCCATCACCCCTGCACTGGCTACACTTTCCTTCCTTTCCCATCTTGACCCTTTGATGAACCATACACTCATCCTCTACTCTTGAGTCCCTTGTTCCTTTATTCTAATACCAATCTACCCTCAAAAGCACCTGGATCACTATTACTATCTGCTATCTGTTTCCACACCTACTGAAAGGAGCTGGAGAAAAGCACACAACTAACTGTGCTTACTTAGTCTACTACTAATTGATGTTACTATCAAGAGGATTCTCATAGTGGAAATCCTTTTATATTTGCCTAACCAATACACTCTCCTAATTGATAGCAACTCTTCCAAAATTTTTTAATTCTTCCTCAAACTCAAGCTGACTCCCCTTTCCATTCTCTCAATTAAGAACTTTGCCTCTTATTTCATTGAAAAAAAAAAAAAAACAGCTAGTGTATAGAGCAAGGACTGGTATTATTCTAGAGTCACAGCCTGGTTGTCTCTAGCCTCTCTATGCTAGCGAAGTTTTACTTGTAGTTGTAAAAATATTATAAGCAACACATATATATATGTCTGCATGGCTGTATTTTTTCAAGAAAAAGGAAATAGAGGCCATCTGACAGATTCTCTCTAACCTATCAGGTCTCTTCAATTTTGTAGATAACTGAGGACCAATTAAAAATTTGAAGTAACTGGTCCACTAAAATACAGTGTCACCAGAATTCACATATACATATCCTTGACTCTAAATCTAGTTTTCTTTCCACTGTATGATACTTAATTAATCCTCACTACCTTCCTATTTTCTCCTTCCTAGAAAAAGTTACTTAAGCAAACTGCCTGTTTCCTCACCCACCTACTCACTCTTCCCCACTTTTCTATTGAAATGCCTTTCTGAGGGCATTTATTATCTTATGGTAAAGTCCAATGAATGGTCTTTGGACATATCCCTCTTCTAACTCATAACTAATAGACTCATAACCTAGCAATAATAACTTTGGACTCTTCCCTTCCACACCCATGAACCAGTTGCCAAGTCCTAATATTTCATTCTCTGTAATAGCTATTTGATTCAGGTCATCCTCTCCATTCCCTTTGCATCACACTCTAATGACTTACTCTCTCTTTTCTTGTCACATAGCCTATTTTTTAAATGATTTTTATTGATGCCTTTCGTGATGTTGCTGTCATTTCCAAAGAATGCTTCCTAGAACTGAACCCTCCCTTGTAACAAAGGCAGTTAAGCCAAAATAATACATGTGGTGATGGGATTCTGCAAAATATAATATTTCTAGTGTTTCTACCAGGCTTGGCAAAGCATTTTACCTAGGCAATTTTATCTGACCCTTACAAAAAACCAGAGAAGGAAATGTCATTCTTCTCCCCATACACATGTAACTACCTGCCTTTGTCCCTTGTCTCTCTGCCAGGTGAGTGGTATGTCCCATTACCTGTTCCCCAGGTTTTTCAGCTGCCATTGTGTGATCTTATTTATTTTTAGATTCCTATTAACTACATACGTTGTTCTATTCAATCTGTAACCTTTATATCTGCCTAAGTTCCTCTGAATTTCTCTTATTTATCATTTCTTGTTACACAATAAATTTCCATTCCATATACTCCAGTTTGTTCAACCACTTTCCCCTTTGGTTCTCTGCTCTCAAAAAAAAAAAAAAATACTCTATGTACCTCATCTATATTAAAGTAAAGGCCTCTTAATTGGCCTTCTTACAACAAGCCTAAACCTTTTCCAATTCATCCTCCACATTGCAGCTTGAGTTATCTTTATAATCAATTTCATCAGCTTTCAGTTACCTAATGGAAAAAATGATCTACTGACTCAAATGGCAGCTTCTAATTCTGAAAATCAAAGCCCTTTGCAACCAGGATTCCATATGTCTGTTTAGTTTCACCTCATTTTATTCCCATATCTTGAACTTCACATTCTAATTCCATTCAATTCAAGTCCCTAAGGGGGGGGGGGGGGGGGAAATGAAAAGATAAAAAGGAAACAACACCTGCTTTCAGGCAGTTTATATTCTACTTAAGGGGAAACAACAGGTACTTAGATAAGTCAAAACATGAACCCTACCCAAAGAAAATGTAAAGTAATAGGAAGGAATGAAGATCAGTAAAGGATCAAGCAGAACTCATAGACAAAGGTGAGAAAAGAGAGCTTTCCAGATGTAGAGAGGCTGCTCTCCCTTCCCCCAACTCCTTTCTCTCTCAGCTTGGTCTCCTGTGCCTTTGCTCATCCTGTCCACCTTATATAAAATGGATTCCACCATTGCTCCATTTCCTTCCTTTAAAGTCAAGCTTTGGACTCTATTTCCTCTAAATCAGTAACACTCCTGGATAAAAATATCTTCCTTCTCAAATTCCTTTTCATTTATTTATAATTATTTGTGTATTTGTCCTTTTTCCCAGTAGTGTTCATAAGTTCACTGAGACCAAGATTTTCATACCACAGAGAAAACTAATTCTGCCTTTAAAGCACCTGGATGTTACCTCTACTGACACAATCTCACATGCCTAACCTTTCTTCCTGGATGATTCTTGTTCATGCCTCGTCACAACTGCTCCAAAGGGAACCTACCAAAACCATCAGAGGACCTTTCCTACAGGTGTCTGAAACCTGTCTGCTATTCCTGGCTCTAACTATATGTACATGACTGACCTATCTCCTTTTCAAGTTACATACAAGTTGTTGTTGTTGTTTTTTAACACAGCTTATTATAATCATCATCTTAAGCAATACATTACTGACTTACATCATCTTCCTTTGGGTTACTATCAGTTTTGATTCCTCTAATGTCATTATTTTCAGAAATACAGAATCACCAGAACACTAATGTTAAAAAGATGGGCTTTGAGAGCAAAGAAAAGTCTTGGAGAACCATTTATATGAGGCTCTTAACCTAGTTTTCTGTCATGGCGCCCTTAAATACACAAAATAAAATAAATTTCATAGTACTACAAAGGAAATCTAATGCAATAATACAAAATGAAACAAATATTAAAATATTGTTATTTTAAAGAGTAGTTACCAGAGGTAGCAAAGGCCAATCTGGTGATACATATGGGAGGGGCTTAAAAAAATAAACTGTTTCTATTGGTATTGTGGGATAAGGCTATGCTATACAAATCAATATATAGAAAGATGATAAAGAAACAGGAGGAATTAAGCAATTATGTTGTGTATTATAATAAAAGAAGTAGTTTATATGAAGTCAGAAGACTTGGGTTCAAATCCTGGCTCCATCACTTATGGGGGGGAAGAGGCGGAGAAGACATGGGAGTCTTTGGTAAGTCCCTTAACTCCCTCAGTTTCTTCATCAAGAAAAGTGAAGGGTTGGGAAGTTCTAAATCCCTTTCAGTTCTGTAATCATATGATTCCAAGTGATGCAAAGTACAATTCACAATTAGAACTTGCAAAGTGACATTAAAAAACCATAAAGATAACTGAAAACTTGTTCAAACCCCTCAATTGTGTCTGACTCTTTTGGGATTTTCTTGGCAAAGATAGTGGAGCGATTTGCCCTTTCCTTCTCCAGATCATTTTACAGATGAGAAAATGGAGGGAAACAGCTGAAGTGACTTGACCAAGGTCATACAGTTACTGCGTCTGATATCTCACTTGAACTCAGGAAGATAAATCTTCCTGACTTAGGCCCAGCACTCTGTACCCTATGGCGCCACCTAGCCACCTCTTTTATATAAGTACTGGTTATCAACAGGTTTTCTAAGGTAAAAATTCAAGTTATCAAAAGCTTATAATTTAATTATTAAATATAACTTAATGATAATATCCAAGTCAATAATAACTTTATAAATGTCAATTAAAGAAAAAAAAGACACAGAGGAAAACATTTATATTAATGCACTATTAGTGAAGCTGTAAATTGGTGCAGTCATTCTGGAAAGTGCAACTATGTCCAAAAAGTTATTAAACTTTGCACACCCTCTGCTCCAGAAATACTACTATACCTATAACACCATGAAATAAAAGAATGAGAAAAAGGACCTAGATCTACTAAAATACTTACAGTAGCTCTTCTCACAGCAGTGAAGACTTGGAAACTAATTAAGAGGAGGATTGGCTAAAAAAATTATAATATATGACTGTAATTAAATACTTTTGTGCTGAAAAAGAGCTGATGCAGAACTAAATGGCCAGAATCAAGAGGACAATTTATACAACAGCAATATTTGTAAAGAAAAACAATTTTGAAAGACTTAAGAATTATGATCAACACAATAACTGATCAGAATTCCAAAGAGTCAACAATAAAATATGCTGCCCACCTCCAAAAACATTCAGGGTGCAAAATAAAACATGATTTTTGGACATAACCAAGAATGTTTTTCTTTTTTTTTAATCTTTCTACCTTTCTTAAATGGGGAGATGGGGGAGAGAGAAAAAAAAAACCAGATTTTTGTTAATTGAAAAAATTGAACTGAACTTTGTTTTTTGTGAGGGTTTTGTTGTTTTAAGAAATCTTTGGACCAAAACTCTTTATCTTACTTTAGAGGAAAACATCAGTTTTGAAGTTAGTGGTAACTAACTTTAACTGATAAATAACTAAATATCTGCTACATATAATATACTACTTTCAGGGATGGAAAACAAGACAAAACTAAATAAAATAGTCCTTATCCTTATAGTCTAGTAAATCTGGTGTCAATATGACAAATTAGTGCTTTGACTTATCAAATAACAAAGTAAATAAATTGGTTTAATGTCCAAGATTGGCTAAAAGGGAATTTGAATTGCTGTCCTAATTAATAAACTTTTCTATCTGCTGAACAGAGTAATAAAAAAAATTATAAACCAAAAGGAAGAAAATAAACTTCTCTGTTTCTGTCTGTTGAAACCACAAACCCAAAATAGTTCTAAATGACGAGCATTTAAATATTACAAAATAAGATTCATAAATTCTGCATGTGCTGTACAATGATTTTGTTAATATTGATAAAAAGATAAATTGCTTAATCATGAAAGCTATATAATGAAAGCTATACAAACTTGCCTCATGGAGAATTATTCTATTTCTAGAGTCAATGAGCAATCAATCAATCAACAAGCATTTATTAAATCCCCACAGCTAAGCCCTGGAGATAGAAGTCTGGCACCAAACCTAGGGCTTCATTACTGTAAGGAAATGATGCAGAAACTCCCTCTCCCTATGCAGGTCTGCACCTTACAGCCCTAAAGAGTAGCCCAGAGCACAAAGAGTGGGGCATGGAAAGTTGGACTTAAACCCAGGCCTTCTTCGCTTTGAATCCAACTGTCTATCTCATATACATGACCTGCCTCCTTGGGCCCTGGAGATACAAAGACAATGAAGAAATAAGATTTAGAGTTGCAAGCCACTTTGGCATTAATGTTATGCAACCCCATCCTTTCAAAGAATAATAAAGTGAAACCCACAAACTCCGGGTGACAGCCAATAATTTCCAGGGCTAGGTTCTCTAACTCCAAATCTAGTACTCCACTATTCTACATTTCAGGATTCAATGACACCGCCATTCTTCAACTAATATTAGCGTAACTTCTGGAAGACTTTTTTGTTCTAGATATAGTAACAATTTTATCCGTCTCCTAAAACTGAATCCTTTTCATTCCACCTAAGACTTCATTGTTAAAATTCAAATATATATTTCCAACATGCCAGACCTTATAATCAAGTAACAGCAAATCATTTTAATACAGATTTTGTGTTCAAACTATTTTAAAGACAAAACTTTTCTTACTCTTGAGTTTTCTTAAAGTACCGTAGAAACACACAACCTAAACTGATTTCACACCAAATGTGTAACCCATAAATATAATGTAAATTGATTCTATAGTGAACAGGAAAAAAAGGGTTTTTTTTTAGTATACACATCTTTCCATTATCCAAATATGTAGTAAAAGTGTTCATTTCAAGGTTTGGTTTTCCGGTTTGTTTGTTTGTTTGTTTTTGGGTTTTTTTTTTTTTTTTGGCACCACAATGCTTGAGTATGTTGCATTTTGTTGTCATTCAGTTATGTCTGAGTCTTCCTGACCCCATTTGGGATTTTTTTGGCAAAAAATACCGGAGTGGTTTGCTATTTCATTCTGCAGTTCGTTTTACAGATGAGGAAAGTGAGGCAAAAAGTGACTTGCCCTGAGTCACACAGATGGGAAGAGTCTGAGGCCACATTTGAACTTAGGTCTTCCAATGTGTTTTATCCATTTCATCATCTTGCTGTCCCAGTGCACTACATGCAGTATGCTGGACAACAATAATTTTCAGTAAGGAACTACTGCAGCATACAAGCAATCTTCTTTTCATGTCCCAGCATAAATAAGGCTTTTTAACGATCACACCCCCTACCTGGGACACAAGCCTTGAAACAAAGGGAGAGCTAGATCTGAGACATCAACTTGCATCAATGCCCAAATCAACAAGCGTATGAAGTTCCAGGCAATGTGATAAACGCTAAGGATGACGCAAAAATAGTTGCTGCCTTTAAGGAGCTCACAATCTCAGATGGGGAAACAATATGAATGCAACACATCCACTAAAACAAATCGGCCCCCCCTCCCTCCGCACTGCTTTTCCTTTTCCTAAGCATCCCCTTTCTGGGTCCCACGTCACCCAGACCCAGTGCCTTCCAAGCTGGGTTCGCCCCCCTCAGTCTCTGTCAGCCGCATTTTCCTCACCGGTACAAAGAGGTTAATGACGGATAGCACCTGTCTCCCTTCAGGGGGTAGTGAGGATAAGGTGAGATTATATAGGAAAAGTGCTTAGCCAGCCTTAAGGGACCAGCAGGAGGGCAATGACATCATTACACTTGCCTCCACTCTCCCCGCACCAGCACACACCGGAAACCCCTCCACCAGCCCGGCGCGCAGTTTACCTGGCGACACCTCGGATACACCCACCTCGTCATCCACCTGCACTGCGGCCCCTCCCCCCACCTGTACGCAGCGCCACGCTGCCCTCCGGCCGCCCCTGCTCCCCCTCCCCATACCAGCCTGCACTGGGGCGCCCTCCCCCACCACTGCTCCAGCCCTACTTCGGCCCTCGTCCCGACCCCCGCTCCAGGCCCTTCGAACGGGCACCCAGACCAACCACGCCCCCTATGCTGCGGCCCCGCCCCTTTGCCCATATCCCGCCCCTTTTCTTCCTTCCCCCCTCCCTGATAACTAGGTTTCTCCTCCCCGCCCCTTTGCGCCCCCCAAAGCCGCTCTGCCCTTCGCTTGGGTACACCCCCTCCCCCCAGGGCCCAGGCGCTCCCGCCGGGAGCGTAAAACTCCGACGCCAGACCCATTCAGGGCCTATACCCCTCGCACTCCCCACACCCCCTATACCTACGGCCCCGCCCCCCCAAGGGTGTCGCACTCACCACTCCCGCCGCCGCATCCTCACTAGCCGCGGCTGCTATAGCTACAGGGAGCCAAGGCAACCACGTCTCGCGAGACTTTCCCCGCGGGACCGCGAGGCGGCTAGAGCCGCGGAGTTCCACGACGTCAACCAATGAGAAAGAATCTGGCGAGAAGTGGGGGAGGGGGAGGAAAGAGATGCAGACATCTCGCGAGAATCTGAATGGCAGGGCAAAATGGCGGGCGAGAGGGGTCGGTCTCTGAGGCGGTGATCTGAGGATAGGTCGAGGAGGAGGGTGAGGGCGGGCGTGAGCCAGAGAGAAGGCGGGGCACTGCCAGGATTGGACGACAGCAGAGGGGGCGGTGTCCAAAGTAAGTTTAGAGGTCGTCTAACTGCAGAATCCGGGTCAGGGGCGGTGAGTCCTAGAGCATGGTCCTCCTCCGCCGTTTGTCCCAATCACTAATTGGTCATCCAGCCGGGCCCGGCGCTTGCGGAGACGCGATTTGCTGATGACCTGTTTGTTTTTCCGTCTCTTTCATTGGTTGATTGGCCTTAGCCACGCCCTCGTGGGAGCGTTCCCTCCGAGGAGATAAAGCGCTTATCTAGCCAGCGCTCGGCTGGCGACCCTCGAGTCTGTACCAGCCTGGTGGCTGGCGCCTGCTAGGCGCTTAACGTTCGCTTATTCCCTCTCGCTGCCGAAGTGCGGGGACGCTATTACAAACAAAAAGAGGCATCCCTGCTGTCACGGACCTTGCATTGTAATAGAAAACGGAACCCCTGAGAAAGAGCTGAGAGGGGAGGGAGGGGAATGGAAAGGGAGTCCCAAACAACGGAATACAACCGCACCACTTCTTTCCATCTCGGGAAATGGAGCGCCCCACGTGGTGCTAGAGCTGGGTTCAAATTCTGCAGACATTGCCCGGCTCGGAGCCTGCATTCTACTGTGTAAGGAAGGAATAATAATAGCACCACTGCCCGTTGTTGCAGGAATCAAATGATACCATGTATAGTTTCGCAAACTTTAACGCTATCTTTAGCATTTGGAACCACCGGGGGTATTGAACGTGTTGGTTTAGAGTATGATTTTTTGTTTGGGGGCCCTTTTTTATTCCTACTTTTTAATTAAAGTTTAAGTTTTAAGCTTAAGTTAAACTTTAAGTTTGTTTCACTTCTTTCTCCTCTTTAAAAAAAAAGTTGTTTTATTGAGTATAATTGTTGTTCTGAAGTGGCAAAGAGAAGTTGGACTTCAATGAAGACTTTGCTCTTCCATCTTTGCAGAAACGAGGACAGATTTAAAGAAGGAATTGACATTTGAATTTGGCTTTGTAGGAATTCAACAGGTGTAGATGGTTTTCCTAGCTCTGGAAACATGATAGGAGAGGGAAGGAGGAGGGAAAGAGAGGGGGGAAGGGGGAAGGGGAGGATCTGTTTCCGAGTCAGTAAGTGGTTCAATTTGGTTTCAGTTCAATTCAGTATTAATTGCTTGTTTTGTAGAAAATAATGTTTTTTTACACTGAGGGCAATAAATACAAAAAAGGCAAAAAACAGGATCTCGGTCCCAAAAGACCTTACCTTCTCATGAGGGCTTAAAATATGTACCCGTTACAGTAGTTTGTGGAAGGAGAGCACTCGCCAAGTTGGAGTTGGGGGTCAAGAAAAATCTTATTGGCGGAGATGGCATCTGAACTGAGCCTTGGAAGGAGCCAGGGATTGATTATAGGTAGAGAAAAGGAGCAAAGGCATTTTAGGCATGGCTGTGCCTAGGGGACACCCTGTGCAAAGACATGAAGGCAAGAGATGGAATATCAAGCTCAGGGAACACATACTAGTCCAATCTTCTCATTTTACAGAGGAGAAGGAAGCAGCACTGGAGAGTTGGGATGTTTTGCAGAACTGAATTGTGGGACCATTGACTCCAAATCCTGGATTCTTTCCACTTTATCACAGTGTTTCAGTGGAGGATTTGAGAGTGTTGTAAAAGGCAATGAAATAGAAGCAGGAGCAAGAGGTGGAAATTGCCGATTTAGGGGAAATCTAATGTGCTGCCTCAGGAAGTCATGGCTCTCCATGGGTGGAGATCTTTAGGCAAGGCTTTTGTTGAGTGTGTCACCACTACCTGCTTTAAGATCGAGTAAGCATTCCCTTCTCTTCTAAGCCACTCCTTGCAGGAAGCTTCTTCAGATCAAAAAAATTTATAATAATCTCTTCCTCTGAATATTTGGCTACAGGACATCCACTTCAAATGTACCCAGCTAGGCTACAGTGGAATAGAAAAGCAAATACCAACCTTAAGTGGAAATTGTTCTGACACTTAGCCATCGGCAGGAACGATTTGTGTCAGATAACAAAATAAGACTGAAATTGGATTTTGTTTGCACTTGAATTATGTCAGTCCTTGAGAATCTCTGGACCCCTAACCTGTTCTGAGTAGCACCCATCCAGGTTAATTGCTGGGAATCTCTACTCTGAATAACATTTTCTAACTGGCCCCAAGATCTCCCCATACTCCAGTTTCTAATGACCCCCTTTCCTAGACAGAGCTAATCCACAAGGAATCTCTGACTCTTCCTTCCTTCAGTTCTAGTGTTCTGTGTTTCCAGACTATAAGCCCTCCTAAAGTTATAGCCTATCAGAATCCCCTTTTTTCTCTCTCTTCCCAGGTACCCCTATCTAAGGAAGCATTGCCCAGAATTACTATTTGAAACGGACTCCTACTGGTTTTTGGACTTATTTCCTGGCTCTCTATACACTATTCCCCAACCCTGAATAAATGCCTCACATTATTTTCTGATCACCTACTTGGTATGAGGTTTTTTGTATAAGTTGACAGTGTGCTGCCCTATAGATATATTCCAAATTTATTTTGTGCTATCTTCTCCATGAAACCTTTCTTGATCTCATTAGCTGAAAGTGGGCTTTGCTTCTTAGAATTTCTCATAACAATTTACTCTTTTGCCCTTATTATAGTTTTTCTCTGATCAGTCTTTTGTGTTTTTTTTTTTTTTCCCAACCAGTGGTCAATGAACATTAATTAAGAACCTACTATGTACTTACTAGGCAGGGGCAGCTAGATAATTCAGTGGAGAGAGCACTGGTACCCAGATCAGAAAGTCTTGTTGTCATTCTTTACCTGAGTTCAAATCTGATCTCAGATACAGGTCTTGTGACCCTAGGCAAGTCACTTAACCCCTTTGCCTTAATCTACAGGAGAAGGAAATGGCAAATCATTCTGGTGGTATCTGCCAAGAAAACTCACTGGATAGTGTGGTCTGTGGTGTCAAGAGGAGTTGGACATAGCTGAACAACAATCTGTCCTAGACTCCACTAGACCCTGAAGATACTAGAGCTGAATTCCTACTCACAAGAAACAAATGAAAGAGATATGTATAAATTACATACATACACACATTAAATTACATAGCATAAAGAAAAAATACCATGTAAATATAAAATTAATCATAGCTGGGAAGAAGGATATTAGCAATCATTAAGGAGTGCCTTAAAGAGGCTTTGATATAAAAATGGTGCTTGTGCTACATCTTAGAAAGAGGAAGACAGGAGAAGGTGAAGGTCAGGAATGGGTCATTTCAGGCATGTGCTAAGAACAGGAGAGATGGAATGAGTTATTAGACTGGATTGAAGGGGGGAGAGAGGAAGTAATGTGCAGTGAGATTGCAAAAACAGATTGCAAGCCCCTGAGGGCAGATTATAGCTCTTATTTCAAAACTGAATCCACAGGGTTCTGGTCACTGGCACTCTAGCTGAGTAGCTAGTCCCTAGTGGGGACCCAGTCACATGGACGCTAGCTTCATGCAGACCCTCAGTCCCTCTGGCCTAAGCTATTGCAGTACTTCCCCACTGGTCTCTCACCTCTACTGAGCTACCAAAGAAATGTTCCAAAAGTTCATGCTCCCAAAACTCTCCTGACTTCCTATTGCCTTTAGGTCCCAACACTGAGTAGCCAGTTTTAAACTAAAAGCCCTTCACAATCTGGTTCCAGTCTCCCATTCCATACTGAGGATATTTTATTTTCCTAGACCAACTCTATGGTCCAGCCTAACTGATCCATACTCTGTTCCTGACATACAACACTCAGCCTTCCATTTCTGTGCTCCTGCCCATGTATAAAATAGGCTCTCCCATTCTCCTTCCCACTGCCCCTTAGAATCCTGAGCTCCCTTCAAAGCCTAGCTTAGCATCACCTTTTACAAGAGGCCTTTGTGATCCCACCAGTTGTTACTATCCCTCCAAACTGCTTTGTATTTACTTCGTGTACAATTTTAGTTTTCTTATTTGTGTTATTTTCCCTGAATAGACTGTAAACTCCCCAAGGGCAGATTGTTTTATTTTTGTCTTTGTATCCCTATCCCCTAGCTTGGCACATAATTGGCACTTTATGAATGACCCTGATTGAACAGAGAATTAAAATCAGGAAAGTTCAGTAAAGGTAATACAGATGTGAAATCAGGCATCCCTCTTCAATGCCTATAGCATTCTTGAGAGATTCATCACAAACGTACAATCACAAAAGTCCTAATATAGTTTTAAGCTTAATGTAAGGGGTGGCTAGGTGGGGCGAATCTCAACCTGGAGTTAAGAAGACCTGAGTTCAAAGGTGACCTCAGACACTGACTAGCTGTGTAACCCTGAGCAAGTCACTTTACCCTGTTTGACTCAGTTTCCTCATCTCTAAAATGAAGTAAAGAAGGAAATAGCAAACCGCTCCAGTATCCTACCAAGAAGCCCCAAATGGAATCAGGAAGAATCAGACATGATTAAAAAAATGATTAAAACAAAGCTTAATATGGGAAAATAAAATACTTATCAGGATATAGGTTTGAGAAGAAAGTAGAACTGACTCCTAGCTAACAATTCAAACTTAAAATGAGGGTCCTGGCCCAAAATGCACTCATTGTTTTTACCTGCAACTTGAACTACCTCACTTAAGTCCAAAGAAACCAAATTAGAGAAGAATATGTAGCTAGAGTATGGCTGACCTTTGTGTGTGCTTTGGTATCTTTGTACGGTTACCAAGAACTGAGTTGTGCAATTATGATAATGAAGGGGCCAAGTCAACAAACATTTTTTGAATCCCTACTGTGTGCAAGACACTGGGCTACTACCATTTTTGGTTCTAGTTAGTCTCTGTGCATAACAGCTTTTTTCTGACTTTAAAGTAGAGGAAGAATGAATTTGTTTGCAGATGTTTATTGAGCATTACCTGTGACAGAACAGTTGACAGAGTCCTGTGTCTAGAAAAATGGTGCTTCTAGTGGGAACATGAACTGAGAACTAAAGGGAGAGCTTGCCTTCCTTCTGTTCTTCCCTCATTCCTACAAACACATGGATTCAGAGCTGGAGGTGCCCTGCATAGCAATTCCTCCCTAAATCGTTTGGGATCAGGGAAAGGAAGGCTCTTCACAGCTCCTCTGTCTCTCCATCCAGGGGAATCCCAACATCCACACTGTAGTCAACAGGCTCCCCAGAGCTCAACCAGGGAACAGGCGTGCGATTGAAAGAGGGCCTGTTAGAGAGGCTATTGCCATAGAGAACCAAAGGTTCACTCAACAAAGGTCCCAAGTCTAACTTGGGCATTTGGAAAGTCATGCGTTTGGAGGCTTTCTCATATCCACCATAAGGCATTGCCGTCCTGGAAAAAGGATAAGTATGCTTCAGAACAAGAGTCCTCAGTCCTGAAGTACCGAGAGCAGTTTTCCACAGATAATGTTTCCCCTAGAAGCTAAGTCTCTGCTCTTTCAGGAGCATGATGACCCATTTGGTTCTGTACCCATTCCACCTTTTCCCATCTCCCCAACTCTTTTGCTCCCTGGTCCCCACCTGTTGAAAGATTTGTAGTGGGGAAGGTCAGGTTTGGCTCCATAGGCCAGCAGGTCGATGCCAAGTTCCACTTTCTGCTGAGGATCAGCACCCATAGCTCGCTCCCATGGGGAGATGTAGGTTTTGAACACAGTGACATGTTTCCCCTCTCCACCTGCATGGTCTCCTGGGAGCCAAGAGAAATGGGGTAGGGATAGAGAGAAAGGAGAACAAATAATATTAGCTCACTTGAACCAATCAAAGTAAAAGCATCTCAGCCCTACGTGGGTGGAGAAGAAAGCAAGGAACAAATCATGGCAGTATCCTAAGGACCACTGGGAGGCTCCAGGACCCTAACAGGAAGTTGGGCCCAAGGTAGACAGAATGAGAAGTTTGTTTATGCAACTAATCCTGAAAGCCAGAGAGATGACCTTGGACAAGACTCCCAAGGATCTTTGCCCAAAGACAATGGCTCTGCACCTTCACAGGTGCCCAGATCCACCCAAACATCTGGGCCTCCCCTCAGAAGGTAAGCTCTTTGCCAGAAAGGCTTGCTTCATTAATTGGACTTGTATTACTAGCAGTTAGAACAGTGCCAGACACCTAACAAGCACTTAAGTACTTGAGGGATTTCTCCTTCATTCTGGGGTCTGGCAGCTGGGAGAATAGCTTTGCTTTGTGGTCTAAAGAGCTTGCGCTGGGAGATGGACTACTTACCTGTCCCTGCAGCACTGTCACCCTCTCTGCCGTCCCCTCCCCCGCCAGCCTGGCTCCCAGGGCCGCCTCTGCCCCCTGACCCAGGCCCAGAGCCCTGGTGATGGTGTTGGTTAGAGCCATATTGTCCGACAGAACCAGAGCCGCCGCCACCCCCCATCTGGCCTCTGCTGCTTCCTCCTCCGTAGAATGATCCTTGACCATCTCTTCCCAGTTGCCCCCCCACTGTGGGGAGGAACTTCTGGAAACGATCCTAAAAAATGAGGAAGAAGACATTGTGGTGAAGAAGCAATAATGAGAGCAAGGGAAAGGATATAAGCCAAGACATTTGCCACTTAATATTTGCAGAGAAAACATCTTCCTAACATATAACAGACAACCCAGCGACTGGACTCACCCCAGGGGTGGGACACAGATGAGGGATGAGAGAGAATAAGCTCTGGAGCTGGAGGCTCTCTTCCTCAGCTCCTTAGTTCCTCTGCTTTACATTTTACAGAGAAATAGGTTTCTCACCATCTTCCCCACTCCCCTGTCTCTTCCTGAAGAAAAGACACTGAGAGCACCTGTCAATTCAGCTATAGTTAGAGAAGCAAAGATGGTCTAGTGGGCTAGGAAGGCCACAAAAGACAGAAGTTTCCGTGGGAGGTGGCTGGAAAGGGCCTCTCCATGTCCAAAGGCAGCAGATTGATACCCCATCCCCTTCTTCCCCTCAGGGATGATGAGTCAGCCTGGATGGGGACAGTAGCTGCTAGACAGGATCTCCCCGACACTGAAACCATATCCAAGGCTAAAAGAACAACACGAGCCTCAGCTGAAGGGCCTAAAAATAACCCCAAGCCAGCTCCTTCAGGAGGACCTCAGGACCTTCCCCACCAACTATAGACTGCATCCCCTTCCACCCTGCCCCCACTTCAGTGGGGGCAAGCTGGAAGAAGTGTTTTTTGGCTCCCTAAAGTTAGACCTGAACAGCTCGGTGACTTCATTGCTCTGGGCCCACTGGCACAGAGGAGCAGGTGATGGTGCCTCTAATCACTAGCCCTCTGTAGCGGCCTGCCCCCATTCTGCAAGGAAAGCTGCAGAAGGTTTATGGCTTCTCAGCTAAAAGACACCTCTCCATCTTCCTGGGCATAGGACACAAGCCTGGAGGAAGCAACCTAAAAGGGAGAGCTGCTCCAAAGCTCCCAGACCTGGGATGGCTCAGGGTAAAGGGCAGCAACAAGCTCACAGTGCCTTCCTTGTCCCCCCTACCACCACCATGGATTGTTCCCCTTCCTAGATGATGCAGCACCCTACCCCCTGCTAGCTCGTGCTTTCCACAGAGCTGTAGGAAAAGACTCTGAACTTAAGGCTAATGGTGCTCAGGATAGAACTGCCATAGGAGACATCAGCATCCGAGTTTCACGACAGAGCTGTCTGGGCTCAGGTGGTTTGGAGAGTACAGAGCTCACCATTGAGTTATCAGTGAAGACATCGGGGTTGTTTTCATAGATGAATTTCTCAACCCGCAGCTGCCGGAGCTTAAACATCTTGGAACCACGATTAGTGAGCAAGGACAGTTCCTCCAGCATCACATCCCTTGGAACACTTATCTTCTTGCCCAGGTTCAAACCTGAACTG
This sequence comes from Sarcophilus harrisii, assembly GCF_902635505.1. Lineage (NCBI taxonomy): Eukaryota > Metazoa > Chordata > Mammalia > Dasyuromorphia > Dasyuridae > Sarcophilus > Sarcophilus harrisii. The sequence continues at coordinate 612,745,909 of NC_045427.1, read as the reverse complement.
TCTTGCCCACCTTGGGGAGAAGAGGAAGGGGAAGGGAGGGGAAATGAAGCAAGGGCAGGATTTCTTTTGGGGTAACAAGTAGTCCTTTATGTTTTCAATTCAGTTCAACAAGAGAAAGGCATGTAACCTTAGTTAGCCTCCAGTCCCTAATCTCCAAGTCTGTAGGGAAGGGGAGAGTATTTGATATTAGGGCAGAATTTTTCCCATGGTAGGAATGAATTTTTATCCGAAGGCTTGGAGCTAAGAAGAAAGAGATAGAAAGGAGAGAATAACTGGCATAGGGACACGAAGGGGCAGGGATACCAGAAAGATAGAGGAACAAAAGGAATTATGGAGGTAGGGGAAGGATGGAGCTTAGAGGACAATATGGAATAGAGAGTAGTAGAGGGGAAGAATGAATTTTGGAATAAATCTGCCTGGATATGGTCACTTCAAAAGAGGGAAATGCCCTTCAGTCCAACTGCTCTTTATGTACTCCCTGGACATTTATAGCATCCCTTGCCTTCCATGAATAAAATAATACCAGAAGAATCCACGCAATCAGCCCAACAATGCAATTCCCACAGCTTCAAAAGGATAGACTTCCTAGAAACATAAGGTCTTGTGGAGCTTTTGTCAGAACAAAGCAAAAAGGATGGAGCAGCACCATCCTTAAAGAGGCTTCCCATACCAGAGACAGCCTCTCCTAAGAAAATCCCTGCCCTGACCCCCAGGACACAGATTTAGATATCGCCCACAGATGGTGTGCCTGTCTGTGTATCTCTCTGAGGTGGGATAAGGGAGAGGAGGGTGACTGATTTTTGTGGGGAAAAGCCTTTTATGGAGGCATCTCTGGCCTACCTCCAGTGAGCTCCATGATGAGTTTGCTGGGTTTCCGCCTCTTGTTTGGGGCTGGAGTTCCTGAGAGTGGCATTGTGCAGGTTCTTCAAGTCAGCCAGCTGGTAACATTATAGGAAGAACACAAAAGAGTAAGTTCTCATTACTCCATCCCCTTTTAAGCCTTCTTTCTTTTCCTCTTCTTATATAGGATCTCTATACTTTCTTTCCCCACTCCCCACCCGACTGATCACAGTTCCATGGGTAACCCCAGCTAGCATTGGAAAACATGAAAATTTTTGACATTTGACATGACATTAGATAGACTCCACTGCCTTAGTGTGATTCTAAATACTGAGTTAGGGCTAGGGCTAGTGATAGGTCACACTAAAGGGTCAAGAAAGTGCCGTAGAGGGCTAGAATCTGAGGCCCATTCTGCCAAGGCAATGGGGTTTCTGCCAAAAATATTTCCCATGGAGAGGAGGAATTGTCCATTCCCTCTGTGGGTTGGACTTCAGTCTTCAGAGACATAACTGTGCACCCTTTTCCCAACAATCTCACTGCCCTTACCTAACACTAGGGGTCTCCCCGATTCCTAATTCAATAATTCAATAATCTCAAAGGAGCAGGAAACTGGATGAGGAGGGCAGCTCAGTGTAGAAGTCACTGTAATTGGATCTGGGAGCAGAGTGGGAGATGGGTTGGGAGAAACATCTGCCCCTAGCTCTCCTCTGGGCACAGGCCCCAGTCCTTCCCAGGCAGAAATGGCAGCTCAGCACAATCTTTCTGCTTTGGCTCAATCCATCTCCCCCTTACCCCTCCCAACTCCTCCCCAGCTATAGCTTTTATATTTTGCAAGGGCTAGCCTCCCAGGCAGGTTAAAGTTAAGAGCTTTTGATGAACTCATCCCCACCTCCTAATTCCCCATTTCCACTCAGCTCCAGACTTCCTGAGCCCCTTTCCCCTTCTTCCAGTGTCCTTTCCTCATCTCTTTGGTCTAATCTATCCCCCAACTCATTCAAAACTATCCAACCTGGACCCTTCAACCCCCTACTCCCTAAACCCCCTGGCTTTTCTCCCAATCTTCCTGATGACCCTTACTCCATACATTCTCCACCCACCTCCTTCCACAGGACAACTGGATGAAGAGGGTAGGATGGCACTCACCAAGGGTCACAGCTGCAGACACTGACACAGGACCAGCCCTACTGGGAGCTTCAGACCCTCAGGCTGAACAGGTTGGGAGTGTGTGGCAGAAGCGGGTATGTTAATGTCTCCCCCAGGGGTCCAGTTGCTGTGGAGAGCTGAGCAGCTCTGACCTGAGAACCTGAGCTGGGGCGGGTGTGGGGGTGGTGGAGGGGGGGTTATTAATAGAGATGATGAGTGAAAGCAGCTCAGATGGCATTGGGGAATACTGAGACCCTGGGCCTGAGACCCCGCCCTCCAGGCACAGAGAGGACTCTTAGACTCAACGGAGTTGCCTGAGCTATATTCAAAATTGACCTGAGCCTTGTTTGTCCATTTTTCTCTCTCCTTTTATTGGAAGATAAAGACCTAAAAAGTTTCTAGGACAAAGAAGCTCCTGGGGATGAAGTGAAAGGGAAGGGAGAAGTGAAGAGGTGTGGGGTCTTGTCACAGAGATGAAGGTATGGAAGCTAAAAGTGGCTCCTCGAGGGAGCTGAGGGGATGTGGAGCAGGAAAGCAAGGTGAAAGAACCTGGAAAGCTCAGTGAGGAAAATAAAGGCAATTTGTCTGTGACTGAAATATAGGGTGTTCTGAACCCCAAGAAGGCTCTTCTGGTTAGGGAAAGAGGAGCAGGTCTGACCTTTAGTAGATCCTTATCTCCAAGGCTCCCCAAATGAACATCAGACAGGCCCCCAGGATCTGTGGGGTCCCTTCTCCTAACTGTCCCCCAGTTTCCCAGGAGCTTTTTCAAGAAAAGGCAGGTGGATTCTTGGCCCTCTTTTAAGCCAATGTTTGTTTTGATGAGTCCTGCGTCTGGAGCTCAAAAGTTTTGGATGACAAAGCCCCAGAAATACCTTAGATTTTCCAGCCCTGCCTGCTTTCTTTGGGTCTTCCTAACTTTCAGGTTCTTTTACCTGACTTCAATTCCTGCTCCCCCCCCCCAACTTTTTTTTTTTTTTTTTTTTTTGGCCAAGGTCTCCTATCTCACCCAGGCTGGAAGTGCCACAACCCCTGAATCAGACTGGAAACTTTGATTTCAGTTTCTGACCTGGGTGGGTACACTCCTTCTAACCCAGTAAAGTTCACCATACTGGTTCCAGATTGAGTGCGGGCACTTTAAAGCCACAGCAGCTCAGAATTCCTGAGCTCAAGTGATTCACCCGCCTCACATTCCCTAGTAGCCCTGCCAAGACTTCTCATTCTTAAGCCAAAAGTTACTATCATTATTTCCACCCCACACTGATCTAGCTAATGATTAGATTTTGAGAACCCTGTGAAAAAATTCTGTTTTGTACTCCCTTCAAACCCTAGATTTCACCCTATTTTGTCTGTGCGTGCTGCAGCACTTCCCAGTATATTTACTTTTGTATCTGGGATCTCTCTCCCCATACTCCTAACCCTTTCCTTGTTGAGCTTTAGCTATTTTAGGGAATGGTTCTGCAAATGCCAGAACACCTCCCCCTTACTCTCCCCGACCTGCATTTTGGGAGTGCTATCCACATCAATCTGGGTCCCTATTACCCATCCTTTACCTTCTGTTACTGTCCACTTCACCTACTATTCAAAGTAAATGTAAAACAAAACAGCAAAATATTGGTTTCTGTGGTTGATTAGAACTGCTGCTGAAATGGGAGAACCTGTGGGCTCTCTGCTTATAGTTTAGGTTTCTATGGGAATTTTGTCTGTGGAGCTTTCATGGAGCCTTGGGCTGATTACTGGCATAAGCATGCCCCCTGCCGACAGGATGGGAATTGTAGCACCCACCCTTCCCTAAAAGCCCCCCAAAAAGGCAGTCTTTCCTCTCTGGCCAGTCTTGGGGTTTCTTCACTATCGCCAGCCCCACCTCAAGAGTCCCAGTGATGGACAAAAGTGTAGGGACAATAGGCCCTAAAGTCTCAAAGAACTAACTGCAGAGTCAATTCTCTGTTGTGTAGCACTCAAGGAAAATGGAGAATGTGTGTGTGTGTGTGTGTGTGTGTATGTGTAGGCATGTATTCCTGGGAAAGATGGAAAAAAAGGGGGGAAAAGGGTCCAAACAGAATGAGTAAGGGACATGGGGGAAAACCATGAAGAGGAGGTAAAAGGATGGAGAAAGCAGGGAATGAATAGGAACATAGGCAGCTGAAGAATGAATGAGGGCAGAAATTGTGGTGTAGTAAGTGGGCACAAAGGCATCACGGAGAGGCAAGGTAACTGGCCAGGTGTAGCAAACAAAGTTTATTACTGTGCACAAATCAGAGTAGAGGGACTCACTCTTGAGACAAAGACCAAGCAACAGAAAAGTTTGGGGGAGAATGTATCCCCTAGCCTGCTCCCCCGCCCCACCCCAGTTCAGAGATCAGGGTCTAATGCCTAAAGCAGGGAAATCTGGACCCGGGAAGGGCCAGAGTGGGCGGCTCTGGATGTTTTCCTGTCCCTAGCTGAGCAATCAGGACACGAGAGGAACACAGACAAGACAGACTCAAAGGAAGCAGCACAAGCTTTGCAGGAGGCAGCTGGGTGGTGCAGGGGAGACAGCGTTAGGCCCGGAGGCAGGACGACTCGAGTTTCAATTCAGTCTCAGTCATTTACTGGCTGTGTGACACCTGGGCAAGTCACTCAACCGCTATTTGCCTCAGTTTCCTCATCTGTAAAATGGGGATAATAATAGCACCTACCTCCCAGGGTTGTTGTGAGGCTCCAACGAGATATTTGTAAAGCACTGAACACATGCTGGACACACTAAGTGCCATACAAATGTTAGCTATTATTGTATCATCCCTCTCTCTAACAACTCCCATCCCTAAAGTTCTGCCCTCATTTCCCTCTCCCGCACAATCTATCTTTACCCACTTTCATTCTGCCAACACCCATCCTCACCCCCCACAGTCACTTAGGCTCCTCTTCTGTCCCCCCTTCCTGTGCCAAGTGCCTTGTCCTAGAGCAGTGGCCTCTTCCTGACTTTAGATCCATGAGGCTGGGAAGCCAATGTTTGTTTTCTCCCTGCTCAGAGGAAGTTCTCCATTCCCCATAACCCTCCCATAGGCCCTTAGAGATTGCCACCCACTGTCCTCCCATCCCGAGGAATCTGTCTGCCCTCCAGGCAAACTTCAGGCTACTATCCTTGGCTCTCCCTCCCCCCTCCCTAAAGTTGCTCTAGACCTTCAGTTTCTCCACTGCCATACCCACCTCTTTACCCACTCCTACCTCCAAGAGCAGAGTGGTTAACTAAAAAGGAAGGAAGACTAGGAGCATGCACTAGAAGGAGATTAGAGATTGGGCATCAGAGAGCCAGCTCAACAGGTATCTGGTTTAAGATTCCCTCCTTGCCAAAAAAATGGATCTTTTAGGGGAGAACTAGTCAGATCACCTGAGAGATAAATGAACGAGCTCCTGGCTCCTCTTTTCTATACATGACCTTAGCAGAGCAGGATTCTACATACTGGCTGGATCCAGGCTGGAATTCACCTCCACCCTCTCCTCACCTCAGGCACAAACACACACACACACACACACACACACACACACACGTGTCCAAGTGTAGACCAGGATTGGGGAAGAGAAGAAAAGAGAAGTCCAGAACAAACAAGGACCAGAACCTGGCTCCTCTACTCCCTGCCAGACAGATTCTTATTCTCATCAGTCATCCAAGCCTAAAGCTACAAGAGCAGTGCCTTCTCTTTGTATTTGGGTTCAGTCAACTCACTACTTATAAAAGGAAGCCTACAGAGAACAGGAAAACATAAAAGGAGAGACACAAATAAATGGGAACAATACAGAATTAAGAGGGTGAAAAGGGCAGAGAAGCAAAGAAAGAGCTGAGAAGCAGACAAAAAAGTCAGCAAAGCAGAGAAAGCTAGACACACAAAGTACCAGGAGAGGCAGTACCAAGCTATCCTGTCAGGGAACTTTCTCCAGGTATGTAGAGAGGAAGATTTGGGTGGCAGGAAGAACTCGGAGACCTTGCTAAATACTCCCTTTTCTGGCCTCTTGAGCTGTGCCCAGCTCACTGATGGCCTGCTCCAGGCCTCCACACATGTGCCTGCAGCCCAGAGCTAGCAGCTGAGAACCGGGGCCTGGCCACCTGGAAGCTGCAGGAACCGGGAGAGGTTCCGAGGCCTCGAGGAGACTCTAGAGTCGGAGCTGGGCTAGGGGCATGAATAGGAGTCGGGGGTATCTCTACTCTCCAAATAGGCTCATCCAGTGAAGTGGAAGCTCTGGGAGTGAGCACAGTTGGGGCCAGAGGCTCAGAAGTGGATTGGGGAGCTGGGGTAGAGAATCGACGGATCTCATGGACTCTGGTGGTCTTAGGAGACCCTGAGGGGATAGGGCTGGGGGTTGGAGGAATCTCATCAAAGCAGAACATGGCAGCTTTGAGTTGGTAGGGCTGGTGCCTCATGAAGTCGATGGCTTTGATACCTGGCTTTGTGGTTGTTCGGGGTCCCTGAGGCTGCATTCGACTAGGAAGGGTCCTTGCAGCCAGTGGGAAAAATGGAGACAGCAGTGGGTTATAGGCTATGGGAGGTGGGGCACGGATATTAGGGGAGTATTTCCATGAAGGAGGCAATGAAGGCGTAGGAGAAGGACTTCGGGGTCGGGAACTAAAGATTGGGCCGGAATCGGGACCCAAACCAGGTGTAGTTTCCACTACATACCTATCTACCCGGCTCTGCCTCTTGGCAAATAGCTCTCCACCTCGGCCCTGTAGCCGAGGTGGTTCTGGAAGGACACCTGCAGAGGGAACAGCCCCATTCACCAGACCATCAGGAAGACCCTTGGGGGCAGGCTTGGGTGCCACAGGGGGTGGGGTCTTGGGTGCCACAGGGGGTGGGGTCTTAGGCATCACAGGGGGTGGGGTCTTAGGGATCACAGGGGGTGGGGTCTTAGGGATCACAGGGGGTGGGGTCTTGAAACTTCGGCCTCCTGTAGGTTGCATGAAGTTGCAGGCTTCAGCCCCTAGGCTCAGGGCATCCTCTTCAGGACCAGACTCAGTCCCTCCTGCCCTGGGTTTCTCATCCAAGTTCTGCACCAATGACAGCAGCTCTGGGTTGGGGGAATTCTTTTTTTCTTCATTCCCCCCACGGAACATCTGTTTCCGCGCTCCTCTGCGCCGTGCTTCCTGTAGGATGCCTGTGCGGGGAGCAGGCACAGATATTCTCTGCTCCCGGCTACTGGGAGCCTCAGGGGCAGGGTTACTTGGATTGGATGCCATGGGGAGTCCAGTGGACCTCAGGGGAGAAGACAGGAAGATGGAAGCAGTGGAGGTCATTGCAGCTGTGCCGTGAGAGGCCTGAGAGTCGGGGGCACCTCCAGGTGTAATGGGCCTGTTGGGGGCAGGGATATATAGGGAGGTGGTAGCTGTCACTGGGCCTGAGGAGCATGGGGCATTGGTGGAAATGGAGACTGGTATGGTGCCAGGATCCTTTGGGGTGGAGAAGCTGGGGGCCAGGCTGGGACCTTGGGGTGGTGACAAGAAGGGGGGAAGAAAAGGACTGGGACTCACAAGACTTTCATTTGCCTTCTTTGGGGCCTGGGGACGGAAAACAACTGAAGTGGTGACTGGGCGCTGCCCTTGGAATCCTGGAGTGAATGGCCTTGCTGACCGATTAAAAATGGCTGAGCCTGGGAGAGGGGCTCCACCACCAGGGGCTAAAGGAATGGGACTGGTGGCAGGGGGCAGCCCTGGGCTGGGCGGTAATAAGGCTACCTCTGGGGGAGTGCTCCGTGGCCGGGGTGGTGGAGGACCCCTCCCATTCATCAGGGAGGGTGGGATGTCATTAGGTCGTTCCAGGGAGCTGGAGGCTGCCCGCTGCCGTTGCTGCTCAAAAAGCCGGGCCCCTCTCCCTGAGGCTTCACTGAGTCCACCCCCTGGCCCGGGTCCCTGCCCTTCTGCTGTGCCTGAGCCTGAGCGGGCCAGCTCCATGTCCAGATAGGGGCTGTCCCAGTCGGACTGATTCGTTAGGCTTCGGGCATCTGAGAAGGTCTCCTCCTCCAGCTCAGACTCACTGGTTGGGGGGATGCCGTCTTCCTCCTCCTCCTCGCCAGCCCCCCCTGCTCGCTCTCCCGCTGCAGCCCCAAAGCTGACCAGGGTGTACTTCTTAGCCCGTTGCCTCCTCTTCTTAAACATCAGCACACCCTTAGAGTGGGGATTGGGTGCGGCTGTCAGCAGGGACGCGATGGTCCGGCATTTGGTCTTGGCCTCCTTTATGCTCTTCTCTTGGACACTTTCTGTGCGCTGTAGCTCTGAAGGAAATGAAGGGAGGGGAATGGTCAGCGGATACTCTGGAGATTCAGCAAAATTCCCTTACCACCCACTCCAGAAAGCTGGCTCTTCCCTGCCCAAGTCAGCCTCTCTACCCTCCAGGCTTTACAATCCCTATCGAATGTTGGCCGTCTCTGGAAAAGCTCACCTTCACACTATTCCTCTTTCCCACACCCCAAAGCCCCACGCCATCCATGTGGAGAGGGGATAAAGTGCTGCTAGGGGCTGAAGGTGAAATCAAGGGCAGCTGGGTGACAAAGCTCCCACCAATGGCTGGCTGGCTTCCCCCCCTTCCCCAGTCTCTTTATCTCTGCTCCTTGCCCTCATTCTCCTAGCTCAGCTTCAGTCCTCCCAAACTAGTGCTCTTAGTTCCCCTCAGCTCTATTTAGCTCTCTCCCTGCCCCCAACATTCCAAACCCTTCCCCGGCCTCCATTTTTTGACTCTGGTGTCACTTCTCACAGGCAGAGATTAAAAAAAGGATTGAGGAGACAAAGATGAGAAGCTGGGGCCCCCAGAAGGCCCCTCTGGAGGAGAGCTCTGCTCACACAGACAGACAGAATTTACAGATGGGCTGTTAGACCCCACACTCACACACACCCCCCATTAGGTTTCTCTTTATCCAGTTGACAATTTATGAAATAGTTCCAGCCCATCTGAGCTACCCTGCCTCAGTCATCGCCCCTCAAACTCCACACCCACGCTACTCACAAGTAATGTGGATGCTGAAACTTCAGAGTCCAGCTGAATCCCACCCTCACCCCCCCATCATGTTGGAGGTGAAGGCACTGTCCTCTGGGCCAGAGCTGCCCTGCACCACTGCCAGGGGATGGGAACAAAGGAACACACACACAGCTGCTGTGCCCGTCAGCACCCTGGGGCAGGGCGGGGCTGGGAGATGAGAAAGGCAGCCTGTGACCCCGCCTAGGACATGGATACTACCTGTCCCTGGGTCTCCCACCCCCATCTCCCAAATCATGGGCTCTTACTGCCTTTACACTCAAGTTACCAAGCTACTTCATTGTTAGGGGCCTGTCCCAATACATGGACTACATCCTAGGTTCTTGACATGTATACCCATAGGTTCCTACTCTGGGTTCTCATCTTTACAAATTTTCTGTTTGCACACATGCTCAAATATAAGATCCCAAAGAAGAGTGTTCTCACTCTTCTTTTCCACACACATTCACAAATAGCAACTCTTGTTTGCCCGCTCTCCCCACATGCCCTATATCACATTATGGTTTGCCCATAAACACTTTCCATGACGTGAACACCAGCCCATTTCTTGGAAAGGGAGGAATTTTCAACTTCAGAGAAGAGAGAGGAACAGGAAAGAGGAGGCAGAAAGAGATGCAACCTTAGACCTCCCACCCCGGGTTCCCCAAGATACCCTGCCATCCTAGTCCCTCGGCATCCTTTCAGTATGGGCAGGTAATACCTGCATATGGCTGGTCCTGCCGCTCAGATCCGGAGCCTGGGGCCTTGTCCCAACTGGCTTGGTCGAGTGGCTCCTGGCTGAGAGGTTTGAAGGTCTCCATGCTGATCGAGGCACCGTTGTTTGGAGCAGGACCAGCTTGGGCCTTCCCCAACACCTTTTAAAGCCTCTTTGTCTTGGCCCCAGAGCTGGCAGCTGAGTGAGCTCACTGAGCTATTTTGGGTCCTCAGTCCCCCTCCCCTAACTCCACCCCACCACAAGTTTTACTATGATGGACATAGGCATCTGCCCACCTCCCATCAAACAATGAGTTTCTGGGGCCAGCAGCATGAAAAGTGACTGGGTAAAAATATCTCTGGCCTATAGGCGAATATACTAGTGAGGGGCAAGAGGGAAGAGATGAGAGAGAGCAGACAAAGATAAGAATTTCAACAAGGGTGGAACCTTGGTGGGCCTGGCTCCCTATGTGAGAGGCGGATGTCTCTTTATATAGTTTAGAAATCTCCTTGGGATCTCAGACTCTCTCTAAATTATGGTGTTCTGTGAAGTTCTGTAGTCCTGAAATCTGGGAGTTAGGCTAATGGATAGGATTGGCGGGCCCTCTGAGGTTTGGAGGTTGTCAGGGAAGTCCTGGGGGTGATATTTTGAGACCCTGTTCTGTAGTCCTCACCAAAAATAGCAAAGAGCCTGAGATAAATGGTACTTACCGGTCTCTTCTGCACAGATCCACATTCTTGCCAGAAATAAAGAGTTGGAGACCTCTTTTTTCACCCTTCCCCATTTACCAGGCCTCTCATGATTTCACCCTAGTTTCAAAGTCTCCACTCTTTTAAACTCTATTTACAAATTCTCTTGACTCATCCTCCCAGTTTTTTTAACTGGCTCTGGTAGCGTACCTACAAATAACCCTGACGTTTTCTAGCATGACCTCCAAACACTCCCCATGCCTATCTGCCCCCTGCCAAATTGCAAAAATCTCTGCATCTGTTCATAGGCCCTCCTCTCTTTGCTCAGCATCCCTTTCTGGCCCCCGACTAGATCCAGTTGGACCTTCTCACTGCTCTGAATCAAGGAGGGGAAAACCCCCACCCAATAGGGGAGCATGAAAAAGGTCCCTATTGCCTTCTATAATTGCCACTTCTCCTTGCCTGTTCTCTCAGAATAAATTCAAAGGCAAAAATGAAGCAGGCAGATATAAAAGCTTAGAATGTGGGCTTGAAGAGAAATTTGGGCTCCAAATTTCAAGGAAGGGTGTCAGTCACTCACTGGCTTGCTTGGCTTTCTGGGTGTAGCTGGTGGTGAGATCCTCAGCCACTGGGTGAGGCACAGGCCCCACCATGGGGATGAGATGGGGCCCTGGTCGGAGTGGGCCGTGCGGTAACAGCAAAGCTTCAGCTGGAGGTGGCTGAAGAGATGCTCCCTCTTCCCAGGATGGAGAGCTCACACGGCTGCCTCCCAGAGCGGGGGATTCAAGACAGGCTGGGGCAGGCTCTGCGGGGCTGTCAGACAAAGAGACCTCCTCCGGTGGGGCCCCTGGAGGGCTGGGCCTGGTGGGACCTCGGCGACGGGGACGGCGGGGCTTCTCTTGGGTGGCAGAGCCATCCACGTCACTATCTGTTTCCCCATAATATGCCTCACTGTCTGGGGGTGATCGCAGGTTTCCAGGCTGTAAAGGCTGAGGGGCTGCAACCCCAGGAGGCTCAGGACTCAGAGGGGATGAAGGAGACAGTACTCGAAGCTCACCAGGAGATGGAGAACGAACAGGCCCTACATCTCCTACCCTGTTGAAAGGAGAGAAGAATGTAGTGTCGGGTCACAAGAGGTAGGTTGGGTAAAGATGGGAAAATGAGCTGACAAAGAAACGTAGAGATGGACTGAGGAAGGGAGAAGCTTGGGTCAAAGCACAGGGAACAGGCTTGGAACGTAAGAGGAGATACAGTAGGGGTGATGAGGACAAGACAAGAAGAGAGGCTAAGGGAGGGAAAGGACGAAAAAGGAAGATGTGAGATGTGGGCAGCAGGAGATTAAGAGGAAGATAGGCTGGGAAAGGAGTGGGCCAGGTTTAAGAGAAGCACTGGAGGAGCAACTGGGTGGCACAGTAGATAGAGCACCAGCCTTGAAGTCAGGATGACCTGAATTCAAATCGGCCCTACTTAACACTTCCTGGCTATGTGACCCTGGGCAAGTCACTTAACCCCAACTGCCTCAGCACAAACAAACAAAAGTACCAACACTCATACACACACACCCCATCCATGTACTCCTGACCATTTTGAGAGCCCCCACAATCACACTGTCAGATACACAGACACACACATACACCAGAATTTAGGAAGTTGAGAATGGATTAGTGAGAAAGACCCCAAAAGTGGGGAAGGGTTTGGGACATTGATCAAGGAGGGATAAGGAAGCCATACCTCCGAACAGTGAGGATGAGCTGGGTGCCAGAAGCATCGATGAGGTTCATGGCACTGGCATGGGAAAGACCAGTGCAAGCTGCCCCATTGATAGACAACAGTTGGTCCTGTTCTCTAAGTCCCGCTCGGCCTGCCTGACTTCTCCTTCGGATCTAAGGGAATGGAGGTTAGACAAATATATAAAATGTAACAGAGCTCACAGTGAAGGACTAGGGCAGGAAAAACCACAATGTAAGGGAAGTTTTGACGCTGAGCAGCCAGGAGCAGAGATTGTAGAGGAAAGGGATAAGCCTGAAGACTGAGGAAATGGGACAGATTCAGCAGATAAACCAGAGTGTGCAGGGAAGAAATCAGAATTTTGCATGAGAAAAAAAGTATGGGAATGCCACAAAGAGGAGAAGCTAGATCTTATAGTCTCTCTGCAAGGCTGCCTTTCATGAATAGTCCTCAGGGAGCAAGAACTCCAAAGTCCTGAGCCTGACTGTGCTGCCTACTTACTTGTGCAACCTTGGAGAAGCCGCACATTCCATGTCACAACAGAAGTGGCTGAATAGGAGGATCTCTTTAGATCTATGATCCTGTGATAATTTCTGCCCCTCAGGGTGCTCAAATATCTACTTAATCAGGAAAGATACCCCCACAGCAACAACCAAATTTTAGAGAGCTCAAGAGGATTATGTGTTTAGAATACCTTTCTATCACAAACAGGCCAGGATTGTACCCAGAGTTTCCCCTTTCCTCCACTTCCCGAGGAGCTCAGCCCTGAGAGATCTCTAAATCTGTGAAGATCTCAAAGTCTGTGCAGCCCAGCAAGATTTGTCAGGGGACTATGAGAGGCATGGATCCTTCCCCAACTGCCTACAGTTTCATATGTATATGAGGATGAAGCAGGGGACAGATTATGCAGACCCACGTTTGGGTGCCAGACTTTAGGATCTAACCCCCATGGAATCCGAGGGACCTAAGACAAAGCCTACCTCCCTTTCTATACCTAGGACTGTGTCCAAAAGCCCCGGTTATGAAGTCAGGGGCTCAGATCCACCTCCTTTCACCCAGATGTGGAACACACAATAGTTTTCTTTTCCCTCTAATGTTTCTTTCCTTGCAGCCTTTTGTGGCTATCCCCAAATGCCTCTTATATTCCCCTTCCTTGCATCCATTCCCTCATCAAAGGATCCTCCTTACCTTGGACACCTGCAAAGGTTTCCTCTGCTCGGCACCCCCTTGTAGTCGGAAGCCCCAGGGAGCTCCCCCTGACAGCGTGACCTGAACCTCTTCCTCAGCACCCATTACTTAACTCAGCCTGTGACTCCTGACTTTTAGAGACTGTCCCAGGAAAAAACTTGAGGGGTTAGAACCCCTGTCCTTGCCGTCTGTCTGTCTTGCTACTGCTACCAACCTCTAGGCCTTTCCTCCCCCTTCCCCCCACGTTGGGTGGCTCAGCCCTTGGCTCGGTACTGCCCAGGACACATGTCCCGTCAATCGGGGCTGTGCTCAAAATAGCTGTTGGCTCACCCCCGCCCCAACTCCTCAGGCTGTGCCACTCTGAGGCTAATTTTAATCCAAGCTCTTGGCCCTCCATGTTCTTCTACTCAGGCCTTGCAGCCTCTATCCTCCAGGTCCTACTGAGATGCCTGCCTTTCTAGCAACTTCTCCATCTCCACTGACTGGGGGGCCAGTGCCCCTTCCCAGAGGCAAAGAATAACAACCATTCCAAGGTCCCTAATGCTACAGCCAGATCCTTATTAGCAAAGTCCATCTACTCCCAATCCTTTGAACAGTTCTCCCCAGGAGAGACTTGCAGTACCCAATGTGACATTCACTACTGCTGGTACTATTGCTGGAGTGCATGGGGTGTTCATCTCTGGTGGGAGTCCCTGAAGGACTCACCTCTGGTGTCCTCCTGACTCTCCCACCTCTTACCCATGGCTCCGAGAAGCTGTAGCATGAGTAGTGTTCATCCCTGATAACCATCTTGGCTAATGGCCTAAACTAGGCTGAGGAGAAGCATCAAGTCTTGTCAGAGACTTTCCTTCTGAGAATTGCCAGGGATGCCACGTCAGCTGGCAGGGGGGACTCAGGAGGTAGAAGGGGGCTTGGCTTCTGAAGCAGGAGGTTGTGTCTTACAGGTGTTAGATCTTTTCTTAGGATGAAGCATTAATTCTAGGTGTCTCCCTTCTGCGGACCTACCTACGCAGTAATCCCAGACGAGAGTAGATATAAATGGCTACTGGGGAAAAAAAATGTTGGAGGGGAGGCGGGAAAACTGGGGAAAAAATATTGGAGGGGATGCGGGAAAACTGGGATATAAATGGCCAGCTTTGCCATAGGCAGACAAGGCTGTGGAGAAAAGTAGAGAGAGGCAGAGATGTAGAGAGATTCAGGGATGCAGAGAGATGCAGAGACATACACACACTTGCTCTTGCTTCCTGCTAACCCTGCTGAGATTACCAATAAAGAGAGGCTGTTTGGCACCTTAACATCGGTCTTGTCTCCATGTCTATCCCGGGAGTATTGGTATGTATGGCCCTGGCAATCAATAGCCTCGTGGGAGGTTACAAAGTCTCAAACCCATTGGTGAGTGAGGAGGGTATCTACCACAAGTGTGAGAAGACTTTCCCTGGTGGAGTGAGCAGGTGACTGCTGAAGCAAGTACTGGGGAGCCTTAGAGCTTGGTCAGACATCCAAGAAGCCAAGGCCATCCCCGTCATCCCTGGATAACATCAGTCAGCAGCCAAGAATTCTATGTCTTGATTCTATGATTCTAAAAGAGAGAGTGAGGCTGATGACTTTATGCAGCTCTCAGCTTCTTAAGTCCAATTCAAACACAAATCAAGACTTGTAGTGTCATTAGTTCTTTTCAAAAAGGAAGGACAAGCAAGAACTGCTGCTATCACCACCATCACCATCACCATCACCATCACCATCACCACTGCTTTTTTTTACTGCTGCTGCTACTACTGTATTACCGCTGTTCCACTACTACACTGTTACTACTGCAACTACTATACTACTGTTGATACTGCTATTACTACTACTATTGCGCTGCTGCTGCTTCTACTGTTATATTGCTGCTGCTGCTGCTGATACTATTGCTGCTACTGTTACTACTACTGTTATACTATTGCTGCTGCTACTGTAGGGAACTCCCAGGAAGATAAAAACTTTAGGAATTGGGATGTTCTCCTCTTCCTAGGATTAATCAAGAGTGCATTTAAGCTTGAAATCATGGGAAACATAAAGTTCTGGCACAATTACTGAGGCACTGTGAACCTTACATAACATTGAGTCCCTAGAAACTAACAACATGCTTCAGAGAGTTAGATCATAGAAAATAGAAACCAGGATTGATTACAGAGCAATGCCTTTCATAGTAACATGTGGTTTTAAGTTATATAAGCAACATAATTTCTCTCAATAAATAGCCCCCTTGAATTATCAGTAACCTCATTTGCAACTACCACTAGCCCATTTGTGTAGTGCTGGTCACAATATACTACTACTGCTGCTGCTACTGCTATTACTACTACTATCATTGCTGCTGTTACTGCTACGACTATTGCTGCTGCTAGATTCCAATGAGTGGTCTGGTCACTCTTCCCATCCACAGAACAGTTTTACTTTTATATTAACCGTTCAGAAAATTAAAAAATAAAACATTCTAACAACCACCAGGTTTAAGCACCTATTATGTGCAGAACATTGTTGTAGAAGAAATAAAGTTTCGACAAAACACTATCCCTATCTTTCCTGGAATTTGTAGTATTAGGTATGAAAAGACCAAGTAATTCAGAAGAAAATTTTCCATGGGAAAGACAGTCATGCCTCATATATAAGCATTACTTAATGTTTTTTTTTTTTTTTTCATTCATTTATTCCTTCAGAGAAACTAGGTTCAGACCTTAATCCTGACACTGAGCAACTTTTGGTAAATCACCTAATCTTTGGATTTTAGAATTTTCATTTGTAAAATAGTAATGGAGGAGGGAGTTAAACTAAGGAAATTTTTTCATTATCTCTAAGATCCCTTTCATATCTCTATGATCTTATGACATATATACAAACTATAATACAAATGAAATACTGCACAAAAGTATAAACAAGTCCTAAGGAAGTCCCAAAGGAGTTTCAATACTAATTGGGGTAAGGAAAGGCTTCCTTGAGGAGAAAACACAATGTGGGCTTGAAAAAATGGGACAAGAATTCCACTGGCCAAGGTTGTTGGTTGTTAGTTAGGGAAAGGCCATCCAAGGAATAGGGAACATCATGAACAAAGTTATCAAAGTAGGAAATGGTGACATGAAACTCCTATATATCAACTGGAGAGTAAACCCATTTTTCTAGGGCATAGAATAGGATGAGATAAGATTGGTACCTTGAATGCCATGAAAAAAGTTTAACTTTTATTTGATAGGGAATCATGCATGGGCCATTGGAGAGTTTTGAGTAGAAGAGTGGCATCAGTTTATCAATGCATGAGTAGGATAGCTTGTAGGGATATTTATGGTGGATTGGAGAATGGAGTAAATAACAACATAGAATTGTAGATTTAGAATTGGAAGGGACTTTAGAGGTCATTGAATTCAACTCCATCCTTTTACATATGAGCATATTGAATCTCAGAAAGTTTAAATGACTTGCCCAGGCTCACATGGTTAAGTATTTGAAGAAGGAGTCACACCCAGGACTTCCTGACTGTTCAATCACCCTATTCATTATATTTTGATACATATTGGCTCTTTTATTTGAAATGTGAAATTTGAAATTACAATTTTTCAGTTTCTTCATTTTGGGCCCACATTATCTTGTAATTTCCCTGACTCTATAAATCAAGTATAACATATGAAGTCTTATTTGGCAGTTTCTCACTCTCCTTTTCTATCATCTAATCTCTCACCAAACACTGGTTGATTCTTCAATAAAAAGCTGAAAGCTCATATAGGAAAGGGACTAAACTGGTTTATCCCTATATATCTCCTAGTTCTTAGTACATACAAGGTATTTAATATATGTTTAAAGTTAGGCCTGATATTCTCTGATCCAGCAGTGTTACTACTGGGCTTATATCCCAAAGAGATCATAAAGAAGGGAAAGGGACCTGTATGTGCACGAATGTTTGTGGCAGCCCTCTTTGTAGTGGCTAGAAACTGGAAACTGAATGGATGCCCATCAGTTGGAGAATGGCTGAATAAATTGTGGTATATGAATATTATGGAATATTATTGTTCTGTAAGAAATGACCAACAGGATGATTTCAGAAAGGTCTGGAGAGACTTACACGAACTGATGCTGAGTGAAATGAGCGGGACCAGGAGATCATTATATACTTCAACAACAATACTATATGATGACCAGTTCTGATGGACCTGGCCATCCTCAGCAACGACATCAACCAAATCATTTCCAATGGAGCAGTAATGAACTGAACCAGCTACGCCCAGAGAAAGAACTCTGGGAGATGACTAAAAACCATTACATTGAACTCCCAATCCCTATATTTATGTCCACCTGCATTTTTGATTTCCTTCACAAGCTAATTGTACAATATTCGAGAGTCTGATTCTTTTTGTACAGCAAAATAACAGTTTGGTCATGTATACTTATTGTGTATCTAATTTATATTTTAATGTATTTAACATCTACTGGTCATCCTGCCATCTGGGGGAGGGGGTGGAGGGTAAGAGGTGAAAAATTGGAACAAGAGGTTTGGCAATTGTTAATGCTGTAAAGTTACCCATGCATATAACCTGTAAATAAAAGGCTATTAAAAAAAATAAAATAAATATTTGCTGGAAAAAAAAAATTAGGCCTGGAGATAAGAAGAAAGACCCAAGTTAAAATTCAGCTTCAAAAATCCAGTTCTGTCATATTGATTAAGTCAAATAAAGGTATCTGTCTCAGATTCCTCAACTGTTAAATGAACAAAATAATAGGACCTATCTCACAGAGTTGTTGTGAGGATCAAATGAGATATTTGTAAGACATTAAGCACAGTGTCTGGCATACAGTAGACAATAAATGTTACTTCCCTTTTCTTTCTCCTTTAATTATCACCAAGCTTTTGTCACCTCAAATTTAGATTTGCTTGTCTTTCTGCTTCCTGAATACTGCTACAGTTATCCTGGAACTCCAATTTTATCATGCTGCTCATCTGTTCAAGGGACTTAGAATTCTTTTTTCAAAAAGCATTTAAGGCTTTTTGTCAACTTATAAATCACTTGTTTTTCATTAAAATTTCTTAAGATGATCTCTCATAATTGAAGCCATCTCTTTGACATCCCTACCTCAGAACTTTTCTCCTACTTTTCTCTGTGAATGAAATCTATTTCTGCATCCGAATCTATTTCTGCATCTGTGCTTGTATGTTCTTCCCTTCTTCCTTTCCTTTCTTGTATGTTACCCTGATTTTATGAGATATTCTCCCCCCCACTCCAGTGTAATACCTTACCCTTCACTTTCCTTTCTTTGAAAACCATTAAAACTTATTAAATCACTCCCTGGCCCTCTATCTTATTAGTCTTCCTTGATGATGCTTAATGATGATACCATTCTGAGAGGGTATGTATGATTCTCCCATTTTAGAATGTTCTGGAAAACAGCAAGGTAGTTAAAAGGACTGAATTTGGGGTCAGAGGTGCCAGCCCTGTTTCTATCTTTGAGACTTTGGGAATGTTGCTTAACACTTTGGACCTCAGTTTTCCCATCTATAAAATGAGGGGATTGTAGTAGATGACTTCCAAAGACCTTTCAAAGCTCTAAATTGTGTATCCAATGCCTCAGTTGTTTGTCAACCCTGAGGGAAGTCTCTCCTGGGTACTAGTGACTCTGTTACTATGTTTCTCTAAATGGTGACATGAAAATTAGTTTATACTTTATTAAATTTAATTTGTTTCAATTGTAATGGAGCTCTGTCCTTGCGTTCCCAGACATTTTCTGCCTACTTCTAGTGAATACCCAGGAACTTTGGGGACAACCTAACTGGTTGCTGAAGAACTTATGACTCTGGGACCAAATATGGTCATAGAAGAGACAGCTTCTTCTTCATGAATTCAGGTAGGTGACAAATAAGATGTATGTGATGGGTGGAGGAGGAGCCTTTTAGACTGTAACCATGGCAGGAGGGATGGCTGATCCCCACATAGAACACTCAATTAGCAAGAAGTCAACAAGCTAGGCTTTTAGTGGAAGCCTTGGCTACCTTTGCCTACCTCCATTAGCATTGACTCTGTGAGCTTCAGTAATGACAGTTGTCATCTCCTCTTTTCCCATCACCAATCACCAGGAAAGACAGAGGGTCTAAGGAGCAGCAGGAATTGGCAGATGCCAAGGGAAGAACTGGCAGCAGAGAGAGGCAAAGGAAAAGAGGCAAACTCAGCTGTTAGATATGACAACAGATTGTGAGCTCCTTGAGACCAGGCACTATCATCTGTCTTTTTTGTATCCTCAGTACTTAGCACCCAGAGCTGGCATTTATATGGTACCTGCTAGGGTGATTATGCTAAGGACATTACAAATTATCTCATTTGATTACTGTTTGATAAATTTTTATTGGCTGATAATGTAACTTAACTGGATAGGATTCTGGCAAAATTATTTCCTGTTCTAATAAGACTTTGAAATTGTCCTCTCAAATGATTGTACTATTCTGTTAATAGCTAGTATTTACATAGTGCTTTAAAGTTTGCAAAGTATTTTAAACCTCATAACAACCCTATAAAGTAGATGCTATTATTATCCATATTTTACAAATAATGAAACTGAGGCCAAAAAAAATTTAAATCAGAGTGATTAACCTTTAGAGTCAAGGTAAAAGGCTGCAGCAGAATCCATTATGCTTCAGCTGAGGTAAAAAAAAAAAAAAAAAAAAAAAGCAGAGGTAGTGATGGGGTTTAATGGTAGTCAGAGAGTTGTGGGAATCCCCTTTTGGTTGGGGCAGATCCTTTGTGAAAGAATTCACAAACTGAAGAGTTTTAGATGGCAAAAAGGGAAGCTTATTGTTGGATGAGAAGCCAGCTTTACTAGAAATACTGACTTCTTCAGTGACAAAGTCCTGGCAGAGAAATAACAAAAGGTTTTTTGCTGAGAAGAGCGTCTCATAGCAGGCAGAAGTCCTGGCAAGCTTTGGACATTCTGCAAAGAAGTGAGTTTAAAACTGCCCTTTAATAGGGAATCTTGAGGCTCAGGTTTCAGGTTGAAAAGAAAGCCAAAGTCCCCAGGCCTAGATCTCCAATTGAATGGAAATCACTTTGAAAGCTTCTGGAATTTGGAATTTCCTGAAAAGAGTCTGCATCCCCAAAAGATCAATGGGGTGATTTGCCCTAGAAAAGCCCAGCCTGAGAATCACACTCTCCCCACCCTCTCCCCTAGATGGCAGGTAGTCCAATACATGTTAAATATGTTAAAGTATATGTTAAATCCAATATGTGTATACATATTTATACAGTTATCTTGCTGCACAAGAAAAATTGGATCTAGAAAGAAAGAAAAAAACCTGAGAAGGAAAAAACAATAACAGAAAGAATGAAAATGCTATGTTGTGGTCCACACTAATTTCCCATAGTTCTTTCTCTGGGTGTAGCTGACTCTCTTCATTACTGAACAATTGGAACTGGTTTGAATCATCTTATTGTTGAAGAGAGCCAGAATTGATCATTGAATAATCTTGTTGTTGAAGTATATAATTGATGAAAGTAAAACTCTGTATGACTTGAGTGAGCCCTGTAAAATTGTGCAAAATCACCAAAAAAAAGTCTCCTTTGAGGTCAAAGGTCAAACCCAAATGGTCTTGCATCCTCTCAGAGCAAGATAAGTTTTCTTAGGGGAAGTCACAACTCCAGGCAAGATTTCACATTCACCTGAGATTTCCCTTAGACTCATGCATAAAATGGGTCTTCAGAAAATGACTTTTTGCAGATGACTTCTTTCTTGAG
Source organism: Sarcophilus harrisii (assembly GCF_902635505.1). NCBI lineage: Eukaryota > Metazoa > Chordata > Mammalia > Dasyuromorphia > Dasyuridae > Sarcophilus > Sarcophilus harrisii. Next base: position 612,724,884 of record NC_045427.1, on the reverse strand, counting down.
AATGATATGCCCTCTAAGAGAATCCCTCTTGGTATTTTGTGAAGGTTTTCTTGGAGGCAGCCTTAGTCTCAGTTGAAATAAATAATTACTCCATTATCGCAGCCAGCTGGTAAAAATGCAAACGTTTATTTCTCCTTCCAAATTAGCCCGTTAGTTGAGGCCTATCTCTCTGCCTGGCTCCAAGAGATCTTGCAGCTTTGTCCTTGGCTTCTGCCTCTGCTTTCTTCAGCCTCCAGCCAGCACCAAGTTGGAAGATGCAATGAATCTCTCTACCTCCAGTGAGTTCCACCTGAAGAAGTAACTTCAAGCTTCAAAAACTCCCTATATTTATGTGATCTCCCAAAGGTTAACTCCACCTTCTGGAGGGGGAGGGATTCTGGGTTATCTCCCAGAGTGCTCTCTGGTCTTAAGGAAGGTGTGAATTCAGGTATCTCATTCTAGACCCTGAATCTCCCAAACTGTGAACTCCATTGAGTTCTTAGAGCTCTCTAAAGGTGTGACCACAAGCATTGTTTCCATCAGTTGTACTTAGTACCTAGTTCAAGTTCTGGCCCAAAATATCTTCTTCTAAGATCAAATCAACTCCAGTGTCTTAACACTTTGTAAAGAAATGTCTTATAACACTTTGTAAAGATTCCAACAGTATTTCTTTAACAATAAAGCTTTTTACCATAGCCTTTGGGTTTAGCAAATTTTTTCACTATGAACCCAAGCCTTGGAGAATGGAACCCTACTCATTCCTGCCTAGTCTCTCCATCGATACCCTCATCCCTCATCATAATGATCTCCTGGTTCTGCTCATTTCACTTAGCATCAATTCACATAAGTCTCTCCAGGCCTGTCTGAAATCATCCTGTTTGAGCCACTCAATGTTGATAATGCCCTAGGCCTAGATTTCCAGTCTTGGGAGTTTCCTTTATGGATAGAAGGGTGTGGTCCCTTCCAAGAGACTGGGAGTTTTGAGATCCAGGAATTCTCCCCCCAAAGGGGAACAAAGTTTCAGGGCCCCCTCAAAGGTTAAAGTAAACACAATTTACATCAGCAGTACCTGGAACCTATGGAAAAATTGACTATGTATTAGGGCATAAAAACCTCAAAATCAAATGCATAAAGACAGAAATAGTAAATGCATTTTCCTCAAATCATGATGCAATAAAAATTACATGCAACAAAAGGCCAGGGGAAATTATGCCAAAAATTAATTGGAAACTAAATAATCTAATCTTAAAGAATGAGTGGCTGAAACAATATAGACACAATCAATAATTTCATCCAAGAGAATAACAACAAGACAATGTTGTGCCACAGTTCTCTTTTATTGTCCTGCCTCAGTTTCCCTAATTGTCCTGCCTCAGTTTCCCTAAATTTTTCTGCCTCGGTTTCCCTAATTAGTCCTGCCTCAGTTTCTTTAATTGTTCTGCCTCAATCCTCTTAGTTGCAAACCCCCTCACCCCCCTCCAGTTCATTAAGACTGGTATAACTCAGAGATTATAAATTGCCAATGTGTAAACTCAAAAAGGGGGAGTCCAAACTTTCCGTCTCTAGCCAGACACTTTCTTAACTTCCAGTTTGTTAGAATTTATGGTCCTACCCCCCAGTCTGTCAGATTTGGATTTATGGTTCCTGCCTGGAGATTCCTGCTCACTAGAGTTTGGACTCCACCCCCAAGCCTTTGTTTAGCTACTATGTATAAATATGTCATTGAGAACTTTTATTGGCTACTGGATGCTGGATGCTGGATTCTTGGAGACCATAATATTATTAAGCCCTAGGACCAAATCATGGATCCATTTGGTCCCAGTAAATCTCTCCCTTTCAAATAAAATATTAAAAACTCTCTAATCTCTATCTTCCCTCAGTTTCTCTGTCATTACAACAACATACCAAAATTTGTGGGATGCAGCCAAAGCAGTTATTAGGAGAAATTTTATATCTCTAGATGCCTACTTGCAAAAAATAGGAAAAAAGAAGATCAATGAATTGGGCTTGCAACTAAAAAAGCTAGAAACAGAACAAATTAAAAACATCCAATTAAATACCAAACTTGAAATTCTGAAAATAAAAGGAGAGATTAATAAAATTGAAAGTAAAAAAAAAAAAAAAACTATTGAATTAATAAATAAAACTAAGAGTTAGTTTTGTGAAAAAAAAATCAGCAAAATAGATAAACCTTTAGTTAATTTGATTAGAAAAAGGAAAGAAGAAAATCAAATTGTTAGTCTCAAAAATGAAAAGGGAGAACTTTCCACCAATGAAGAAGAAATTAGAGCAATTAGGATTTATTTTGCCCATATATGTGTCAATAAATTTGGTAATCTAAGTGAAATAGAAGAATACCTACAAAAATATAGATTGTCTAGATAAACAGAAGAGGAAATAAATTACTTAAATAGTCCTATTTTAGAAAAAGAAATAGAACAAGCTATTAATCGATTCCCTAAGAAAAAAATTACATCATAGATCTAGCAAATATCTGTGGCAAGATCTGATTTAGAGAACTTTTTTCATATAATTTTTTGAAAGCTTGGATATCTTTTTTAGAAAATTACTTCCCCTCAATAAACTAGGAAAACATTTCTATAGTCAAAGGTTCTGATAAAGGCCTCATTTCTAAAATATATAGAGAACTGACTCAAATTTATAAGAAATCAAACCATTCTCCAATTGATAAATGGTCAAAGGACATGAACAGACAATTTTCAGATGAAGAAATTGAAACTATTTATAGTTATATGAAAAGGTGCTCCAAATCATTATTGATCAGAGAAATGCAAATTAAGACAACTTTTACATACCATTACACCTCTCAGATTGGCTAAGATGACAGGAAAAGATAATGATGAATGTTGGAGGACATGTGGGAAAACTGGGACACTGATACATTGTTGGTGGAACTGTGAACGGATCCAACCATTCTGGAGAGCAATTTGGAACTATGCTCAAAAAGTTATCAAACTGTGCATACCCTTTGATCCAGGAGTGTTTCTCCTGGGTTTATATCCCAAAAAGATCTTAAAGGAGGGAAAGGGACCTACATGTGCAAAAATGTTTGTGGTAGCCCTTTTTGTGGTGGCAAGAAACTGGAAACTGAGTGGATACCCATCAATTGGAGAATGGCTGAATAAATTATGGCATATGAATGCTATGGAATATTATTATTCTGTAAGAAATGACCAGCAGGACAATTTCAGAGAGGCCTGGAGAGACTTACAGGAACTGATGCTAAGTGAAATTAGCAGAACCAGGAGATCATTATATACTTCAACAATAATACTATATGAGGATCAATTCTGATAGACATGGCTCTCTTCATCAATGATGTAGTGTTCTTGTTTGATTTTCTGGAGGTCTCTGGGGCAGCCTTCTTTTCAGTTGAATAATCACCATGAGAATATCCAAGTGTTAAAGTCCAAATTCTTTACTGTCTCCTTGCCTGGGGCTGGGCAGCTTTCTGGAGAGCATTTCAGACTGGCCTTGGTCTCAGTGGGGGAAGTGCAGGAGGATAAGCCAGCCACCATGAGGCTGATGAAGATGTCTCTGCATGAGAGAAATGAGTGTGAACCACAACATAGTATTTACATTCTTTCTGTTATTGTTTGCTTGCATTTTTGTTTTCCTTCTCAGGTTTTTTTACCTTCTTTCTAGATCCGATTTTTCTCATGCAGCAAGATAACTGTATAAATATGTATACATATGTTGTATTTAACATATACTTTAACATATTTAACATGTATTGGACTACTTGCCATCTAAGGGAGGGAGTGGGGGAAAGGAGGGGAAAAGTTGGAACAGAAGGTTTTATAAGGGTCAATGTTGAAAAATTACTCATGCATGTTTTGTAAATAAGAAGTAATAATAAAAAAAAAAAAAAGAAAATTACTTCTCCTATCCATTTATCAATTAGGTCATGACTTGTTCTCTTATAGATTTGAACCAATTTCCTCTTTCCACTAAAGCACAGTGCCTCAGAAGAGGATAAGGGTGTAGAGAAGGTAATTCTGGAATAGAATTAAAAGTAACAAGTATGATTAATTTACACTTCATTATTCTTCCCATTCTTCCCTACTTTTCTCTGTGAATGACATCTATTTCTGCATCCAAATCTATTTTTATGTTCTTCCCTTTTTTGCTCAGATAAAGAGGAGGCGACATTCAAGTGTTCCCTACTCCCTTCACCTCTTTCCTCTTTGCAATAGTCTTCTACTTGTGTACACTGACTTATGAGATACTCTCCCCCTACTCCAGTGTAATACCTTCTCCTTCCCTTTCCTTTCTTCTTTTAAGACCATTAAAACATTAAATCACTCCCTGGCCCTGTCTCATTAGTCTTCCTTGATGATGCCTAATGTTGATAAGATTCTGAGGGTATATGTATTATTTTCCCATTTTAGACTGTAAATAATTTAACCTTGCTAAGTCCTTTAACATTGCTCACTCACATTTTTTAAAAAAAACGTTTTTCTCAGTTCCTGTGTTTGCATTTCAGTGTGTACAATACTCTGGTATATATATACTTCCACGCACACGCATATATATACACAAACACATGTACATATAATGTGAATTACAATATATCATACTCTGGAGCTACTCTCCCAATTCCCTACTGGTACTACTAGGTACATAGTAGCACTTAATAAATGCTTGTTTGCTAGCTTGCTTGATGCAACTACTGTCCATTTATCCTTCCAAAATGCTTAGGGCCCCCAAAAATGAAGGGCCCCATTAAAGAATAATAGTTCAAGTGTTTCTATAATAAATAGTCAAGGAATTTTAAACTAAGTTGTATTTTTTGATATTCATCTTCTTTGTTTGTCCTGGCATTCCAAAAGATAAAACTCCAGATGTCTTATCTCAGATAAGAGGAAGTTCAGGTATCCTGGCTCCTAAGTCCTCCTAAGTTACCAAGAATTTATGGTCCTATTGATGCATTGTTGGTGGAGTTGTGAACGAATCCAACCATTCTGGAGAGTAGTTTGGAACTATGCTCAAAAAGTTATCAAACTGTGCATACCCTTTGATCCAGCAGTGTTACTACTGGGATTATATCCCAAAGAGATTATAAAGAAGGGAAAGGGACCTGTATGTGCACGAATGTTTGTGGCAGCCCTCTTTGTAGTGGTTAGAAAATGGAAATTGAGTGGATGCCCATCAGTTGGAGAATGGCTGAATAAATTGTGGTATATGAATATTATGGAATATTATTGTTCTGTAAGAAATGACCAACAGGATGATTTCAGAAAGGCCTGGAGAGACTTACACGAACTGATGCTGAGTGAAACGAGCAGGACCAGGAGATCATTATACACTTCAACAACAATACTATATGATGACCAGTTCTAATGGACCTGGCCATCCTCAGCAACGAGATCAACCAAATCATTTCCAATGGAGCAGTAATGAACTGAACCAGCTACGCCCAGAGAAAGAACTCTGGGAGATGACTAAGAACCATTACATTGAATTCCCAATCCCTATATTTTTGCCCACCTGCATTTTTTATTTCCTTCACAAGCTAATTGTACAATATTTCAGAGTCTGATTCTTTTTGTACAACAAAATAACGTTTTGGTCAGGTATACTTATTGTGTATAATTTATATTTTAATATATTTAACATCTACTGGTCATCCTGCCATCTGGGGGAGGGGGTGGGGGGTAAGAGGTGAAAAATTGGAACAAGAGGTTTGGCAATTGTCAATATTGTAAAGTTACCCATACATATGACCTGCAAATAAAAGGCTATTAAATAAAAAAAATAAAAAAATAAAAAAGAATTAATGGTCCTACCCCCAACCTGTCAGAACCAAATTGATGGTCCTTTCCTGGAAATTCCTGTGCTCACCAGTGTTCTGACTCCACCCCTTGCCTTTGTCTCCCATATAAAAATCATTGGAATCTCACATTCAATGCTGAATTCTTTGAGAGGAAAGAAAGTCCAATTCAGTCCTGGAGGAAATAATGGATTCTGATCTGCCCCCTAGGAAATCACTCCTCAGAAACCAAAATAAAATATTAAAAACTCTAATCTCTATCTTGCCTCAAATTTCTCCAGCATTACAACTTATTCAATGGAATCCAACTAGAAAGTCTCTATTCCTGCCATTATTCCTGTAAAAGACTTTTTTTTAATTGAATAAAATGATGATGTATGCTTATCTTCTGTAGACTTGCTGAAAGCATCCTCTCTACAACGTCAGTAGCAAACAGGATGGCAATGTAGAGTGTATGTATCCCATTGCATTGTTTTCTTCTACCAGGCTCTGTATTTGAAAGCTTTTTGTTCCGTGTAATTTGGAGATTATGAGTTCTTGGTGCCCCTAACAGCTATTGAAGGCTTGTTCTTAAGTTGTTATGCATCACGTCTTAGCACCAGTGAACAATAGTTTGGCTTGTGATAACGCTCCCGGTTCCAGTACACTTTTCCTCTGGTTTGCAAACATTTTTTGAGGGATTTTGGCGGTCATTTCATGAAAAAGCCTATTTCTCTGATGTATGATTATAGCCAACGTGTTATGTTTTGTTAGGTATTTGAGAGGAGTTAAATCTTTGCAGTCTATAGTTAGCATTTTCTATTTTTTCCCTTATTATCGACGTCTTCGTCGTCCTCATCTTCATCTTCCTCCCCTTCCTCCTCCTCCTCATCTTCCTCCTCCTCCTCCTCCTCCTATCCCCCCAATCTGCGAATTCTTCAGGGTCACAGCCAGGTACAGTCATTTCTGATTGGAATCCCCCGAGGGAAAGGCTCTTTAATTAACCAGGCTTGTAAAACCCACTAGGCCCTAGGGATGCCGGCGGAAGAGGGGGCCTGTCCTCTAAGCGCTTCCATTCTACTTCCAACATGCGTTTCTGCCCGCATACAAGCAGCCAGCAGGGGGCTCTGCAAAGGAGAGCACGCAGCCTCCGCAGCCGGTTGGGTCTGGGCCTCCAAGTTAACGTCCTTGGCGTCGGTGTCACCCCCCGGCTTGGGATGAGAGGTCAGGAGCACGTCACAGGAGCGCTGAGGAAGTCCGTATCAGCTGCCGGATCTAACGCCATCGAAGTTTAGACTTGAAGAGGGGGAGGGAGTTGAAGGGGCAGTCCTAGGGGAAGGGGCGGGATGTCACGGCCCTGACATAACATCTTCGCAAGGGGCGGAAACACGTCAGAAACAGCCAAGGTTCCTCTGCCGCGGCCGCCGCCATGACAGGGAGGCGGCAGCGGCTGCCTCCGCGCACGCGCAACATCCGGGCCTGTACGTCTCGTCCTAGTGAGGACGTGGCAGCCGCGGAGGCCGAGGCCTCCGTGCGCGGGGGAGGCACTTCCGGCGGCGACACGACGGCCGGCTCGGAACCGGAAGTGGGGCCTGAGAATCGCGACACCGGGAGCGCAGCCGGGTTAGGCGCTGGAGCCGTAGCCGGGTGAGGCCCTCGAGAAGGGGGAGAGGTCGAGGACAGGAGGCCTGAGGGGAGGCTGGGAAGTGACGATATAGACTAGACGTCCTGGGGGTCCTTCCTGGGCGAGCCCTGTGCGGCCGGGGAAAGGGAGGAGCCCGGGGGCGGGGCTGCGGCCGGGCGGGAGTGGACTGGGCCGGGACCCCCATTACGGCGGCCTTCACCTTCTCCCAGCACTGGCCGGCCTCCTGCCTGCCTCCTCTCTACCCCCGGATCTGCAGTGCGGGGATTACCCAGCCCCGAGTCCTCTTTGCCCGGAAGAGGTGATCCCATCGGCCTGCCTGTCCACCCTTTCAACTTTTGGCCCCGGCCCGGGGGCCGGCTGCTTGGGTCTTCCAAGTACTTTGTCAACCTCCCCCGGGCCGCTCCCCCCTCCCCCGCCGTCGGGGTCAAGGGGAGCCCGCCCCGCCCCCTCAGGATTCTGCCCCTTACTCTGCAGCGGAGGCTGGGGTGAGGCTGGAGGGGGGGCGTTGTCGCCCCCCCATGCCCCCGGGCCCCTGCTGCCGTTGGGTTTCCGGCTCTGTTGACAGCCCCCAGCGAGGCGGCCGCGCCCGAGGATGCTGTCGGTCAGCCCCCGAAACGGGGAGCGAAGGGTTGGAGGTGGGATTGCCCCGAGAGATGCCGCTGTCGGCCAGCCAGCCCAGAGCCCCTCGTTTGATTGGCCTGTCCCATCCTGGGAGCGGTGGCTCCCCTTTCTCTTCGTGGGCTGGGCGCGGGGAATGCCGAGACAGCCCTGTAACCTGGCGTGGGGGAGAGAGGGGATTGACTTGGGTTGTGTTGTGGAGAGAAGCTTTCTCCCAGAATCTGGAGGCACTGGGTGAGCCAGACTGGAGAAATAGAGATAGCGTGGAAATTGGGGTGGTGGTTCTGTTCCGGGGAAACTACCTACAGGATCAGAGGCTCCAACCAAATCTTTACTGGGAGCAGAAACTCACAGGGGACTTTGCTCAAGAACAGACTTCTGGCTACTCTCAGCACTTCTTTGGGCGGAGTTATCATATGATATGTTGCAACTTTGGAAAGCTAGTTTCTGAGCCTTCCCTATTTCCTTTCTTTTTCTCCTGCCCTGCAGGTGAGGCCAGGTTGGGGATGCACTCAAGATGAATGTCAATCAGCCAGCTCCCCCTGGGGTGCCCTATGGACAACCTCAGCCTGGCTACACGGGATATCAGTCCAGCTATGGTGGGCAACCAGGACCCATTATCCCTCCTAGTCCTTATGGAGCTTACAACGGTCCAGTGCCAGGCTATCAGCAACTGCCTCCGACAGGTAGGTGTTTGATTACTTGTAACTCAGGTTATGAAGAGGTTGTGGCAGTGTCCTGAAGAGGGACTGTGGTGTAACTACTTTATGTTATTACCACTTAGGGTCTAGTGGACTGAGTGTGGTCTTTTCCTGTTTATGGTTCTGATTCACCTTTGTGACATTTAATGGGTGTGTAGCTTCCACATTGTATCCATTGATAATTCATTGCTTCTAGATACCACCTTGAGGTGGTGTTCTAGTTCTATTGGACTACAGCCTGTCAGGTCCTACTGGCAAGGACTAGATGGAAAAGGGAAATGGCCACCTAGTCACCTTTGAAGGGATAAGTGCTTTTTAAGCTTCTGGATGGCAGGAGCCTTGTTCTGTGTCCTGTTTTGGTCTATCTACCTTGAGGGTTCCTGAACTTGGATATGGCTTTTCAGGACTGATTAGAATGAAGGAATTAAGGAACTGGCTGTTCAATAGAAGGGATAGAGTTTTTACATGTAGTCTGACTTTTTGGCCTTTTATAGATTTCTGCTGAGATCATTTACTTCTGTCACAGTCTTACTTCAAGCACCTCTGTGTTTGGAGGGCTTGTCACAATGAAATTCATTGTAAGGTTTGTACTCCTTTAGGAAGGATGGTACTAAGATTGTATGAGTAAATGGGATTCTGTGCCTTATTTCAAGTTACTCAGAGAAGAAGAAAGTACATCTTTGATGTGTGCCCAACTCAGTGTTTGTCATGGTGGTGACTTTACAGGTGTAGAGTAAGAGACCACTGAGGACTTCGGTAAGGAATGTGACGAATGAAAACAAAGTATTAGAATTCAAAATTGATAATGTTGAAATTGACTTGAGGTAAAAAAAAAAAAATTCTTAGATTTGTAACATGTCCCTACTCTATTCTGGTTCGAGACTTTGATCATGACAGAGTCCACCTTAGGCATCATAACTCCTGCCGTATCAGACTGGAGTTTGGCATCATCTCATGGGCAATCTGTGAAACAGGAACAAATTGGGAACTTTGCCATGATTCATAGGTATCGATACCTTACATTTGTACAACACTTTGTACTTCGCAAAGCATTTTCACAGACTTTTTAAGGACAATTTATATAGTATTTTGAAGTTTACAAAGTGCTTTCCTCACAACTCTGAAGTAGGTAACATAAGTATCCCTGTTTTCCAGATGAGAAAAATGAAGCTTAAAGTGTTGTAAATGATTTGTTCTCAGAGCTAGTAAATAGCACTCAGGTCTTGATTTCTAAGTCAGTACTCTTAAATATGTCATGATGCTTCTGTAAAGTCAGGTTTGTCTTGTTGCTTCTGGTGGTGGTGCTTCTACTAAGGACAAAACAAAAGAAATTGGGCTAGATTTGTGGAAGAGTATTCTGACCTAGATTTAGAAAAGTTTCACTTCTAGCTCCGGTTATAAAAAAGTTATATCTCACCTTAGGCAAGTCATTTTAATTTCAGTGAGTGTTTATCATTTGAGCAGATTAAATCAAGACTACATGATTTCCAATGTCCCTATCAACTCAAATTCTGTGATTCTGTGAAAACAGAACAGAAGTGGCATAGAAAAAATGGATAATGGAGTTTCTTTATGGGAAAAGGGGGAATTGGAGGATCAAGGTGCCCACAGAACCTCTTATGGGTATAGAGAGGAGGTTATTTCATCCCTTAAGAATAGAAATGAATATGTAGGATCATAGATTGAGCTCTGGAAGAGATCTGAAGAGTTCATTAGTTCAAACTCTTCATTTGACAGATTAGGAAACAGAGACCCAGAGAAATTAAGCAATTTATTCAGTCTCATAGTAAGTGTGGAGTTGAAGTTACAATCTGGCTCTTTTAACTCCTAAACAAGCATTCTTTCCGTTACATTATGTTACCATGGGGTCACGAATGGCATCATTTGGGAGAGGAGCCTGAAGATCGGATAAGGATAGAAATAAGCTGTTGATGGAGACTTGTCTGAATTCTGCTAGGGAAACACTTATGACAACTAAGGACTTCTGACATCTAAGTTTATCAGGGATCCAGTGTGAGTAGGTGACAGGTGGCTTCCCTACCCTCACCTGCTCTGTCATGAAATACCTTCGTAGCTAAGTTCTGTGTCATGTCCTTGTAAAACTTATCTGTTCCTTTATGACATATCGTAAATTGCTAATCCTTAGTTTAGATGCTTTTTTCTAGAATATGTTAATATTTGGGCTGTGAAAGGGCAAGACTATACTAAATAGGAGGTGTGTAAGAATCAAGTCATTCAGCATTTAAGTGCTTAGTATATGTTAGACTGTGCTAAGCCCTGGGAAGAAAAGAAAGACAAAACAGATGCTGTCCTTATATGGAGCTCATATTTTTTTTTAAATTTATTTAATAGCCTTTTATTTACAGGTTATATGTATGAGTAACTTTACAGCATTAACAATTGCCAAACCTCTTGTTGCAATTTTTCACCTCTTACCCCCCCATCCCCTCCCCCAGATGGCAGGATGACCAGTAGATGTTAAATATATTAAAATATAAATTAGATACACAATAAGTATACATGACCAAACCGTTATTTTGCTGTACGAAAAGAATCAGACTCTGAAATATTGTACATTTAGCTTGTGAAGGAAATCAAAAATGCAGGTGGGCATAAATATAGGGATTGGGAATTCAATGTAATGGTTTTTAGTCATCACCCAGAGTTCTTTCTCTGGGCGTAGCTGGTTCAGTTCATTACTGTGGAGCTCATATTTTAATGGTGAAAACAACCTGCAAACATCTATGTACATACAAGAAAGTTGCTCAGTAAACTCAAGGTTATCTCAGGAAAGTATTAGCATGTGGAGGTAAGGGGAAAGAGTTGAAAAAGGCCTCTTGCCGAAGGTGGGATTTGAACTAGCACTTGAAGGGAGTCAGAAAAGAAAGAGCAGAGATGAGCAAGGATAGAATTTTAGGCACGTGGGAGACAGCAAATAAAAAGGCATGTAGCTGAGAGATATGGAGTGACGTGCACAAGGTATAGCAAAGAGGCTAGTGTCATTGGATTATAGAGTACATGGAGTAAAATGTGAGAAAATCTGAAAGGTTGGAAGGGGCCAGATTTCTGTTTGATCCTGGGATATATAGGGAGGCACTGAAGTTTCTGAGTTGGGGACTGGGAGGAGGATCTATGCTTTAGGAAGATGATTGGTAGTGGACTAGGGAAGATAATTGATGCAGCTTGACAAACCAGAGAAGATTATTGCCTAGCTTTGAGGGGACTTCTGTTGAAGTTGAGATGTTGAGAAGGTAGAATTCACAGGGTTTGTCAGCAAATTTGATAAGAAGATCTCAGAAAGGTTTTGTGTCTAGTAGAAGACTCAATCAGTGACACTGATAGAGGGAAGGGGCGCTTTCTGTTTGGCCTTTCAGGACAAGGAGGGCTGCCATGGCTAGAAGTGACAATCGGGTTGTCATTTTCACTGTGAGGCAGCGGGAACGGGCAGTGGGTAGCTGAGCTCTCTGATCTCTATTTTGAATCTCTGGCCCAAGATGGGAAAACAAGGAGACCTTTTTGTAATCACCGAGTTTCTGTCCATTCCTCCCAGGTGTGCCAAGAGCACCACCTTCCTCGGGAACACCCCCAGCCTCTACTACAGCCAGAGCTCCTAGTGGCCAGTCTGCATACGGCCAGTTTGGCCAAGGAGATGTGCAGAATGGGCCCAGCTCCACTGTTCAGATGCAGAGGTAAGTATTGGTGTCACTTTTGGTTAGATCACATTTAGGCTTTGTGAAAGAAGGCAATGGCACACATGGATTTCCTTCCTTTTCTCGTTTCTTCCTCCTCTCTTTCCTCTTATCTCTCTTCTTTCCTTTTCTGCCCTTTGTCAACCTATTTCCCTTCTCATCTTTTTTATTTCTCTCATTTCCTTTCCCTAGTTTTCCACTATTATTGGTATATTGGCTGCTTAGTTAGGATACTATTTCACATTCTCTCCCTTGAGCTCTAGGCTTTCTGCCACTGGATTTTTTCTTATCTAGACACCATTTAGCCATTAACATTACTGGCCTTATTGAGTCTATTCCTAGGAAAGAATAGGAAGGGACTTTGAGATCCATTCAATTTGCTCCTGTCACTAGGCTCTATGTAGGGTTGGCCGGATCACGCCAGCCCTGTCTCCAAGCATAGAAGAGCAGCCCCTCTATCTCGCAGAGACAGAAAAAATGAAGACTAGGATATAACTTGACGGATGTAGCAAGAAGACCTGGATGAGAAACCAGGCAGATTTTTTGGCAGAGCAGTGCGTAGAGTCTTCAGGAGCTGCTTTTCCTTTATGGCCTTTTTCCATTAGGGCTCTTTAAGGAAAGAGAAGACGGGGGCCCCAGAATTTTGATTTATATATTGAGATAAAAGAAAGTAAGGAAAATAGCCTGGGAAAATTTCTGACCTTTGTTAGCCGAAAGCTTTGTTAGCTTTATTAGCTGTGACAGGTGACGTTTATCTTCTTGGAGTTATGAAATATGTTTGATAAGAATGCAATGAGCTCTTAATTATCCTTGCTAAGTCAAGGGAGGCTGAAGAAGCAAACATCCATTGAGTACCTACTATGTGCTTCATGAGCTAGGTACCAGAGAGTACAAAATATAATCTTGTCCACAGTGTAGTGGGGAAGATACTAATTAAGAGGAATAGAACAGTACGTGACTAAGTTCTAAAAAAGTAAGACTTATATATGAATATCGTTAATTGTAGATTACAAATTAAGGAGGTGAGGGGGCAAAGTCTACGTGGTAATGTAGTCTACCTTTCCATAGTTTGGGATGGCAAGTCTGTCTAGGCTTCTTTCCAAGGGAGTTGATAGCTTTAGCCAGGCTCCTTTAAAAATGACTTTGATTTTACTTTCAAACAACAAAATCAATTAAACACATATTATTTAATTCATACACTATGTCCATAATATCTTATTTCTGTTTGTCTTTCTCAATTTTAGGCTCTCCCACTTAGTACTTAACAGAATTTAGCCCAGTAAATTAGCCTCAGGGGACCTCAGCGTTTTCATTCGTGAAACAGAAGGTTAACATTAACATAAATGGCCTTTAAAAGCCTTTTAACCTATGATCTTCTAAGATTCATCTTCATGTATATACTTTTCTCTCTTGTTTCTACTTTCGTTACTTGATGATGTCACTTTATACAAACCTTTCCAGATTTCTTTAGTCTTGTTTAATGGCAACATGATGCTTCAGTTCAGAGTTTCTTTTTTGGCTATGTGGTCATGATCTGGTCACAGCTTCTTTGATCCTAAGGTAGCTCTCTAAGACCTGTTTTCTAGATTTTAGATGGGGTGAAATCTGTATTGGTTCAGCACTGAAATCATAGATCCTCAGTGTATTGCTGTAATGCCATTGTAGCACACTGAGATTCTATTTCATTTCACAGATATAGCATAGTTCATTCACCTAATGCAGAGTATTTAGATTGTTCATTATATTTGCATTTATGAAAAGTCATTTTTAAATAAATGCCTCCTTACCTATTGGATATCTTTTTTTATTTTACTTTATGATAACATTCTGAGTGTTCCCAATAATGGTATTATTTGATTCTTGTTTTAACTTCTAGATTTTGTATAAAAAGATTGTGCTAATTTTTAGTTCTACCAGCAATGTAGATGCATGTTTTTTACAATTTGTAATGAGTTTGTCAGCTTGTATAATTTGAAATGTCACTTGGTGCTAATATTTGAATAATGTTTCTGAACCAAATGGATATGTCTGATGGTTTTTGTTGGTGAATCGTGTCCAGTGCTTTGTGACCTGTGGCTCCTAATGTCAGTGCTGACCTTGGAGCTTTCTTGGCCAAGATTTTGGAATGGTTTGCTGTTTTCTTTTCCAATGGATTAAGAAAGGCAAACTGAGATTTAGTGACTTGTCCAGAGTCACACAGCCAATAAGTGTTTACTGCTCAATTTGAACTCAGGTCTTCTTTACTCCAGACCCAGAACTCTATCCACTCAGTAACCTAGCTGCCTCGATGTCTGAAATTAGGAAAATGCAAATACTTGAAAGTAAATAATGAAACCACACCATAAAGAATTCATTTAGAAGGAACTGAGAAGTTTTTTAGCTTCCTTCTTCTCAGTCACCTGACATTCAAAAGTATTGCCTCTTGTGCAGTGTCCCAGTCTAAGATGAACTTTCTAAGTTTGTTTTCTTTATGGCTCACATCTGTATTTTGGGAAGAAGCCTCAGATTGTATTCATGTAACTAGTATACCATTGGAACCACCAAAAAGCTGGTTCATAGTATTGTCACATAAATTTCTTTCCTTTTTTTTTTTAAATAAAGCTTTTTCTTTTCAAAACATATACACTGATAATTTGACAACATTGACCCTTTTGCATAGCCTTGTGTTTCAGATTTTCTCCTTCTTCCTCCCACCCTCTTTCCTAGACGGCAAGCAATTCAATATATGTTAAACATGTTAAAATATATGTTAAATCCAATATGTATAAATATATTCATAGAATTTTCTTGTTGCACAAGAGGAATCAGATCTCAAAAAAAAAAAAAGTAAATGAGTAAGAAAATGCAAGTGAACAACAATAAAAAGAGTGAGAATGTTATGTTGTGATCCACATTCAGTACCTACAGTCCTCTCTCTGGGGGTAGATGACTCTTTTTACAAGATCATTGGAACTGGCATCAATCATCTCATTGTTGGAAAGAGTCACGTTCATCAGAAGTGATTGTCGTATAATACTGATGATGTGTCACATAAATTTCTAACCCAACATCTCATTGTAGTGAGGAGATGATTTTGGATTCTTGAAGGCTTTGACATTAGAGTATAGTCTTTGGTGGGTCTTAGGTGAAAAGGCTTTTAATGTTGTCTCAGTGATATTCTTGAAAGAAACTTTTGTCTAAGAATCAGCCTAATTCAGTTTGGAGCTTCATTTCCAGTTTGGCAGTATGGTAATATTTTGGGGGGCAAAGGGGGAGTCAGGAGCACATTGCATCTCTTAATGACAATCTATGCAGTGAAAAATCTACTACATTGATGATCACTTGAAGAAATTTATATTTTGGGCATCAAGAATTTGTACCATTTGTGTGTAGATATGAAATGAAGTCTTGGCAGAACCCAGGCTAGGGAAAAGAAGGCTGTAAGATAGTTTAAGGGTATTGATTCTTGTCAAGTTTGCCAAGGTTTCTAGATCTTATTATTACCTCTATTCTCTCTCTCCTCAGGCCTCCTGTGTCTCAGCCATTTGTGCCGGCCCCAGTGGCCCCTCTGGTGAACCAGCCTGCTACATTTCAGCCCTATGGCTCTCTCCCAACAAGCTCACAGGTGACCACTCAGATGGCAGGAATGCAGATTAGTGCCCCGGCTGCTGCTCCTCCTCCTTCAGGGTTAGGCTATGGTGAGTGGCCCATCCTCCAAGGAATGGAGAAAAGAACATTTATTAAGTTTTTACTATGTCTAAAGCATATAAACCTTGGGGGTATAAGTAGAAAAGTAGGAGTTCCTCTAATGGATGAGACACTTTATGTAGAGGTTTTCAGTTTGCAAGTTGAATGATACGGCACAACATCTTTAAGGGTGCAGTGGCAAAGCAGGTAATCTTGTGTCTTTAGTAACAATTGCATTATTAAACCACACCAGCTTTTTATGTGGCACTACTGGGCACTGCCAAATACTTTTCTGTTGAGAGTTTTGTTTTCAGAGTCTTTGATAGTTATGACTGATAAAAACTATAAGGTTCTGTGATGATATCCTAACTCTGCTTCCCTGTACTTCTTGGTATCAAAAAATGGGAGAATTATAGTTACCTCTGTTGGGTGGATGGATAAACAACTTGTAAAATATGGTAATAACTTATCCTCTTCTGTTCTTCAGGCCCACCACCTACATCAATGGCTTCAGCCTCAGGAAATTTTCCAGGCTCCAGTCTCTATGGTTCTTACCCTCAGAACCTGGCTCCACCCACTAGCCTAGCCCAGGCTCATTCTGGTGCCCAAACTCCACAGCGCTCTGTCCCTCTTCAGGCTTCTAGCTTCCCACCCTCAGCAGCAGGGGCTCCTAGGCCTCCTTCAATTGCTGGACCACCTATGCCTGTACAGAGCTTTGGAGGGCCCCAAGTGAGCCAGACTAACCATGCATCTTCACCTTCCCCACAAGCTCAACCCCCATTGCCTGGTCCCCCAGGACCACCACCACCTCCTATGCACTCCTCCCAACCAGGCTATCAGCTACAACAGAACGGTGAGTCTTTCCCAGGTTAACTTTTTTGAAGCTGGGAGTTCTACATGCCATGATTTTAAGTATCATTTGTTTGACTAGTGTTTTTTGTATGGGATAGAGGTCATCAGCAGTTTTCCTTCCCAGGAGTTTATGATAATTATTATGATGATTGCATTGATAGAACACTTGGAGACAAAGTGCTTTTTCTTTCCCAACCCTTGAAGGTAGGAGGTAGTGCAAGTATCAACTCCATGTAACATGGGGAAACTGAGGCTTAGGGGAGTTAAGGGACTTTTCCTGGGGTCACACAGCTATTAAGCAACTTGTGACTCCAAGATTAATTAGTGTTCTTTACATACTTTACATTTGATTTTTTCCAATTTGGTGGTGAGTGAGCTGTATCATTGAACATTAATATTTATCTCTTGTGTTTGTGGAATGTCTTAGGCTTTGTGAGAGAGGTTAGGGAGAAACATGGGGGTTTTAATCCTTGTACCTTTGCCTTGCAGGCTCCTTTGGACCAGCTAGAGGCCCTCAACCCAATTATGGGGGATCTTACTCTGCAGCACCCAACTTTGCCGGTCAGCCTGGGCCTCCTCAGCCACCTCCTCCTAAGCGCTTGGATCCTGACTCTATTCCCAGTCCTGTAGGTATACTGTCTTGTGACTATGCCTGTTTGTGCATCTGTGTGCCAGGAGTAATGAACACACGTGTGAGTGTATATGTGTGCGTGTGTTATGTTCATGCTAAGTTAGAGAATGGAAACAAATCTTAAGCAACATGCCCCAGCCCTTTTCTCTCATCATCTTTCTTTTTTGGTGCAAAGTTTAGAGTAAATTTTGATTGTTATCATTTGCAGTAAGGGGAGGAGGGAGGAATATTGTGTTAGGGCAGGACATATGATCCTCCAGACTTTGTGGAGCTATGGCCAATTTTAGTGAGGTATGTCACAATGGATATACCTTGAAACTCTTGGGAACTGATCACCTCATCTTCGGAGCATGGGCTGAGACCATTTTTCCTCTTTAGATCGAATCTCTTCCTTGGAACATTCCAGTTTCATTGATACTAAGGGAAGGAGGATTTTTTTCCATGTTCATTATGGGCGTATGAATTGAAAAGCCTACAGCAGATCTACTATGTTTCAGAAAGAATGAATTTTGTCCCTGAAGGTGGTTAGAGACTTCAGAACCACTAAGAATTAGGCTAGATGCCAGGGGGCTGCTCTCTCTTGAATCAGCTTCCTGACCATTCCAGTCACAGTATTTGGTGTGTTGCTCACTCACTAATACTTTCAAGTTATCATATTTCATTGTGTTCTCTTCCTACTCTCTGTGGGGAAGGTCCCTGGGGAGGAGCCACTACTGTGATGGCAGCCTGCCTGGCTGAGGGGTAGAGTGAGCAAAGCTTTTCTCAAGTAATTGGAGCTCTTTTGGAGCAAAAGAAGGCCAGCTGATTTGAGGTCATACCCTTTCAGTGAGATGATGAGTGGGTCTCCTAGGTGGCTACCTGCTCTGTGACTGGTCAAGTGGGAACATCCTTTTTCCTCCGTGGAGTGTCACTGCCCAGATCTTCCCCATATTCTCCTTGCTTGGCATCTGTCTGTGCCCTGTGCCTTGTCTTCCTATATCACACTGAACCACCAGAGCCTTTGAGCTGAGCGGCCAGGGACATAGGGGCTTCCACACCTAGAGGGAACGTGGTTTCACGATGTTTTCTGAGCTCCAGATGTATGTGTCTAACTCCATCAGGGCTGAGAGAAGTAACATCTGCTTGTTCTTTTGTTTCTCTCCGTGTGTCTTTTTGCTGCCTTTATTATTAAAACAAACTAAAAGCAACTCAATGAGCTGCCTCCTCAGCAGAAAACCAGGCACAGAATAGACCCTGATGCCATTCCTAGCCCAGTAAGTCCGGGGGTGGGGAGTGCGTGTCTTCTCAGTGTTGGTGCCACCTGTGCATGCCGTGACTTCAACTTCACTTCATTGACTGTGTTCACCCTTTCCCCAGTTCCTTTCATCCTTCAACCCACCCATCTCCCCACTGGCAGGAACAGCATGCATTTCTCTGCTTACTATGTTGCAAAGAAAGTATAGGGCTGGGAACAGTAGCAATGAACAATGGAGGTGAAGTTTCTAGTAAGCTAATGATAGAAGTAAGCAGCCATTCTACTTGCCTCACCTGATTAATCCCTCCTCCTAGCTTCTGGTGAGGCATTATGGTTAAGATTTGGTGAGAGTAGGGGTCAGTTCTTCCCCATTTTGATGCTAGCTTACCCATTGTGGTGAATCCAAATCTCTTTAGGGGCACTGATCTATGGGGCTTCAGGATGTAGCTTAGGGACTGAACTGTCTAGAAGAGGACCTGCCAGCTTGGGTTTGAGGGATGGTGTAGCAGGTTCTGGACCTCTTCCTCATGTACTCATGAATAATGTTGACTTCTACCCTCTTTCTGCTATGGAAGATTGTGGAATATGAGATGGGGGAATCGGAAGCAGGTCCTCTTCTCCCTTACTGTTGACGTCATTTGTCCCTTATTGGGGTGACTGAAAATGACCATGGTGCTCATGGATATCATAACTGGCCCATCAAATTTTTTTCCTTCTCCCTTCAGCATTTTTGTAGGATAAAGAGAAACTGGCCTAAAATAATGTTATCTTTTCTACACTAAGGATTAAGGGGAGAATTTTAGGATTATAATTGAGTAGCAAGATGTAGCATCTTTCCTATGCTCATCTTTAGTGCTCCTTTTGAGAGAAAGGTAGCATTTCTTCCCCTCCCCACCTCACCATTTATCCTATTTGCCCATTCCATTGAGTGTGGGCTCATTTTAGATAGATTTGTTTTCACCTCTTGTTTTTCTTCTGATTCTGAATGTAACTCATGGGAAAGAAAGGGAAGTCATTTTGGGTAGAGGGAATCTGATCTGCCCTAAGGGTCCGTGTTTAGATTACCCTAGAATTATCCAAAGAGGTTGGGCAGGGTGGAATATGTGGGGCTTGAGATTTCATTGCCGAGCTCATCAATCATCTGACATATCCCTCCTCCATCCCCTAGTTTTGCCCACTTGGAATGCTGCTGGCTTGAGAGTGGGGATTGTAAGGGTGAGGATTGGGTTTGTAACCATTTGTTGGTATCTCACTGGAGAGGGACCTAAATTGAGAAGGTTGGGGATGTGTAAGTATATTACTTGGTAAATCATCAGAGTGTGTTGTACAACTCCATTCTCTTCCATTTCTTGTTTTCTGTTGCCTGATTTCTTCCTTTTTACATTTACCTCATTGCCCTCATTCCTACAGATCCAGGTCATTGAAGATGACAGGAATAACCGGGGTTCAGAGCCATTTGTCACTGGAGCACGAGGCCAAGTCCCACCCCTGGTGACCACCAACTTTGTAGTGAAAGACCAAGGTGAGCAAGGCACCATCACTTTTATTGCTCATCCCTGAGGGACCTTCATAAATTGGATGGAGGTAGACTTCATGGTCTGGAGCTTGAGAATATGTTTTAGACATGTTTAATTAAGACATAGTCCTTAATGGCAAGCAACAAGGCCCACTTTGGTACTGGTTTTATGTCTGTACATAGGAATGTAAGAAAAACTGATCTAAGTCTGGTTCTCTACTTTTTTTTTGCAGGGAATGCAAGTCCCCGATATATCCGGTGTACATCATATAATATCCCTTGCACATCTGACATGGCCAAGCAGGCTCAGGTGCCCCTGGCAGCTGTCATCAAGCCACTGGCCAGGCTGCCCCCTGAGGAGGTGAGTATCCTGGACAGTGGGGTTAGGAAATAAGGAGGTGGGAGTAAATGGTAGTCAGAAGAGTCAGTGTTTATTGAGTGCTTTAAATTTTGCATAGTGCTTTACGTAGAATTTTGTTTGATACAGTAGTTCTATTTTTATTAATCCCATTTTACAGTTAAGGAAATGGCTCAGAAAAGTTGCACAGTTTGTGTCTTAGGCATAATTTGAGCTTGAGTTTTTCTTGACTCCAGCATGCTGCTTACTCCCCCCCCCCCTCCCCCCCCCAAAGTAGGGATAGTGATGGCATTTTAGCTGTAAGCATATGTAGCCCAAAGGCCTCAGTGTTTATCATTCTGAGGCCTTTGTTTAGAAAGAATCAATAGTGATAAGACAGGGTAGGGGGATTTGGAGGTTCCAGCCTGACAAAAGACAGTTTGAGTAAAAGGGGTGGGCTTTGAGTAACCAGTTCCATTTCCCCCTTTGTCATCTTCCACACTTGAATGGGGCAGGGGAAAACAATATTTCTCTTCTGCCTAGATCCTTCTCTTGTTACCCAGTCCCTTAACAAATAGACTACTTGGCTAATAATTAAGCAGCCACCTTAAATAAGACGCTTGTGGGAGGATCCACAGCACATGTGTCCCAGAGACCTCAAAGACAGCTCTGGGAATGGGGAGTGGAGGGGAGGGCTGGTTGAGTGTGACCTTAAATTGATGATTATTCCTATCCTGACCCATCTGGTTTTGGAAGGGTTATACTGAGTTTGGCTGAAGGTTTAGACCCCTACTTTCCATTTCTGTGTTACTTAATGTCTCTGCTCACATCTTAGGAGATAGTTAGGTACTTGGCTGGAGGATTCTCACCTGCTCGTGTTCATCAACCTAAGGGAACAACAGGAGTCACTGATACTTAGGAATGGTGGAGGGCAAAAATTATAGATACTTCAGAGGAAGGCAGGAATCTCACATATTTAGGAGGAGTTGAGTATAGAGGACAAGGAATCTTCAGCTCTGAGCGTGAGGAATGAAAACAGGATCTGAAGTAAAAGTTTCCAAAAGAAGCTGGGAATTTCCTTCTTGGTTTGTTACAGCCGTCAACTAAATGGGATGAGCATATTTAGGGATGGGGGAGATTACAGTATTTATACTTTGAGGGACATATTTCCTGTGACCATTGCTCCCTTCCCTTTTTCCCTTCTTCCATCTCTGCCTTCCCCCATCCCCAAGTCGTCATTCCTTTTCCTTGTCCTGATGCCTGACCCACCCTAGTTTCCCCGTGTCTCAGCTCCTCCCCTCTCTTCTCTAGGCTCCTCCATATGTGGTGGATCATGGGGAATCAGGCCCTGTGCGCTGCAATCGTTGCAAAGCCTACATGTGCCCCTTTATGCAGTTTATTGAAGGTGGGAGGCGCTTCCAGTGCTGCTTTTGCAGCTGTGTTACTGAAGGTCAGTCTGTGTGTATGTGTATGTTTGAGGGCGGTGGGGGGGGGGGGGGGGGGGGGGGGGGGGGGGGGGGGGGGGGGGGGGGGGGGGGGGGGGGGGGGGGGGGGGCAGAGAGATATGTTTGGGATATAGCAGTCATTAATTGCTCCAATTGAAGGATATTGGGGAAACGAGAACTTATGGAAGTGTGAAGCTAAGAGTTTGAAGTCTGAGCTTCAGTATAGGCTACCCTTTTCTTATTCGTGGAAGTAGACAAAATTTTTTTTTTTTTTTGTAATATTCCGTCATCCCCTTTAACAGTTCCTCCCCAGTATTTCCAACACCTGGATCACACTGGTAAACGGGTAGACTTTTATGACCGGCCTGAGCTTTCCCTGGGCTCTTATGAATTCCTGGCTACCGTGGATTACTGCAAGGTGAGGTCAGAGGCTGCCTCTGTTTGGGTCCATCTTCCTTCTTTTCTGTTTTGTCCTCCTGCCCCTCTGTCACCCTCTTGATAATTTTTCCTTTTCCTCATGCTGTTTTCTACCTCAGAACAACAAGTTCCCTCGCCCCCCTGCCTTCATCTTCATGATTGATGTCTCCTACAATGCTGTGAGAAGTGGCCTTGTCAAGCTCCTCTGTGAGGAGCTCAAATCGCTTTTGGACTTCCTGCCTAGGTGAGAGACCTAATTTCTTCCTCTCCCTCCGGGGTCATGGGACAGCCAGGTTGCTAAGGTGACCACTAGCCTGACAACCTTCTGGATGATGGGGTGTCTGGCATGTAGATGGAAGGGAGCATCTGCTGAGGAGTGTCCCCTCCTACAGGGAGGGCGGGGCCGAGGAGTCAGCTGTCCGAGTCGGCTTTGTCACTTACAACAAAGTGCTGCACTTCTACAATGTGAAGAGCTCTTTGGCCCAGCCCCAGATGATGGTGGTGTCCGATGTGGCTGACATGTTTGTGCCGCTGCTGGATGGCTTCCTGGTCAACGTCAGTGAGTCCCGGACGGTCATCACCAGGTGGGGTCCTGGGCCAGCTGTTGGGGTCATAGTAACTTAGGATGGAGGTTGAAAGAGGGAAGGGAGTAGGCAGCAGCTTTCTATGGAGATCTTTGGGTTTGGCTCCCAGGGTCCCTGGTGGGATTCTGCTTTCATCCTTCACATTGTTGCCTAAGTAATCTTCTGAACATTCGCCTCCTAAATAAAATAAGAACTTGGCCTGCTTCTCAAAACTTTTCATTATCTGGCTCCATCCTCCATTTCTACCCGTGACATAGAGGCTGTTCCAGCTAATCAATACTCCTGCTCTAGGAACCTCTACACCTCATAAAAACTTTCGTTTCCTGTAACTCGCCACTTCTGGGGCCTTCTCCTCCCCTTCTTGCAACAAGCTGAGACTTCTCTTTTCAAATTTCTCATTGTCCTTTCAATTTCTCTTTGGTACTCATATTCTGTCCTTATAATTAATAGAATTCATTTCTTAATTTTCTTAATAGATGGTAAGTTTCCTGAGGGCAGGACCTGTGTTACTTTCTGTTTACATCCCCATTACTTGACACAGTGCCTTGCATCTAACATGTGCTGGATTAAATTGTAATTGGGAGTACAGTGTGCAGTTGGAAGGTTTGACGGTTGGGCCCTAGATGGATAGGAAGATGATGGAAGGAAACGTTCAAGACTGACTTTTCGTACTCCTTCAGTTTGCTGGACCAGATTCCAGAAATGTTTGCAGATACGAGGGAGACAGAGACAGTCTTTGCTCCTGTGATTCAGGCTGGAATGGAGGCCCTGAAGGTAGGCACAGCACTGTAATGGGGTGGTTAGGATAGAGCATGTCAGGTGTGACTAGCCCCTTCAGATATTAGCTACTAGAAAGAAGCATCTGCCTAGTAGCAGTTCATGGCTCTCCTTCCTCTACAGGCTGCTGAGTGTCCAGGGAAGCTGTTTTTGTTCCATACATCTCTACCCATTGCAGAAGCCCCCGGGAAGCTGAAGAACCGAGATGACAGGAAGCTTCTTAACACTGACAAGGAGAAGGTGGGGTGGGGCAAGGGCTTAGATGACCATTCCTTATCCCTATCAAGTGTGTACTTCTTGACACGTTCCCTGCTTCTCAATTAGCCTTCCACCCTTCTTCAGAAATAAGCTGGGATTCATAGTAGCTCCCTGTAGACATGATACATTTTTTGTATCTTACATAATACTCAGTAAGTATTAAAATATTTGTTGATTGTAACTTTGTCTCTTTCTCTCCTTTTCCAGACTCTTTTCCAGCCACAAACAGGCTTCTATCAGTCCCTGGCTAAGGAGTGTGTGGCCCAGGGCTGCTGTGTGGACCTGTTTCTCTTTCCTAACCAGTATGTAGATGTAGCCACCCTTGGGGTAGTACCCCACCATACTGGTGGCTCCATCTACAAGTACGCTTGCTTCCAGGTATGGATTGTGAACACTTAAACCAATAGCAAAGATGGTGGCAGAGTTGGGAGTTTCCATCCTACTTAGACTGTTGATGACAGTGTCTAGAGACAGCTTATGGGCTTGAGGGGCCCAGGAGGAATAGTTCATGGAAGTATCTGGTGGGTGGATGGAGGGATAGTCAGTGATATGACTTGAGGCCTGGGAAACTGCAGGTGGAAAGTGACCAGGAGCGCTTCCTCAGTGACCTACGTCGGGATGTACAGAAGGACGTCGGCTTTGATGCTGTGATGCGGGTCCGGACAAGCACTGGTTGGTCCCGGGACAGGAGGAAATCTATAAAGGAGGGAGGTTTCAGGTAAGGTTTGCAGAGCTGCTGTGATGTGGGGCCTTTGTCCTGGCCCTGTCTTTGTGGTCTCAGGTATCCGGGCTACAGATTTCTTTGGGGCCTTCTACATGAGCAACACGACAGATGTGGAGTTGGCAGGTCTGGATGGAGACAAGACGGTGACTGTAGAATTCAAGCATGATGATCGCCTCAGTGAAGATAGTGGAGCCCTCATCCAGGTTAGAAAATGAAACCTCGCAAGGAAATGACAGTGAGTCTCTCTGTGAGGAGCCATCCTGGGAGTTCCATTCGTGTTAATGGTGGCTCTGTGACCCTGGGCATACCACCCTAACAGTCATTTGGCCAAGAATTGCTGCTGATGCTAGATTCCCTACATAGGCCAATGACATCACGGGTCCATACTAACTTCTCAACCCTCCCAAATCATTCTGCTGTGTGTGAAGGGGAAGAGAGAGAGGAGGGAGGAGGAGGTGAGTAGGGGGTGAGAAAGGGTGCAGGTTCCACTTGACTCTTGATCATCTCTGTCCAGTGTGCCCTGCTCTACACCAGCTGTGCTGGGCAGCGGAGGCTCCGCATTCACAACCTGTCACTGAACTGCTGCACCCAGCTGGCTGACTTGTATCGGAATTGTGAGACTGACACACTCATCAACTACCTGGCCAAGTTTGGTGAGAGATGGGCACTTGAGTAGGCAAGGACTAGTGGGGGACAGGACTCGGAGATCTATTTAGGTTTGATGAGATGAATGTGAGATGAGTACCATGGGCACTCCCCCTAATAACCTGTCTCAATTTCTTTATCCTTAAAAAAAAGGGATAAGAATCGCTACACTCCTTCTTAGGGTTGTTGTGAGGATGAAGCAAGATATTTGCAACACATTTGCAAACTTTAAGCCACTATGTAAATGTTAGTTGTTACTTTTTGTGTCTTTTTATAGCAGGGTGACTTGTAATGATTTATTTTGCATTTTTCCTCTCTCAGCATACCGGGGGGTACTAAGTAGTCCTGTGAAAACAGTACGTGATGCTCTCATCAGCCAATGTGCTCAGATCTTGGCCTGTTACCGAAAGAACTGCGCCAGCCCGTCTTCTGCCGGACAGGTTTGGGAACAAGGGGTGGATGCAAATGTGTTGTTGGAGTGGACCTTATGTTGTGCTGCAGAGGCGATGAAAAGAAGGGAGGAAGCCAGGGCTGGTTTTGAGAGGAATTCGCCCAGAGTGCCTCAGTTTTCCTCCTCTTCCTCCCTCAGCTCATCCTTCCAGAGTGCATGAAGCTTCTCCCTGTTTACCTGAATTGCGTGCTGAAGAGTGATGTCCTGCAGCCGGGGGCCGAGGTCACCACTGATGACCGGGCCTATGTCCGGCAATTGGTCACTTCCATGGATGTGGCTGAAACCAATGTCTTCTTCTATCCTCGACTCCTGCCGCTGGTGAGGATGAGGGTTGGTGTGTGAGCTCCTGCTAGGAAGAAAGTGAACTTGGGGGAAGAGCAGGGGAAGAAGGTCAACACCAATGACAAGCCGAGAGCTTGGCCTGAGAGAGAAAAGAATCTGACCAAGTTGGCATTATCTTGTTTAGGGTTTTATTGGTTCTGGCAATCTGATACTCTTTCCCTTCCCCAATCCAGACAAAGGTTCCAGGGGAAAGTAGTGCAGAACCACCAGCTGTCCGAGCCTCCGAGGAACGCCTCAGCAAGGGAGATGTGTACTTACTGGAGAATGGGCTTAACCTTTTCCTCTGGGTTGGGGCCAGTGTGCAGCAAAGTGTTGTCCAGAGCCTCTTCAGCGTCCCTTCCTTTACACAGATTAACAGTGGCTTGGTGAGGGGCTGGGCTTCCAGGGAATCTGGGAGGGGGAAAGAGAATTGTGGGGTGATGTTAATGAGCAAAGGCAGTTTCGGAGACATGGTCCCTTGTATGGGATCTTTTGGTCTTTACCGGGTATTTAGAGAGGCATTGTCTTTGCTTCATGGGTCTGTATTGAGGACAGGGCTGAGATATGGTGACTTGGCCATAGGGGAAACTGTGAATTCTTTGTTCCTTAGAGTGCCCTGCCAGTCCTGGAGAACCCACTGTCTAAAAGGGTGCGTGACCTCATCGATAGCTTCCGTGCACAGAGATCCCGATACATGAAGGTACTGGTCTTTTCCCAAGTTCCCCTTGTGTCATTCACTTCCCAAGGTCTTATGGGGCCAAGGATGATCCTGGGGAGTCATGGTGGAGGAGAGACATTGGGTTGGTTTGTTTCTACCATCCTCCCATGTAATCTCTGCTCTGTACCAGCTCATCGTGGTGAAGCAAGAGGACAAATTGGAGATGTTGTTCAAGCACTTCCTGGTGGAGGACAAGAGCCTGAATGGGGGTGCATCTTATGTAGACTTTCTGTGTCACATGCACAAGGAGATCCGGCAGCTACTGAGCTAGAGGAAGTGGGTACAGGGCAGAGGGCTCCACGCCAGCTCCCCACAAGTCCTCCAGGACAGCAGGGAAATCTGGACAGTTGCATATATTATAAGTCACGTAAGCAGAGATCCCCTCAGTCTCAGGAGGGTGGGGGAGGGGATGGGGAGGGTAGTCCCTCTCTGGGTCCAAGTGTCTCACCACTCAACTATGTCCTGCTGCTGGCAGGTACTCCTATCCCCCTCTTTCCTGCTAACCCTGTCATAATGAATGTAGTTTCTCAGTTCACTGTGTGTGACTCAGTGTTGGGGGTGCAGAGGCACCCAAACTCTGGGAATGCTCTGTGTCCATTTGGGCCAGCCTCTAATCAAAAGAGGGGGCCAAAGGAGTGAATGGTGGGCCTCTTGGGGGTTGGTCTGGGGTCCCACGGGACAGAAGAGAGGGCTGGGGGCTTCATTCTTTTAGCTGGTGCAGCCCTCTCAGTGACTTCCTATATTAGGGATGAAATGTAGGGGGCACAGGAGCTGGGGGTGGGGGGCTCCAGTGCTTCTGGGGTGGCCCAAGGGCCTGAGGGGAGCAGCTGACCCTGAGGGGCAGGAGGCGGGGCTGGGGGGAGGAGTTGGCCCCATGCTGGTGTTCCCTCTGGGTGGAGACCCCGGGGCCCTTCTTGGAGTTGGACGAGATGGTGAACGGAGGGGGCTGAGGATCTGTCATCGAGCCCCTTTGCCGTGGGGATGTCTCACACTGGATGGTTCTGTAGGGAGCCTGGTCATCAACTTGCAATACCTCACAGAGCCAACCCTCCTGGCCCTGACCCGCAGCCTTGCCCGGCCCCAGCCTCCCCGTACACCTCCCCCTCTCCCTCCCCAACCTCCGGGGCTGGAGTTGGAGAGGCCCGATGGACAGTGGAGCAGGACCTTTGGCCTGCTCCACACCGCGGTTGCTGGCACTGACCCGTAAGGACAGCAGAACCTTTTTAAGAGGCCCGGTCCGAGAGCAGGCATTGAGCTGGAGGTGGGTGGGCCTGGCTCCCCTTTGGACTCTGCCCCCCATCCCGGGACGCCCGGGCCTCTCACTTCTCCTCATTGGTTTATTTTTTCAATGCATCTTTAATTTGTAAAGAAATAAAATAAATTAAGACGTATTCAATCGCCTGGTTCTTGGTTCCACCTCCCCTTTGGACTTCCAGAGTGGAAGAGGCGGGCGCTGGTCGCGAAGAGCTGCGCATGCGCGGAGGGGGAGCGGCGGCTCTTCCCTGTCCAGTCAGGCCGGTAGGCCGAGGCCGGGAGGAGGCATGGCGGGCGTCGGCGTGGCGCTGGCGGCCGCCTTGATGTTCTGGGTGGGCGGGGGCGAGCCGGAGCCCTTGGGTGAGGAGTGGGCGGAGCCCTGGGCAGGTTCGGTGTTCCAGCCGCCGGCGGCGCTGGGCTCGGTGGGAGTGGCACGAAGCTCGGGGGCGCCGGCGCCGGACGAAGGCCAGCTACCCGTCTTGTTGTGGTGGAGTCCCGGCTTGTTCCCCCACTTCCCCGCGGACTCGGAGCGCATCGAGTGTGCGCGCGGCGCTTGCGTAGCCTCCCGGGACCGACGGCGATGGCGAGAGGCGCGCACACGCGCGCTGCTCTTTTACGGTACCGACTTCCGCGCTTCCGAGGCGCCGCTACCCCGCCTGTCTCATCAGAGCTGGGCGTTACTGCACGAGGAATCGCCGCTCAACAACTTCCTTCTGAGCCACGCGCCCGGCATCAGCCTCTTCAATCTCAGCGCCACCTTCAGCCGCCGCTCAGACTATCCGCTGCCGCTGCAGTGGCTCCCAGGGCTCGCCTACCTGCGCCGCGCCGCGCCTGCGCTCCAGGAGCGTGCGGCCTGGCGCCGCCGCGGCTACGCACCGCTCCTTTATCTGCAATCCCACTGCGACGTGCCTTCGGATCGCGACCGCTATGTGCGCGAGCTCATGCGCTACATTCCGGTGAGAGAACCAGATGAGGGGCGGTTCAATGAAGAAGGGGGCGGTTCCGGGATGGGCTCAGCGAGGAGAGGGGAGGTGGTTATGGGGGAGGCGGAATCCGGTAGGAGAGGGGCGGTGCCCGGGAGTGTGGGATGTCGGGGCGTCTTGACGTGCGTGTCTGGAGAGGAATGGACGGGGCCGGCGAAGAGAGGATTGTTTGGGGGCGTGGGAGGACATAGTGAGGGGGAGGAGAAAGCTGTCTTGAGGGCGGGGCCAGTGAAAAGAGGGGCTGTTTGGGGGCGTGGTCAGTGAGAAGCGGTTTTAGAAGTGTGGGGGAAGCGTGGGGAGGGAGAAAGCGGTCTTGGGGGCGGGGCCAGCTAAGAGAGGGGTCGGTCTAGGAAGCGTGAGGGAAGGAAGGGCGGCCCTGAGCTTCTTCCCGCCCCCCAGGTGGACTCGTACGGCAAATGCTTGCAGAACCGGGAATTGCCGGCTCGGCTGCGCGACACTGCCACGGCCACGTCGGAGGACCCCGAGCTCCTGGCCTTCTTGGCCCGCTACAAGTTCCATCTGGCCTTGGAGAACGCCATCTGCGAGGACTACATGACGGAGAAGCTCTGGCGGCCGCTGCACCTGGGGGCCGTGCCCGTGTACCGCGGCTCTCCGGCCGTGCGCGACTGGATGCCTAACGAACGCGCCATCATCCTGGTGGACGACTTTGAGTCGCCGCGGCAGCTGGCCGCCTTCATCGATTTTCTGGACCGGAACGACGCCGAGTACGCCCAATACCTGGCCTATAAGCAGCCCGGGGGCATCACCAATCGGCTCCTCCTGGACAGCCTAGAGCAACGCGAGTGGGGGGTGAACGACCCCCGGCAGCCCAGCTACCTGGAGGGCTTCGAGTGCTATGTCTGTGACCACGAGCTGGCCAGGCTGGCCGCCGAAAGGGCCCACGAGGCCGATCCCGGCCGCGTCCCACCCCCGCCGCCTCGGATCGCTCAGCACTCCCACATGGCCTGCCCTGAGCCCAGCCCCGGCTTTGGGCGGCTCGAGGAGATCCCCGAGAACGACAGGTGAGGGGAGACTCTTCAGGGTCACAAGAGGGAGGGGGGATCTTTTTGGCCCGGGGCTTTAAGAGATAGGCGAGGGGAGGGGTGGGAGGATGTTGGAATCCTAGTGTCAACTCAACTTGAAACAAGGTGAAAATTCAAGGGAGATGTCAGAATCCTAGCGTTAACTCAATGGGATTATTGGTTCACACCTTAGAGCGAATCCTTACAAGGTGATAAGTCGCTAATACTCAAATGTTGGATGTTTTTCTTCTTTAATATGATAAAATAAAAGTTCTCTCTGGGAGCAGGTTGGTTTCTTGGGGAGGTTTTCTGGAGGCAGCCTTAGTTTCAGTTGAAAGTAATAATTGCCCAGCCAGGTGTTAAAAGATCAGATCTTTTATTGTCTCCAAAATAGCCCGGTTAGTTGAGGCCTATCTCTCTGCTTGGTTCTAAGAGCTCTTGCAGCTTTGTCCTTTGCCTCTGCTTTCTGCAGCCTCCAGATGGAATGAATCTCTCTTGCCTCTGAGAGAGGGCTTCTGGCTCTCAATCTCCCAGAGTGCTGAATCTCCAACCCCTGGGAATGTTCCCAAGTAAAAAACTCTGGAGTGGCTCACTGGAGCTGTATTTATGCTGCTTCTCCGAGAGTGGGATTGTGGGATATCTCCCAGTGTGCTCTGTGGCCCTAAGAGCTTCAAGGGAGGTGTGAATTCAGATATCTCATACTAAACCTTGAAATCTCCCAAACGTGTGAACTCCAATGAGTACTTAAATATTTCTTGCTTATAAGAGCTCTCTAAAGGTATGAACACAAGCATTATTGCCTATCAGTTGTACTTAATACCTTGTTTCAAGTTTGGCCCATAACATCTCCTCATAGGATGAGATTAATCACACTGAACTATGCTAAATTAGATAATTATTGTCTCTATCAACTCTAATGACTTAACAGTTCGTAAAGATTCCAACATCAGAGGAGAGACCAATCTTGGTCAGTGTTGGGCTTCTTGCTCTTTGGTAGTGATGGGTCCTGGAAGGGCTTTGGGTGGGAAAGGTTTACAAAGGAGAATCTGGTGGATGTATTGAGCTGAGTGAGCAGGAAGACCCACTTGTGAGGCCACTACTCCTTTGGTCATGATAACATGGACTTGAGATGGGGTGGGGTGGGAAAACGTCAGAGCCTTGTGGAGGGAACTTGGGATGCTGCTGTCCATATTAAATAAGCCCTTGAGAGACAAGGTCACAGCTACAGCTAATGCTGGAGTGCTCCACAATGTCACAGTAAGTCTCCCTTAGTACTATATGAGTAGCAACTGCGTTGGGCAGCAACTGGCAGGTGAGAATTGGTTTTTTAAGAAGCTGTTGCTGATGATTGAGGGCTGGGGGGCTTCTAAGTCTAAAGGTCCTGTCTTGTGCTTACTATATGCTTAGGTCTATGCTAGGATGGACCACAGAAAGGGTAGACAATTGGGCGTGGACAACTGAGGAACACAAGCTACAGGGGACAGGTACTTGTAGTTAAAGCTCTTTGAAAAACCAAGGTCCTTGGGAAAGCAAGCACACCTCTCATAACCCAGTTCTACCTGGTTCTGCCAGACAACCAGTCTGCTCTGCTGTGTGATTGTGGGTGTTTTTCTTTTGCTCTTGCATGTTTCAGGGATTTCAGGCCATGTACATGATCTCCGTGATTTTCCTACTGTCACAGGTATTGGGTTTTCTACCTTTCTGGGCCATACCAGTGTGTATCTACTATTAATTTAGATACTTGCTTGCTATCCTTCTAAATTTACCAAGAGCTCCATAATTCAGTTCTCCTTTGATGTTTCAGCTGGAAAGAGATGTGGCTGCAGGATTATTGGCAAGGCCTGGACCAGGGTGAGGCCCTCACCACCATGATCCACAACAATGAGACACACCAAGGGAAGTTTTGGGATTACATGCATGACATCTTCCTCCGAAGGAACCAGCATCTCCAGCCGCCTACATGAGTGCCCTTGGCTGAGGTGGGAAAGGGTCTGGGAGAAGACAGAATCCTTTCTATTTTGTGACTTAAAGGGGGAAAAAAAAACCACTTCTTAGATAGAGATTCCCAGCACATCCCCCTCAGATTTGCATTGTCATGCTATATTTAGCATGTGGTTTCTAGAAAAGTCCCTCTACCCTCTCAAGGAAGAAGAAAACAGAATTGTTTATTCTCTGGCAGACTGGTGAAAGGTGCAGCTGCACCTGAAAGGTGAAAGCTGCATTCTGACTGGTTTTATTTAGAGAATTGATCCCCCGGGTTAAATGGCCAAGACTACTCAGTTCTCCAAACTTTTCATCTTCTCAGGTCAGATCTATGCCAACATCCCTAAGCCTAAAATGTTAGAATTGTAAGGAATTTTGTAGGCTCCCTCTGCCCTCCGTAGCCATATTTATTTATTTTTTTTAAACAAATTGAAAAATGAAGGTCGGGTGAAATAAGAGCACTTTTGGAGTATATTAGTGAAAGACTAAAACTGGGTTTTCTGAGCCTCAATTGAGAGTTCCCTTCACAATACTACTCTGCTTTAGATAATACAGTGGAGAGAATCTTCCTGGAGTCTCTGTGACATTAAGATATACAAAGAGGCAGCCAGTCAACCAAAAAACAATCTTTTGTTGGCAATACATGGCCTTCTGCTTAGCAAATTTTTTGTTACATTTTTGCATGCTGCAAAGTCATTTTCTTCTCTAAAGAATCATGGAAAGGCTACTAAAGATACTATTTTATACAGATCTTTTGAATACCTTACATTCTAAAGCATTTTCCATTTCAAGTGGATGGGATGCTTGGTTTGCTGCTTTCAGGTGAAAAGTTTTGTTGTCTTCTCCCAGCCATACGGTGTTAAGAAGTGGCAACATCTATTGACAATAAATAAATAAATATTCAGGCTAGCTATTCAGAATGGAATAAAGCCAAGGCACCAAGCTAAGGGGGATGAGAAGACAAGAGATAGTCACCACAAGTGGCTGGGTAAATAAAAAGCTATAGTCAGTATTGGGGATGCAGCCAAAGCCACTTAAATCATTGTGGTTTGTGCATACAATATGCACAGCCTGACTTCCTCTGGGCAGGAAGACCATAGGCCCTTTCTAGGGCAACAGAGCAAATGTGCAATGAATCCTAGACACAGACACAAAGATTTTGTGCATCTTCATTGGTGAATTATCCTTGTGTTTGATAGCTTTCATGCCATCAGTCTTGCAGCTATGGTCCCTATACATCCACTCACTAGTATTATCAAAATCTTTTCTGAAATTTGTCTCTCCTTTTGCTAGCCTAAGTCTTCTAGCACTAACTATCTTGAAGTGATAAAAAGGAATTTTCTTTGGTGCTCAGAAATTTTGATAGAGAATGTACTTTACACGCATTAGTGCACACAAAAAAAGCTGTGTAAGCTGTCTTTGGGCATTCTATCAGAAAGTTCAATAAGGAAAAGAGAGTCAAAAGAAATGAAATTACCATTAACCAAAGCTTTTACTAGTTTCTCATTTAAAATTGGCACTAATCTGGGCAGTACAAAAGAAATTAATGGTAGTCCATACCCTGCGAATTTACAACTTTAGAAGCAGACATATAACAATATAGAACACATATTAAACAGAGACAAAAACTAGTTTGATATTTACATCATGTGCAATAATAAAGGATAGATGCTTTTTATTAGAATGGTGGGGAAGGTGCTAGATTCATCCCTATCATTTTTTCTAATTATACAAGTGTGTTACAGCATACATGTATCAAGTGGATCAATCATTAGGGAATCTTCATAGCAACCATGAGACAAGATCTGATTGTTAGCTTTTCTGTTTTACTCACCTGCTAATAATACATAGGAAAGAAAGCATAGCACTGACCATTTATGTGGCCAGTGTATTCATTGGTGAAAGTGGAGTGGGACAACACTAGTGAGTTCTTGTGAGGGTTTTACTTTCCCTATGGAGAACCAGGCCAGTGTGAACTTTATCCCGTTTTGAGGACTTGAAATGCTAGTTTGTTATTCTTCCTGATTTACTAGTTGCCTTCAGCAATATAGCATAAAAACCTGATTAATCTCAGATTTGTCTCCTGCATTTAGAGATTTACCAGTTATGTATCTGCCTTGGAATCAGTGTCATTTCAGATTGCTTTGCAGTGAGTAATACCTC
Organism: Sarcophilus harrisii; assembly: GCF_902635505.1. Taxonomy (NCBI): domain Eukaryota; kingdom Metazoa; phylum Chordata; class Mammalia; order Dasyuromorphia; family Dasyuridae; genus Sarcophilus; species Sarcophilus harrisii. The sequence continues at coordinate 612,690,498 of NC_045427.1, read as the reverse complement.
TATTATCATGACTTGTTACTATTTTATATTATAATCTCAGGTTTAATTTTGTAATAAAATGTTTTTTATTATACTTATCAAGTATTTTTATGTTTATTTTTGGACAGGCAATCAGGTATATTAGTGCTAGAATGGAGACAGAAGTGAGAAGAGCTTCAAGATAATTTATTTTTTTTCATAAGCAAAGAAAATATTGTGGCCAGGACATCACATAAATGTTATTAATTAAAAATACTATTCTGTGGCAGACTGAATAGTCTGAAGCCAGAGAGATTGTCAGACAAGGATGTGTCAGAGCAGTAAATGGAATTTGGTCTTCTGACTCCCATTCTAAGCTCTTCCCACTGTCCCAAGGGACCATCAAGATTTTGAACTTGTTAGGCTCTAGGAGCTCCCTGAAGATTTTGGAGCAGTTGATAGATGTGATCAATAAATGTCTAAGAAAGATTGAGCTCTAAACTTAAGAGGTGATTTGAGTAAGATGGGAATGAGATCATCAATTAAGAAATTTAACAGTTATTAAGCATTTTCCATGCACATTGCAATGAAACAAAGCTATCTGTTCTCTTCAGAGAGAGAGAGAGAGAGAGAGACCTCCCAATCAATAAGAGCAGATCTCTTTCTCAGGAAGGAAAATATAGGCACAAAGAATTGGCAACCTGTTCTGTTGGAACATGAGAGCACAGGTCAGATTAGAGTTTCTAACAATGGCCTTTCCCAATCCAAGAGAAGATATCAGCTGAAGCAGGAGCACATGGCAGGAGGTAATAATGTGAACAGTTGACTTCTTAGGCACCTTGATCCCAGAACTTGCAAGGGTCCTCAAACTTTTTAAATAGGGGGCCAGTTCACTGTCCCTCAGGTTGTTGGAGGGCCGGACTGTAGTAAAAACAAAAACTTTGTTTTGTGGGCCTTTAAAGAAACTTCATAGCCCTGGGTGAGGGAATAATCGTCCTCAGCTGCCGAATCTGGCCTGCGGGCTGTAGTTTGAGGACCCCTGATTTCTAGAGCTTTCTAATCAGAGAAGGGAAATTTCCTAGGCAGTGATTTCCAAGTTCAAAAATTCCCACGCTGGAAAGTGGAGGGATCAGACCTTCTAGGCAAAGAAATGATTACTCACCCTATTCTTGAACAGCATTGGCCTTGGAGAAGAAAAGAGAATCGCCCTTATGGCTCCTGCTAACAAACTGGTCCTAGGAGTGGAACAGATACTGGCATTGATACTTTGTTCTTCACACACTCTGACGGTCCACCAGTGGGAAAGCTGTATGTATGTTCTGTGATTTAACAGTTCTAAGAAGCCTTTTTTCTCTTCCAGGGAGTCCAGGCTCCCAGAAATTTTCTGCAGAGTTAAAAGATAAATTCACTGGAATTTGGGGATTATTGTGTTTTATGTGAGTCCTTTGTGTTGCCTGTTTTTCCATCCCCAACCCCCTGTGAATTGAAATTAAGGTTACGCTACCCAATATGCATTTATTAAATTTCATGTGTGCAGAGAGGCTAGGAGCCCCATTCATATTTGGGAAAACTTACACATAAAGTATAAACTCTAAACTGTACTGAGTTTTTCCTGGATTAACTCTAGTCTGGGAATTGAGCCAAAAGCAGAGACTAACTTTGGGGACTAGAACCCAAGACCAGACCCTGTTCTTGTGAGGCTGGCACTATTTAGGGAACCGGGTCACTGGTTATATACATTCTAGTGAGGAATACAACATAAGTATAGACTGATCTCCAGGGGGATCTAGGGATGTTTCCTTTCCTGAGCTCTTGGTACTTAAGTTGAATTTTGAAAAATGATGAATGATAGAGGGAGGGAGGGTGCCCTCTCCAAATAAGACCTACACTACTAACTAACTAAGTGCTGCCAGTGGTCCGCTAGAAAGAAATGTAACTTCTACGATGCCGTTATTGCTCAGCACATTTTTGGAATTCCTCTGGGATCTAAATTCACAACCTGGAGCTGGTTAAGCGCCTGGGCCTGAAATCCTGTAAGAGAGAGAGAGACTTCCGAGTTTAAATCCAGAATGAGACCCTTAACTAGACGTGTCAATTCGCCCACGGGGAGAAAGGGAGACAGGGCGAAGCGCTCGGCACGCTGTGAAGTCTCCGCGGCTGCCAGCGTTGCCCACCTCCGGGAGCGGACTGCTCGGGCCCCACCCCTTACCGTGCGCCTCCCCGGGTCGCGGCGGCACGGGCTGACCGAGGCACGGCCCTTGCGCTGCTCCCGACAAGCGGCGGGGCGGGCGCCCGGAGCACACGCGGGGAACCTTGCCAGGCGGCCCGCTTTGGGAGGACCCGGGAAGGCACGGATGGAGCCGAAGGTGAGCCGGCCTCTGGATCTCAGACTAGCATTCGGAGTCACGCCCGTGTCACGGGGACAAGCGGGCTGCGGCTTCCCTTCCCCGGCTAAAAGCGCTCAGTGCCAGGGCTCAAAGCGCACCGGGTCCCACGCGAGTCTCCGGTCCGAGGGCTCCGCGAACTCCTCGGCCCCCGCCCCGCCCGCATGCGCTTCAGCGCGCATTTTAACAGGCCGAACCTGGGAGAAACGGAGGCCCGGGAGAAATCCCGCAGGGAGCGGGCGGCAGACTTCACCCGACTCTGCTGGGCCGCGCGCGTGGGGCCTGCGCTGGGACAGCCTTCCCGGCTCGCCGAATCTCCTCGGGGCGCGTGGGATCCCGGGAAAATTGAGGCAGCGCCTGTGACGAGGGGAACGTGCCCCGCCCCCGGCGCGCTCGACGACGTCAGGCCGTCCGGCGAGCTAGCGGTGGTCACGGCGGCGGCTGCCGGAGCGGGAGCGTCATGTCGCTGCCGAGCTTGAGGGGCCGCCTGGCGCGGCTGAACAATGGGAAGCGGCCGGTGCTGAAACCCAACAAGCCCTTGATGCTGGCCAACCAGGTTGGCGCGAGGCGGCGCGACCTCGGGGGTGAGTGCGTCACGTCCCGGCGCGGGGCGAGCGGGCGAGCGGTCGGTTCGTGGAGAAGCCCGAGACGTCCTGCGCGGCTTTCCAGGGCCTCCAGGTTCCGAGGGGCGCCACCGCAACCTGCCGGCAGGGGGGGATGGGGGAGGGGTCCTTGTTAGCCTGAACCTGGCCCAGAGTGAGCTGGGAACCCTGGGAAGGAGGGAATGAATGAAGCTAGCAGGGGAACCTGGGAGGGAGGGAACGGATGAAACTGGGGGGCGGGGGAGGAAAACCTGGGAGGTAACCGATAAAGCTAGTGGGGAATGAGAGGGGAAGGGAGAAAGCAAACGAAGCCAGCAGCGGTACCCGGGGGGGAGGGGATGAGGCCAGCGGGGGTACCCGGGGGGGAGGGGATGAGGCCAGCGGGGGTACCCGGGGGGGAGGGGATGAGGCCAGCGGGGGTACCCGGGGGGGAGGGGATGAGGCCAGCGGGGGACCTGGGGGAGGGGATGAGGCCAGCGGGGCACCTGGGGGAGGGGATGAGGCCAGCGGGGGCACCTGGGGGAGGGGATGAGGCCAGGGGGGTACCTGGGGGAGGGATGAGGCCAGGGGGGCACCTGGGGGAGGGGATGAGGCCAGGGGGGCACCTGGGGAGGGGATGAGGCCAGGGGGGTACCTGGGGAGGGGATGAGGCCAGCGGCGGTACCTGGGGAGGGATGAGGCCAGCGGCGGTACCTGGGGAGGGATGAGGCCAGGGCGGTACCTGGGGGAGGGATGAGGCCAGCGGGGGTACCCGGGGGGGGGGGGGATGAGGCCAGCGGGGGTACCCGGGGGGGAGGGGATGAGGCCAGCGGGGGTACCGGGGGGGGAGGGGATGAGGCCAGCGGGGCACTTTTGAGTGAGTGAGTAAAGCAACTTGGTGAATCTTTGAAGGAATGCAGCAATCGGGTTAACCTTTGAGTGACTTTACATGAATGAAGCCAGCCCGCTGGTCATTGGGAGTGAGTAAATGCAAATGAAGCAAGCAGGTGAATCTCTGAGTGAATAAAGTAGGCAATATTTGGATAAGAAAGCAGAGGAATAATTTGAGTGAATGAGTGATTGCCTGAATGGGTGGGGTGGCTGGGGAAGGAGGGTAGTATGAGGCAGGTGGGCACCCCAACTTAGGGATGCTCCACTGCCCCATTCCAGAGGCGACTTGTATACTGGAGATGTCCCTGATGATGGCTTGCTGGAAGCAGAACGAGTTTAGCGACACAATTTGTGCCAAGGAGATCAAAGACTTCTTTGACTGTGCTTCAAAGGCTGAGGTGACAGGGATTCCCCTGGGATGGAAGTAGATGGCACGGGGTGGGATACCTGTCTGGGCTGGGGAGGGGGACTAGCCTGTTCTTGTTAGACCCCCAAGCTCTCTGACCCTTGAGAGGTGAGATCCAGGTGAAAAGGGTGGATATCTACCTATACAGCAAGACACTTTGAGGTAGATGTGAAAGGTTTTGAGTGTTTCAGAGGAAGAAGGGGAAGAGGAACAACCAAGAACAGATCAAAGTCCTTTCTCCCTAGGGTTGTGGAGAGTATGACTAGGGGGCTGTGAGTTTTAAGTAGAGGGCATTTTGGGTGTCAACACTTTTCATTACTTTTTTTTTCTTATAGGCAGAGCGGAAGCAGAAGGCAAAACAAGACTTGCTGGGCCCCTCTGGGAATCTGTCTCCCAAGCAAACAAATAAATTGTTGGGGAGGTTTCCTAATATATCCTACATTATTTGAAGGTACTATGTAGCTTTTGAAGGACTGACCTCATGGAAGTAACTTGGTGTTTGGACTGAGTGGCCTCTGAGTGGCAGAGGACATAGTCTTACCCCTGTGGGGTTGTGATTTGGGTGAGAGTTCTGCTTTACCCTGAAATAAAATCTTTACAAGAGAGCTTGGACTGTGTTGTGGATGGAATACCCTTTGCTTCTCAACCCCAACCCCAGCATTCCACTTTTTCCAGGGCCATTCATAATAAGCCTTGGGAGTGGACTCAAATTTGATTTACTCAAGGTCATTGAAGGACACAAGATGCTCAGAGGTGGAAGGAATTTAAAGTTCATCTAGTCTTCAAGTTGATATTTGCTTTGGATGCCTCTTGTTTTTGGAGCATGAGAGGACAGGTTTACTTAAAGCCTTTTGTTTTCATGGTCATTCATTCATCACTACTATGTACAGTGTTGGGGAGGGGACTGGGAGAGAGAGACATGGTCAAGGGTAAAAGATTTTGGATTTCTTACTGGTTCACTGAACCTAGCAATGGTGACTCATTCTGTATGTGAGAGACAAATGGGAGACTAACATTTTATACCAGAGGTTCTTAGCCTGGGATCTGTGAATCTGTTTTTAAAAATATATATAATTTTGGTAATTTTAACATCTTTTGTTTCCTTTGTAATCTAATGTATTTGATTTCGTGCATTTAAAAACATTATTCTGAGGAGGGAAGGGATCATAGCTTGACCAGATTACTCCAAAAAGTTAATAACCCTTATTTAGACAAACATTAAGGAGCCACTGTTCTGCCGACTGTACTAAGTAAGTGCTGGGGGCAGTGGGTGTGGTAGATGACAAACTTTGTCTATAAACAGCACTTCAATTGGAAAGGTACCCCAATAATTGGAATAATGCAAAAATGTGATAACTGTAAAGGAAGGGAGTAAAAGGTTAGGAAGGAGAGATCACTTTTAGTTAAGAGATCTGGGAAACTTCCTGGAGGAAGAATAGAGATTGAGTTGGACCTTGAGAGGAGGGAAGGACAAAAGGAGGGATCCTCTTCAGGACTGGTCCTGAGATAGGAGAGGTTAGGAAGTAGTTGAGTTTGATTATCGTTGGCATATTACACACTTTACATATTAAGAAATTTTTTTCTTGTCTAAAAACCCATTTTATACCTCTTTAGAAAGTAAGTAGGACAAAAGTTAAGGTCATTCTTAGGGTAATAGGTGGAAAAAATACTAGCACCTTGACCCATTTAAAGACAGTGACCTCTCCTGCATTTTAATGTATTAGAATGCCAAATGTACACTTGCCAAAAAAAAAAAAAAAAAAAAAGATTCATTTATGGAGATCTCACAAGCTCGAAGCCTGGTCAGAAAAAGCCACACAAGGACACTCTTTCTAGGTTTCTTAAGAACTTTAGAATTGATTGTATGACATGGGAGACACTGGCACAGGCATGGTATACCCTCATTAGAGAAGATGCTGAGATGTGCAAAGTTAAATCATCCACCAGATGTTCACAAGGACTTAACATCTTTTCCTTGTTCAAGATTCCTATCAATGTTACCTAAAAGCCCCTTGGGACAGAGTCATATTGGAGGACATGGGAAACTGCAGTTTGGACATCTCCAGGCTAGAGATTTAGTAATATGTTAAATGTTCTGACAAATAAGCCTGTGAAGGATTAGACTGGAGAAAAAGTGGAGGCAGATAGCTTCATTAAAGAATTAAGTGTCATCAGGTAAGTAGAAGTAAGAGCTGCAATGGTATGGAGATTGACAGGACAGAAATTAAGTAGAACTGGTTAGAACCTGAGGGGGAAAAAGATGCCTAAGTTTTGAGACTAGGAGAAATAGAAATGGAAGAGTTTTAAAAGATATGTTCATTCGAGGTGTTGATGACCAGCAGGCCCCGGCCTTTAAGCTCTTACTGCCAAAGGGTCTCATTGCTTTAGGTCCAGCTAGAATCCCGCCCTGGCTCCAGAAAGCCTTCCTGCCCTCCCGCCCCCATCGCCAAGCCTTCCGAGTTGTTCCCCCTTAGACAAAGAGCACCGACTGTCGCCTCTTTTAGTGGGGGGGGGGGGGGGGGGGCGGGTGTAATCCCCGAAGCTTCTCTGTCTAGAGGGAGCTTACAGGAAGCTGCCACAGCTGCCTCCCCAAGCCTGGTGACCTCCCGGACGTGACCTTCGCCAACCTGGGATACAACTTGGGCGTGGGGACCGAGGGGCAGACGGAACGTTTGACTGTCAGAATCTCTTCTGTCAGACCGTTGAGGGCGGGGGAGGAAAAAGAGGGATGAAGCTCGCCGGAACCCAAACTTGTCGCCAAGCCCTACTCCATCATTGTTTTCGAACTCCACGTCCTCGGACTACGATTCCCATAAGGCCGCGCGACACAGGAATCCGAGGAGCACAAAGATCCCAGGGATTCCGGAGCTGCCAGTCCGAAGCCTACGATTCCCGGCATGCATAGCGGGGCTCCACGCTGCCTCCACGCCCCCCGCCCCCGCCCCGTTCAGGAATTCCGAGTCACCGGGCCAAGTTTGGGGGAACCCGTTTGTAACGTGCCGCGTGAAGGGCACGAGGGGACGGGAGAAGTTAGGAAAGTGTGGGACGAAATCTTCGTAGCCAGAACTCGTTCCTCTGCGGGCCCGCCGCTGGGCAGGGGCGACTCGGCGGCCCGGAGGAGGCGGAAGTGGAAGTGGCCGGCGCGGCCGGAAGTGCGGATCAGCTGATGGGGGAGGCGGCGCCGCGGCTGCTGGGAGGCCCCGGTGGCGGCAGCAGCGGGTCCCGGTCCCGGTCCCCGAGTCCGCGAGCCCGGCCCCGTGCGTGCGCCCGGCGCTGAGGCGCGGCCCCTTCCCGAGCACGGCCAGGGCCAAGGCCTGACCCTGGAGGCCATCCCGAGCGCCCGGACCTCCCCCCCGAGCCGGCCCGCCCCCGAGGCCCGCCCGGGCCTCTCCTCCTCCATCTTCAGCCTGGGCCCCATGGAGCTGATGTTCGCCGAGTGGGAGGACGGCGAGCGCTTCTCGTTCGAGGATTCGGACCGCTTCGAGGAGGACTCGCTCTGCTCCTTCATCTCGGAGGCCGAGAGCCTCTGCCAGAACTGGCGGGGATGGCGCAAGCAGTCGGCGGGGCCCAACTCCCCCACGGGCGGCGGCGGCGGCGGCGGGGGCGGCGGGGGCCGCAGCCGAGGTGAGCCGGGGACGCCGCCGGCCAGGCGCACGCCCGGGCGGCCGGAGGGCGGGCCGCGCCCGGGACCCTGGCTCCGCACGCACGCACGCTCCCGGGGGCCGGCTGTGCGCGGCGCTGGAACGCGGGGCTCCGACGGGGGAGGGCCCGCCGCACGCCGAGCCGTCACGGCCCCGGCCCCGGCGTTAGGTCCCTCCGACGCGCTCCGGGCCCCGCCAGGGGGAAGGGCGCTAGCGAGCTATGGGGAGTAACCCCCGGGAAAGGGGACTTTGTTGGGGGGGGAGCCGAAGGTAACCGTCTCTCGGGTGACAGCTTGACCCGAGCTGACCCATCTGGGTCTCGGTCAGTGGGGCTGGGAGGCGGCTACGGCGGTCGTCCCGCAGGCGAGACAACGGGCCCTGGAGGGGGTCAGCCCGGGGGCTGGTCCCGGGACACCGTGGCGGAGACCTGGCGGTCTCTGGGGCGGGAGGGGTGCAACGCGGATGCCGAGCTCCCTGCCGGGACCCGGGGGGGCCTGTCCCGAAAGGGGTCAGCGAGCGGTCAGCGGCCCCCCTGGGATCCCCCCTGGCAGCCGGGCCCGGGACAGCCTGGGCTTTTCCTGCGGGAGGGGGGAGGCAAAGCAGGGAGGGGCGTCTCTGTGCCGGAGCCGGGGCACACGCACCCGGAGGCTGGAGGCGAGCTCCGGCTGCCGAGACCCTTCCCGGGCTGGCTCCCCTCTTCCAGCAGCCTTTTTGGAACTTTCGGAAACAGCCAGTAATGCGCTAACGGATTTGGGTGTGGTGGGGGGAAAGGACGCCTTTTCTCCCTCCGTGACCCCGGCCAGGTCCGCCCCAGACCCCCGGTCTCCCACTCGCCTCGAGCCGGGGATTCTGCAACGGGACCTGGCTGTGCTTGGCTTCGGCTTGTTCCGGAGAGCCACGCTTTACCAAACCACCTCCCGGGCTCGCTTTGGCGATGTACTTTAAGCATTCCAGCACAGGAACAGTAACAAAGGAGAGTCGCAGCAAACCGGTAGCGCGCTGTAGGCAGGCGACCTGTGCTTTTTACCGGTTGTTGGAAGAGAGCAAAAGCAGCCGACGCTAACTTTAACGAGGCTTTCTAGGATGTTTTTTTCCTTGTTAACATAGACGGATGTGTGGGGAATTTGTTTTACTCAGTGTTCATGTTTTCCTATTTATATTTCTCATTGTACCATGATACTCTTACATTCACATATTATTATACATTCGTCGGCCCTTCCTCTCCTCTCCTGTAATGTGTCAGGCGCATTATTTATTCCTCAGTTTTTTTCCAGATAGGCTTTCTTTTTTCCCACATCCCTTCCAGCATAAAGGTTGTTAAATTTTTGCAGCATAATATAGTTTCATAATGCCTTCCAAGAAATTTAAATAGTTCACAGCGTTGTGTTCATTTTTATGTGAAGTTCCATCTGTTTACCTCCTAAGTGTGTTCTTGTTTAATTTTTTCTTGTCTATAACCTGCTTTGTTAATTACTTTATTGACATGGAATTATAATCCACTATTTTACTGTTATCAGTCTAATCCTAGTTGTATTGTTCCACACCCGCCTTCATTAACACCAAACACCTACTCTTATTCCTTCACTTAAAATCCCTTCCCCCTGGTTGTAGATTGGAGTTTTGAGATTGCTGGCACTGCTGTGGAACCCTGGAAGGAATCAGAGAACCTGGCTTCAGGGCCTGCTTTTGACCTTACAGTCACTCTGTGACTTCAGGCAAATCCCTTAATGGAACTGGACCTGATTTCCTCTTTTGCAAAATGAGGAGATTGGACCAGAAATCTTAGGTCTTTTTCAGTTCAGAGTCTCTGATCCCATAACCCCTTTATCTTTCCCTGCTCCCAGTTTTTTTTTTTTTTTTAATCTGTGGGTGCCGACCCAAACTAGATTTCTTTCTTTGTGATCTGATAGCTATTGTTTCCTTCATAACTCTCTTGAAAAATGGGACATCAACAAAACAGTCTCCTAGTAGAGCTTTCTGGCATGCTCCTTTGGAACAAAAAATAATCTACTCATGTCATCTCTTGACACAGTAATGATCCAACTTTAGCTTAGGAGAGACAGCACATGGCTGTATGCACACATGCGGACTTTTGAAAACCCTTTTGGGGCCCCTTGTGTGATCAACCATTCCTCCCTCTTGTTACCTCTTATGTCCCTTATAATGAAGTCTTGCCACCCTCCTCCCTCCGGGAACCAAAGTCCAGGCTGTGGGGCCCTCTGGGGCTGGGGCCTGGGTGAAGACAGAAAGGTTAATGTTACAGCCCTAGGGCTGAGGGGGAGGGCTGCAAGCTTAGTGGAAATTTGTCCAGAAATAGAGTCTGTAGCATAGACTAACTTTTGCCTTTGGCAGGTGTGGAATGGGACCTATGTGGAGTGGGGTGACCCTAGAAATTTTCCCTCCCCTTACTCCAGGAGCTGAGGCTGTGACAGCAGAAGCTGTTGTTCCTTGGCTTCCCCTTTGGTGACCTGTTGTCTTCTGAGCTCTGATGTGTGGGGGAAAGAGAGGCTCAGATCCCTCAAAAAGGAGTGCTCCCAGAGCCTTTCCTTTGGGTTGTTCTGTTGGAGGGGACTCTGGGAGAGAGGGACAGAAGGAAGCCCCAAGGTAGGAAGTCTAGACTCAGAGTGACAGCACTCAGATAGAAGCAGGCCACCCCCAATTTCACAGGCTGCAGTTTTATGTGGGGAAGATTACTGGAATAAGACATTCTGGGGCTAGAGATTTCTAGGGGAAACCTTTGGCATCCCCTCCTGTAGAGAGAATGAAGCAGGGTGGGGTGGACGTTTCTTCTTTTTCTCCCTTGGGTGGACAAGTCTTTTGGACTTGGGACAGCAGAGCCTGTGATCCCTCTGCTCCTGCACAGCACATGCCCAAATCTTTTCTCTTCTATGGAAGCAGGTCCCAGACAGTTCCCCTGGGGAAGAGTTAGGAGAGGGTTTAGTGCCTTGCTCCAGAATGGGTGAGAATGTTGGTGGCTCTCCCCTCCCCCCTCTCGGCAGACGGCCTGGTGATCCCCTTGGTGGAACTGTCGGCAAAGCAGGTGGCATTCCACATCCCCTTTGAGGTGGTGGAGAAGGTTTACCCCCCAGTGCCTGAGCAGCTACAACTGCGGATTGCCTTCTGGAGCTTCCCAGAGAACGAGGAGGACATAAGGTACTTCCGGGGGTCAGAACCAGGGGCCTGCTGGAGAGTGTGCATGTTTGGGGCTTAGTGGGGAGTGGGGAGCACCAGGCCCCTTGGGGTTGAGCAGGCTCTGTTGTGAGGGAACTTGCTGAATTGTGTGTGTGTCCCCGTGTCCTCCCTCTCCTCCCAGGCTCTATTCGTGCCTGGCTAATGGGAGTGCAGATGAATTCCAGCGTGGGGAACAGCTGTTCCGAATGAGAGCTGTGAAGGATCCACTACAAATAGGTATGGACAAGTGATGGGGTTTTGGGGGGTGAGGCTAGGAAGCTGTTGCCAGGCTTTTCTCCCTCTGACTTATGCTCCCCGCCCTCCTTGTTCTGGCAGGGTTTCACCTGAGTGCCACAGTGGTGCCTCCTCAGATGGTTCCCCCTAAGGGGGCATACAATGTGGCTGTGATGTTTGACCGATGCCGGGTCACCTCCTGCAGCTGCACCTGTGGGGCTGGTGCCAAATGGTGCACCCATGTAGTGGCCCTTTGCCTCTTCAGGATTCACAACGTGAGAGCCCCTTACTCCCTCCCTTATCCCCTTCCCCACCCACAGTCTTAGTTTATTCATTTTATCTTTGGGGGTCCCTTCAGGAAATAGATAGCACTCTGCTTCTTTCCAGAGCCCTCAGGCCTCTCCCATCTTTATTTTGGCCTCTCGTAGGTCTTACTGCTTTCCTCCAGTGTGTTTCATGTTTTCCGTATAGGCTTCGGCCGTCTGCCTTCGGGCTCCTGTCTCAGAGTCCCTGTCTCGGCTCCAGAGGGACCAGCTGCAGAAGTTTGCTCAGTACCTCATCAGTGAGCTTCCTCAGCAGGTCGGTGCTTGACTCTTCTCCCCACTCTTGGAATCCCCTACTCCCCTGGATCTCTTTCCCATCTGGCCTGTGCAACTGTCCACTCATCTATGCCTTTCTCTCTGTCCACCCCAAGATCCTTCCCACAGCCCAGCGCCTCCTGGATGAACTCCTGTCCTCCCAATCTACTGCCATCAACACTGTATGTGGAGCCCCAGGTGAGTGAAGGCAGAAAGAAAGGAGGTGTGAGGGGGCTGAAATAAGAAGGCCCCCGCCTTAGTGGAGTGAGGCAGAATCCAGTTCCCACATTTATAGATTGACAGGAATGGGAACTAAAGGGGACTGGAACCTGCGGGTAGTTTTCAAGAGGTGAGATGGCTCTGCTGTAACACAGCTGGTTGTCCTACCTATGACCATGTTGCCCCCAGACCCCACTGCAGGTCCTTCAGCTTCTGACCAGAGTACGTGGTACTTGGACGAGTCTACGCTCAGTGAGAACATCAAGAAGACATTGCACAAATTCTGTGGTCCCTCCCCAGTTGTCTTCAGGTGACCTTTACCCTCTTGCTAAGAAGCACAGGTGGGTTTCTGGGTTGGGGGTAAAGTGGAAGGAGGTGAGCTTCTTGGAGTCCCCTGTTAAGACTGTTGACCAGACTCAGGCCCTGCTATGGCTCCCACCTTTGGTAAATGGATTGGTGGATGTGAGGCTGGTACTGTCCTCACCTTTGCAGAGTCCCCCTCACTTGGTGGTGGATAGAGCGCTGGGCCTGGAGTCAGGAAGGCTCACATTCATTCTGCCTCAGATATTTTCTAGCCATAGGATCAGAGGCAAGTCACTTATCCTCTGTTTCCCATAAAATGGAGATAATAAATAATAGCTCCCACATCACAGCGACGTTGCGAGAACCAAGTGAGATATTTGTCAGATACTTAGTACATTGCCTGGCACGCCAGAGGGGCCATATTAACTCTCCTCTGCTCCTCTCCACCCTCTACCCTCCATGCTCTTATCTTCATTGTCATCATCAATAAAGTGATCACTGTGGATTTGCCCAAGTTCATTCTCCCTTGTGCCCAGACCCCTGGGAGTCATCAAAAAAACTAAACTTTGTGTTTCTTTGGATCTGCAGTTCATTCTCTTTTCACTTCAGCTCCCTTTCTCCCTCCACAGTGATGTAAACTCAATGTATCTGTCATCAACTGAGCCCCCAGCAGCTGCCGAGTGGGCATGTCTCCTGCGTCCCCTCCGAGGCCGAGAACCCGAGGGTGTATGGAATCTGCTGAGCATCGTTCGGGAAATGTTCAAGCGGAGAGACAGCAATGCTGCTCCGCTGCTGGAGATCCTCACGGACCAGTGTCTCACCTACGAGCAGGTAACCTTGCCCTTTCCTTCCTCCGATGTCTCCAAGGCTGATCTGTGGTTCCTTGTGGAGGGTTCTGAGATTGGGACCCTGATTTTTTCCCATTCTTTTCTAATACCACAGTTCACCGTTTTCCCAATGTGCTTTTATTTTCAATTCCAAATTGTCTTCCTCCCCTACTCGTTGAAAAGGCAAGAAAAACAAAGCCCATTTATAAACATATGCAGTCACCCAAAAAACAAATCCCTCCGTTAAGTCATGTTCAAAAAAGAAAGAAAGCAGAATAACAGACCCATCCCCCTGCTAACCTCCCACCCTTCGTTTAGAGATCTTAGGTTGGAGGTAGAACATCTTCCTTGGATTGGGCCGGCCCCCAGTAACAAACCAGTGCCCGCTTTCTGCCCTTGCCTTCCCAGATCACAGGCTGGTGGTACAGCGTGCGAACGTCAGCTTCTCACAGCAGTGCCAGTGGGCATACGGGCCGCAGTAATGGGCAGTCGGAGGTGGCTGCTCACGCCTGTGCAAGTATGTGTGATGAGATGGTCACATTGTGGAGGCTGGCTGTGCTGGACCCCTCAATTAGCCCACAACGGTGAGTCGCTACAAACTCTTATTGGTACCCCCAACGAAAGCCTACCAAAAGTCTTCATTTAGCTTTAGCACATACACTTCTTGCAAGAGTTTGTACCCTGGGGTGTAGGGAACGCCGGCTGCCTCGTATTTGAGAATCTAAAGGTCACCCTATCTGACTTTAGTGGCTTTCCCCATTCCCAGGAGAGGTTTCTCACCATGCTGGTACTTGGTGATTTTGGAAGCCATGGGTGTTTGCTGTTGTCTTTCACCATTTCTTTCCCTTGTGGTGGGCAGGAGCAGAGCTCCCCCAATATCCAGTTACCTCTGTCCCCACAGTCGCCGAGACCTGTGTGTCCAGCTGCGCCAGTGGCACCTGAAGGTGATTGAGAATGTCAAGCGGGGCCAGCACAAGAAAGCCCTGGAGCGTCTCTTTCCAGGTTTCCGGCCCGCGGTGGAAGCCTGCGACTTCAGCTGGGAGGAGGCTTACCCTCTCCCAGGGGTCACTTACAGCGGCTCTGACAGGAAGCTGGCTCTCTGCTGGGCACGAAGCCTTCCATCTCGGGCTGGCCCTCCCCGCTCTGGGGGCCCCGACGAGGCTGGGGATCGGCCTCGGCCATCCCCACCAGAGCCTTCGGTTCGACCTAAGGAGCCCGGGGCCAAGCGCAAAGGGTCGGGGGAGGGGGTTCCCCAGTCCCAGCGTGGCCCCCGCCGCCCCTCAGCTGAGGGAGGAGAGAAGTCTGCGCATAAGCAGGGTCTAGGTGGAGCCAAGGCCAAGCTTCCGGGTGGAGGGTGCGGCGGTAAAGGCCCAGGGAGTGGCGGGGGCAAGCGTCGGCTGAGCAGCGAGGACAGCTCCCTGGAGCCGGACCTGGCTGAGATGAGCTTGGATGATGGCAGCAGCCTGGCTCTGGGGGCAGAGGCCAGCACCTTTGGGGGCTTTCCCGAGAGCCCACCTCATGCACTTCCCCCCAGTACTCCCCTTAGCCCCCCTACCTTCCAGTCTGAACCTCCCGATGCCTATGAAGAAGATGGCGGTGTTTACTTCTTAGAGGGGCCTGAGCCCCCAGTTGCCCCCTCCAGCCTACCTGGACTGCTTCCGGGGGAAGGAACTCCCCAGGATGACCTCCCCTCCACAGATGAGAGTGGTGGATGCCCCCCTAAACCCAAAGATATGGCCCCTGGAACTGGGGAAGAAGATGATGCTTACCAGGTGTATTACCTGAATGCCCAGGATGGGACTGGGGGCGAGGAAGAGAAGCCCGAGGTGGGTGCTGGCGAGGAGCAGGACCTTTTTGCTGGGCTCAAGCCCCTGAAACAGGAGAGCCGAATGGAGGTAAGGTCAGGAGAGGGGAGGTGGGGTGCTCCTAACTGGGGGGAGGGGGGTGATGCTAAGAATGGTGCCTCACAAAGGTTTATGGAGTGACTTCCTTTCCCTATGATGACAACGAAAAGGGGAGTGAGCATTTCCTGCGTATGTTCAGATTGTAGATTTAGGAGCATGAGGAGCCAGCCTTGGCATCCTCCAGTCTGACTCCATCGTTTTACGGAGGAGGAAGCTGGGCACAGAGAGGGGCAGAGGTTTGCCCGTGCACGAGGAAGCTGTGACGGGTGGTCAGAATGGGAGCCCCAGCCTCTCTGACCGGCGTTCTGCTCCCCAGTCTCCTGACAGGCCGCCTCTGCCTCCTCTCTCCCATGTCCCACCCCGTTCAGGTTCTCTTTGCTTGTGCTGAGGCCCTGCACGCCCACGGCTACAGCAATGAGGCCTCACGACTCACTGTGGAGCTGGCTCAGGATCTGCTGGCCAATCCGCCCGACCTCAAGGTGGAGCCGCCCCCGGCCAAGGTGAGCTGCCCTCCCCCGGGCCTCCCCCTCCTGCCAAAAGAGTGAGCCTGCCGTGCTCATCTGCTCCTGGCTCCCCGCAGGGAAAGAAGAACAAGGTGTCCACGAGTCGCCAGACCTGGGTGGCCACCAACACTTTGACCAAGGCAGCCTTCCTCCTGACCGTGCTGGGCGAGCGGCCTGAGCACCACAACTTGGCCTTCCGCATCGGCATGTTTGCCCTGGAGCTGCAGCGGCCTCCGGCTTCCACCAAGGCCTTGGAGGTCAGACTGCCTCCCTCCCCTCTGTAACTTGTCAGCTTCTGCCGAGCCCTTGAGACAGAGACCCTTTGATGCGTGCCCCTCCCCTCCCAGGGCGGGGGGCCGGGGTGGCGTCTGACGGCCCACCTCCCCTCCTAGGTGAAGCTGGCCTACCAGGAGTCGGAAGTGGCTGCTCTGCTGAAGAAGATCCCTCTGGGGGTGAGCGAGATGAGCACGATGCGATGCCGGGCAGAGGAGCTTCGGGAAGGGACCCTGTGCGACTACCGGCCCGTGCTCCCCCTCATCTTGGCCAGCTTCATCTTTGATGTTCTCTGCACCCCAGGTAGGGAGAGGGGGCCTAGGGCAGTGTGGCAGAGACCCCCACCCCCCATCTTCTCCCACTCCCTGCGACTCGGGTGTCTTCCTGACATGTCTTCCCTTCACCTCTTTCTCTCCTAACTTTCCCCACAGTAGTTTCTCCCACAGGATCCCGCCCGCCGAGCCGGAACTGGAATAGCGAGATGCCTGGGGATGAAGAGCTGGGGTTTGAAGCCGCGGTGGCTGCCTTGGGTAAGTCCTGGTCACCTGTGAAGAGACCCCTGTGGCAGATCAGGCGAACCTAGCAACTCCTTTTCAAAATCAAGAAAATCAATTATACAAAAGTGAAGTTATCTTTTTTTTTTTTTAAAGTTCATAGTCCCAGGCTGAGACCCCTGTGCTGTAGTAAATGAAGTACATAAGACGTGGCACAGTCCCTCAAATAGTTTTTGTGTTGGAGGAGAATGAGATGGGCCCACCTAAAGAAAGTGAATTAGAACATGATTAAGCCCCAGGAGATCCGAGGAGGAAAAGCCTAGCAGCGGCTAAAGTGTTTAAGCAATAAGAGTAGTTCATGGCTTAATTGCATTGAGGGTAACAAAATAGTGCCTTCTCTGTGTCTCCGCGGAGCAGACAGCGTAACTGTTGTTAGCCCTGTTTTAGAGAGGAGAAAACGGAGGCTTAGAGCTAACCTACTGCGAAGGCCCACCCTCGTACTCTCCACCCAGTGAGGAGGAGAAGGCTTGTGAGCCAGGCCTCAAGCCCAGGGACCGGAGGGTTTGGAGGGAGCACAAGCCATGTTCAAGGAAGAGACTGGGGCAGGGGGGTGGGGCACGGGGGAAGGGGGCACCAGCTGGGGATGGAGGGCCTTGAATTCGGGACATGAGCGGTCAGAAATAGGGGCCTGCAACCCTTTTGGGACCCCCATGGATCCTCCCCGTCCTGGAAGGGTGGCCCTTGAGCCCTGGGAAGAGTTGTGGGAGGGCCTCAATGTGAAGGGTCCCAGCCCAGTCACTGGGCCTGCCGATCCCCAGGCATGAAGACGACGGTGAGCGAGGCCGAACACCCTCTGCTGTGCGAAGGCACGCGCCGGGAGAAGGGGGACCTGGCTCTGGCGCTGATGATCACCTACAAGGACGACCAGGCCAAGCTCAAGAAAGTGAGGGCGGCTCCGTGTCTGGAGGGAGGGGCAGGACATCTGATCTGCAGATGGTGTTGGGGGGTGCTTGTCAACTGCCTTTAGGGAGACACATTTGGGACTTGGGATGTGCTGACCCGGCTCTGCCAAGGGCCTGAGGTTGAGCTGGGCCTGTCGCGCCGTGAGGGCCATGGGCTTCCCAGCAGGCGCCCCCGCCTCTCCTTGTCCTCGTCCCCCTCCCCCTGACCCAGGTGCTGCTTCTCTGAGGTCAAGAGGACTGACCTCTTAGCCTGCCACAAGTGGGAGGCTGTGTCCTGCCTCTGGACATAGGCTGATTCTGGGACTGCCCCGGGCCCTTGGCCCCAGGAGCGCAGCGCTTGGCCCGGTAGGGGCAGACTGATGAATTCCTGGAAGGAGTTGCCATGAGTTAGTTGGAGGAGGGAGGAAGGTGGGGATGCGGCATGGCAGGCAGGAGAGCCCTGCACTGCTTTTCTCCCTTAGATCCTGGACAAGCTCCTGGACCGGGAGAGTCAGACGCATAAGCCACAGACCCTGAGTTCGTTCTACTCGTCCAGCCGCCCAGCCACGTCCAGTCAGAGGTCCCCATCTAAGCATGGGGCCCCTGCCGCAGCAGGAGCCCTGCAGCCGCTGCCTCCGAGCTCAGCAGGAGGTGCCCAACCTGGGGCTGTGGCTGCAGTCAACCCCGACCCAGCCGAGGGCTTCACAGAAAAGACTGTGCCTGGTAAGAGGTTGGGGGCCGGTGGGATGAGCCCCAAGTCAGGCTTTCCTGCCCCTTGACACTGTCTGATGACTCATTGCTCCCTTGCCTAGAGAGCTCCCCGCGGTCCCCTTGTGAGGGCCCCCCACCTGAGACTACTGTGGCCCCCAAACCAGAGGGGAAGGTTCCTAGTCGCTTGGCACTTGGCAGCCGAGGAGGCTACAATGGCCGGGGCTGGGGCTCCCCAGGAAGGCCCAAGAAGAAACACACAGGTATGAGGGGCCCTGGGTTGGACGTGACTGGGAGAAGGGTCTTGGCCTGAACCATGGGCTGTTGTTGGGGTGGGCCGCCAGGGGGGAGGGGAGCTTTCATCACCTCTGAAGCAGTTCCCTAGTTTGAGATGGGTTCCATGCTGCGTTCTGGGCTTTGAGCACCTACTCAGGGGTCAGATCAGGGAGTTCCCATCCCTTGGGTTCTCCCTTCTTCCCCCCTGGCTGGGGACTGACTGCTGTCTGGGGGATTAGGCATGGCCAGCATTGACAGCAGTGCCCCCGAGACGACATCGGACAGCTCCCCAACCCTGAGCCGGAGGCCACTGCGGGGGGGCTGGGCCCCCACCTCCTGGGGCCGGGGTCAGGACAGCGACAGCATCAGCAGCTCATCCTCCGACTCTCTGGGCTCCTCCTCCTCCAGTGGCAGCCGCCGTGCCAGTGCAAGTGGGGGTGCCCGGGCCAAGACAGCTGAGGTTGGCAGGTGAGCGGGATTGGCCAGTCTTATTCCTGTGGACCCCGGTGCTGTCACGCCCAGGCCATATGGGTGTTGTCTCCTTGGTCCCCCCGGGTCCCCTGAGTGCCTGTTGCCCTGCAGCCTCAACTCGTCCTTCCCATTTGCATCACCCCTCAGGTACAAGGGCCGTCGCCCCGAGAGCCATGCCCCCCACGTACCCAACCAGCCGTCGGAGGCAGCTGCACACTTCTACTTTGAGCTGGCCAAAACGGTGCTGATCAAGGCTGGGGGAAACAGCAGCACCTCCATCTTTACCCACCCATCCTCATCAGGGGGTCACCAGGGCCCCCACCGCAATCTGCATCTTTGCGCCTTTGAGATTGGACTCTACGCTCTGGGTCTGCACAACTTTGTCTCGCCCAACTGGCTCTCTCGCACCTACTCTTCCCATGTGTCCTGGATCACAGGTAAGCCCGAAGCTCGGGTTAGAGCCCTAGGGTTGGAGGGCAAGGCACTTCCTCTGGTGGTGGAGATGCCGCTAGGGTCTCTAGGGGCCATCTGGGGTCCACCTCATCCCGATCCTCACAGGCCAAGCAATGGAGATTGGGAGCGCAGCCCTGACCATCCTCGTCGAGTGCTGGGATGGACATCTCACACCCCCCGAAGTTGCTTCCCTGGCCGACCGGGCGTCACGGGCACGGGACTCCAACATGGTGAGGGCAGCGGCTGAGTTGGCCCTGAGTTGCCTACCCCATGCCCACGCCTTGAACCCCAACGAGATCCAGCGAGCTTTAGTGCAATGCAAGGAACAGGTAGGTGTGCTCAGCTATGGTGGGAGGGATGACTGGTCCGCCCTGGGGCCCAGACGACCTCCCCTCTTTTGTCTTTCGGTGCCTCTCTCCTCAGCAGCAGTCCTGGGGAATGGTCGGGGGAGGGGTCTGGGGAGTCACAGGCCACTTAAAGGCTCCATGATTGCCTGCCTCACTTAGCCAGGGCTAAAGAGGAGGCAAATGGGGACTCGGAATCCAAACCTTGGCCCTCCTGCCAGTGTGGAAGCACCTCCCTGAGCACCTACCTCAGCCGCTTTCCAGCTGGCTCCCCCCAGTCACTTAGGCGGGTCTGTGCCCCAGGACCGCCAAGGGGATTTCAGCTGAGGCCCCTCCCTTTGACTCCCTGTGCCCTTTGCAGGATAACCTGATGCTGGAGAAGGCGTGCATGGCCGTGGAGGAGGCTGCCAAGGGTGGGGGTGTGTACCCTGAAGTGTTGTTCGAAGTCGCCCACCAGTGGTTCTGGCTTTATGAGCAGACGGTGGGGGGCTCAGCCACACCACGTGAGGGTGCCACAGGCTGCAGTGCCGGTGGGGCCCGGGCATCGGGGGAGGCTGGGCGGGCACTGCCTGAGGGCCGTGGCGGACCAGGGACCGAGGCAGTCACAGTGTCGGCAGCGGCAGTGACGGCAGCAGCCACAGTGGTACCAGTCATTTCAGTGGGGTCCGGTTTGTACCCGGGGCCTGGCCTGGGACATGGCCACTCCACTGGCTTGCACCCCTATACCACTCTGCAGCCCCACCTGCCCTGCAACCCCCAGTACCTTACCCACCCCGGTCACCCCTTGCCCCATATGCCTCGGCCTGCTGTCTTTCCTGTGCCCAGCTCTGCATACCCACAGGTGAGCCAAGAACCGAGGGGAGGGAAGGGAAGGGAGAGAGGAGAGGAGAGGAGGATTGGGACCCCCCAGGGAGGCTGTGATGAGGGGACCCCGGAGAGATAGGCGGCACAGTTAGGACCAGCTCGGTGGGCCTCAGTCAGGGGGAGGACCGTCAAGTCAGCCGCGAAGGGGCTGTAGGTGTCTGGGTGAATGAAACTGGCAGCGAGATGACGCTGCCCACCTGACCCGGGTCTTCCCGCCTTCTGTTTCCAGGGTGTGCACCATGCCTTCCTGGGTCCCCAGTATCCCTACTCAGTGACGCCGTCCTCCCTTGCTGCCACAGCTGTGTCCTTCCCCGTCCCTTCCATGGCGCCCATAACGGTGCACCCCTACCACACTGAATCAGGGCTCCCACTCCCCACCAGTGAGTGTGGGTACTGAGGGGCGGGGGAGGGTGGGGGGGGCGGTGCAGTGGGTGCCTTCTGGGCTCTGAACACTCTGCTCCCTTCCCTCCCCCCCCCCGCAGTGAACAATGTCCATACACCCAGCAGCATCCATCAAAGTTCCACCTATCCCGCCGTCCAGGGCAACTCCATGTCGGCCATGGGCAACCAGCCCAGCTCCCTGGTGAGCGGGAGCTTCCCCCCGCCGGAGGAGGAGACGCACAGCCAGCCCGTTGGCGCCCAGAGCCTGCATCACCTGCACGCTGCCTACAGAGTTGGTGAGATGGCTCCCCCACCTCGCTTCCACGGGGGTATCCGCACCTCTAGGCCCCAAGCCACCCCAGCTCCTGTGTCCCTTGGGTCTCTGCCCCAGCGCCCTTCCCCCACCCATTTTCTCTTACTTTTCCTCCCCCTTGGCGTGGGGGCCGCCACCATCTTCCCTCACGCTCCCGACCCTCTCCTCTAGGAATGCTGGCACTGGAGATGTTAGGCCGGCGGGCACACAACGATCACCCCAACAACTTCTCGCGCAGCCCTCCCTACACTGAGGACGTCAAATGGTTGCTGGGGCTGGCGGCTAAGCTGGGTAACACCTCTTCCTAAACCTCTCGAGGCCCCTCCCCTGGGTCTTACTCCAAAGGGCCTTCATGGCCCTAGGCTATCCTGGAACCCTGTGCTTCTGGGGTGGGCAAAGAGGGGGGCTGTTAGACCTGGACTAAAAGAAGTGGCAGCTAGGCCCCCGGGGCAGGGGTGTCTGCCTTGGTCTCATGCCCCTCCCCCCTGCCCCCCAGGAGTGAACTACGTGCACCAGTTCTGTATGGGGGCAGCCAAGGGGGTGCTGAGCCCATTTGTGCTACAGGAGATCGTCATGGAGACGCTGCAGCGACTGAACCCTGCTCATGCGCACACCCACCTGCGCACCCCAGCCTTCCATCAGCTGGTCCAGCGCTGCCAGCAGGCGTACATGCAGGTGAAGGCCCGGGGGGGGGCGGGGGGGGGGGGGGGGGGGGGGGGGGGGGGTAGGCAGAGGGTCGGCCCAGAGACCCAGGCCAGGGGGAGCCTCAATGTCCGCATCCCCCCTCCCCCCCCCTCCCTTTCAGTACATCCACCACCGCCTGATCCACCTGACTCCTGCCGACTACGACGACTTTGTGAACGCAATCCGAGGCGCTCGCAGCGCCTTCTGCCTGACTCCTATGGGCATGATGCAGTTCAACGACATCCTGCAGAACCTCAAACGCAGCAAGCAGACCAAGGAGCTGTGGCAGCGTGTATCGCTTGACATGACCACCTTCTCCCCTTGAGCCTGGCCCCCCTCCTCACCTCCCCGGAGCCCACCAGACAAAAGAGGGGACCTCTGAGAACCAGTCGGACGGATTCGTTCTGCTTGGGGGTGGGGGGAGGTTCCCCACGGCCCAGACCAGCTGTGGTTCTAGGACGTTGTGGTTCTAGGACTTTGTCATTTGGGGCTGGGGCAGGGGGGCCAGCTGGGGAGGAGCTGCCTCTGGGCCTGGGAGCCGTCGGGGGTGGGGGGAAGGAGGCGGCTCTGCTTGGGAGGGGGGTGCCGGGCAGCCTCTGATATTTATTTGGCATTTATAAATATATAAACTCTCCTTTTTTACTCATCGGTCTGGGCCTATTCTATTCATTAAGGGTTAGGGAGAGGAGCCCCGCCCCCTCCAGGAAGTAGCCACTGGGAGACCTGAGGCACCAGGGGAGACGGACAAGACAGAAAAATAATGACGTTTATTGAGGACCCGTGTGGTCTTGTTCTCGGCTCCCCGAGCTGCCTCCTGGCCTCATCCCCCATTCAATGTGAATGACATAGGGAGGCCAGGCTGCAGTGACCCCTTTGACTGAAGGGCTCACAAGCAAGAGAACCTGCTGACCTTGGACAAAGAAAGACTGGCCCCTGGGCATGTGGGAGGGCCGGGGTCCAGAGTCCTGCCTTGTGCTCTGTGCTTCCCTGCCTGGGCCCAGAGCAGGGTGAGCGGTTGCCCTTGTAGCCCTGCCTGGTCTGAGACACATGCCGGGGGCTCCTCTGGGTGGGCAAAGGGCTTCACCCCAGGCCCGAGCGCTGCAGCTCTTCCTGAAGCCAAGAGGGCAGCGGCTGCCCGAGGCGGCTCAGAAGTTTGGACAGTTCCAGATTGTGGTCCCGGAAAAAGTCAACCAGGAGGAGACGGGACTGATGTAGGGGAGAGAGAGGTGACGGTCAGCCGGGAGGAGAGGGCCAGAGGTGACCCCAGGGCCTCCCCAGCCCAGGCGCTCACCTCGGGGTCCATGTCCGGGTACCTCCGTCCTTTGCTCTTGCCCAGGCATCGGGTCTTGCCACCCTCTAGCCCCTGGCACCAGAATCCCTTCCCCTCATCAAACCTGCTCGGCAGGAGAAGGCAGTCAGAGGACTTACTTGGAAGGGAGGAAGGACTCCCTGACAAAGGCGCCGACATCCTCCCTTGGGGCCCCAGAGTCCCAGAACGGGTCGTGCCTGACGGGCCTCTCTGCCTGAGCTTCTGCAGATACATCCTGCTGCTTCTGGGCAGAGAGAAGCTCAGCATGGCACCCCCGTTCTCCCCACCCGTCCCACCTGAGGGTTCTCGTGTAGTTGAGAACAGGGGTGACACCGAGGAACTTCTGGATGTTTTCCATGGAGGCCGCTGGGTTAGCCCGTAGCTCCTGCCCATCCACTATCAGCACCTGAAGATAGGGGGACAGGGATGGGACGGACCCTCTGGGGGAGGCCCCAAGTCCCCGGGCTGCAGACGAGGCCACCATGAGGTGGCTGGAGGAGGGAAGGGGCTCTACCTGCCCAGAGGGGTAGTAGGTGAGCCAGCGCTGCAGGTGAGTGGAGTAGTAGCCAGGGACCAGGCAGCGGTTCTGCAGGGCCCGGAGCGCCGCGGGAGCCTGCGGGGGCGCCGAGATCACTTGGTAGAAGGTGTGGTTCAGGGCTGTGGGGTCACCGTGTGCTCGCTGATGCTTCAAAAAGCAAAGGGTGGATGGGGAGGGATGGAGTGGCGCGATTTGTCCCAGAAACTGTCTCCCCATCAAGACCCCTTCCCCATTCTCACTCCTTGAGCTCCCCTTCAGACCCCTGACCCTAACTGACCTGGTACCAGGAGTAGGCCCGGTCAGCAGGGTTGGTAAGTACTGTGATGATCTTGGCACGGGGCAAAAGGGCCGCCCCCCGACGTGGTACAACCTCGGAGTCAAAATAGGTGGCGCTTTTCTCAAAAAGGAAGTCAGTGCTGGCATTGGAGGGGATCGGGAAAAAATCCATGTACCTGGGGACGGACTTGGGGTCAAAGAGGAGAAGAGCAGAGAGGGAGGGAAGCCAGCAGAGGAGGCAAAGTGACAGGAAGCGCTCCCTCGGCACTTACTCGGGAGGCCCAGTTGTGGCCCGGGCCGGGGGCTCAGAGGGGGCGTGCCACTCACCAGTCGATGCCCTTGTAGTAGTTGGGGCCGCTGAAGAACTGGATCTCCTCAAAGGTGCTGGCGCTGGGGAAGCTGCTGGTCACGGCCGGGTGCAGGCTCAGGAAGAAGTGGATGGCCGTGGTCCCTGGAGGCGAGGGTGGGGAGAGGCCAGCTCAGAGCTCTGGGCCGGGCTGCTCCCTGGGCGGAAGCAGGACCTGGGGCAGCCAGGGGCAAAGGGAGGGGGGACCCCCAGGGTCCTTACCCGTTTTCTGGGGCCCCACGATAAGGAACTTGGGGAGCCGATCACAGGTCTTCTCTTTGGACCAGATGTCTTTGTGTCTCTTGTCGTCACAGGGGTTCTAAGAGGAAGGGGAGGTGGTGATGGGACCCGGCTTCTCTCCCTTTCTTCCCCTTCCGGCCTACCCCAGCTCCCCCAGAGCAGGCTGACCTGCCAGAGCGGGCTGCGTTCCTGAGGGAAGAGGTCAAAGTACTTTTGTGCCAGGGGGGCTGGGGGCAGAGTCTGCAGGCGCAGCCGGGTCCAGCACTGCAGGAAGCGCACCAGGCTCTCGAACGTGTACAGGCCCAGCCGGTCATTGCCGTAGTTAGACAGGTGGGTCATGAAGATGCTGATCTGCACAGGGAGCCCCCGCGTCACACAAGAGGAGTCTGGGCCCCAGCCCAGCTGGCAGATTAGGAGACTGCGCCCCAACCTGCCCCCCCCCCCCCCCCCCCCCCCCCGCTCGGCCCAGTCCATACCGGGTTGAGCAGAACGGTGAGGAAGAGCTCGCCCCCCCGGATGCTGCGGTCCAGCTCTCGGGAGCCCCCGGGGTACTCGTTGTAGAAGATAGTGTGAGTGAAGAGGCCGCAGGTCTGTCGGGGCAGGACCTGGAGAAGAGGGGGAGGAGGAGATGGCGCATGGGCCCAGCTTCCAGGGACGAGGAGTCTGGGGGCCTGGGGTCAGGGCCGGAGGATGCCTCGGGGATGCGCGGGCTTGGGTTCGAGTTTAGGTCGGAGGGTCCCTCACCATGATGCCGTTGTGAATAAAGCCTCGCCGGTAGCGTGCAGGGCGGAGGTGGGGATACTCTTCAGTGCTGGTCACCTGGATCCCCCACACGGATTTCCAGGCCTCATAGAGCTGTGTGTGGATGGGGTACACGCCCGAGTGGTGGGGAGCCACTGCATACCCCAGATCCGTGGGGATCCCATGCTCCTGGGGATGGCACAGACTCTCATCTGGGACAGGGGAGACTGGGGGAGGGGCGCAGAGGGGCAGAAGAGATAGGGGTTCCATCCCAGGAGGGAAAATCAAGGAGGGAAGGGAACTGGAGGGAGTTGTGGGTGTGGGGATGACAGGGAAGGAGGGGAGGCAGCTCAGGGCGGGGGCCGGGGGGAGGCACCCCGGGGGTCTCACCAGAGCAAACTGCTTGTTGAGCCGCATCTGGTCGGCCAGCACAGAGCGGTTGTGGAACAGGTGCGGCTGCATGTGGCTCCACATGTGGGGGAACCACCAGAACTCCTTGCGATGCCTCAGGAGCATGTCGTCCCCCGCGTCCTCCTCCTCCGTCCCTGTGGCCACACACTGACTTCCACAACCGACCCTGACCACTGCCCGCTCCCCCCCACCTCTGGCCGTCCGCCAGCTCGGGGGCAGTGGTGACCGTCACCGACGGACCCCGGACTGAGCGAGCCACGTCCCTTAGATCCCGGGTTGTGACCACTGACCACAGCCCATTCCCCACGTGGCTCATTCCCAGAACGTGTGCCAGTTGGCACATAGCGTGTGCCCCAACCCAGCGCACAGCGGGATCTTCTGTCAATCCCCACAGCTGCCTGCGTGGCCCCCAGGCACCCGCATAGTCACTGGCCGCTCCCCAAACGTGCACCCGCACACTAGCCCCCCGGGGCAGCGCGTGCCACACAGGCTGAGGGGACGTTCCGGAACTCACCTGTGTGGTAGAACTTTCCTGAGAAGCCCAGATTGAACGTGAAGTTGGGCACTAAGGCCCTGAGTTTACTCTGCGTGGTCAGCAGGGCCTAGCGGAAGCGAGCAGAGAGAAGGCTCAGCAGGGGCTGGGGGCAGTGTGACCCCGGCCCGGGGCCGGGCAGGCCGGGGGAGCAGCCCGGGGCCGGCCTGGGAACTGACCTCGACGTCAGCCACCTTCATGCGGGTGCCCTCCTTGCCCACGAAGATGTCATCGATGTCCACCAGGATGTAGCGATCCAGCGCCAGGCAGAGGCGCTTCCCGGTGAGGTAGGCGACGGCGTCCACAAAGACCAGCTTGTGGAGCCAGAAGGCGAGGCTGTGGCCGAAGAGCACGCGCTGGATGCCGTCATGCAGCCCCAGGTCCTGCACCACGGTGGGCAGGCGCGTCCCGCGGGGCAGCGGGCCCAGGGCGGGGGCCTCGGCCAGGCGCGCGCTGGCCAGGAGCACCGGCTCGTAGGTGCTGTGGTTGGACTGGAAGACCGTCCAGTCCTCCCCGGGCAGCGGCCCGGGCTCCAGGCGGCTGGGCCGGGTCAGGTGCAGGAGGGGGGCGGCGGGGTTCACCTGGTAGTCGCGCAGCCCCAGGTTGGAATGCAGGAAGAGGGGGAAGCCCTTGAGCTGGGCACTGAGCAGGCTGTGCTCGTGGGCGCGGAAGAAGCCGATGATGCCCACCCCGTATTCCACGCAGTAGCGGTCCAGGAGCTCGCGGCTCCAGGCGTCCAGGTTGACGTACTTCAGCAGGTTCTCATAGACCACGAGGGCGTACCGGCCCCTGGCGCGCTCGGTCAGCGTGGGCATGTCCCCGCGGCCGGGGGCCAGCTCTGTGCTGTACCGGAAGCGGCTGGATTCCAAGATGGCCACGATCTCCTGGCCCAGCTGCGAGTAGACGCTCTCCACGAACACCAGCACCACGGGCTCGGTGCGGGCCGTCTCCGAGGGCCGGGGGGGCCAGGGCGGGGCCGGGGGTCGGGCCGGGCCGGGCCCCGCGTCCCCGCTGCTGCCGCAGTCGCCCGGGGGCAGGGGCAGGGGCTCCTTGGCCTTGGGGCTGGTGGACACGTAGTAGGCCAGAATGGCCATGGAGGCCAGGCTGAAGGCGATGAGCAGCAGCACCAGGCGATGCAGCTCCAGCTGCCGGGCCGGGCGGACCACTCTCCACAGCTGGAGCATGGCGCGGGAGGGGCCGCTAGGGTTCCTGGGGAGGAGGCCCGGGGGGAGAGAGCAAGAGGGAGCCAAGGCGCGCTCCCCGCAGCAGGTCAGAGGTAGGGACGCTCTCCCGTGGGCTGAGCCGGCCTCGCTCCATTGGCCTCACGTCACCATGGCCCCTGGCCCATGGCTCTGGGCTGCGGCTGGCCGCGGCTTCCTGCGGGCTCGGCTGCTCAGACGCGCATCGGGGGCCGCCGCGTCCTAGGGCCTGCGGACCTGCGGGGCAGAGGCGGGGAGGGTGGGCGGGCCGGCTCTGAGCCCCCACAGCTCCCTGCAGACCCGGGCGCGGCCTCTCAGACGGGCATCGGGGGCGGCCGCGGGCAGAGGCGGGGAGGGTGGGCGCGACGCCCCGGCCCCCGGAGGGCTCCGCCGGCTCTGAGCCTGGGGCAGGGAGGGAAGCGCTCCCTGGCGCGCCCAGCAGCGGGACTGGGCTGGGCCGGGCCGGGAGTGACTGGTCAGCAGGAGGGGGGTGCCCAGGAAGTGCCCCCCCCCGACACCGCCCCCTGTGGCTTCTCTTATCGAGCCGGCCAGCCCCCGGCCCCGCCGCAGCCCAACGGCCCCGGTCTCGGGCTCTGCTGCCCCTCTCACCTCCGCCTCTCAGTGTCCGCAGCCAAGGGCCGCGCGCTTCCCGCCACAGGCACCTAGGAGAACCAGAGGCCTGAGTGCGGGCTCCGGCGGGGCCGGGCCGGGAGCCGCGGGCAGGGACAAGGGGCGCCCCGCGGGAGGGGGGAGGAGAGAGGGGCTCGCTGGGGGGGGAGGGGGGGGGCCTGCGCCGCGGCGGCGGTGGGACGGAGGGGGCGCCCAGGGTGGGCGGCCAGACTGGCCAGGAGGTTCTGGGGGCCCCAGTGGGGGGCGACGGGGAGGACGCCGGGCGGGACATCTGGGCTCAGTGAATGGGGGACCGTGGAGGCTACGGTGAGGGGGAGTGGGAGGGGGTCACAGTGCGGGGGCGGGGGGCGCGGTCCCGCGGAGGGCGGGCCGAGGACGGCGCACGGGCGGGCGCTGCTCACCCGGCGGCCGGGGCGCTGTCTCCGCGGTGGCCGGGCTCCGCCGTGCGCCCCCCTCTCCCGGATCCGGGCCCCGCCGCGGCGGCTCCGCCATGTCCCCGAGACCGCTCCTCCGCAGGCGGGCCGAACCACGGCTCTCTGGGGGAGGCGAGGGGGCGCGCCTGGCGGCGCGCGGCTCCGGGCCGGGGCCCGGGGGCTCCGCGCAGACTCGCCGCCCTCTCGGGAGCGTCCGGGGCGCAGGTGCGCGCTCCCTCGGCCTAGGGCACCTGGACGCACGCCTCCTGCCCGAGCCCGGGGAGCTGCTCCCCCCCAACCTTCTGGGAGAGTGGGACAGTCCGGGAGTCGCGTTTGACGTCAAGGACCGCGGAGGGGAAGCGGCGCGGGGAGTGGAGGCCGGCGGGCCCAATCCCGGCCGGGAGGGGGAGGGGGGGGCGTGGACCAGTCCACTGTGCGGGGGGGGGACGTGAGGAGGCGGGGCGGAGCATCCCATGGCGCCTGGCGGGGAGGGGGATGTCTCGGGAAGCGGAATAGCGGTCCAGCCCTGGCAGCCCAGAGATCTGGCACGGTCGGGAACTTGAGCGGGGGCGGGGAGAGGGAGAAGGGGGAAGTTCAGACGTCCGGCAGCCGCTGCCCCTCCAGAAGACGCTAATGAAGGGCCTAGAGCTCTCGCAGTCAAGGATCCCACCACTTTCGAGGTCGGAGAGCCCCGCTGAGGGGCTTCTCTCCCCCCCCCCCCAAGCTCACCCCCAGGCCTTCCCCCACGTGCCTCCGTGGGCACGGACATCTCCGAGCAAGGCTGGAGAATGGGACACGTGTGTGCGCGCATGCGCAGAGGGAACTGGGCACCGACCCCCCCACCCTAACGGGTGGAACCCAGCACCCCTCCCCCTGTTTCTAGGCCTTAGCTATGAGCCCCCAACATCAACAAAGACGCGGACCGTTTAAATGTTATTTTATTAAATATCTTCAGTTCAAGGTTTCGTTGTAACAAAGCTATGAAGGGTCTACCAACATTCAGAACAAACACTAGCTAGTTTTTAAATTATTTCTATGTCATCATGCAAAAATTCTGCATCAAATGCCTTCCATTTCCTGTTTAAAAGGTGGTTTTTTTTTTTAATAATCTAAATTCTATAGATGCTGACGTTAGCCCCGGGAGAGAGTAAGAATGCTAAGGAGAGGTGGGGCTCGAGCAGCCGATATCAAGCTATGGGTTTCAAAGACCATTTGTCTCAAAAGACTGCAAAACCAAACCATGTTGTGAAGTTGTCTGCGTGCTGGCGATGCAGAGTATGGGGCAGGAGAGGGGCCTGGGCCCAGGGGGTGGGCATGCACATGGGGCTCCACCGGCCAACCGAAGATCGCACACGGCCCCTCCCCGCTCTAGCTTCATGCTCCGAAGGCACTCTGGAGACCTGGGGCCTGGCCACCTTCCCTGCCTATGGCCGGCCAAGCTGCCCTCAAGCTCCTTTCCTTCTTCCTGCCTTCCCTCCCTTGTGGTAGCCAAACCCCCAGGGAACAGGAAGGAAAACTGATTGAAGGGGAGCCGTGGCCCTGGGCACCTCCTTTTTTGGGGTGCATGCAGGGTAGAGGAAGGTGAAGGCCCATGCAGACTCTCCAGCAGTGATTCTGAGCCTCTGTTGGTCAGCAGAGAGACCTCTTGAAATAGGGGCACCTAGCAAGATTCAGACAAGCCAACCAAGGAGAGAAAATGAGAGCGATGGTCCCACCTCTCCCATTCCTATAGGGCACTCACTCCACAGCAGCCCCAGGCCCAGGGGAGAGTTGGAATTGGGGCCATCAACTGGGGGGCGGGGGGGGGGGGGCGGGGAGGAAAGCAAGACAAAGACGACTGAAATCAGCACAGAAACAAAGTGCCCAGGCTACAGCGGGAGTGGCAGGCCCCAGGACCCCGGGCCTGGCTCTGTCCAGGCCGAGTCACACGAGAACAAACAAGCAAAGCGGCAGCCCCTGCCCCTTCCTGGGCCCAGGCCTTGCTACCCAGACCCACGCTCGGTCGTGCATCCTGGAGAAACGGATGGACGAGGGAAGTATGTGTCAAACTAACATCAGGTTTCTGCCTGCTTCCTAGTGGGCGAGTTTCTGCAGCACCAAGTCTCCCATCTACACTAAGTGGAACAGTACAGTGAAATCCCAGCCACGAGCTTTCTCCATCTCGGAGCCATGCCTCAGTGCTGTCTTGCCTCGGTAGCTGCCTGGGGACCATGCCCCCCCACCAGGGAAGGGAAAAGGCGCTCCAAGCATCAGCCTTCTCACGACCTGTTGCTGCTCTGGCCCTCCTTCCGGGCTCCCGTGCAGACTCTGGACAAGTCCATAGCCACCTCGGGGGCTGCAGAGATCTGGGGGACCCCGCACAAAAGGAGGCTTTTGTGGCCTCCAGCAGGGTCAGTGTCAAGAGTTCCTGCCTGGCCCCTCCAGAGTCCATGAGGGCTGCAAAACTGGGTGTACTCACTGCCAGGTAGATGAGCCTGCTGCTCAAACTCCTGTCCTCTCGCCAGCCCAGGGGGGGCTGCAGATGGTTTTAAAACATGATCAGCGGTATGGATTCCTTTTTTTTTTTTTAAAACAATCTTTTTTTCTTTTTCTTTTTTTTTTTTTTAAATGTAAAAAACACCTCGGTACAGCAGAGACAGACACGACGGGCGGGCGGGCTGCATGCAGGGGCGTGCATTGGTTGCTGCCGCTTTGTAATTTTAATTGTTTTTAAACCTCAAACGAACATGACTGCTGCTGTCACTCAGGCCCTCCAGAGCCGCTGGCTTCGAAGGTTTGACCTCTGGCTGGGAATCTCCTAACACCGCTGCTGCAGCCGTGGGAGTAAAGGACAAGGGTAAATGAGAGGAACCTCTGACCCCTTTGTACCTGTAAACAACCCTACTAGTCCCAGGGAGAGAAAGGAAAAGGGGCTGGGGCAGGAAACATGGGACCTTCTCCTCCACCATTCACCTATTACAACATGAGCTTCTTGGGGGCAAGCGCCTGCCAGAGTGTCTTGCCCGTTGGGGACATTTACTAAATCCTTCATCAGTTGAATTGACTCTGCGGCTAGAGTCAGGTCCGAAACAGGGTGTCCTGGCTCCCACTCCCAGTGCCCACCCCGACCCTGGCACGCGCAGCTCACCTTGGGAGCTCATTGCAGCGGGGCAGCGGGGGCCCCCGAGCAGTGGTAGTGCACGTTGAGCCACTTGCCATCCCGGCGGTGCCAGACCCTGGTCTCCTCAGACTGGCTGGTGCGAGGCCGGCCCTGGCCGTCGATGTACTGGGTAAGGCGGATGTAGGCAATGCAGGCCGCGTCCTCGCCAATGACGTGCACGTGGGGGTTCAGGATGGTGGTGTGGATGGGCTTGCTGTTCTTAGACAGGACTGCAAGGGGGAATGGGTGTTAGGCTCGCACCGAGAACCATCTAGCATCCCCTTGGTGCCAGCACCCCAACATTTCCCCAAGGTTCGGGGTTCGCTCTAATCTCCATCACCAGCTGTTGCCACAGCTTAGTCTGTGATAACGGCGATCCTATCACCATCCCCCTTTATCTGAACACAGCAAAATCACCAGCTTGAAATGTTTAAAAAAAAGCCCACTTGTGACAGGAAGTAAGACAGTTAAAAAGCCTGACCATCAACATGTTTCTTCCAGGAAGTTCCCAGGGCTCAGAGGATCCTTTGGGAAAAAAGCAAACGAAGCTGGGTGGACAGAGCTCACTGTGGACAGGGCGTGAGTAAAATGCTGCTTTTAACCAATCAGGCTCATGTTTATTAAGGGCAAATCTCATTTTGGTAAAAAAAAAAAAAAAAAAACCAGAGTTAAGAATACACAAGCTCTCTTAAGAGCTCAAGACTTCAAGCCTTAGTCAAAAGCATTTGAGACAATCCAGGGCTTTACCTTTGCACAGCTGGAATACTGGGGACGGGGATGGAAACTGATATGGAGATGGATGAGTGATGGCATCAGAACAGGACTGGGCTGAGAAGGTGGGAGGGAGAGAGAAAGTGTTGGTATCAGGAAAGGGAGGAGGAAGGCGGCATCGAGCGCCAAGGAGTTCTCCAACGCCTTCTCCAAAGATCTCGAGTAAGGGGAGGGTCACCCAAAGGATGGAGAGAGGTGCACAACAGTGCTGGGCTGCAAGAGGTGGCGTCGCCAGATAAATTTAGGACTAAGAGAAAAGCTGGGTCTCAGGCCTGATTGAGAGGAAGATCAGGAATCTTCCTACAGAAGAGGGCAGTCAAGTAATAAGAATGAGAAATAAATGGGTGGACAGCCTGCATGCTCCAACTGGCCTTCACATAGAGTGATCTAGAGATCAATCTGGGCCCCGATAGCCCCCCAAAGGGGGAAAAGGCCCATCTTTTCCAATATATTTGGTTTGTCATCCTGTGCATTTTACTTTAAAGGACATTATTCTTAGAAATGGGGGTCCATAAACCTCACCAGACTGACCACCCCAGAGGGGTCCATGGCACAAAGGATATAAAGAACCACCACTTCAGAGCAACAGTCCTCTTAGGCTGATTTGGTGTCTGTGAGGTCAAAACTAATTTCATAATACAAAGATGTTTTAATCTCTAATATGGCGATTATTAATAGATATAACCTCCAGAAAGAAACGCATTTTGTGGGGGCTGGGAGGCAAGAGCCCTGAGACCAAAAAGTTTGAGAAGAGCTCCTCTAGAGGAATGTGTCTGGAGATGGATAAGTTGTGGAGCATTTGTGTGGGGTCAAATGTCACATCAAAGAAGCAGGCCTAAAAGGGTGAACCCATCACAGGTCCACTGGAGAAGTATTTGAGGGCTTGAAATCCAACACCTTCACTGCTTTTTACCTCAACATTTGGGATTTTTACCCAGCCAGATTTCTCCAAATCCCAAGCAGGCTGTAAATTAACCCTTTCAGCCGTCCACACTGCCCCGCCCCGATTTTAAGGTGCTTACAGCCTCTGCGACCCATTTACTTAGTTGGTGAGATCAAGCCGGGGCAGCGTTTAGCAATGCCTGGGCCCTGGCACGGGAAGGCAGCGGTCTTTGGGAGAGGACGGAGACACAGAAGCAGGAGGCCGGGGGAAGCAGCGGGCACCAAAGGGAAGAGAGGGCCAGTGCCGGAGGCGGGAAGGAGGAGGTGACGGGAGGCAGGTGGGAGGATCTCAGCAGCACGAACCCACTCACGATTCTCAAAGTAAAATTTATGGAAGTCCATCCCCTCTACCAGGTTGCCGAGTGCCTCAGGCTCGAAGGAGGTAAGACCCGGATCGCAGATCTTCCTGCAGGGAGAAGCCAGTCAAGGCAAGGTTTCCGGGGCGGCGGCCGAGCCGGCCTCGGCTCCGGGGGCCAACCCTGAGCAGGCCCTGGTTATCTGGCCTTTCTAGCACTCCTTGGCTTCCCCTCCCAGGCGCCAGGAAGCTCAGAGACCTCCGGCTTTGTTCCCCTGGGACTGATGGCCCCGGCCGCGAGACCCCCGTGACTTCCCGGGACCCCGCGCTCAGAGCGTGCACTTACGTGTAGGCATCAAAGTCCCCGTTGTTGATGGCTTCAATCAGCTGCTCCGTGATCTTAATGATCTCTTGTTTTCGAACTGTGGGGAGAAAGCCCTGAAGTTCACCTGCCCGGGGTGGGGAAGAACCCGGGAAAGCCGCCCCCTCCCCCCCGCCCCCCCCCAGCCTCTGGCTCCCGGAGCCACCTTCTGTCCCCTCTCCTTTAGGGCTCAGCAGAGAGCAGGCCTTTGCCGTCGCTCCTTAGCCGCCCCCGCCCCAGATTATTACCCAGTTTTGGATTCCACTTTGGGGTGCCCTGGACTAAATTTGCCTACCCCACCCCCCCCCCCCCCCCCCCCCCCAGCCTCCCCTCAGGACTCAGTGGCGCCTAGAACAGCGCGCCCAGGCCGGGAGCCACGCCCCCTCGGGCAGGGTTCCAAAAGGGCCAGGCGGAACGGGAGACACGAGGCCCGGGAGGAGGGGCCGGCGGCCCTGCTCTCTCCGGAGGGACAGGAGGGAGGGGGGGGTTGCCTGTGTTAGCTGCAGACAGCCCCACACCAGACAAACCCACAGCCCCACCCTGCCCCACGGCCCCGCCCCTCCCAAGGGGGGGGGGGGGGGGGGGGGGGGGGCGGGGGGGGGGGGGGGGGGGGGGGGGGGGGGGGAGGGGGGGGGGGGGGGGGGGGGGGGGGGGCGGCGGGGGCGGCAGGACTGCGCCCGGGGTGGTCCTGGGGGCCGTGGAGGGCGGCCCCCGCTCCCGGGCAGCTCACTCACACCCAGCGCGCCCCCAAGAGCGAAGGCGCCACAAGGGCAGGGAGGGCTCGTACTGAGCACGTGCCAGCCCTGGTGGCGGCCCCGGCCCGCCCCAGGCCATAAGCCTTTCCTCACTGGAGCCAGCCGCTGTGAATGCAGGGGGGGGGGGGAAACGCAGCCAGAAACGGAAGTGGAGCGGGGGGCGGAGCTGGAGAGTCCCGGGGGGCGGGGCGGGGCAGCAGCCACAGGTGGGCAGGCAGCAGCCACAGGTGGGCAGGCAGCAGCCACAAGTAGGCAGGCAGCAGCCTCGAGCGCAGGCGGCCTGGCGGACACACGTGCACCTGCCGCCCCCCCCCCCCCCAGGCCTCTCTCCAGTGCCATGCGCGGCCCGCGAGAGAGCAGCAGGAGAAAAGGAGGGGCCCGCACCAGAGCACGGCTGGCGTGCCGAGGAGCCCCTGGCCGCCTCCCCTCTCCCTGGCCCGGCCCCTCGGCCGCCTGCTCCTGAGCGGGCCTTCCCCAGCCTGCCTGCCTCTCTCGGAGCCCCCGCGCTCCCCCCGACCTAGAGCCCCCCGCCCAGGGCAGCACCCCCGGCCTGGCTCCTGTCGTGGCGCGGCCGGGGACGGCGTCGGTGCGAGGGCAGAGCGGAGGGGGTGGGGCCGCGCCGCCTTCCAACTTACTGGCTGAGGAGCCGAGAGAAGGCTGGGGCTGCATGCCTGCTGAGGGGGCTGTTCTGTCCCGGGGGCTCCGTCCGTCAGACCCCAAGCTGCTGCGGTCCCCAGTGCGGAGCTGGGCAGCTAGCCGAGCGGGGGAGGGCGCCAAAACAGACAGAACAAGGCAGGTGAACACGCAAGCCGGCGGGACCCCCAAGCCCATGCTTCCGGCCTGCGCGGAGGAAGGCGGGGAGCGGGGCTCGCCGGGCGCCTCGGAACCGGGCGCCTCGGAACCGGGCGCCTCGGAACCGGGCGCCTCGGAACCGGGCGCCTCGGAACCGGGCGCCTCGGAACCGGGCGCGCAAGCCCTAGCGCGGGGTACGGCACACTTCTTCCGCCCCCGCCCGCGGCCGGAGAGAAGCCTTCCTTTCATGCACAACCCCCGTCTCTGCCCGGCTTCGGAGGCTCTGCCCATTTACTGGCGCCCCACGGTGAGGAGGGCGCAGGAGCGCGGGGCTCAGGGACCCACGTGCTTTGCCCTTTGCTCCTCGTGTTGCCCCGGTCCGAATGAGAGATCAGTAATTCTGGGCTTGGAGTCTGGGGGCCAGAAGACCCACGGCTCCCCTGTCTGTCCCTTGTTGGTCTGCTTTTCAAACTAGGTTTTTCATTCTTCTTTCTGGCTCTGACTTCCTTGGCTTATGTGAGGGAGGGACTGATTTCTTCAAGGACTGATAATCCCATGATTCTAGAACATTGGTCCCCGTCATCCCCAAGGCACTATTTAACTTCCTAAAGCTCATCATTAACAAAAATCTGGCAATTACACAGGCCCGGGAAAAAGGTAAAAAGAGAGGCTCTTGTTCACCCAGCTGGCCCCGTTTCCTCCCTTTACCCCAAGGCCCTGCTGCAAAGGGCCTGAAGATGTCCCGACTTTCTCCTCTCTCTCTTACCTTTGAGATCGTCATCTTCAGTGGTCGTATTGCAGCTTTCTGTGGAGCCCTGCCAGATAAAGAGAGCACGTTACTGCGCAGTCAGCCCTCGGCGTTGGGAGGGGAGAACGGAGTGGGAGGCAGCTCCATGACTCCCCGAGCCCTCCTGTGAAGCGCCATCCTTGCGAGGCACAGTGGGGATGGCCAAGGAGGAATCGGAGCACAGACACTCCTTTCTGAGGCCGGAATACAGCCCCCAAACCAGCTGTCTCCATTTCAGCCTAGGCCCCTGCTGGAAGCGAATGAGGGGAATAAACCCTCAATGTCCTTCACATACAGGACCCAGGGAAATAATCTAACCTGGATCCCTCTTCCCCACTGGCTCTGTCCTGACCCCAGGCTGAAAGGGAGGCAGGCAGGGCCGGGGGCCACACTCACCTTGATCCCGTCTGTTGCATTGTGTACCACGGTGGTTTGGGGTTCCTGCGAGAGGAGAAGAGGGGAGTTGCCCTCCTGCCTTGAGCAGGGCTGCAGCTCTTTCCAGAGGGGCTCCCTCCAGTTCCCTTAGGGGCACTGTAGTAGCTGCCTGGCAGGGAACCAATCCCTTCGATTCCACCTCAGCTGAAGGACCCTGGCCAAGTTGGGCTGCCCAAGGGGAGCCTGGGAAATTCTGGGTTTAATGGCTAGGGATGGATACTGGAGAGCTAAGGGGAGTCGAGGCCCTAGGATGACAGATCTGAAGCTGACTCAGAGGTCATTAAGGCTACCTGCCTCATTCTACAGATGAGGAAACAGACTCAGAGAGGCTGGGGCTGGCCCAGGTGCCAGCTAGTGGGTGCTGAGTCCAGTGTCTTCCTGACATTAATGGGTCCAAAGCTCTATCCATCGGGCCATGCTTCCTCTCCATAGATCTATATGAGAGAAGCAGCAGGGATGAAAGGTTCTAGCTTCATTTTTCTACTTCACTATTTTTGTCTCCTTGAAAGACACTGGAGCTTCAGAACCCAGTGGGAAGCTGAGCAGTCAGGAAGTTGGGACTGTGGCCAGGGGAGGGGCATCAAGCTCACCACAGAATACCGAGGAGACCTGAGATTCACGGAACCTTGGGGGGCTTTTAGACCCACAAATACAAAGGTCCCTCTGGCCAAGGTTCCCAGTCAGGAAGTGGGCAGGCCCCTGCTTCCAAATCTGGTGTTCCTTCAACTATCCCACCCTAGGAAGAGGAGAGAACTGAAATGGAGGTGTTCGGAAGGAGGGCAGAGGCGGAGAAGGCTGCCCCATGCCCACCCTCGGTTCTTACACCTTCTCCCTGTCCCTGTCAGAGCTCAGGAGGGGGAGGAGGAAGGGCCTGCTAAAAACCTCCCTCATGCCAGGAGTGTCCAATTCCCTCCTCACAAAGAGACTTAAAGGAACAGAAGGAAGGTCCCTAGCTGGAAGGGAACTGAAGAGCTAACTAGTTCAAGCCCCTCATTTTTACAGATAGAGAGACTGAGGACCACTGAGATCAAGTGATCTGTCTAAAGTCACACAGGGATGAAGAGCCGAGTTCAAATGTGACCCAGGCACCTGGCTGTATGAGCTCAGGCAAGTCATTTAGCTTTTCAGTCTCAGTATCCTCATCTGGAAAATGGGTATAACAATCACACCTCTCTCTCACCAGGCTGGGTCGTTGTGAGGATCAAATGAGAAAACATATGCAAAGCACTCTGCAAACCACCAGGGCTGGCCTTTAGCAGTTCTAAGTGTCGGAGCTGGGACTAAATCCTCCCAACTCCGCCACAGGCTGGCAGAGCCAGGTCTTCCTCTCCAGGAAGCCCGGCTGGCTCTGGAGCCCAGAGCTCTTTGGCCACGCTAACTTCCTATCCCAACCACCCCAGAGATGCCCCTCACGGCCTTAGACCTCTGCTGAAGGGGGATCTAGCTTCCCCTCCATCTCCCCTCCCCAAAGCAGCAGCAGCAGCAGCAGCAGCAGCCATGATGGGATCACAGAGGGAGGAGGAAGCAGGGTTGGAGGCAGTCTGTGAGAGGGGAGAGGGAGCCATGGTGAACAAAGCTGCTTGCTCTATGGGGGGAATGGAGAAGCTAGGAGAGGGAGGAAGGAGAAGAGGCGCACCCCGTGGGGGAGGCAGGAGGGGGGAGGGGAGGCAGAGGCAGAGGCGGGTGAGAAGCCGGAGTCAGGAGGTACCATGGCTGTCTGCAATGGCGCAGGCTCTTGGACTGGGCTTACGAGACTGTTTTTGTTGTTGCTCTGTAGTTGAGACAAGAAAACAGATGGTTTAGTTCCCCCAGAGTTAACCAAGTAGCCCAGGTTC
This sequence comes from Sarcophilus harrisii, assembly GCF_902635505.1. Lineage (NCBI taxonomy): Eukaryota > Metazoa > Chordata > Mammalia > Dasyuromorphia > Dasyuridae > Sarcophilus > Sarcophilus harrisii. The sequence continues at coordinate 612,651,949 of NC_045427.1, read as the reverse complement.
TTCTCCCAGACCTCCCTTCACCCCCGGCCCTGGCCCCAGCCCCACTGGAGCTGGGCCTGAGGCAGCCTCCACACTACTGTGTGAATGGGAGCGATGGTTGTGGAGATGGGTGAGAGGGGCAGAGGGGAGGCCACAAGCTCCCAGTGCCAAAGGAAGAACAGCCTACAGGCCAGACTTCTGGAGCTCCTCTTTGGCATTTCCTGCTGGTACCAGGTACCAGCTCTTCTCACACATCAAGGAAACTCAGGATTCTTCTCAGTGCCCAGAAGGTAAGAGGGCTTTTTATTCTGGGTCACAAAGAGACAAAACCATAACCAGAATCTGAATGCTGTTGGGGGCCCACTTCCCTTTTTTCCTCCTGATAACTAAACTAGCCACCCTACACCGCCACAGACTGAAGCTTTGATGGAAAAGGAGCTGGACTTTGAGGCTGCTTGTCCCTGGACTAGGAGAGAGGGAGTCCTAGAGACCGAAGGCCGCTTCAGGGTTGTGATTTCACTAACAGTTCTTGTCTTGGGGTCCTAGATTCAAGGCCTTTATCTGCTGCCTCAGAGTGACGAGGTAAGGCCATTCCACTCTGCTTGATAAATGCTAGAACAAACAAGACCACTGAAAATGAAAGGAAACTACCAAGTAGTAGAATTCCAGGGATGAGGCAGGGGAGTGCAGAAAGGCTAACAGGAGCTGGGGCAGCTACTGCGGTCATGGCTCTCTCCAAAGTATCAGCTCCATCTACCACGTGGCAGATGGGAAGCTTAGAAGGAAGATATCCCATGTTGTATCTCCACAGACCAAAGACAGACACTGCTCTTCCGCAAGACCATGGCCAGTTCTGTGGTGGAAGAGACGGCCCATTGTGGCCCTATGGCCACTTGCCCAGGAGCCCCATCAGGGCATCTCCCAGTACTGCTCAGAGTGCTTCAGATAGCAGCCTCAGGCACTGTGCAAGCCCATTCCTCAACAGGTGAGAAGTGAAGTGAAATTTGACACTAGATATTCAGGAGTTGCTGGAAAGAAGTCTACGGCCAGACAAGCTTCCTACACCTTCGCAGTTCTCTATAATTATGCTGCGAAGAACGGAGTGATTCCCCTTCTCTTCGGTCCTGGGGCCTCTTTTGTGGGATCCCCTTGTACCAGATCCAAAGCCAACAAGAGGAATGTAAATGATCATTGATTTTTGTCAACACAGGGAATTCGAGCAGCAGGAACTCCCTCTGCCTCCCACAGGTTGACTTGAAATGATAGATTTAGAGATGGAAAGATAACCTTTAAGGTTATCTTGGCCAACACCCTCATGGTACAAATAAGGAAGTTTAGTGATCCAAAGCCATAAAAGTGGTATATGGCAAAGACTGATCTGAACCTACATTCTACGTTTAGGTGGCTTTCAATCCCAAATTCAGGGCAAGGATCAGCCTGAAGACTTGGGACCATGTGTTACTAGGGAGCCACAGAAATAAAATGATGTGCTTGGTCCCATGATTGGAGGAGGATGAGATCCTGGGGGGGGGGGGGGGGGGAAAGGGGGGCCCCCCCCCCTCTATCCACAGTCAGCAGAGAATAAAGTGTTTTCAGCCCAGCTGCCAGAGTTGAAATCCTAGGTTTACTAGAAACAGCCTGTCCCCTCATCTCTGTACCTCTCACAAAATTCCCCTATAAAGTGGACTAAGGGCCAAGCCCACTCTGGTGAATGACAAGTCATTATTCTCTTAGGGCTAGGGAACAGAATCAATAACTTCCTCCTGCTCTCCATGCAGAGCCAGAACTAACAGAGGAAAAGGATCTTCATCTGGACCTCTCATTTTAGTGGCTGATTCTGCATAATTTCATGGTGCCCTTGTCTTACTAGGTCTCATGGGAAGACAAAGTATATATCCTAGGAAAAGGCTCCTTGTTCTATCCAAAAAGCATATCCTAGGAAAAGGCTCCTTGTTTGTTTTATCAGAAAAGTATATTCTAGGAAAAGGCTTTGTTTTATCAGAAAAGTACATCCTAGGAAAAGATTCCTTGTTTGTTTTTATCAGAAAAGTATATCCTAGGAAAAAGCTCCTAGTTCTATCAGACTTTATCCCCTTGGGGAGGTACAGGAAGGACCAAGTCCTAGCATTCACAGCAGGCCAAAAAGCCAAGAGAGCCAAGAACCACCAGGTGCCTTGCTCCATCCCCTGGATGAGTGTCTGGAGGCTGCCCCATGGGGAACCCCATTTCAGGAAGGGCTGCCTGTGTCCCTGTCCGGAACCAAAACACACAAACTTCTCTGACGGAGAGAATACTCGCCCTCGCTGTGCTGGGAGATCTGCACCAACCCTTTGCGGACCAGGCTGCCTCCTGCCCGGGCCGCAGCCTGACCCCATGTTTCAGCACTCGCTCTCCGGCCATTGGGGCCGCAGGGAAGGGATAATGTTCCTGTGCAATGGCCCCGCCTGCCCGCCTGGGACAGACATGGTGGTGATGAGCACAAGCAGGCGTGCATGGCATGAGAATGAGGGGACATGGCTGGCAGGCGGGCGGGCAGCACGGGGCGGGCAGATGGGTGGGCAGGCCGGGCTCACCATCAGGTGCACGCTGGAACTCGACTTCCTTTTCTGGACACACCACAGCAAAAGGGAAAGAGAAGGGGAGAGAGGACATGAGAGAAGAAGCACAAAAACGCCTCGGATTAGTGCATTAGAGCAGGGGCTCCGTACCGGGGCAGAGAACAGAAGGAAGGACGGGCCAGGAGAAGGGTTAACAAAGCACTGGGATGCCCACAAAGGCACACACCCACACAGATGCCCTGTAAAGAAACAGCCCGGAGCAGGACGCAGACCAGACTCAGGCCTATCCCCAGTGACATTGTGCACTGTAGGTGCTTCGCAGCTTACCTTTCAAGACACATTTTCTGTCTCTACTTGTCCTGGTCAAGCCCAAGTTCCAAGCAGACTGGCTAACGTGCCCTGTTCCTCTGTGACACTCCGTCTCTCATCTCTGTCCTTGCCCCACTGCCTCTCTCCTGGATCGGAGTGCTCTCCTTCCTCCTCGAGTTTATGATTCCTTTCAAAGCTCAGCAAGTGCCCTCTTCCATTTAAGCCTGCCTTCTCTTCTTGCTATTTGCTGGCACATCTTCCCAGAAATTATTTTCTATTTATCTATCTGTGTTTAAGCTGTCCATTCTAAATGTCCTTTCCCAAATGAACACCAATTCTTTAAGATCAAGGACTTTTTCTTCCTTTTTTTTTGGGTCCTTGTTCTTTATAAAGCATAGATTAAGTATGTGCTCCATAAATTCTTGTTGAAAGCAAGAAGCACTATATCAGCTACCATTATCATTCTCCCCTCTTCTCCCAGACTTGTGGCTATGGCCGCCTCTTCTTTGTCTCCCTGTCATTACCACATATAACAGAGACTCAGAGCCCTTCTCCTGACTTAGTCCTACCTGGTAACTTCTTTCCAAAAACCTTCAGGGAGACATAGTCGTGAACATCTATTCAAAGCTTCTGAATCCTGCCAAGGGAGAACCTCCCAAGAAGAGACATCTACAAACCTAACATGTTGGGACAATCACCACTATTTCAGAAGTTTGGATTTATAAGACCAGGAAACATACTTGGATATTTCAAACAGATCTGTGGTTCCCCCAGTGGTGCACAATGCAACCCTCTCTGCATCTACTCATGTGCTTCCCTAGTGAGAGAAGGCCTTCTTCTAATCTGATTTTTTTTTTTTAATCATTCTATCCATCATTGCACTCACACCATATGACTATCCCACTTTTTTTTTTTTTTTTTTGGTTACCACACTGTTCCGATGGTATCTTTTTATACTGTGTTCTGCATATTTCCTCATCTAAAACATACTACACCCTTTTCAATTAACCACCAGATATTTATCAAGGGCCCACTAGGTATTATGAGGCCCTATGTGCTGAGCAATAGCCACAAAGAGACAAAAATGGGACAATCTTCTGCCCTCATGCTGCCACAACTTGGAATTCTTTCATTATTTCTGTGTCCTATACAGCATCCCTGGAAGACTGTTGTTTTTAAGAAGATGGGCCTTTGTTGAGAGAGAAGATGGAATTGTCAAAAGCAGCACAACTTCTCAAAGGCAATCCATCTTGCTTGGCTCCCAATTCAATTGAGCCCTAGTTCCAATGCTCATTTGCAGTGTCTTTCACCTAAGATATACACACTCATGGATACATACTAAAATGCCTGTCTATTCACCTGCAGAGCACAATCAAAACGAGATACAACCTTCAGCCACTTGGATTTTTTGCTATGTGTATAGTTTGGTTGAAGTCTTTTGAGTGACTAGAGGAAGCTCTGAAATATTTTGAGTTTGAAATGATCAGAACAATGGCACCTACCAACAGGTACATCTGGAGGATCCCATTAACTATAAGGAATCCCTCTCCAATTTAGACTCTATGAAGGATGCCCATTGGGACAAGGTCAGAAAACTGAAGAGTAAATGGCTCCCTGTTTTATGCTTCATAGGAAACTAATAATCAAGAAGGTTGCAAAATTCTCTTTTAATCTCCCTCCAAGAATTTTGCATAATTTAAAAATATATATGGGAACCACTTTGAAAAAATATAGTCGCTACAAAATGTCATCTGTGAAAATTTTATATCTTTATCAACAATGCCTTAATACGTGTGCAGATTTTTCTCATTAGATTTCAGAATTTTTCCATTTTGTCATGTTTATTGTATCCCTTCCAGTTTCACTCATTAGTATATTGAGGAAGGTCTCACATAATTGGATCCTCGCTATTGTTTTGCCCTCCTTTGCTTTTCAAGTATCTAATGAAATGATACTTCTTGAAATCTTCCATCTTCATCCTTCTTTTAAGAATTTATAAATGTTTATATTCTCAACTTCTGTTGCCTTTGGATCATCTCTGTGTGTGCTAGGCAAGATCAAATGTTTGCTTACTGAAGTGGTTTCTAGGCTCTATAAGTCTCCTTACTGTGGCAAATGACTTACATTGGTTAAACTTCCTTAAGAAGATGGTGACAGTTTGTGTTGATGTCTGTGTTTTAAAATCCATTTCCCATTTTTTGGCATCAACAGCTTATTGAAATAGGTCCAGTTGGAGCTGTGTACAATCCCATGCTGTATCTTTTCATTCCTTCTTCTAATTCGGTGTTGATTTTTATCTTTGTTCTAACAAGCCAACAACTTAACTCTACAGTTTATTCAGAAATGACTCATTTTGGTAACTGGTTGATTCGTGTCTATGAGAAGAAAATTAGTTTCATTTTTTGAGCTGTAACTTGGTGCTCTCCATATTCTAGCACCTCCTGGCTCTCTTCTTGAAGAAAAATATTCCTGATATATAGACTCAATGCTTCTGCATAACAGTAGCTGACATTTATTTAAGTGTTTTGAGCTTTGCAAAGCCCTTTATAAACATCATTTCATTTGGGCTTCCCAACAATCCTGAGATTTACCTATTAAATACCATTCTTGTATACATTTTGCAGATGAAGAAGCTGAGGTTTGGAAATGTTAAATAACTTGTTAATGGTCACAGGGACATGCTACTTCCCTCTGCAAAGGCAGACTACGGATCATCATTTTCCTTTTCTTACTCCAGAACCATATTTTACAGCATCTTTCTTGCTGTCTTCCTTTATGTTGAATATTATATTGAATAGAATGTTACAAAGCATAGAATGCTACAAAGTATTTATGTGAAAATAGAGAGTTATATAGACTTGAAATCAGTGACAATGAAATCACTGATTGTTACAAAATGTTTACACTGATTTTATTTGGGTCAGGTCATAAAATTTCTCATCCTGTTTATTCTTTACAATGGTGCTGAGGCTGCCATTGTCTTTGTGGTGGCCTTTTGGCAAATGCTTAGCATTGAGTACTAAAAATGAGGTGACTAAGTATACCATTAAGTGATAGCTCCTGTTCCCTACTCTTTTATTTGCCTCCCAAGGTGAGCTGGAGAAGCATTCATCTGAAACTTTCTTCCTTATCTAGTTTCATTTGGAACAAGAATGTCCAGATCAATACATTGATTCCTCCAGCTGTTTGTCTACTCACTGGCAACTGGACACGGCTATGGGACAAGGATCCCACATTTAGAACGTCAAGAGCAATATATGCAGGCTGTCTAAAAACTTAAGTTTCTTCTATTCTCTCTCTTTTCATTCTTCCACCATTACAAAAATGGAAGAGGATTCTCACAGCACAGAGAGTCATATTGTATCCTTCTTTGTTCCACAGATTGTTATGGTCAAAAAATGGCCACCAATGGCTCAGTCTACTGGTGATATAATTCTTACTTGATCAGGTTGATCTTTGGAAAGGATCTTTATACATATCGTGGTTACTTCTTCCTAGATACTATGCTTGTCTGTGCTACAGCCTTGTGACGCTGAATGGGTTTCTCAAAGGTATTAATTTGGTCATATGGAATACAGCAGACTCTTTCATTCTATTATGCTTAAAAAAAACACTATTATATTTTAATACAAACATAGTTATTGATAATTGCTAGATTTAAAATGATTATTTAGAGCCAGACATAAAGAAATGTGAACACCTCGTTAACATTAGATATCTCACTAGTTAAATCTCTGCATAATCTAACTTTACGTTTTTCTCCAGACCAAAGCAGACCATAATTTTCTAACTGACCCTTCTGAACAAAATTTAGAAACAGAATCTTTTTGGGACATACATGTGGCTCAACCACATATATTAGGCTAGTCTGACATCAAGAATCCTTGCAGAACATGGTTAACCTCTACCAGATATCTCGGAGAAGCAGCGGGGAGAGAGAAGGAGAATTTAGAACGCAAGCTTTTACAAAAGTGAATCTTGAAAACTATCTTTGCATGTATTTGGAAAAACAAAATACTATCAAAAGAAAAAAGAAAAAAAGAGCCCTTGCAGAGAGCTTTTGTATAGACTCTTATCTCCTTTTCCAGCGTTTTAGCCATCTACTAACAACTTCTCAGGTGAAAGGTCCTACTTGTCTTCTCCAATTTCCTGCTTTGTCCCTGCTTCCTCTTTCTTAGCTACAAATTGCCTTGTGTAATAAATGGTTGTTGACTACAAGGGAAACAGGAGATGTCCCAGATTATAGGAGACTCTTGGGGACCCTGGAATTGGTACTTAAGGACCCTGCCTCATCTGATAATCTGTTCTCGCCACCAGAGGCTCTTGGATCAAACCTGATATCTCTATTTCTCGACTCCACTCAAACTAGCTGTTTCCTCACCGTCCCCACACAAGCCATCTTTATTCTTGCTCCTATTCTTTTGCTTATCTTATCTTGTGTTTCGCCTCCATCACCCAGAAATACTCTTTCTCCTTCCCCTTGCCTGTACGGAAGGTTGCTGTTGTTTAATCACTGTAGTCATGTCTGACTCTTTGTGACCTCCTCTGGGGTTTTCTTGATACCAGAGTGACTTACCATTTCTTTCTATGGGTTATTTTACAGATGGGAAAACTGAGGCAAACAGGGCTCCATGATTTGCTCTGAGTTATATAACTATGAGGCTGGATTTGAACTCAGGGAGATGAGGCTTTTTGCCTCCAGAACCACCTAGCTGCCCATCTATACAGGTCACTAGCACTTAAAGAGAGCTTTAAGATTTATTAAGCATTTTAGATATGTTAACTCATCCAGCATTTTAGATATGTTAACTCATCCTTCAAGACCTAGCTTGGGTGGATCCTACTTCCTCTGGGAAATTTTTTTCAAACTCTGGCAGCCCATGGTGATCTCTCCCTTAAATGGACCCTTCAGTCCCGACCATTTTGCCACATAATCACTCTGCAGGTGAATGGTTCATCTGCTTGACTAAAAGGTATACTACAGAGCCGAAGTAAATACTCAATATATCGGTGGCAAGTGGGCTTTGGCTAGTCTCTGCCAAGCGAATGAAGCTCAAGCTCCCTGCCTGCCTAAGGCAGCTTCTCCCCTCCATCTATCTGGGCTCCTTCACTACCTTTCCCCTTTTCCTACCCAGCAACTGCTCTTCCCCTGATGTGTCCAAAGGGTAGGCATTAGTTCCAAACTCCTGGGGGTAGAGTACACGGAAGCAGCCATGCATGTAGAATTAAGGCAGAGTAAAAGGACAGAAAGAGGAAGAGGTGCACGTTCACATCTCAGATGCAGACACACCTACCGATGTAGGGAAAAGTCCGGCTCAAACATGCCATACCCTTGGGCGGTTTTGTGGGTTGAATTCTTCCCAGCAGCTGTCACCATGGCCCAAGAGGGCGCCCATTTCTGCACAAAGCCATACCCTAGGAATCCTTTTGCTTTCTGACCATTGTCTCCTCAGTACAGAAAGCTGGCCTTTCCCTTTTCTGAGACCCCATGTCTCCAGACACTTGTCTGAGCTCCTCACAGACCAACCCTATATTTCTCTTCTTGGTTCTGCATGGAAAATTGACTCACCAAAGCAGAATGGGAAAAAAAATCAGTCACACATCTGTCTCTGCTATTTTATGCAACACTTAGTCACACCGAGGTAGTTTAAGAAAGTCACCTAAAAAGAAATCCTACAGACAAAAGGACAACCTCCTAGGAGGCTCTCCCAAGTGACACCGAGTCCTCTAGAGGAGAATTTCCTTCCCTCAGCCCACCGGACCCTGCAGCCTTAAGACAGAAAAGGATTTTGATTCAGCCAGAGAGTAGCCAGGGCCTGGGATCCTGGGAAGGGGGGAAGCGGACGGGCAGACGTCCCCGGAGTGGGTGCAGTCAGAGGGAGATACTAGCATCTCTGGCCCGAGGAGTAGATGGGAAACCTACCTTCACACCTCCATCTGACTTCTTGTTCAAGAGGCTTTTGGCAGCTGTGAAGACAAAGCAGAAAATCAGGACTCCTGCAGCGCCAGCCCCTCTCTCACTCACTCTCTCCAATCTGAGCTCCTGCTGGAATGGAAAGACTCAAAGAGCGTGGGCCGGGCAGAGGGGGAGCTCTGATCACGCCCTCTGGCCTCATCCTGGTTCTCAGAACCTGCGCAGCGCGCCTGCCCGTGGAAGGGGCCTTCGTGCCCCTGGGCGGGGGGGAGGCAGACTCAGAGCTCACCAGGGGCAAGATCTGGGACCTAAGCCCCAGATCTCACTGCCGGGGGACGTACCTCCATTGCTTTCCACTAGGAAATGCTCCATCTCTGGGGAGAAACCATGACTCAGAAAAGGCCCCACGTTAATTTGGAACACTCTCTCCGACGGCATCTAACCCAGACCCTCGGGGGCCAAGCGGCTGAGGGGAAGGGGCTAGGTAAAGGCGATGTCCCATCTCCCTACGCTTTACTGAGAAACTCGGGAGCACTGCGCTCCAAGGCTACGAGGCGTCTAAGGCTTCGTCAAGAGAGAAATCACAAAGGAAATCAGACGTGGGACAGACAGACAGACACCGACAGAGACCAGCCTACAGAGGAAAACAAGCAGATTTCCACAGAGGGCCTCGAGCCTCGAGGAGGCCGCGGTGTTCACGCCTGGCCTACGTGAGCCCGGCTCCCCCGACTGTCTCCCCAGGGGTTTGCCGCCTCGCCCCGTGGGAACAGGAAGGACCAGGCGGGATGGCAGAGAGGTTCGGGGGAGCAGCGGCGGGCCCTCAGAAGGTGGCTGGCTGAGAAGGGTGCAGAGTGGGAGGGGAAGGACCAGCTCTCGGGGTCTCTGCTGGGCTCTCAGGGTGGCCCAGCGGGCAAGAGCGCCATCCCCTCAGGCCCCCAAGGGCTGGGCCGGCCTTGCCTTGGAAGTGAGGCCAGCCCGTCCATTCTCTCCCCGGGAGGGGTCGAGAGCTCCGCACTGGGGGGGGGGCCCGACCAGCCCCTGTCCCTCGCCGCCGCCAGAACGCACCACGCGGCCGCGTCCCCCAGGCTGCAGCCCCCTGAGAGTCAGCAAGCGCCCGGCATGCAGAGCTGGTTAGTGGGCTTGGAGGATGCCGGTTAGGTGGCCCGTCCTGCATGCCAATCTCAGCCAGCAAGCACGGGGAACCTCCCTGATGAGCGGGCCGGACATGCTGGCCCCCCCGAGCGGGGGGAGGGGGCAGGCGGGGAGGACTCATGCCACGTACCTTGCCCGGCCAGGCCGGCGGCGCTCACGGCGGCCAAGGCGGGGGCGGAGCTCTGCCTGCCAACTGAGGAGATACAATCTCTCAGTGCTAAGAGCCGCCACGAAGCTCTTGGCCAGTCAGCAGCTAGCATGCCTGAGCGTGAGGAGTGGGCCCGAAGAAGGCGCCCGCTCACGGCCCACGCACGCCAGGGCCAAGGGCATCGTGGCCAAAAGCCAGCCGAGCTGGGAGGAGCGGGAGCGTCTGGGGAAGGGTGACAAGGCAGTCGTTGCTCCTAGGCCAAGTGGGGGGTGGCGCGGAGGCCCGGGGGACGTCAAACCGCCACACGGAAGGAGGCTCGGCCCACCCCCAGAGAGACCCCACACACACCGAGCTCGCTGGGGAGACAGACAAGACCCACGGACACAGTCACGGCCGAGCCCGGGAAGCTGGGCTGCTCTGCTGGGCCCTGGGCTCGGAGCCTGGGGGAGGGACTCCTAGCAGAGGAGAGCCCCCTGCCAAAGGCCCCGGGAGGGAGAGGCAGGGCTCCCTGGGGACACGCTGGGCCCCCTCTGTGGCCGCTCAACCGCGGGCCTGCCCTTGGGCAACCCCGGGCCTCCTCGAGTCCCTCCTGGCTCCCCACACACGGGCTTGGAGCAGATGGCGCCCCAGCAGCACTCAGAAAAGGAGGAAAGGGAAGGAACTGAAGCTTCTACCAGCACAACCCCAGCCTTATGATCAACCCGGATCCCCGTTTTCAGCATCCCAGCCAAGCCTCTCATCTTCCTTCTCTCTTTATTCAAACTGTCTGGTTTTGAGCCTGTGACTTATAATTCCACCTCTGCCACTGAGCTTCAGTGCCACCTTTTCCAGGAAGCCTTCGTGGACTTTCCCATCTGTCAGCAGTTTTCTCCTGGCTCAAAATACCTGCAATTTTCTTCCTATGTCTATCTGATAAGTCTTCGGGTAGAATATAAAATTCTTTTTCTTTTTATGCATTTATTTTTTCTTCCCCCCCCCCCCCCCTTTCTCCTTTGTATTTATTTATTTATTTTATTTTTAAAGCTTTTCTTTCTATGTCTATCTGATGTCTTCTGGTAGAATATAAAATTCTTTTTTTCCCTTTTTTCCTTTCTTCTTTTTATGTATTTATTTTTTATTTTTATTTATTTTTTATTTTTAAAGCTTTTCTTTCTATGTCTGATAGTCTTCTGGTAGAATATAAAATTCTTTTTTCCCCTTTCTTCTTTTTGTTTATTTATTCTTTATTTTTAAAGCTTTTCTTTCTATATTTATCCGATAGTCTAATGGTAAAATATAAAATTCTTTTTTCCTTTCCCCCCCCCCCCTCTTTCTTCTTTTTATTTATTTATTTTTAAAACTTTCCTTTCTATGTCTATCTGATAGTTTGGTAGACTATAAAGTTCTTTTTTTTCTTTCTTTTTATTTATTTTTGAAGCTTTTTTTCTATATCTACCTGATAGTCTTCTGGTAGAATATGAAATTCTTTTTTTCTTAAAAAATTTTTTTTTCTTTTAAAAGCTTTTTATTTTTATTTTAAAAACAGAACATAACATTCTTAAGTGCAGAAGTTGTTTTACTTCGGTCTTTGCACTGGCAACACCTAACTGAAGACTACCTGTCACAAAGTGGTGCTTAATCCAGGCTTAACTGAAATACATTTGCTCCAGCTTTTAATCAAGAAAAGCTCAGGGTCCTTCCCTTATTAGGCAGATTAAACACCCCTCCTCATGGGAGCTCCTGGAGACAGGATCCGCTCCGTGCCTATTCCAGGGACCAGGGTAAGGAGAGGTCAGCCTGGAGTACCTCCAGCGGGGTCAGCTCAATGCCAGGTTCAAGGCCTCTTTGCTGTCTCCCATCTTCCCCTGCCCAGGCAGCTACTGGGCCAGAGAGAATGCAGAACAGAAGACACAGCAAAATTCTAGGGCTCTTTTAGGGATCAGAAACGCCTTCCCTGTCCTTACCAAGAGCCTGTCCCGGAAGGGACCAGCCACCCTTGGCTACCCTAGAAGGAGCACCGAGGAGCTGACCCTACAGGCCCGAGGCCAGGAGGTATCCTCAAGCCATGAGAAGGAACATAATTACACCTCTGACTTCAACATAAAAACGCCACTGGGGCCGTCCAGTAATTTCAGCATGACCGAATTTGGACATCAGAAGCACTGAGTACTTAGGGGCTGCAGGAGTCCACTTTAAATCCCTCAGAGGAATCAGCTCGACTCATCCTCAGTCCCATGTTTGTGGAACTGCCAGAGAATTACTCCTCAGATGCAGAAAACGACAGAAACCGCTTCCAGGGGAACATACAAAGAAGGGAATAATACGATTCTGTTGTTAAACAGTCAGAGAAGCCCTAAGGTCACTGGTCACTCCCTAACCACCCGGACCTCATTCCTAAGCCTGGTTTGTTCTAAGGCACTGTTGCCCTACGACTCTGTGCTTTTATTCTCCACCAGAACAAGAGTGTAACCCCCTTCTGCCTGAGGTCAGTGTCCTCCTCCACTGAGGAGGTTAATGGCGGCTGACATCCCTGAGCGCCAAGAGATGTGAGAGAAGAATGGAACCAAGAGGAAAAGGGAGGGAAAATGACCACAAACAACTTAGAGGAACGGAGGAGAGGGGACCCTTTTAACCCATAGAGGTAGGAGAAGCAGTGTCTGGAGCCAAAGGACTCTCCCTTTTTACCTATGCTTGCCCCGCCGTGATGGCTGCACTTCCCTGGACCGGGAAGGCCCACACAAGACAGGAGGAGAGGGAGCAAAGCTCGTGTGAACATGGAGGCAGGTCTATAAATTCTTCTCCCACTTTTCCCACACACTCCGAGCACTGAGCAAGTCCTGTCTTCTCCCTCGTTCCTTCTCTCCTTTACAATTATTATCATTAAGAAAGTAATAAGCACTTTATTCTGCACCGAGCTTGACATCTAGCATAATTTCTCTGGGCTAGTGGGCTGGGCTCGCTCGCCTCCTGCCAGGGATTAGGGAAGCCGGCTGATGGGGCTAGATGTGCTCAGTCAGCAAGCTGGCAGTGAAGGCTGACTCAAGCTCCCACTGTGGGACATCACTACATCTCCCCTCCCTCCGCCGCCCCCAGCTCCCTGAGAACCAGAGGCAGCGAAGCTTGTCAAGTCGAGAGACTCCTGGAAGAAACAGGGAGGCTGCTGCCCGGATGTGCCAGGGAGGATTCATCCGAAAGTCTAACCCCGAGGCTGGAGCGTCTCGGTGTGGAGGGGAGCACCCAGGCTGGGCCAGTGCCCTTTGTTAGTCCTGAAAGCTGCCGTTTCCGTACCTCGCCTCCCAACTCACCTTGGGAGGACAGAAATGCCCGCTGGCAAAACTTACCTGAAAAATTCCTGGAAACCAACATTGTTGTGAGGATGGCACCCTGAGGAAAAAAAGAAGTAATAAACGATCTGTAACGAGCTTCAGGGCGTTTATCCCGAAGTCTTTTGCTACTTGGGGCCGTGCTGGTTAGAGGCAAAAGGTATATAGAGGAAAAGAAACAGATCAGCAACCTCTTGCAGGTGGAGAGGGAATGGGACCTTTCTAAGGACAGATCTGAGAGAGGACTCCCCTGGGGAGACAAGCACCTTAGACAAAGCCCCAACTATCCCACCCTAGTTACAACTCTTATTACCATCAGAAACCAGCCCCTGGGGTCTTACGGCCAGCACCACCCACCTACCCCCAACTCCCTGGCCTTCCAAATGGCCCAACATTAACAGAGCCGCTGGCTTAGTCGTTGACGGAAGGGGGACAGCTCACCTTCAGCTTTCTCCGGGCATTGAACTTTCGCAAGCATTCCACAGTCTCCTGCCGGTGCATCATGGAGGCCACTGTAGAGCGTTGCTGAAAGGGCAGAGGGAAAAGGAGATTTATTCCCTGCTTTTTACACCCGTTCCACCTAAGCTGCCTAGTTCCAGTACCCACATGACGGCCCTTGGACAGAGCTAACCTGTCAGTGGGCACCCAAAAATGGGCATAATCCTATGTATCCTCTCCACCACCCTGGGATGCTCAGGTCAGAATGAGCTCATCGGTAGGAAAGTACTCTCAGAATTAATGTACTCTGCAAATGCAAGTTTTATAGGATGATAGTCTGAAAAATAAATAACAGTGCACACTAATGATGCCTCCAGAGAGTGCCCAAGTCTCCCCAGGAGAGAGAAGGCAATGAAAGGACAATCTGATAGTTAATAATGAAAACTTCAAGAACCACAAAATATTACATCTGAGAGAATAAGTTAGCATTTGCTGAGTCCAATTAGTTCAATTTACAGATGAGCAAACTGAGGCACACTTGGGAAATGACTCTTTCTCAACTTCTAAACCCATTCTTACTGCACTTCCCTGGATTCTGACCCTGCACAAGCCCCTTCTTCTTAGCCTGCACACAGGATGTTCCTCCTTAGGTCCGTGACTGCTAACCCTCGGCCATCTCCCTGTCTGACCACGATTTCTCAGGCTCCTTTCCAGATTAGCTTCAGTCTCTCGGCCCCTAAGTGAGGGCATCCCCCAGGGCTCTGACTTGGGCCCTCTTCTCTTCCTGTGACCTTATTAGATCCCAGAGCTTAATGAATGGCTCCCAAGTCTATATACATTCAATTCTTCTCCCCTTCCTCAAGGCCAGCTTGATGCTACAAATGGCCTGCTGAAATTAAGACAACTCTGAGATACCACTACACACCTCTCAGGCTGGCTAAAGTGACGGGAAAAGATAATGATGAATGTTGGAGGGGATGCAGGAAAACTGAAACACTGGCACATTATTGGTGGAATTGTGAACAGATCCATTCATTCTGGAGAACAATTTGGAGCTATGCTCAAAGGGCTATAAAATGTGCACACCCTTTGATCCAGCAGTGTTTGTACTGGGTGTGTATCCCAAAGGGATCATAAAAAAGGGGAAAAGACCCATATGTGCAAAAGTGTTTGTAGCAGCCCTTTTTATAGTGGCAAGAAACAGGAAACTGAGTATATTCCCATTGGTTGGGGAATAGCAGAATAAATTATGGATATGAATGTAATGGAATATTATTATTTTATAAGAAATGATCAACAGGATGATTTCAGAGAAGCCTGGAGAGACTTAAAGGAACTGACGCTGAGTGAAGTGAACAGAACCAAGAGAAAATGTAGACAGCACCAGCAAGATTATATGATGATCGACTGTAATGGACTTGGCTCTTTTCAACAATGAGGTGATTCAGGCCAGTTCCAAT
Source organism: Sarcophilus harrisii (assembly GCF_902635505.1). NCBI lineage: Eukaryota > Metazoa > Chordata > Mammalia > Dasyuromorphia > Dasyuridae > Sarcophilus > Sarcophilus harrisii. The sequence goes on along the minus strand of NC_045427.1, from coordinate 612,636,689 downwards.
AAATTGGGATGAAAAGAGCCATCTGCATCCAGGAAGAGGACTATGGGGACTGAATGTGGATCAGAGTATAGTATTTTCACCATTTTTGTCGTCGTTTGTTTGTGGTTTTCTTTTCTTTCTCGTGTATTTTTTCCCTTTTGACCTGATTTTTCTTGAGTAATATGAAAGACATGGAAATATGTATAGAAGAAATGCACATTTAACCTATATCGGATTACTCACTGTCTTGGGGCGAGAGGAAAGGAAGAAAAATTTGGATCACAAGGTTTTTGCAAAGGTGAATGTTGAAAATGATCTTTGTGTCCTTGAAAAATAAAATACTACAAAACATTTAAAACAAATGGCCTGCTGAATACCTTTGCCTCGATGGTTCATTAGCACCTTAAATCCACATGACCAAAACAGAATTCATCCTATTTTCCGCTCAAACTCATGTATTTTCCTAACTTCCACAGAGAGTGCAATCACCCTTTTAGTCACCTAAGCTTGCAACCTCAAGGTCAAACTTGATTCCCGCCTTAGCACACCACCACATCTAATCAGTTGTAAAAATAAAATTTAAAATAAAAAAAAAAATCTTCTTTATTCTGCCTCCACAACATCTGGCCTATTCATTACCTTTCCTCCACCTTATGGGCCTCCTGCCCTTGCTTGGGGCTTTGGGATTTTCCCCTGGATTATTGAAATAGCCTTAAAACTGAGGCCGTTTTCCGTGTCTTCCCTCTCTAATCTGGCTTCAATAAGCCACCAAATTAATTAATAAATTAAAATTAATACAAGTAAATTAACTGTATAAAAATTAATTAATTAATTGCAGGCCTGATTTGATCGCTCCTATACACAAAAATATCTTGTGATTTCCTCTGCCTCCAGGACAAAATAGCAAGGTTTCCGCTTGGCACAGTATGGCTCTCGCCCACCTTCCTAGTCTTATGTCATCATATTCTTGATCCTTCTCACACTCACTCTCCACTGCAGTCGCACTGACCCGTTAGCTATTTCCCATCAGGAAATCAGGGGGACTACACCTGGAGTCAGGAGAAGCCTAATTCATTTGCCTTAGACCTTTATTAGTTATGTGATCCTGGAGAAAGCTCTCAATTTAAGGCTCAGTTTTCTTATGTGTAAAATGGGAATAATAACCACCATCACTACCTCTCCAAGGGTTGTTGTGAGGATCAAATACGAAAAGTATGCCCCTCCCATAACTCGGAGTCTGGGGGTTCTTCTGGAAGACACCTGGGTCCTAGACCCTGCTCCCTGCCAGGGAACCCTGAGGGCTCTAGTCAAACTAGATTTAAAGCGAGGGGGGATCTTTTAGTCCAACCCTTTCATTTTACAGATAGGGAAACTGAGGCTGCAAAAGGTAATTGATTTGTCCAAGTTGACATGGGCCATAAGTGACGGCTTCTTTTACTTCCTCAGTTTCACAGCTTTGGAAGTGGATCCAGCGCTTCCATTTTCCTCAGCCCTCACATCATACTGATTCTGCCACGCCAGCATCTCCAGCATTCACTCAACATGGCTACCACTATCATGGAGGAACCTCATCATCTCCGGCCTGAATGAGAATAATACTCTTCTAAGGGTCTCCATGCTCCATCCAGCCTCCATCTAGCTACCAAAAATTATCTTCCCTAAAACTCAGGTCACTTCTCTGCTCAAGAATCTTCAATAGTTCCCTATCGTCTCTAAGACAAACTGAAAGTGCTATGCCTTAGACTTAAAGCTCTCCTTTCCAGTTTGACTGCACATTCATCCCTGCCATCCACATCTTCTACGTTCCGGTCAAGTGGGGCTCACTTGCTATTTCCTGAACTTGCCACCCCATCTCCTCCTGCCTTTGTATCCCATTCCTGGGAGGCCTGCCTTCCTCCCCTCCACATCTTGACACCTTTAGCTTCCTTCATGGCTCAATAGAAGTTCCAACTCTTGCAGAGAGTGGGCAGCAGCTGGGGGGGCTCAGTGGCCAGAGCACCTGGAGTCAGGAAATCCCAAGTTCAAATCTGGCCCCAGAAACATATTAAGTTACGACCGGGCAAATCACTTAATCCTGACTGCCTCAAAAAAAAAAAAAAAAAGCAAAAGAAATTCACCTTTATTCCCCTAGTTGAAGTTACATTCTCTCTGCTCAAAATGTCTCTCATTTACTTATCTGTAAAAACAAATGTTCTCGCCCCAAGTTGGACATAAACTCCTTGAGAGCAAAGATTTCACTCTGTTCTGTCTCCAGTGCCAAGTGCACAGTAGGCATTTAATCAATGCTGCCTGTAACAGCATGTTTTCTCTTCTAACTTGCCAAGTTTAGAAACTATGTAACCAAAAGCTTGCTCTAATTGTGAACAAAGTAAGAGTAAACAGGATGTGAGAGAGCTGTCCGACATCTATTATTTTTGCTGCCCCCCTTTTTTTAGAGGGGGAAGCTGAGTTCTAAAAAAGCAAGATCTCCCTCCCAGAACAAACAAAGAGCATGAGAATTTAGATCAGGTGCTGCAGAAACCTCCTCATCACAAGCTACTCTGAATTTTTAAGACTGAAGAAGAATTACAGATCAATAAAACAACTAAACCACAGTGGGACAGGACATGCAGTGGAGAGACCATTCTAGAGAGAAAAAAAAAACCTCACAAAGTTGGAAAGGACCCCAGAAGTCACGTACCCCAACCTGTACATGACCAAGAATTACTCCCACAACATTTTCAACAGATAATCACCTAGTTCTCACTGTAAGGGCTGGGAGTTCAAATCTAGCCTCAGATATAACCAGGAAAGTTAGTTATTTAATCTTTAATTGCCTCAGTTTCCTCATCAATAAAATGGGAATAATAACAGCACCAATCTCTAAGGGTTATTATTATGAGAATCAAATGAAATAATATTTGTAAAGCCAAACTCAGCACAATAGCTGGTGCACAGGTGCTTAATAAATGCTTATTCACTCCCCACCTCAATTCTTATCTCTGGGCCGTTTTTTGTGACACAGTCTGATCACTTGCTTCATAAAATAAGAGAATCTTCACCTTCTCAAATACCCCACCTGCTGTAACCCATCTCAGTCAGTCCCAGATGCACTCCTGCCTTGGGGTGGTGACATAATACCTTTTGTTGATATTTTTTGTTGAGTTCATGGTCCGCTAAACCCCCCCGATCTTTTTCAAACCTATTGTGGTCTAGAAAGGCCTTAATTCTCCCCGCAATAAGACACTTACGCAGACCCACGGGTGCTTCAGTGCTTGGTCAGCTGTGATACGCTTGGCAGGGTTTATCGTCAGCATCTGGTTGATTAAATTCTTGGCTTCGGGAGTCACAGTGTCCCACTCTGGCGATGGAAACTAGGGAAGGAGAGATGGGAAAACATGAGCAATGTGCCCGAGCTGGAGGGGGGCTTCTCCTCCCTGCCTCAAGTTCCCCCCCTCCCCCCGTGGGGTCCGGTCCACGGGGGCAGCACAGAGAGAATCGGACACTAAGTACTATGTGTTCCAGTGCCTCCAGAAACCAATGGCCAAAGACTCCAGACCCGGGAAGGAAAGAAAGCCACGTGAATGAGGGAAGGAAGTGACAGAGAGAAGGTGCCAGGGATTCTTTCCTTCCTCATTCAGGCTCTGGGGCTGTGGCCTCGGGCAGAGGCTGGGGGAGCAGAGGGCCCCATCTGGCCCTCCGCAGGTAGCCCACAGACCGGACACGGGAGCAGGAGCGGTCTCAGCGCCTGCCGGGAGCTGCTCCCCGGCCCCTTTTTCCTTCCCTCAGGCCCACCTCCTCTCAGCACGTGCTTACGTCATAGGCTCCAGCTTTGATCTGCTGATACAGTTTGTGCTGATCCTCATCCCAGAAGGGAGGGTATCCCACCAGAAGTATGTACAAGATCACACCTGGGGGAAGATACAGAGCACAAACGGAACTAGGGCTGGCTGCCACCCCAAGACCCAGGCGGGGGGTGATCCAGGCTACAGTCCCTCAGCAAACTGGCAGCCAAGCCGAGGTTAGAACCCCTCAGATTTAAAACATATAGTTTAACATGTATAACATACATTGGATTTATGGGGGAGGGGGAAGAAGGGGAAAATCTGCAACCCAAGGCTATGCAAGGAAATTTCTCATTACCACCTTAAGGCTGTGCTCCTTAATTCATCTTTTTTTGAGGGGTGCAGGAAGTGGGGAACTGAGACAACCGGCCCAGCCGGCAGAGAGACGTTTATTCTTGCATTTAGCATTTATGCAATTTGTATTCAATAGAACCAACTCCCAGGTCTTGTTAGAGGAAAGAATCCAATCCAATACGGCAAGTGAACCTTCTCTGTTCACTTGGTTAGAGAGTTAGAGAGTTATGATGGATTGGTCTCCCCTGGACATTTGAGTGAGCTTCCTCCATTCAAATGTTACTAACTGGCCCCCATTCACTCCCCCCTTTTCAATGCTCCTGGAAACTAAGGCTGCTCATACTCACAGCTGAGTGTGTTAAAGGGGCTTACCACAGGCCCAGATATCCACAGGTTTTCCATAGGGATCTTTCCTCAAGACTTCAGGGGACAGATACCCTGGTGTTCCAGCAAAGCCTGTGTTGGGGGAAAAAGGCACTGGTCCACACGTGTCTGCCTCCCAAACCACATACATGGGGCGCTCATTTCCCAAGTTTCTCCTGCCGCCCAGGCCTGGGACTTTTTCTGAATTTCCATCAGAGACAGAGAAAGACTCAGCTTCTGGATGGAGCCAGTAAGACAAGAAGGGCCTCGAGTACCACTCAGAATCAAGGACTGGGGCACCCGGAATTTCCTGCGCATCTCCCCAGTGTTCTTTGGGGAATATTGTCTCCCCAAAGTGGAAGGAAGACAGAACTGTAAGGCTCTGGACACAGGCAGACTGGGTGCCCTGGGGAGGTAAGAAATACTGGCTTTTCAGCTCCTGTTCTGCCAGATGGGCAGAGAGGGAAAAGGGAAAAGGGATCCCACGAAGGAGGGCCCACCCCCTTACCGAACCAAGCCTGCTGATCTCCCTGCACCTCAATGGCCAGTCCAAAGTCAGCCAGTTTGACAGCAGCACCCTTGCATTTACTCGCCAGCAGAAGGTTCTCGGGCTGAAGAGGAAGGAGAGAGAAGTTTGTAACGACTCGGCCCTCAGGGCCGCCCCCAGATCTGCTCTTCACATGACCTACAGGGGGAGCAGAGGAGAGTGAACTCTGCAACCCAATCAAAGGGCATCCTGCGTCCCGCATCCATCTCCCAGCCACCCGAGCGCTCCCAGGGCTCGACACCAGATGGCGCCCGGATGCCACAAGGTACGGCTACAGCAGGCACGGAGTCAGTACCTTGAGGTCACGATGCACGATGTCATGCTGGTGGATGTGGTTGACGCTCTCTAGGATCTGATGAATACAGTGGCTGAGAAAACAAATGGGAAAGAAAGAAGGACGCGAGGTTAGACCGCAGTCACTCCAAGCCCCGGAGTAGACAGATCCCTGTCCTCCCCCAAAGCTCGTGACCCCATCTCAGAGACCCTGGGAAACGGCAGCATCCATGGCCAGATCCTGGGGAGCACAAGAGCCCAGTCACCTCTCTCCCCTCCAACTTGCCTCTGGCTGCCTAAGAAGCCACTGCACTCTGTGCGTGTGTGAGACAAAGTGCTAATGGGACAAAAAGTCCTCCCCAAGCCCGAGCCCCGGCCCAAGCTCCCCGGTATTCCTTCCTGCTTGAGCATTCTGGGTGTCTGTCTGCTCTGTGGCAGTACCGAATGAATCAGCAGTTCTCAAAGTACAGCCCAGGACTAAGGAGACCGGGAGATTAAAAACTATTTTCATAATAATATGAAGTTGTTTTCATTTCTAACACAGTTTAAATATCAATAGCTACAACTCACGCAAATAAAAGCTCTTTGGGAGGGGGGCGGTCTGCAATAATTTTAGGAATTGCTGGCAAGAATGAATGAGAAAACATCTGAGCACCTACTAGAAGGAAGGCAGGGTGCCAGGTGCTGTGGCAAACGGCCCCTGCTTAGATCAGTGGGAGAGATAAGATCATCGCTAATAAGAACTATTAACCAGTGTTATTCCATTTTCTACCAGCAGCGTAGCATGGTAGACTGACTGCATGACAGGCTCGGGAGGGAGGAAGACTCAAATTCGGCCTCAAACACTGGCGTAGCCTTGGGATTCTGGGCAAATCACTTAATCACTGCGAGCTTCAATTTCCTCATCTTTAAAAGGATGGTAAGAATAGCACCCACTTTACAGGCTCGCTAGCAAGAGTGATTGAGACATGCAAAGAGCTTGACGGGCCCTAAATGTGAGCCATGTGGAGCATGATGAGCTGTAACACAAATACCCGATGAGACGTGCAAACGGAACCCAACTGAGGGGCCGGGAAGGAAAAGCCCCAGGGATGTTTTTGTTTAGGGGAAAAAAACCAGCTCAGGGCTCAATCGACACTCAGTGATTTCATTCTCTTTATCTAGCACAATCGGCTCTCAATCACCCTGATTTGCTCCACCTGCGTTTCAGACTTCAAGTGGTACTCTGAATCGCGGAATTTTAGGCATCCCGTCCCACCCACCAGACTACACGTTCCCACGACTGGCCAGGGAGTGCCCGGAGCACAAGGGGGTGGCGTCCCAAGCCCGGGACAGGCTTGTTGGCACCTGGGCTGGGACAGGGAGTCTCTGATGTGGGTCCTCTCCCCTGGGCAAACTTGACTTCCAGTTTCTCACATCAAAAACCCCCACTGGGACTCCCACCAGAGGCAAGAGGCTCTGCAGAAACCTACAACACACAGAACAGGCTGCGGGGCCAGACAAGGAGGCTACTCCCTGCTCTCTCCACAAAAATGTATAATTAGAACAGAGCTGGGCCGGCAGAGAGCCTTCTGGCCAAAAATGGCAAAAGTGTGAAGTGTCCCAGCTGAGCCAGGCCAAGCCCACTGGCACCGTCATCCCCCCACACTCCCCCCTCGGCACTCCCCCCCCCCCCCCCCCCCCCCCCCCCACCCCAGAGGCTTCCAGGGCTATCGCTCTCCTCCCTTCTCTCAGCCCCCCTCCCCCCGGGGTCCCAGGCCATCCCCACTGGCACTAGAATTTATCTTGCCATTTGAGATTCTTTCTTGTGGCTTAAGCATCTGAAATGGTTCCATGGGCCTCAAGAAACTCTTTATCTCCTCAAGAAATGACCAGAGCGCTCCCAAGATCCAAATAAGCCAGAGGCAGAGCCAGGCTGTGGGAAGAACACAATCATACCAAACTGGGAAGTGCTGGGATGGGAACCGAGGAAGGGAAGAGTCCAGACAAGGAGGCTGGACACAACAAGATTTGAACACCTGGATACCAGAGCTATCTCCAGGAAGAAGAAAAGCCCTTTATCAAGAAGCTACTAGGGAGATGAGACCTCGCTCCAGAGGGCAAGATGAGGATTTGGCAGCTGGCCACAGTGGTCAGAAAACATCAGCAGACCAGAAGTCTCAGAGACACACTCTTAGGCCAATTCATTCATTCAATATTCATGCAATGAAAACATTTATTAAGGACCTACTATGTGCAAGGCACTGTGCTAAGGTCCTAGGGATAAAAATGAAGATAAAAACAAAATAGACTTGCAGTTCATTGGGGAGGGATGGGTATTAGAACATGGACACCATAAATAAAAGATTTATCCTAGTTCATCTTAATCTTCATTAGACTGTAAGCTGCTCTTGTGCATCTATTTGTATTTCTGACATTTAGCACAGTGTTTGGCTCACACTGTGTGCTTTATAAAGGCCTACTAATTTATTAATTAATTTTCTTGGTTTTTTCCTTTTTTTTGATTTTTAATTAAAAATATATAAAACATATTATATAAATATATATAAAGCATATATATTATATAAACTATATAAATCATATGTATTATATAAATATATATATAATAAATATAAATATAATATAAATATAAATATATAATATATAATTATATATATTATATATAATATATATATTTATATAATAAATATAAATATATATATAAATATAATACATAATAAAATATAAACACAAATAAAATTAAAAATTTAAATTTAGAAAATTGTTTCTTAGTTTTCATCATTTACTTTTATAATATTTCAATTTCCATTTTTCTCCCTCCTCCCTTCCCAAGGCGGCAATCAATCTGATATAGATTACGTATATACAATCATACTGAACATATTTCCACAACTAACTTTTTTGAGAAAGTGTGGGGAGCAGTCAGAAAAGGTCTCACGTAGAGGTAACACTTGAGACACATTTTGAAGCTCTGGATTTTAAGGATAGAAGTCAAAAGGCATAGGGAGGTGCGGGCGGACAGAATGAGAGATGGGAGATGCAATGATGTACACAAGGAACAACAAAAAAGCCAGTTTGGCAAAAAAACTAGAAAGCCTAGAAAGATAAGCTAGAGCCAGACTTGGAAGGGCTTTAAATACCAAAGCAGTCTGCATCTTTCCTACAGGCAATAGGGAGCCATTGAAGATTCTTAAGCAGGAGTATCCCAGTCAGACGGTGTGCTTTAGGAACAGAATGCTCATGTGGCAAACAGGCAAAGAATGGCTCCTTGAGGACATGGATCTTATCTTACTTATCTCTTTGTTCGACATCCTGCCTCCCACAGTGCTTTGAACTTAGCAAGGATTTAATAGCTCACTAACATAGTCTTAGAATGGCAGATCTACACAGGACGCACATTGGAAGAGGGCATTTCTAGGAAAATGGGACTAAAATCTGGTTGGGCAAGCTTCAAGTTAATTTTGCACTCCTGCCACAGAACTGATGACCCTTCTTTTGTGACAAAGAACCATTTATTTTTCCCATTTGATACAGACCTGAGATTTCATCAGGGTATATACAGCAGTAGCATGGAAAGCGACTGGCCACTTCTTCGGAACTTTTAAGTCTCAGCAAGTTATCTGGGGTACTCAGAAGCTGCCCGTGATCATATAACATGTTAGAGGTGGGCTGAATTTGAACTTGACTCCTCCTGATCTCAAAGCTGGCCCCTAACTTTATCACCTGGGCCACCAAGAGTGACAGCAAAATCTGCTGAGCTCCAAACTCAAAGAGCCCGAGCCACAGGGAGTTTGCTAAATGCTGCAGGAAAAAAGCTGCATCTTTATTAACTGCTGCTCACCTGGCATCGGCTTCACTGTAGTACTCTCTGGCTACAATGTCTTCAAACAGCTCCCCGCCGGTAACGCTGCAACCCAATGAGAGGGAGCGAGACGGAGTTAGAGGGGCCAGACATGGCGGTCCCAAATCCCGGGATGGGCAGGAGGAATCAATCCACTTGGGCACACCTGCTTCCAGCAGACCCCAGACCATCCAGGCTGGTTATCTCTGCCAGCTCTGTTCCTTTACAGATGGCCTCATTCCACTCTTGGAGAGTCAGGAGACTGAACTACCTAGGACTCAGCACAGGCCCTGGCACAGAGGGGGCTTAATCACCTTGCTCATTGATTACCTTCACTTCAGTCACATTTCTGTGACCTTCACACCGTTCAGGAGGGCCGGAAGGAAACAAGATGGGCACCCGAGGGGAAGCACCTGGCCTGTCTCCCAAAATAACACCCGTGGCTGGAGAAACCCGTGAATAAATCCAGAGTGACAAAATTCCCCAGTGAAAAAAGGGGTAAGAAAGTTTCCAGGAAAACCGAGAAGGCCTTCCCAAGGAGTACAACATAGGAGCCACCTGCAGCCAGGACTAAGAAAGGGCAATTTGCTTCCTTCTAGAGTTTTTAGCAGGGGGTGGCAGCCACAGCTTTCAACTGTGTGGGGAACTCCATCTACCAGTACTGATCACTGCCACTGGCTACACGAGTCTGAATCTTGGGAGACCTGCTTGGGGCGCCGAGAGGTTAAACAGCTAAAATGTCGCAGAAGCGGTCCTCCTGGCTAGCCCCAAAGCCTCATCTCCTTTGGAGAATTAAAGGTGTAAAAGATCTTTGTAAACCCTTTCTCCCCCCAAAAAACAGGGAGCGGGGAATGCAAAAAGAGCTACAAATTTATCTATCTCCATCTATTTATTTACTTTTGTAAATAAATCTGTGATTATAATGGCATAGGGAACTCTTGGGAGGGAAAGTCCCTCTACCAATGTAGGTCAACACCTTCTCTGCAACATATAGTTTTGGAGAGCTGCTTGGAAGCACTTAAAAAATTCCACGATTTGCCCAGGGTCACAAATTCATTACGCGTCAGAGGCGGCATCTGAACCCAGGACATCCTGACTCGGCTTTCTCTAGACACTATTGTTATGCTAGTCCCTTCTGTTTCTTGGGCAAAAAAAGGGGGGGCCCTTTAGGGAGACCACTTTCCCATCATCTTGTGGAGTCACGAGTTCCAAGCCTTTATCTTAAGGAGGGAAAGGAGTGGAGTGGAGGGGACCGCCCAAATGCTTCTGATGGGGGTATTGGCACTGCCAAGCAAAGGGGCACTTACAGGTCAAAGACGAGGTAGTGGAAACCTTCTTCAGAAATACTGTCATGGAGGCGCACTGTAAAAGAGACAGTGAGAGAGGGTTAGCGAGAAAGGAGACTCAGAGAGTCTTTCGGGGGAGACGCGCTTGCTCTCTCTTCCCGCTCCTTGCCCGTGTCCTTGCTTCCCTCCATCTTGGCTCTCCATCAAAGGAGCTGTACAAGTGATAGGAGATAATAAGATCTCACCTCTTACAGAGCTCACCCATGCTGGGCTCCAAGGGGAAGGAGAGACGCGCAATCCACTACAACAAAGGGTCTGCAGAACAAGCTAGAACGCGGAGGCAAAGCCAAGAGATGGAAGGTTTGGACAGACAGGGAAGAAGAAAGAGGGAAGTCCACTCATAGAGTAAGAGAAGCCTCTGGGAGAACTTGGGAGGGAGGAGGAGAAAATCTGATGACATTAAAAAAAAAAAAAAAAGTACCAATAAGTTAAAAAAAAGAGATGGAGAGGAAAAATGGTTCTCTTCTCCTTTCTTGCTTCTGGGGATCATATCTTACCTGTTCCCAAAACTCTACTGCAGAAGACAATCAAACCTACATCCTGACCACTCTGCTGAGCCCAGTCCTGAATTTTTAGCTGCCTGCCAGCATCTCGAACTCCCTGTGTTCAGACTCAATCCAACAACGAGCAATTATTAAGTCACTACTGTGTGCTAGGTGCTAAGCTGGGGACATAAAGTCTCTGCCCTCGGGGAGTTTACAATCTGTCAAAACTATTTCCCCACCCAACCTGCTCCTGTGCTCCAAACCACCCCCCCCTTCTATGAACGTCAATGCCATTCTCCCAGTAACCGAGCCTTGAAAGCTGCAATTCTCCCCTTCTTGCTTCTCACAGCCAATCTGTGACTTTATCTCTTCCATCCCTTTCGTTTTTTTATACTTGTGCATGGTTCACTTCTCTTGCCCAGGCTGGGGAGTGTTATAATAAACTAAATTCTCTGCCTTTAGCCTTTCCCCTTTGGAATTCTTCCAAAAGGAGACTTCATAATATGGAAGGATGAGTTATTTATTTGTTCTAAAAAGACAAAAAACAAAATATTCTCCCCCCCAAATATAATCTCCTCAGCCTGGGATTCAAGGCCCTCCCCACTGACTCCAAATGCCCCATACTTCCTCCACCTTATTTCACAGTCCATGCTCCAGTCCAACTGGTTTACTTACTCTTCTGGAACCTCAATCTTTCCTTTTTCTCTATCCATGCATTTCTAGGTCCCTCCCTCCCCCTAATCCTTAGAATGCACTTCCTCCATATTTGTGTGTGATGAAATCTTCCCTCTTTAATTCTGGTGCCATCACCTCCCTCAAGAAGTCTTTCCTGACTTCCCTGTCTCCACCCCCATCCTTCTGCTAGAAAGGATCCGTCCCTCCTTCAGTTTTTCATGCTGTGATTTGAGATACAAATACAGAACAAGAGGGATCTATTCCCATTGTAACTCATTGTAACTCGTCTCATGGATATTAGTGTACATGTCTCATCCTCCCCGTGGTCCGCAGGCTCCTTGAGGAGAGAGACAATGTCACATCTTAATCTCTGGATTTCCAGAAACTAGTTCAGTGTCCTTGTCCACGACATGCCCTAAAGTAAATGTTTGCTCTTGAATATTAGCAGAAAAGCAGAGAGGGAAATGGCAAAATGTAGCTAAGAACTGGGCAAGAACACCATGGGAGTGAGCTTATGAAAGGGAAAACCAAAATGGTAACTAGCATCAGGAGAAATGAATGGAGATAATAACACGGGAAAGGGAGAAGAATTATGGGAAGGTGGATGAGAAGTGGGAAAAAATCCAGATTACTTGGGGCAAAGGACAATCATACACATCATTGGGCATCTGAAAAAAGAGCCAGGGCAGCCCTTGAGCAGCAGCAGATAGCTAAGGCAACAGGGCAAGATGTCCAAAAAAGATAGACAAAGTGTAAAGATGAAGCGGAGGAGCAGAGGATCCCTTTCCTCTCCCCGCCCCCCACATCTCCTGGGCCAAGAACCAAGCTAGTCTCTCTTCAGCCTCATGCCCACAAAGCCACCTCTGGGTAGGCTGCCAAGCCCCGATCATCATTCTGATGGAAGCGTCACCTAAGTAAGCTCTTGGGTTAAACTCCCTGGGTGCCCCTCCCCTCTTGGACCAAAGATGGATCCTCTCCTTTGGGCTCCTTCTCCTCCTGAACTTTCCTCTCCAGGAAGGAAGCAGGCTTTGTCCTGAGCCCCACAGGGTATCCCTCCCTGGCTCTGGAAGGCAAAGGGGATTGCTCAACAGCTCCGAAACTTAACCAGGAAAGTTCTTGGCCAGGGGTATAAAATCCAGAGGAGCCACTCTGACGAAAGCTGCGGACCCAGGACTAGCGAGAGCCCCAATACTGACTGCTGCATATTTTTACAAGAGGCTACTTGCCAAAGCTCTTGCCTGTGTTTTTTATCAGGAGATCCCTGGGAGGGAAGAGAATGGGAAAGAACAGGTATCACCCCCATTTCAGAAATGACTGAATAACTTGATCAAGGTCAAACATTATTGAGGCTACACTGGGGATCTTGCTCACCCCTCTGACTTAACCCAAAATTACAAATCGTGCCCAAAGCTCAAAAATCAGCCGGCATTTATTAAATGCCTAGGGTGTGCCCGAGGAACTACTGCTCATCCACCTCATTTTCTCTCTTCCTCCTGGAGGGGGACGGATGGCAGGCACCATTCATCCTAAGGGACAGGCAATAATATCCTGCTCGTCTCAAAGATAGCCCGGGGCTAAGTCTGCCTTGCCTCCATTCTTAATTGAAAGCTACCCCTTTCAAGGTCAGCAGAGAAAGAAGAAGGTGTTCTAGCCAGTTGGATGTATAACCCTCATATTTTGCTTCCCTCGTGACCTCGAACAAGAGCAACAGCAGTAGTGCTGATGTAACACTTTAAGGTTCGAAAAGTGCTCGACAAATATCACTTTATTTCATACAGCTCTGGGAGGTGGGTATCATCAATAATCCCATTTTACAGATGAGGCAACCAAGGCAGACAAGAGGTTAAATGATCCGCCCACAATCACACAGCTGATGAGTGTCAGAGGACAGATACCCTTGCTGTACCACCTATAGTAAATTAACAGCTAATTATTACTATTAGCTAACACTGATAGGGGGCCTTGAGGTTTAGGAAGCACTTTACACATATTATCTCTTCCGATGCTCACAACAATCCCGGTAAAGTCGGTGCTATTATTATCCCCGTTTTAGAGATGAGGAAACTGAGGCGGAGGACCGCTGCGTGATTTCCTCAGGGTCACCCAGCCAGCGGCAGATAAATGAGGAGCAGTTCCGATTCAGGTGTCCCCAACTCCAGATCTCACAACCCCCTGTCACGCCTCCTCCCCCCCAGCCCTTCTCCCAGCCCTTCCAAGCAGGAGGCACACTATTCAGTGGTTCCTCCAAATTCGTGCCTTCTGCTAAGTGTGGCTGTGGCAGCTGCTCTCCCTGCTTCCAAAAGGCCTTTCCCATTTAATTAAAAATTTGCTATTAAAAAGCATTAAAGTGTGTAATACAAATAATCCCCTGGAAATCATCTGTCCCAGAAGCTAATGACCAGCTTCGTTAGAACGGTGACTAACAGTGGCAGGACAGGGAGCTGACAGGCCGGCAGGGACCGCTGTAGTTGGGCAGGCTCAGGGGATTACTGCAGAAAGGCGCCTCCTACTCCTCCCCCTCACTTTGGGATCCCACTCACCCACAGCCGAGAGCCTGGGACCCCCTCCCTTCAGCTCTGCACACAGCCCGCCAGGGCCAGCCTGGGAACCTGCAGAGATGCCCAGACACCCGTGGGCAGTCCCCACCCCTGCCTGGGCCAGAGGGCCAGGGCCCGGGAGGAGCCCAAGGGCCAACCCAAGGGCCCTCCCCGGGACCTCTGATTCAGAGCTGGGGGGAACCTCAAGCTAAGATCCTCATTTTATGGATGAGGAAACGACACCCAGAGAGTTGATAAAACTTGCCCAAGATTATGTGGGCAGTAAATAGCAGTTAGCATTTGAACCTCAGTACAAATGCCTTTTTTGGTCCAGTAGACAGAGCGTCGGGCCTGGAGACGGGAGGACCCGAGTTCACCCCTTTCCCATTAAAAGACAAACAAGACTGATCAATCCACTGCCTTTCAAGGGCAGGGACTGGGGAAAGGAAGAGACCCAAGCTCAAATTCAGTCTCAGACACTCCCTGGCTGTGTGATCCTGAGGAAGTCACTTAATTTCTGCCTCAGTTTCCTCAATTCCTAAAATAGGGATAATAAGAAATCCACTTCCAATCAAATGAAACCACTGTAAAGTGCTTAACACAGTGTCTGGCACACAGTAAGCACTATTTAAATGCTAGTTTTTGCTACTTTAGCTGTGTGACCCTGGACAAGTCCCTTAAGCTGTTTGCCTCAGTTTCCTCATCTATAAAACGGACATAATAATAGCACCTATCTTCCAGGGTTGTTGCTAAGATCAAAGAAATGATAGTCATTGTAAAGCACTTAGCACCTAATAGGTGCTACATAAATGTTAGCTCAATATTAGGTATTATTACTTTTTTTTACTGCATCTCAGTTGCCAATAATCTTTCTAGGGTAGAGACTTTTTAACCTAAGATTCATGAACTTTAAAAAAAAATAGACTGATAACTATATTTCAATATAATTAGTTCCTTTGTAATCTTGTATTTTATACCTCGAAAAACATTATTCTGAGACGGGGCCCAAGGTGTCCATGACACACAAATACCAAATGAAGAAGATTAAGCACCTACTACGTGCTTGGAGAAGGAAAATGGCTCCGGCATCTTTGCCAAGAAAACCCCAAATGGGGCCACGAAGCGCTGGACACGACTGAACAACAGCGGCTGTCAGGCATTGTGCAGCAAACAGAAAGGAGGTGAAGCAAAAACAGGTTGCCTCCCCCACTCTCGTCCCATTTAAAGCAAGGACTTTAGACTCCCTGGTTTTGCAAGCCAACCGCTGGCCACTGCTGGGGCTGCTGCTCCTCTCCCCACGCCCCTGGGCTCTCTCTCTGACTGAGGTGGGGAGTCATCCCCCGTGTTCCCCGTTCTGTCATGGGCAGTCTCAGACACCAGGATTCCAGCATCCTAGGGGGGTGTTCGTAGTATTTCAGCAATAAACATAACTATTTTTCTTTAAACTGTTAAAGAAAAAAGAAAGCAAAAAAAAGATCCTTCGAGGCTGGCCAAATCCCAAATGGCCCTGCCTGATGTTGCCAAACTCGTCCCCCACTGCGTGGGCTCATGGACTGACAGAGCCCCAGCCCAGAGTGGGACGCTCCTGCTCACGGCTCTCCTGGAAGGCGTCCCCATCCCTGCTAACAAACCTCTGTCAGAACAAAAGGTGGGGATGCCGCCCGCTGGGCTCCCCGTCCTCCCAGCCACCGGGGCTCGCCCACCTTGGCTGGGGGGGGGGGCAGGGGAGCCCCCGCCTCAGAGTTCTGAGCAGGGAGAGCTTCGTCCCGGGCACCGCTGCAGCCAGTGCAGGATCGGGCACTTCCTTTTCCTCCGGCTGCACTTTAATTTCTTGCCACACTCCTCTGGAGCCTAACGGGCCCAGGGGTAAGGGCAGAGAGGGTAGGAAGGAACACTGAACTCCTGAGGATGAAATTGAGCTTCTCTCTTAGTTGTGGGAGGCGGCTCAGGAGAGCCAAGTCCTGGGGACCTGGATTCAAATCTTGCTTCTGAGGGTTACGACTTGGGGGTGACCTTGGGCACATCCAGTTCCCATTCCCTCGGCCTTGGTTTGCCAGCTTAGAAAGGGGAGGGGTGGGACTGGCTGGCTCTGGAGTTCCCTGCTGGGTCTAGATCCAAACCCGGAAGATCTCGAGTCTGACCCAAGTGCTGGACACAAAGAAAAGTAAGGTCCCTGCCCACCAGGCGCTTAGGTTCCAGCACCAACAACAAAAATCCCCTCAACCGCAGAACGAAATCAATACGGAATAAACAGAAAACAACCTAAAGGGAGGGACGGGTGGGGGAGAGAATCTGGACAGACCTCCTGCAGAAGGTGGGAGCTGAGCTAATGGTAACGGGAGGAGGAGGGATGGAAGACATACAGAGGATCTAAGGGGAGGCAGTGTTACTCAGTGCAAAGAGTACTGGCTCAAGAGGCAAAGGATCTGGGTTCAAATTCTGCCTCTGACCCTCCCTGTATGACCCTAGGAAAGGTACCTTTCCCCCCTCAATGGTCAGAGGTTGGTCTAGCTGCCTTCTGAGGTCATTTCTAAGGCTATGTTCCACCCAGAAAGGATGCCAGCTTCCCTAGGGGTGACCCCATTTCTGGGGATAGCTGAGGAGCCTTCATAATAGCCCAGGGTGCAAATGGAGACAGCATGCTAGGCCCTCAGAACTCCCTTGCTTGCTCCTTTCCAGGGATCCCTTGGAGTTTAGCTGGTAACCAGCAGGTTTCAACTCCTCGGATGGAAAACAATTCTACCTGGGGAAGAGAGAGTGAGCGGAGCGTGACTCTCGGACCCCCTCCCACCAAATATACCTGCTGAAACCAGCGCCTCTAAGGCTGTTGACAACTAGCTGCTGACAATCTGCTCTCCCTCGCCAGCACCAAAGGGCAGTCCAGTCCTCTGGGATGGCTGAATTGGGGGAGGACGGAGCCAAGAGGGTCACAGCCCCTGGAGGATGGGGGCCGAGGAGGGGAGGGAATGAATACAAGGCACCCAGCCACCTCTTCCCCCTTCCACAGGCCAGGTCAGAATCCATGGCAACGTCCCCACGGCTCCCTGGGCCACTGCCGCCACATCTCCAAGAGGGGCCCCTTTATAAGCAGGAAACCAAGGGCAGACCTCATCTTCCAGGCCCTCATTCTCAGGCTCATGCCCTCCCCTTCCCCAGCTATTCACATAGGAACAGAGCCCCAGGCCAACATCCCTCCCGGCAACACAAGGCACCAGGAGCAGCCTTGTAATGGGGTCACCGCCAGGCCCACAGATTCTAGCCTTGAACAGTTCCCATCCTGGGCCTTTCCTGGTGCCCTCAGTTACAGGGGCAACTCACTCTCTGCCCTCCTTTCATGAGGAGGGGGCTGCCAAATTAAGGTAAAACCAAGTCACACATTTCGGATTTCTATAACTAGAGGGGGAAGGTGGGGGAGAAATGGTTAGAAATATAGTGAAAATTAGAAGTTCCGATTGTTCTCACCTCATGCCCTTCCTATCTATTTTTTCCCACATCCTTCTTTATTTTTCCTTGATTTTTTGGTGAAAATCCCATCACAGGCAAGGTGCAAGACGCCACCTTTTACACTCTCACCTTTCTCAGTGAAATCATTCATTCATTCATTTTATTTGGGGAAGGGGGGAAGAAAAGGTTCATGGGCCTAAGGTCAAGAGCTTGAAGGGAATTTAAAACCCACTTTCACCTTTCTCAGTGAAATCATTCATTCATTCATTTTATTTGGGGAAGGGGAGGAAATAAGGTTCATGGGCCTAAGGTCAAGAGCTTGAAGGGAATTTAAATACCAACCTTCACCTTTCTCAATGAAATCATTCATTCATTTTATTTGGAGAAGGGGGGAAGATTAGGGGGGGCCCAAGATCAAGAGCTTGAAGGGAATTAAAAACCCACCTAAATGAGGCAAGAAAGACCCTGAGAATATGAAGTGATTTTTTTCCAAATCACAACAATAAAGAACAAAACCAGAATTTGAACTCAGGATGACTACCTCCAAATTCAACATGTCACAGTCTTGTTAGCCATAAAAAACATCTCTCTTCCCTCAAGGAGCAACACTGGTGCATGAGGAGATTGGGAGTGGTTGCCTTTCACCCTGCTCGGGGACTCCTGGGTGGCCATTGAGATCCACAACCTCTCTCTTCTTCCTTCTAAGGGCCTGTGGGTATTATTCTCTGATCCGGATTCCCAGAATTCACCCCTTTTCCATTAAAGGGAAACAAGACTGATCAATGCCGCACCTTCCAGAGGTAGGGGTTGGCTCTTCAAAGACCACCTAGGCGCTGGAGCACATTCAGCACGCCGGGGCCCATCGGCTCAATGGTTTGGTTTCATGGCACAGAGCACACCTTTGCACAACCTGCAGTCGCAGCTGCCAATCTGCTGCAGGGTGTAATTCCAGATGAAGACTCTGAGTTGTAAAGCCCTGCGTGGTTTGATTTCTGGTTTCCTCAGAACCGTTCCTCTCCCTGTGGCTTGGAGTGGGCCTGGGATCATCCCCATGGGTGCTGGCCCCCCCTCACAGGATCAAGGGGTTCCCACCGTGAGCTTCTGGGGGCATTTCTCCTCAGCAAGGTGCAGGGCAAAAGGGGCTCAGACTCCAGAGACCCGAGTTTAAATTCCTCCTTGGACACCTTTCTAGCTGTGTGTGACTAAGGGCAATATTTACCAACCCCCCAGAAGCAAGGCAATGGGCCAAAAAAATTTGGGGGAGAATAAAAGAGGATTTCTCCTTATAGTTCAGTAAAGAGAGATAAGATTATTATCAATAATAAAACTGAACAATAGCCTACGGCACAGTGCCTGGCATACAGAAAATGCTTAGTAAATGATTGTGGACTGACTGACTGAGGGCTAGACTTGGAGCCAGCGAGCCCTGAACGTGTGTGATCCTGGGCAGGTCGCTCCATAACTCTGAGACTCAGTTTCTTCATCTGGAAAAGAGGCTCACGATCACTGCAGCGCTGACCTTACAGAGTTCTCACGACAGAAATCACTTATTTTGCAAGGGCTCAAGCACGATAAAATGCCACCTAGTTATTATCTCTGCCCCAGACTACTGGGCTTTGCAGCACTGATAAATGAGAGGTGACTGGAAGACCCGGAACTCTCCTGAAGGTGGGAATCTCAGAGCCCTCAGCTCTGGGGGGCCTGGAGGGGCCCCAGAGTCTTCCGGCCATGGCTGCGGAAAATTCCTTTCCCTTCCGGAGGACTTTGAAGCCCAAGCACATGAGATGCTCTCCCTCAAGACAAGGGCCTGGTTTCTGCTCAGACTTGGCAGCTGGCTTAATTTCTGGCCCCTTGTCAAGGAGCAGCAAATCAAGGCCAGTGATTTTGCCAAAGACTGCTTCAGCCGAACAATGTAAAATTTAACTGGAGTGGGTTGTGTCAGGCAAAACTCGGCAGGATTTGGAACGCCAGACAATCCACTCCTGTTCCCCCCATGGAGGAGGGAGTGGGAGGAGGGGGAGAGAGAATACTCCCAATCTTTCCTTCCCTTGTATTTGGAGTCCGGGCAGCTCGCTCTCCTGGCTCTGGGGGAACACAAACCCAGGCACCATGGAAACCCCTTGAGTGGGCACGGAACGGCGGCAGGGACAAAACGCTTTCAGGTACAGAAACAAAATCCTGACCCGTCCGAGGGGCTTGGGGCGGCCCCCGCTGAGGGACGCTGGCAGATTGGTCCTGCTGCCTGGGATGCTGAGAACCCTGGGAATCCAGACCGAGGAAGGGGGAATGGCAGGCCCTGGGCCGGGGCCAGGGAGCTCAGGCCCCCGACTCGGGAGGGGCAGCCCGAAGACCCGAGTCTATGGGGCAGTGGGAAGAGCAGCAGGGGCAGAGAGGCCTCCTTTCAGGGCAGGCCCCTGTGCTCTCCTCTGTTAACTGAGGGGTCACCGAGATTACTCCCAGTTCTAAAGTCTGCAACCCTATAACCTTGGATTTTCCTCTCTGACCGAGCTAATATGCGCAAAGGTGGAAAACGGCCATCTCAACCCCCTCACCCCGACCTTACAGGAATGCTGTGGATCACAGGCTCACAGATTCATGGACAGAAGAGTGGTCAACTGTTTAAGGGTCAGGCACCCCTACCTCCCCATTTTACAGATCAGGAAGTTGAGGCTGAGAGAGAGAAAATAATTTTCTCAAGGTCACACAGCGAATTGACGGCAGCACAAGCACCGAAAGCAGATTTTGACTCCAAACCCGACGCTACCTTCCTCACAACAGACCTAAGAAGCACTTTGTAATTATGAGCATCCCCATGACTCGGAATGAGACGGCTGTTGTCCTTTTTTTAAACACATTAGAGCCAAACCAGACGCCGGGGCAAGGACGTCCCCAAAACAGAGAGCAGACAGCCCCAAAGACAGAACTGCTTCCACCATTTTCCATAAACAGGCAAGAAACCAGCCAGCGTACCCAAAAGCACTTACCAATGTTTGGGTGTTTCAAGAGCCGGCATATTCGGGCCTCCCGTTCTAACTTCTGGTGATCTGCAATCATAAGAGAAAACCAGGAGATGTCAGTCAGCCGTCCGTCCCCCACGGGTGCTCCGAGCAGCTTGCCCTTCCAGAGGCCTCCTGCTCTCTGAAGAAGGGAGCTGCTGACAAACACCCTCTCCCGATAGAAGTCCCCAGACCTCTGCTGGACCTCGCCTCCCCATAAGTCAGTTCTAGACCCTCTGCTTCCTCTCCAGTTCTACATAAGGAAGCATGGGATGGGGGAAAGGTCCAGGTTGGGAGCCAGAGGACCACGCTTCAAACCCCCTCTCTGAGCTTTCGCTTCACATAAAATTACAGTTACAGGATTGTACTGGAAGGAGCCTCCGAGGCCTTCCTTCCAAGGTCTTGCTCTGCGGTCACAGCCCCAAATAAAGGCAGCAAGGCCAGAAGGGAAGGCTGGGGTCCTGAGAATCCAAAGGTCATTGCTGCGGGACAAAGGAGGGGACAGTGGAATCCCACCCCATCTCCGGATGCCTCCCAGGGTCTGTTTTCTTATCCATAAAGCCAAAGGGTTGGACTAGGCCTCTGAGGCCCTTCCAAACTCTGGATTTATGGCCCTGCTTCTCCCTCAGCCCATGGCACTCGGACACCGGAACTAAACTGTACCCAGAGTCTTGTACCTCCTCCCCACCTCCTCCCAATCCCACCTCCCACACACCGTCCAAACTGTTTTCTCCAAAGATGGAAACATTTTTGCTTACAGTTCTGACCTCAAACATCCACAATGCTCAATTCAGCATTTATTAAGCACCTATTATGTACAAGAAGCCAGGATGGGGAGGGAGAGGTATAAAGAGAAAACCCCAAATAGCCCCTCCCTTCCAAAGAACTTATACAAATCTCTAGGAAAAAGCCTTTAATTTAATGTTTTTCCTCAAAGGTGGAAACATCTCTACTTACATCTCTGATCTAACATCCATGATGCTCAATTTAGCATTTATTAAGCACCCATTATGTGTAAGAACCTAGGATGGGGAGGGAGGAGTACAAAGAGAAAACCCCAAACAGTCCTTCCCTTCTAAAGAACTTATGTAAGTCTCTAGGGAAAAGTCTTTAATTTAGTCCAAATGTTTTTCTCCAAAGGTGAAGATATTTCTGCTTACAGCTCTGATCTAACATCCATGATGCTCAATTCAGCATTGATTAAGCACTTATTATATGTAAGAACCTGGGATGGGGAGGAAGGAGTACAAAGAGAAAACCCAAAGCAGTCCTTCCCTTCCAAGGAGCTTATACGAGTCTCTAGGGAAAAGCCTTTAATTTAGTCCAAATGTTTTTCTCCAAAGGTGAAGATTTTTCTACTTACATCTCTGATCTAACATCCATGATGCTCAATTCAGCATTTATTAAGCATTTATTATATGTAAGAACCTGGGATGGGGAGGGAGGAGTACAAAGAGAAAACCCAAAGCAGTCCTTCCCTTCCAAGGAGCTTATATGAGTCTCTAGGGAAAAGCCTTTAATTTAGTCCAAATGTTTTTCCTCAAAGGTGGAAACATTTCTACTTACAGCTCTGATCTCCAGCATCCATGATGCTCAATTCAGCATTGATTAAGCACCCATTATGTGTAAGAACCTGGGATGGGGAGGGAGGAGTACAAAGAGAAAACCCCAAACAGTCCTTCCCTTCCAAAAAACTTATGTGAGTCTCTAGGGAAAAGCCTTTAGGTCCCAACTTCAAACAAACAAACAAAAACTCTCAAGAATTCATGCTGTGTTAAACCCTCTGCCACCTTACCCCTGCCCGCTGCAGAGACCTCTGCGTGCCCTATAGTTGTGAGGGGCCGGGTGGGATAAACCCTCAGGAGGCAGCTCGGGCTCCCCAAAGGAGGGGAAGCGGGCAGGGATGAGGAGTGTCCTTGTTGCCTGGCTAATCCAGGCCAGCTGCTCATCTGGATCGGCCCTTCCCGCCCCCGGCTCAGCATGGTTCCTACGCACACTTGGGCTTTCTAGGATACAGCTAAGGGAGGGCTGGGCACAAGCATCCTTCCCACAGCCCTGGGCAGGGGCAGAGTGGGATTAGCGGTGTGGCCGGCTGCGAGTGGGGGGCCCTTGGGGATGGCCCTGCCTGTGGGCATGGGCACCTGAAGCTGCAGGTCTCGCTGCCCGCCCCCGCCGACTCCTGGGGCCTGCCTCCAAGCCCGAGTGGGCAAGAGGATGGCATGGGAGGCCCAGGGAGATTAATGCTTATCTCCACTCTTAAATCTCTTACTGGCTAATGGTTACAGACCCAAGGCAGCCACTGCACTAAAAATAAGGGAGCTCAAGCATTCCCAGGAAGCCCAGTGTGAAAGCGATGGTCCCCACTTTCTCCTGGCGGGGAAGGAGGGTGGCCAGGGTCCAGCCTCGGCCCCCGGGCCCACTTCCCCGCTCTCTCGCCCTCTGGCCTGGCGGGCACCAGCTTCTCGGGCTGGGCCCACCCAGAAAGGCCTGGGCCCTGCCCACAGTCCCGCTCCAAGGCCCAGAACCTTGACCAAAGGCCCGATTTGGGAGGAGGGGAAGGCTATACAATCGGTCCAGCCAGCGTTCTGTCGGCACTCGGGACGAGCATCAGGCGGGGGGTGAAACGGAAAGGAAACGGCCCCTGCCCTCAGCGCGCTCCCACTCTGGTGGGGAGGCCCTGTGCCCAGAGAGACCCAGACAGGCGGAGGGCGCTCCCAGTGGGGCGACCCCCAGGCAAGAACGCAGAAAGGGAGCTGGAAGGGGCCTAAAACAGGGGCTGGAGCACAAGCCCAGCCTCAGGGACCCACAGGGCCTCCATATGAGAGAGCAAGGACTCCGGCCCAGGCCGAGGCAGCTCCCCCACCCTGGCTGCATCCCGCTGGGCTGAGGCTTCTCACTCCCCATTTTGGTTGGGGGAAAACCCCAGGGCCCTGTGTCAGGGGCTTGTGGGCAGAAGCCCCAGTATCAGGGGGCTGCTGGGCCGGGATGTGAAATCCCCTCCAGCCCGGCCCGTGCGCCAGGATGCTTCCTCAGCCCCTGGACGGCACACGGCCGCCCCAAGGATGCTCAGCAAGCCGTGCGGTTTCTGACTACCGCTTGCTTGCACCTCTCCCCTGCAAAAGCCGGGCCATCCCTCCTGAGCTCCAACTGTTATCTCCCGCCTCCCCCACCCCCAGCCCCCCACACTTCCTGTCCTACAGCAACCCCCCAGGGCCGCTTCTGCGGCTCCTCCCCAGCAGGAACCAGGGCTGGGGGCCCTTCCTCCGGAGCCACCCCAGCTAACCCCCCAGCAGGGGCAGGGGCAGCACTGGGGACCCGGCTCACAGCCCAGGGTTAGTAAGTGCTCTGGTTCTTCCCACCCCAGCCGGCTTCCCAGCCCGTCTCAGAGGAGCAAGTTTGCCCTGCTGGGGCTCAAAGTCCCAACCTCTTCCCCCCCCCAATCCGGGCTCTAGGACCCCGCCCCCCCAGCCCAGTCCCCACCCTCCACCCCCTTCCTGTTCAAAACCCAGCCACTTCCCGCTTCTGCAGAAGCCGCTTCCTGCCGCCTGCTGCTGCTGCCATGGGCAGGGACCGACGCTGGCCCTGGAGCCCAGCTCCAACCGCAGCCCCCTGTCCTCTCTGCCCCCACCCGAGAACCACAGCAGCAGCTTCTGCTTTCTCTCACATCAAGCACCTACATCCCCCTCCCGAAGGCCCAGAGGCAAATCCTGCCTTCTCTCCATGGAGCCAGGGCCAGATTCCGGGCAAATGGAGGAGGGGTGCCTGCCCTTCCCCCATCACCCCGGCCCAGGACCGCGGGGCTCCCACAGGGAGGGCCCAGGAAGAGAAGGAGGCTCTCCACCCAGACACGACCCTCGCCCTGGGATCCACGCCTGCAGTCAGCGAGGCGGAATCATGGACTCGGGACCTTGGCCTTCCGAGGGGGTGGTTCTGGTTCTGATCCTAAGGAGGAGGGCGCAAGCATTTATTAAGCACCAGCTGTACACCAGGCACTTCACAGATACTGCGTCCTTTGGTCCCCACAATGTAGGGAAGGTAGAGGCTGTTATCTTCCCCATTTTACAACTGAGGCAGTTGAGGTTAAGGGGCTTGTCCAGGTCACATCACTCCTAAGTGCCGGGGCCACATTTGGCTCTGCCCACTGAGACATCCACCTGCTCCTATGACTTCTATGATCCACCCACTCTGGATCTGAGTGAGAGGGTCTTGGGCAAGGCAAATAACTTCTTGTGATTGAGCCTCCTGATCTGCAGAATGGGAAGGACTGGGCTTGGTAACCCCCCCCCCCCAGGTCCCCTCCGATTCTGAGGCTGCGACCCTGGGTTTTTCACTGCCTGATTCCAGGGGGAACCCCTGAGCCTCAATTTTCCCTTCTATGAAATGGGGACACGGACACTAGTTCTAGTTCCAGCACCTTATGTTATAGTTATAGTAGCTGAAAGAGCTATATAAATAGGAGTTCTCATTATTCTGCAACAACAAGGTGGGCCCCCAAACGGCCCCTCAGCAGCCAGCTCCAGAGCCCCAAGTCCCCCGATGCGGGACAACAAGCCCCTCAGGCCCACCTCTGAGTTGTAATCCTGGCTTTGCCCTTCTCTTGCTACGTGACCCCCAGAGACCCTCCCCCACTCTGGCTGGGAGGGGGGCGCAAGGGTCTCTCTTCCAGCCCCCAGAGGCTGCGTAAGCAGCGTGCCATGGTTCAGTGCTGGCCTCCTGAGCATTCATGAGATCCAGCCACTGCTGAGGTCACTTCCAGAACCATCAATCTCCCTCGGCTCTCTCCCAGAGTACCACCCACCCTCCCCCCGAGCCCAGCCCCCTCCGGCACGCTGCTCTCTAGGGCAGGAACGAGGGGGCTCAGTGTCTTAATCCAGCTTTCCCAGCAGATTGTAGGCAGCCCCCGGCCCTGGGCACCGGGCAAGAGGAAATCACAAGGCTTAATCCGACAGCTCTCCCACGCGCTGCATCCCCCACCCGGGCCGTGACATCCTCTCCATCATCGTCCCCACCCCGAGTCAGTTCCTGCGAGGCACAAAGAGCCTGGCAGCGGTCTAATGAAGGATGGCCTAATGTGTCCTGTTCCCTTCCTATTCCCCACGGCACTTAGGATCCAGGCGTGCGCTGCACAGGCAGCTGGGAAGGGGCTGTGATTTCATCAGTGCTGGGAAAACTCCCAGTGTGGAAACCATATCCACAAATGGACGCCTACCCCCCCTCGGAAAGCCGGAGGAGCATTGATTTCCTTCTGGGAAGGAGAGTTGGTCCCAGGCCGAGCCCCACCCCCACCTCCTCCTACAGGTCGGGAAACTGAGGCCCACAGGCTCCAAGCCACCGGTCAGGAAACGGCCAAAAGGGATCTCTGACCCAGGCCCCAATTCCTCACCCGGCGTCCCCCTCTCACCGAGACAACGCGCAGTCCCGGCCGCTCTGGAGGGGCGAAGGGTCTGTGTGCGGTCCCCCACTGAGTGTCCAAAGTGGGATGGGATCCAGGGCTTCCCAACTCCAGGGCCGGCTTCCTTCCCTCACACGGGGGTGGAACGCACAGGAGCAGGGAGACCCCCCCAGTCATCGGAGCTTTTTCTCTCAGTCACACCCGGATCCCAACCCCTGCCTCTGACCCAAAAGGCTTCCCCCAGGAAGGGAGGAAGGGCTCCCTGGGAGCAGTCCTACCGGAGAAGCTCAGACTGGCTGCAGGCCGGAGAAAATCTCCGCTGCCCCCCGGGAGGGGGAGGTTCTGCCCCCCGGGAGGGGGAGGCCCTGCCTGGGCAGCGCTCTGTGCTGGGGGACAGGACATCACGCCGGCTGCCCCTAGAGGGTGCCAGCCCTCGGGGGAAGGGCAGGGTCAGCGCCCAGGGCTCCTAGGCCAGGGGATTCTGGTGTCAGGAGTCTTTGCTGCCTGCTTGGGTAACGTTTCCTTCACGGTAACCAGCCCGCCCCAAGTAAAGCATCCCAGGAAGGCAACCCTAAAAATAACTCCTCCCAGGCCAGCAGCAAGCGGCGGGGGAGGGGAGAGCCTGGAGAAAAGGGGACCGGGAGAGGCCGTGGTTGGGAGGGGCCCAGGGCGATGGGGATTTGGGGGCCGGGGGGGAGCGGGAGAGAGAAGGGACTTTTGGGGAGGACAGAGGGGTTCCTCATCACTGTGGTCCGGCCTTCAGGCAGGGATGGATGAGGGGAGCGGACTTGGGGCCTCTGGTTGGTGGCAGGGAGGTCAGGGGAGTCCTGGCCCCAGGAAAGGGCCGAGGGGCCACGTGCCAGGCTCGAGGCACCAGCGAGATGAAGAGTCCCTGGCCAAAGGCAGCTCTTGGTGCCCCGGGCCTTGAAGCCGGTCTCTCTGGTGGTGGCAGATGGCAAAGGCCCTCTGCCGAGAGGTACTTTAAAAGGTGCAAAGTGCCAAGCTGCTGCTGTCACCAGCTCCTCTGGCACCCAGAGCCTCGGGCACGGCACCTGCCTGTCTGCCAGGGCACCCGGGGAGAGTGGGTGAGGGGTGGGTACACCCTACCCCCACCCTAACACAAGCCAACCCCTCCCGTGCTGCCCCTCGGCCTGAGAGTCCGGCCGCCCACTCCCCTCCCAGGCTTCAGGACTGGGCCTGAGGCCCGGCCGACCCCTCCCAGGGCCCCACCACGAGGGGCTGTCGCAGCACCATCCAGCGTGGCTCTTCGGGAGAGCGGCTCACGCCTGGCCCACTCCTCCTCAGCACCCAGACGGTGACCTGCTCTAGAGCACCCCAGAAAGGGGGGGGAGGCAGAGGGGCTGGGGGACCAGGCCGGGCCCAGATTCTGCCCCAGTCCCCTCACAGCACCATGAGACAGGCCCGGCCCACCCGAATAAGGTACAGCAGAGCAGGAGGAGGGAGAAGGGGGTTACATCTCCGGCACAGAGGGCCCCTCTCTCCTGCCCCTTCTCCCCTGGCACAGAGGGCCCCTCTCTCTCCTGCCCCTTCTCCTCCAACCCCAAAGCCTTAATTCTGAGCACGGTCTCAGGGATCCCTGTCCCCCCGTTTCCCCGCCTGTCGTCCGAGTACATCATAAGCCTCTTGTCCCCCCCAACCCCCCGTCCTCAGCAGAAAAATAGCTCTCAGAGATGCCGCAAGGGACACAAATGTCATGGGGGCTGCTCAGGCCAACTTGAGGGGGGCGGAGACTTTCTGCTGGCACCACCCAGGCGGATCCCCTTTCAGGCCCGAGGGCCAGCTGGGCCATGGCAGAGACAGCCTCATCCCTCCCGGTCGCCAACAGGCCACACAGGCCCACCCCGGCCTCCAGCGACAGGCAGAGCAAAATGGGGGCACGGGCCGGGGGCGATCCCGGCCTGAGCCACACAGCAATAGGCTCGCCCTTCCCTCGCCGCCCTCCGCACCCCAGCCCCAGTTACAGGCATCCAGGCCGGAGAGTTAGGGCAGAGCAGCAGGTGAGGGCCAGGCCCAAGACAAACACAGGACACTAACAGTCCCCCCCGCCCTGCTGGGGCCCCAAGCATCCCCCTCCCCAGCTGCCCCAGCAGGGCCGGGCCGGAGAGATGGGGCAGGACCCCACATGCTTCCCTCTTCCTGCCTCCCCTTCAGCTTGGACGACCTCCCCCAAACTGCCCATCACTTGCTTTTTTCAATTTTGTTCTGAATAAACACCACATAAAATGTGCATTTCCACAGACACCGGAGCAACAGAAATAAATTGCAAATTAAGCTTCATGTGTCTGTAATGTACAGCTTACTCTTCATTGCAAGTATGTCATAAACTCAACCTGTAGTTTTCAAGGCTTTTCTGCAGTCTGGGGCAATTATGCTCCTACTGGTAAAGGTCCAACTGGTTCTATCGGAGGCGGGGGCAGGGGCTCTTATACTGTCCCAAACACACAAGGGTCTGAGAGCATCCTCTGTCACAAAGCCTCCAGCTGAATAAGCCGCCTCCCCTTGTGCTATGGGACCAAATTAGGACGTCCCTGACCCCTAATTTGGTCCAGCCAGAAAGCAATCATAGATCTCTTTAAACCTGATTCCACGCTCAGTGACCAGCCCACCTCGGCTCCACTTCCTACCACCAAACTAAGTCACGCCAAACCTCTGATGTCCCAGGGAGACTAGAGAGAAAAAAGGGGAGGGCAGTCTCCAGCTGGTTACAGGATCAGAGAATACCAGAGTTCAATGAAATCAAGGGTTTCAGCCAAAAAAAAAAAAAAAAAAAAAAAAAGAATATTTTAACCCATTGCTCTAAACTTCTGATCTTATAAAGAAAGGCACAGAGGCCCACCATGAGGGTGAGAGCTTTCCCACGAGTAATAATTAGGAGAGCCAAGATTTGAACGCAGGTTCTTTAGTTCTTCAGCATCACACAAGGGAAACTCATGCACTCACATGGCAGGGATTTGAAGAACCCACACTTCTTCTAATCCCCTTGTCTGAGTAACCAGATCCTACGTCCCCAGAAGAAATCCTCAAACTGAGATTTAGGGCCAGGAAGGACGTCGGAAGCTACCTTGAATCCCCAGCAACTAATAACTTTTGGGGTCCAGATTTTCACTGACATAAGGAAGCTCTGCCAATCAAGCTCAGCACCAGCATCTTAGAGCTGCCCGGGGCACCGAAAGGTTACCCTCCCAGAATCACACGGCTAGTAAGTGTTCAGAGGTGAGACTCCCATGACCGCCCGACTGAGGCTGGCTTTCTAACCACCTCACCACATGTACTACTCTAGTCTCCCAACTGGAATTCTACACTTCTCTGTCTTCCCAGGGTCAGCTGAACTGCCACAAAAAGGAGAGGAAAAGGATGGGGGGGAAGAAGACAAGGGAATCTGGGCGATGGAGCAACAACCCCAGATCTCTTCCCCCTAGAATGGTTACCAAGCCCCCACACTACCTGCATGCCCACCGTGGCCCGGGCTCCGAAATCCAATACCCGTTTAGCCCCGGGCAAACATGAAGAGGTGAAATCCAGCCCCAGCTGCTCTAGTACCTTTATAAAATATACAGCGTAAGCCGAGAGGCTGCAGGATAACCACGGCCTTTACTCCAGGGCCCTATGGGGCAAGAGCAGAATGTGGCACACATCCCAACCCTCACCCCAGGGACTCTACCCCACCCTGCTGCCCTCTCCCTTCTCCTAGCTAATAAACAGCCCTAAAATGTACCTTCCTGTTATGCTCTCACACTTCCTATTATCCCAACGACTCCATACCCATTGATACTGGTACTACCCAATGAACAAACATCTCTCCCTCCCCTAAGCTCCCACTCAGGACGTCCTCATCCTGGCATCTGTGCCAATCAGAATGGACTGGTTCTCTAAATTCTTCTGCTCCACAGATTCCTGGCACATACTCCCCTCTCCCCGCCCCAGGGCACAGTCCCCATCTGGGCATGACAGTCCCAAGAGGGAACAACATGGTACCCTAGCTCACATTCCCACAGAAAATACTTTGCTAGGGTTTTTTTCCTAAGTGGGGAAAAAATAATAATAAAGCCTGGTTTAAAACATACTCTGGGTTAGGGTCCCCGGGATTTGGGGACAAATGTACTGGTTTAGGATGATTTACAAGAGATAAAGAGGAAAAAGGCAAGGGACCATAAAGGGACAATCCTTTACCATCTCAGGGCAGCCTGGGGGTAAGGGGGGGAGGGAGAAAAGGCATGAAGCTCTATTTCAGGTCAGGTTAAAGAGAACAGACAGCTCCCCCAAATCAGGTCTATCGGCACAGGATTCAATTCCCAGCTGTCCTTCCCTTCCCCAGCTCCTGGACAAGACGAGGGCACTGTCGGGAGGAGAGAGGGACATTGCATCATTAACTGGAGACACCAGACACCAGGGTCCCATTTCTGAGGGTGCTGGGACTTTGCTGTGGGCTGCTGGTGAGAGATGTATCCATTCCCAGGGCAGAGAATGTCTGCAGGGGGAGGAAGGTGGGAACGAAGCCTTGTTCCTATCCCAGCCCACACTGCCCCGACGGAGGGTGGGAGGCCACCCTGGCCACCCACATGTTCCTATGGCAACCATTACCCTGGAGCCAAGATGCCCAAACGGAAAAGGCACCAATGGACAAGTTGGACTTGGTGGCAGATGCTCAGGGCCAAGAAAGCGAGGGGGAGCTGGGCCGTGAACAACAGAGGCCGGCAAATCCCACACCTGGGGTCGCCTCCCACGAGATCCAAACACCAGAAGGTAGGCAGGCCCAGAGGAAAGCATCTGTGCCATAGGACCAGGGTCAGTCCCAACTACAGAACATTCGTTACTGGGATACTGATAACACTGGCCCTCTAGCTCCCCTCAATCCTAGAGCCCAGCAATGTGACCCTGAAATTTCAAAAACATCTATAAAGCAAAAATGAAACCCTCCTGCCCTCCGAGAGCTTACATTTTACTCAAGCAATGCCAGAGCTCCCCATTCTCTAGGATAATAACAACAAATCCTGGTGTGGTGCTTTCAGGCTTACAAAGCCCCTTTTGTACACCGGACTCTCACAACAACCCAGTGAGCTAGGCTATCCCCGTAACCATCACTCCCATTTCACACATGAAACTTAAAAGGAAGTGAAGTGACTCTCCCCCCTCCAGTTATATACCCAAGTGTCAATATGAATCTGGGTCTTTCTTGAAGGCAAGTCCCAGTATTTTTTGCACCACAGTGCCTCTATGCAGCCATTTGGGTGCCCTCCCTGTAGTGCTTTGCATCCTTCTCCCCTCACAGCTATGTACTGGAGTCTTCATCCTACCCCATCCACTAAACATCTGTACATAATTACTCCTTCACTAGATCTATTCATTTACCCATCACTCATACTTTGAGGGCTACACAAGCCAAGAGGCTGGTATATTCCAACGGTGAGATTAGAAGAGCTGTTGTGGGGGGGAGTGATGTGGGGGAAGGGAGAGAGAGAGATAATTAGACTTTGTCTTCTCTGGCCTTGAGAAAGCCTCCACAGTCAGCCCTGGAAGTCAGACTTCCCTGCTTTGGAAAGCTGCGGCCCCTCTGACCCACCGCCATCAGGTGCTTTCTCGCTTTCTCTTGTTCATGAGGCAACCAACCTACGCCCAGGAGAGATTGCATCTGCGGCTGCATCACTAACTTGGTAATTTGATCAAAAAAAGGCAATCCAGTTCATCTGGCAGGATTTGTTCCCGAAGAGTCCTCGCCAATACCAGCCTCCCCTGATGTTTACAGATTTTTTTCCCCTTGGGAGTCTATTTGGCTGCCTGGTGGGCAGGGGGAGGCAAGCAACCATCCAGGCTGCTCATTTACTGCAGTTTCGACCCAAGCACAAGTTGGGAGGGGGAGGACTGTGTGAGGATAGGTCAGCTCGATATTCACCGCCTCTGACCCCAACAAATCAGTATCCACTGGGACCTTTCCTCACATTCACCAAATTAGGGCTTCTTGCTTTGTGCTACATGAAACTAAGGTCTACGTTTCTCCAGCCAAACTCGCAGTTAATGCCACCTTTTCTCCCCGTAAGGGATCAAACTCCCCCTGCTGTGCCAGAACCTTCAGCTGCCCCAGTCACCCTTGCGAGAACAACCCCCCACTTCTTCATTTCTTCTTCCATCCCAAAGGCCCCTGGGGCTCTCCTGCCTAGACAGAGGAGCTCTCTGTACCAGTTCCCCAGAAAGTCACTTCTCTTCCAAGTTCCAATAATCACCTCCTACCATCGCCGACTTCTGCTCCATCATCCAAATGCTCTTTCAGGGGAGCGAGATTAAGACCAACCGAGCAACCAGTATTTATTAGGAGTCGACTAGGTGCTGCCGGGATGTAAAGACAGAAGCGCCCCAGTCCCTGCTTCCGCCCTGTCCACACTCACCTCGGGCTGACAGTTTCTTGGTGTTAATAATTTTTGCTGCATACTCCTGAGTGGAGGTTTTCTTAACGCATCTTCGGACCACAGAGAAGGCGCCCCTGGAAAGAGCAGAGAGCAAGAACTGGGACAAAGGCTGCACCCGGGGGACCAATGACTTAGCCCTGATCTCACAGCAGCAAGAACGCCTCCAGGCCCGGCTTCTGGCTCAGAGGGACCCCTGCCTGGCACCAAGCCCCCCACCCAGGCCTGCTGCGGCTCTGGAACAGGGTGCTGGCCTCCCGTCTGAGCATTGGTGACGAAAAGCAGCGCGGGAGCCGCCGCGACAAATGCCGTTTCCCTCCGTCCTCTCCTTCCATCTGACCCCGGGGCAAAGAAAGAGCCCGGCTCCAGGCTCCCTCCCAGGTGTGGGATTGGTGGGGAACGCTCCTCACACACACCTGATGCACTCGGAGCAGCCCTGCATCCTAGGGGAGAAGCGCGGCGTGAGAGAGGCAAAGGTGCCCTCCTCTCCTGCTCATGGGAGCCACGGCGGGGACCCTGGAAGTCGGGGAGGGGGCCGCCCGCAGAAGCGCCCTCTCCTCCTCCGCGAGGCCCCAGGGGCCTCGGGGCCCACCCATCCCCGGCAAGCGGAGGGAGGAGGGCCGTCACAGGCGGCAGGGGCCCCGGCTGTCAAGGCAAGCCCTCTCGCCCCCGCCGAGGAAGCCCTCCGCTAGCGCTCCCAGCTCCCGGGCCTGGAGGGACCGGGCAGGGGACCACAGTGGCCGGGCTGGGGGCGGGAGGGAGCGGGGCTGCGGCGGCGGCGGCTCGGGCCGGGCGGAGGGAGGGATGCTGCGGCTGCAGCGCGCAGCTCCAGGACCCGCAGGGAGGGAGGGGCTCAGCGCGCCACGGCGGGTCCAGGATCGGAAGGGCTGCACTGCCCACAGCCGGGGGCGGGGCGAGCACCGGCGCGCTCGGGCCGCAGGGTCCCACTCGGACAGGGTGTGCCCAAGGTCGGAGCCGCGGGCCGGGAGCAGGCCAGGGGCGTGGCCAGGGAGCCGGGCAGGGGGCCGGATGCGGCGGGAAGCCGGCGCCAGGGGGCCGGGGCCGGGGAGGGGCAGGGAGGGGCGCCGGCCGGGCTGCGGCGGCGGCGGCGCCGGGCGGGGTCCGGCCTCTTGCCCGGAGCTCCTCGTAGAGCCTGGTAGTCGTCAGTGAAGCAGGTGCAGGGGCGGTGGTGGCCATGCTGGCGGGGCGGGCACGGCCGCTGCCCGCTCCGAGCTCCGTGCACAGTCACCGCCGCCCGGCCGAGAGCGAGCAGGAGGAGGAGACGGGGCTGAGCCCGCCCGGCAGCACCGCAGGACTTTACCGGGGAGCGGGGCGGGGAGGACACCCCGCCGCCCGCCCCAGCCCGGCCCGCCCGCCCGGGAGGGCTTCGCGGGCGCCCGCCCCGCCCCGCCCGCCCGGCACCGGGACCCACGCCGCGCCGGGCAGGGGCCTGGCGACCCCGGCCTTCCAGGGTCTGGGCTGCGCGGCGCGGAGGGCAGGGCGCGCCAGAGCCGCGGCCCCTGCCTCTATGACGGAGGCCCGGAGAGCGGCCCGGGCGCTGCTGAAGGGGCCGCGGAGGAAGCAAGCCCTGCCCCGGGAGGGGGCCCCGCTAGATGGCCCCGAAAACCGGGGTCCTGGGCGGCGAGAGTCAGGGGCCGAGGGCGCGGGCTCTGCCGCCCAGGGGCTCGCGGCCGTCCCACGTCCGAGCCCCCGCCTGGGCTCGCTCTTCCGGACCCCCGGGCCGCGCCCTCCGCGTAGCCGCCCCTCCCCCAGTCTCGCTCTCCTGACCTAAGGGTCTTGGCTCCCGCGAGGTCCCCTCGGACTCCGAGGCAGGGCCGTGATCTTGGGACAGTAAGGCCCGAGTTAGGGACCTGCAGGGAACGGTTCTTGGCTCCAGGAGATGATCCCTGGAACTCAGAGCCAAGGGGAGGGTTAGCCGGGAACGCCCCGGAGTGGCGAGAGCCAGGAAGGGACCCAGAGCTCTCATCTGGCCAGACCTGCCTCATTCTAAGAGGAGGGAACTGAAACCCCCGGAGCTGAACGCGTTCCACTGAGGCGCCCGGAGAGGTGCCGTGTAGCTGGCCGTGCGGCCCTGGGCGAGTCACTTGCGCCCCGAGTCAGGTTCCTCGGGGGTAAAAGACAGATAGCAAAAGCACCTACATCTCCGGGTCGTTTGTGAGGACCCAATGAGATTATGTAAAGTGCTGGCAGACCGTAAGGCACAGTGTGGCTGTTTGCTGTTGTTGTTGTTGTTGTTACGAAGGCTGCGTATCGGGGGGTGACAGAGCTGCATCGCAAAGCCAGCCCCTCCTGACTCGAGTTTAATTCAAGTTTGACCAGAGCCAAGTGAAATGCATCACTTCCCCATGATAAGAACCATCCCCAAACCCCAAAGATGGATGACTGACGTCTCTCTCGAGTCAGCTTGGTGACAGACAATCAGGAGAAGGATGGGAGGGCAGGGAGTCGAGCCTCTGGGGTGGATCCGGCCTAGAAGAGCAGGTAAAAGGGAAGGATTAACATTTCCATTCTCTGTTGGCCAAATCCCAAGACACCTCCTCCTCATTCCAGCTCGTGAGAAACATACCAACTGCTTTGCTTTCTCTTCCTTCCCGCAGCCCCCTCCACACACACAGACATATGCACAGCGTGAGGTGGGGGCGGCAAGTAGGGCACAGGGGCATAGCTATCCCGGAGCAGGAACAGGCTGGGCAGGTTCCAGACCTGCCCAGACAGCTGCGTGCTCACCTAGGCTTGGGGCCGGAGACGGCTGAGCAGGGCTGCAGTGTGCTCTCCCTCTCACTGCGGATGAACAGACTTGATTACACCAGGACACCCACTGGGACTCGGCTGAGCTGGGTTGCATCCAGTTATCGGGCGGGCTCCTCCAGGGAGCCAGTAGAGAGAATCCATCACCATAGCCTCATTTCCAGGTCTAGGCGGTGGAGGCTGGGAAGGGAAAAGGTGGACACCTTATATGGCAGAATGGGGCTAAAAGGATGATGGAGAGGGAAAGGACGTTGCTGAACTGGGGAGGGGGGGGCACTCTAGAAATCTGGGTTCTAGCTCTGCCTTTGTCCTTACGAGGACGCAGGATTTAGCAATAGAGATTCTGCTTTCACTAGTACAGGGAGGAGATGCTCCCTACCAGTACAGCTGGCACCTTCTCTGCCACCTATAGTTTGGTTTGTTTTGAGGATGCAATTGCCCAGGGTGACGCAGCCAGTAAGTGTCTGAGGCTCAATGTGAACTCAGGTCCTCTGACTCCAGGGTTAATGCTCCGTGTGTGTGTGTGCACTGTGCCACCTCGCTGTCCTGCAACCTGTAGTTTTAAAGAGTTGTCCAGAATGCCCAGAAGCGTCCAGGGACACCCAGCTAATAAGTGTCCTCCTGACTCCAAGGCAGGCTCTTTATCCATTAGGCTTTCAAAAAGAGACCAAGCCAGGTAGGATTCAAAATCACATATGTTCAGAGCCATAATCTTATTAATCTGTTGCATCCCTGCCCCCACATTTCACTGAACCTTAATTTCCTCCTTTTTAAAGTGAGGGGAACTGGATTCAGTGGTTCAGTGTCACGAGAGTCCTGGGAACAGCTTATCATCCAGAAATAATCAGATACTAATAGGTTTCGATGGTCCCCGGAATGGTCTGAAGAAGGGAACTGAGAGGAAAAAAACTGATTTAAAGGTTGAGTTTGGGACAAAGGTGAGGGACAATAAAACCTTTCTCCACCCATGTCTAAGGTAACCGGAAGTGGGACGTCAAGCCACTCCTTATCTTAAACCCCCGAGTGAGATCGTGAGATCCAGGCCCTTTTATGAGGAACAAATCCTAAAGGAGTTTGTGTGGAGGGAAAAGAGAGACCAAAAGTTAAATTTTGTGTTGGTTTGTGTTTTCAATTACTGTGGGTGAACCCAGCATTCTTTAGCTCAGCTCAGAGTATGTTCATTCATGAAATAATCATAGTTTTATGGTGAATTACAGTTCAAAGTTTTCTATGTATATAGATCAAGATTATAATTATATTATATATATAATGATATTATAATCTTGATCTTTCAACAACGCCGGAAGGAAAGTCACTTCCAGGATTATGGCCAACACGCTATAGATGAGAAAACTGAGGCTTAGGGGGTTGTATGACTTAATTACTGCTTGAACCCAAATTCAAAACAAGCTCTTTTGGCTCCATGCCCAAGGCTCTTTCCACCACGAGTGCCTCCACTAAGCAATCCACCATCAATTGTCATCAATTTTTAATTCTAGATTAAAATGCCTTAGTCCCTGTCCCCTAGGAGCTGATCCTTAAAGTTTTACATTTATTAACATGAAGTGAAAGGAGAAGAAGGAGATACAGGTGTAAGGACATTCAGATGGAAACTGATAAAAGCTGGTTCTTGGGTATCAAAGCAGTGACACAGGGAAAAGGCTTAGAGTGCCAGCACATCCTAAGGAGACAGGAGAAAGGTGCATGGCTTCCGTTGCTAACCTGAGTCCTGTCCAGCTCCCAAGGGGCTCAGCTCAGACTCAAATCTAGAGATGCTGATGCTAGGTTCAGTGCTTTCTCCAATCCCTGGCTATGAAGGGGATGGAAAGGTGAGTGGGAACCGGGGAGGAAAAGGAGAGAGGATACTGAAGATCTCAACTCAGCTTTTATGTGTAGCAAGTACTAAGTGCCAAGAGCTATGTGCTAGGTCCTAGAGAGATGAAAACAAATGTGAGTTGCCCTCATGGAGCTTGCATAATACTAGGAAAATACAATATACAAGCAAGGAGGCATAAGGTATATACAAATTCATTTCAAGAAGAACTCACTAAGTGCTGGTTGGGAAAGGTGTGATCTAGAAGGCAGTCTCAGGGCTGAGCCTTCCAAGGATGCTAGGGAGTCTAAGAGGTTAAGAAAGGGATATGCTAGTAAATGTTTAACAACTGGCTCTGGGGATAGGAATGGGCTGTAGAGGCTTGACCGCATTTCTAAATTTAATCTTCATTATTAATATTTTCCTTATCAATTTCTTAAGACTAGATAATCAACATAAGAATAAATCACTCTTTGATGTGAATCATTTGCTGATTTCCAAGATGAAAATTTAACAGTGGCTCTGTTAGAGCTGGGGTTGAAGTTAGGGGAGACTATATTCCATGTTATAAGGGTACTACATATACAAAAGGGTCAGCTAGGGGCACAAGGACTAGATTACCAGGTATGATCATAATTGCTTTGTGATCCTGGGAAAAAATCACTTAATTCCATTTGCCTCAGTTTCCTCATCTGTAAAATGAGTTAGAGAAGGAAATGGCAAACCACTCCTCTATCTTTGCCAAGAAAACCCCAATGGGATTACAAAGGGTCAGATTATGACTCAACACCAGCACCGCTACCTGTGCAAAAGCAGGAAGAGGGAAATGTAATATTGAATATACAAGCAGCTAGTAGGCCATTTTAGCTAAAATGATAAGTGTGTGAAAGAGTAATTAGTAAATGTGGTGAGAGCCAGATGGTGGAGACCTTTCAATGTGAGGATCAGAAATGTCTATTTTATCCTTAAGGCAATAGGGAGCCATCAGAGGTATCTGAGCAGGGGTTGACAGCTCCAGAACTATGTTTTAGGAATACCAATTTGACAACTGAGTGGAGGATAGATTGAAGAGAGGAAAAATGGGAAGCTGGAGAGTTGTGGGCAAAGCAATTTTTGGAGATTATTCTGAGTTGACAATAAAGCATTTGATAATTAGTGCAGCTGTTATTACGTAAACAACAACAATTTTCCAAATGGGTTGTGAGGAGTAGAGGGAGAGATGAGCAGGAATACATAAACTGAATCCATTCTTTTCTTTTTTTCTTTCCTCGTTCATTCATTCAACACCTAATGCAGAGATACAATGGTCCATAAAGACTTTTTTCTCCTCCCAAACATCCTCCAATGGCTCAGACATTGAGGTGATCTCAGCGGCAAATAGAATCCATCAACCCTTACCATCCTTCTAATCCTTCAGCACTCACCCAACTTCCTGCTGTACCATAGCAATTAGAAGGAAGCTCTGTGTAAATAATAACAGGTCATTTCACAGGTCACTGTTAATAGCAGCTTCATGGGATCCTCTCTATACAGGTAGAAATATAGTCACAGCAGATCCTCTGGGTCATATTCTCTTCAATTCAATTCAACATACATTTATTAAACATCCGCCATACTCCAGGCGATGTGTTGGGGACACAGTTAAATGATACAGTCTTTGTCCTGTGTTCTTTGTCTCTTGAGGAGACGCAACTTGGGTACGGATGAGAACAAAGGAGGAGAGGAAAACTAACCTCTGTCAATAAGAAAAGCGTCCTCTGGGATGTGGAAGCAGGATAATAACCGGTCTCAGCCAGGAATCAGGCTGGGAACTCATACTAGGTTTAGGGGAAAGTCAGACTGAGAGCAGATGATTACGGACATCACAACTGGATGACCGAACCGTGAGGAAACTGAAACCTAGAGATGTGTCCCAGTCAGGTAGCTGGGAGAGGCACGTTTTGTGTGGTGGTGGTGGTGGGGGGGGGGTCCCCTCGACAAAAGATTCAAGAAATGACCCTGAAAACCCCGTTATATTAGAGGATTTCGCTTCCTGAATTCCTTAAAAATGCCGGCTCTCCCAACTTTCTTCATTCTGGAGATAAAAATATTTGTAACCGGGGCACGAGAGGAACGAGATATTTGGAAGGGGGTGTTTGAAATGTGAGGGATGTGGTATTTGGAGTCAGGATTTATTCAGGTGATGGGCCCCTGAGAGAACAGAGAAATGAACAGACGTTCTGAAGCCTCCCAAAAAGGGAGAGCAACGCCGTCATTGGGAGGATGCTTGAGAAAGGTTGAGGTAGTCCTCCAGGTGAGGACCTGCGGTCCGATGAGATCATGTTTGCGGAGGACTTTGTCAACCTTGAGACGCAAAATGAATGTCAGCTATGTGGGTTAAGGACTCTGGAAGGGAAGAGAGCCGTCTGTGAGGGGAGGAGACAGGCTCGGCGCTTGGGCTGGGGGGAGGAGGGCGGGGGGAGTATTTAGGCTGGGTCTGAGGCTGGACCGGGGAGCTCCCTCGTCGGGCTCCCACACTGGAAGCAATTAGCAAGAGCAGGTGTGTGGAGCCATCTAGTGGGGGGAGCCCTGAAGTTAGCAGAGCCAGGACCTGGTGGTAGGAGAGACATGAGTGGGCGATCAGGGCATGTCTGGATGACTGGGGATGTCGGGGGCATATCAGGGAAATCCGAGGGAGGATGCGCGTGTGGCAGAGTCTGAGCGCGTGTGACTGACTGGGACAAGGGAGAGGGAAGAGAAGACGCGTCTTGAGACCTGAGTTCTAATGTTGCCTCAAAGATTACGGCGTGATCTTGAGTGGATCATCAGATATTTCAGTCTCAGTTTCCTGCTCTGTAAAAATGATGGGGTGGATTTGATGACTCCTGAGACTCCTTCCGGCTCTAAATCTATGATGGGGAAGGATGGAAGGTGAGAAAGATGGGAACTGGGGAAGGGGAGAGAATGCTTTGAATGCTGGGTTGGGAAACAGAGGACCTGGGTTCAAATACTACCTTTGCTACCTATATGATCTTGAGCATTTATTTTTTTATTTTTTATTTATTATTTTTTTATTATAATAACTTTTTATTGACAGGATCTTGAGCATTTAAATAGCCCTTTCTAGGTCTCAGTTTCCTCAATTGTAAATAAATAAATATATTTCAATGCAACTGGCTTCCTTTGTAACCCTCTGTATTTGATTTTATGAATCTAAATAGAATAGGTTCATGAGTTCACAAAGCTTCCAAAAGCCTCGACCTCCCATTTCAAAAAGAAGTCCATCACCCATCTAAAGTCAATATCCCCTGGACTGGATGACTTCCCCTTCCAACTCCAGCCCTAGGAATCTAGGAGAGCAAATGACAACAGGTTTGAATGGGACAGGGAGTAAGGAGAAAGTGAGGTGGGGGAGAGGGAACAAACATATTGCCCCCTTTATGGGAGAGGGACTGGGCTGAGTGCTTTACAAGTATCTCATTTTGTCCTAGTGCTATTATTATCCCCCCATTTTACAGATGAGGAAATTGAGGCAGACAGAGGTAAAGTGACCTACCCAGAGATCATATTGCTAGTAAATGTCTGAGGCTGGATTTGAACTCAGGTCTTCTTGACGGATAGAGAGTTTGGCATTCTATCCATCGTACCACTTACCTGCCTCATAATAAGAATAATAATGACAATCGTGGAGAGTGTTGGTATGACCAGAGAGTGATGAGTAATAGGATAAGAAATGGGAATGTGAGAGAGAAATATGGCAGCTGTAGTAGGAACACTTATTTTACTTTATTTTTGTCTCAACCTGTGATTTCATTCATGTATGGAATTCCTGGTATTGAAATTCTCCCCTCCAATATAGATGACCAACTGTAGGGAGCACATTTTTGCCTTTTTTGTATCCCTACCACTTAGTCCATTGTCTGGCATTTAGTAAGCACTTAATAAATGCTTATAACTTACTCTTGGAGAGTTGCTTAGGACACTGAGAAATGAAATCATTTGCCCAGTCAGTAGAGATCAGAGGCCGCATTTGAACCCAGGTTTACCACTGTTCCACTGGGCTGCTAAACCATGCTCCTTGTTCAAAAGAGGTGAGAAATTCAAGATGAAAAAATGGGACCTACTTTTTTAGATATGGCCAATATGGAAATTTGTTTTGTTTGCCTTTGCAAACCAGAGTTCTTTTGTCTTTTTCCAGGGGGAGGGAGAAAATGAATACTTGTTAATTGAAAAAAAATTTAATTTTAAAAAGAAGGTAGGCAGATACTTGTTGCTTTTACAGACGACACAAAACTGAATAGCTTGGTTAATACAGCATGGACAGCTAATAAGATCTCGGCAGGCTAAAAACACTGATCTGAGTCTGAAAAGTTGAAATTTATTTGGGATAAAATATTGTTTTACATTTGAGTTCAAAAATCCATCTGCCCAAGTACAAGATAGGGAGATCATCTAAAAATGATCTGGAGGTCTAGTGGTCTAGTGGAGGTATAGTGGTCTCCAGTCTCAATATTAGTCAATAGTATGATATGGTGGCTTTGAAAGTTAACTAATGGGATCTTAGGGGACCATGTTATATGAGAATTGCTGAAAAAAGGTAGGGATTTTTTTTTTTATCTTAGAGAAGAGAAGGCTTAATAAGGGGACATAACAGCTCTCTTCAAATGTCTGAAGGATTAACTCATAGAAGAGAAATCAGATTGGTTCTATATGTCCTTAGAGGGAAATAGGAACGAGGGGAAGTTGATAAGAGACAGATTTAAGTTCAATGAAAGAAAAATTCCTAACAATTAAAAGTGTCTAAAAGTGGAATCTGCTGCCTCAGTAAGTTCTTTCAGAGTATAATGCAAGGTTTAGTAGAGTAGGCAATTAATAAATGTATGTTGATTTGACTTCTTTCTTATTATTAGACGTCTTCACTCAAAGACTGACTGGCCACCTTGTTCAGGTGTTGAAGAAGGGAATGGGTTTGGTATTTTTTTTTTTCGATAAAAGTTAGACTCTTCCAGTTCTGAGATTCTATGATTCTGGAAGGTTTGGCGTTTGATCCCATCCCTTGCTAGATGGTGAGGAAAGTCATTACTATCTGGTGATCATGAACAAACAGTAATTTATCTCCTAACTAATGTAGTTTAAGAGTAAATTATGAGTAAGAACAGTTGGATCTCAGGATTTAGAGCCGAAAGAGACCTGGGAGAACATCTCTTTGTTTTATAGATATGCAAATTGAGACCCAGAGAGATTAAGTGGTTCACCCAATGTCACACCGAGAGTAAAGTAGCAGGACCAAAATCTAGGTTCTCTGCCAACTCCAATATTCTTTCTGCTATGCCGTCTTAGAGTGATTCCTAAAAAAATGAATCAGAGTTTGGCATGATAAAAACCTACATGATGAGCTGAGGGTCATTAATCTTTCTTCCTATCCTGGATTTTCAATTGCCTATTTCACATTTTTACTTGGAGATCTTGCTGTCACCTGAAAATCAAATGTCTCTCAAACAAGCACTCTTTCCAATTTCCCTGTCGCTTGTGATGGCTCCACTCTATTCTCCAAGTCAAACAAAATTGGGATCATCTTAAAAAAATTATTATGAGTTTGACAGGTACCTACAAATATGATAATTTCCACATGCAAATAAGAACAGAAAAAGAAAACTGCATATTAAATTATGAATCTCAATTATAGGCAGCTTGTTTTTAAAGTACAGAATATATTTTACATAGAAATTCCAATACTGTCCTGCTTGCCTGTGTCTATTTCTGAATTTCCTTCTGTTCTTTTCTGAGTATTTTATAAAAGTTTCATTAATACTCTGTCCTTCCTCCCTCTCTCCCTTTCTCCCTTCCTTCCTTCCTTCCTTCCCTCCCTCCTTACCTCCCTTCCCTCTTTTTTCTTTACTTCCTCCTTCTTTCCTTTCTTTCTTCCTCCTCCCTCCCTTTCCTTCCTTCCTTCCCTCCTTCCCTCTTTCCTTCCTTCCTTCCCTCCTTCCTCTCTTCCTTCTTTCTTTCTTTCTTTCTTTCTTTCTTTCTTTCTTTCTTTCTTTCTTTCTTTCTTTCTTTCTTTCTTTCTTTCTTTCTTTCTTTCTCTCTTTCTTTCTTTTTCCTCCCATGTAATATAGACCAGCAAAATAGTTTCACATAAATTGAGGGAATGCCCATCAATTGGGCAATGGCTATATAAGTTGTGGTATATGATTGTGATGGAATACTATTGTGCTATAAGAAATGAATAGCAGGAGGCTTTCAGAAAAACCTAGAAAGCAGATTTACATGAATTGATGCAAAGTGAAGCTAACAGAATCAGGAAAACATTGTATACAATCAATATTGTAACAATGATCAGTCCTGAGTGACATAGCTATTCTCAGCAATGCAATGATCTAAGACAATTCTGAAGGACTTGTGATAATGCTATCTACTTCCAAAGAGAGAGCTTTGGAGTCTGAATTCAGATCAAGGCATACTTTTTTTAAACTTTATTTTCCTAAGAGTTTTTTGGCCTGTTTTTCTTTCACAACATGTCTAATATGGAAATGTTTCATATGATTGTACATGTATAACCTATATCAAATTGCTTTCTCAAGCAAGTGAGGAGTGGGAGGAAGAGAATTTGGAATTCAAAATTCTTTAAAAGAATGTTAAAAATTATTTTTACATAAAATTGGAAAAAAGAGAAAAGGACAAAAATAGTTCCACATATTGGCTGTGTCAGAGAATGCATGTCTCATTCTGCACCTCTTGACCACCAATCTTTCTGTGAAGAGGTAGAGAATATGATTCACAGTTATTTTTCTGAAGTGACTTTTTTATCTTCCTATGTAGTATTATTACATAAATTGTTCTCCAGGTTCCGCTCATTTAACTTGGCATCAGTTCATACAAGTCTTCCCAGGTGTCTCTTAATCCATTCCTTCTGTCATTTCTTATATGGGTCCAGAGGAAAAAGTGAGATTGGGGACTTTGCACAGCCCTCCCTCACTTAAATTCAATTCCTTTGCATGATCATTTGGTGTTATGGCCCTCTTCAACTAGAGCACAATAACATTCTAACACATTCATAAACCATAATTTGCTCAGTTTGCCAATTGAGGGGAACACCTTTTGTTTCCAGTTCTTTATTACAAAAAAAAATGCTGCTCTAAATATTGTTGTACATACACATGGATCCTTTCCCTTGCTTGTAGTCATCTTTGACTCACCTGTTCCTTTCTCTTCCAGTTACCAAAGAACATTTATTTTTCCTTTCAAATGCCTTTTATTTGCTATTCCTTCTTCTTTCTCACCACTAATACCACAATGTCTGCCTTTATCACAGTTGGATTACTACAACAGCTTACTTACTTTTTGACCTTCCTGAAGTCAGTCTCTTCCCCTCACCAATCCATCCTGTATACTGATTCCAGATATTCTTTTAAAATTTTTTTTAATTAACAGGAATGTATTTTTCTTTCTCTCATCCCCTCAACTGAGAAAAAAATAAATAAAGAGAAAAGTCAAATCCTTATAAGAAATATGCAATCCAGCAAAACAAATTCCCACCTTAACCATGTCCAAAAATATTTGCCTCATTCTTCATCCTGAGTTTATCACCTCTGGCAGGAGGTAAATATTGCTTCATCTCTGGAATGCCTCTGGAATTGTGGCCCATTGTCTGTTCCCAGAAGAAGATTCCATATCTGGAATGTTCTCCCTTCTCTGTTGCAGCTACTGACCTCCTTGGTTTGTTTAAGTCTCAACTAAAATCCTACC
This sequence comes from Sarcophilus harrisii, assembly GCF_902635505.1. Lineage (NCBI taxonomy): Eukaryota > Metazoa > Chordata > Mammalia > Dasyuromorphia > Dasyuridae > Sarcophilus > Sarcophilus harrisii. Next base: position 612,591,964 of record NC_045427.1, on the reverse strand, counting down.
TTCAATAAGAAGCCTTCTTCAACCCTCTTATTTCTAGTGCCTTCCCCTTTTAATTCGCTCCTATTTATTCTCTCTCTCTCTCTCTCTCTTTCTCTGTATATATATATATATATATATATATATATATACATGTTGTCTCCCCCTTGAGAGTGTAAGCTTCTCAAGGGTAGGAACTGTCCTTTGTCTCTTTTTGCATTCCCAGTGTTTAGCACAGTGCCTGGCACATAGTAGGTACTTAATAAATGTTGATTGATTGGTCATTGTATTGATCAAAATTCTAAAATCTTTCAAAGTTGTTTGTCTTCTAGAATGATATTTCTTAAACATGACTTTCATTTTTTTTGCTCCTTTGGTAAAAACACTTATGGTGTTTCCCATTTCCTACCAGATGCTTCTGTCTGGCTTTCAAACAATCTGGCCCTACCCCACTAACTAGTCTCATTATTTTCTTTAAAAAAACAAAACTGTCTCTGGCTTTATTTGAGAACACACAACAAATATTTAGATATCAAATGGAGGAGGAGACTCAGGGAGTGGCAGGAAGTCACTCCTGTCCCAGTAAAGTCAGTTTACTTTACAGGGTACTTAAGTTTAAAGGGAACAGGCCAGGTAAGGCTGAGAGTCATGATCTCAGCTCTATTGGTTACAGGAAACTCAGGCTTCTTGGTCTCAGCTACTTATCAGAAAGGTGGAAGCCTTCCTCAGGAAGTAGTGGGCTCCCCCAGTCTGGGGAATCTTCGGAAATTGAAAGATCATTTGTCATTATGTAATTGGGATTCCTTTTGTATATGAGAATTAGATCAGAATTCTTTTTTAAAAATAGTATTTTTCTCCAATTACATATCAAGACAATTTTTAGCATTCATTTTTACAAGATTTTGAATTCCAAATTTTTCTCTCCCCTCTTCTGAAAATTGGAGGCAATTTGATATAGGTTATATATGTGGTATTATGTAAAACATATTTCCATATTAGTCACAGTCGTGAAAGAAGAAACAGATCAAAAGGAAAAATACCAAGAAAAAGGATAAAGTAAGTGAAAAAAGTATGTTTTGCTCTGCATTCAGAGTCTATCAGTTCTTTATCTGGATGTGGATATCATTTTTCTTCACGAGTCCTTTGAACTTGTCTGGGATCATGGTGTTGCTGAGAAGAGCTGAGACATTCAAATTGATTGTCACACAATGCTGTCAATGATTGTCACATAATGCTTTCTTAGTTCTGCTTATTTCACTTTGCATCAGTTCGTACAGGTTTTTCTGAAATCTTCCTGCCCATTTCTTATTGCACAATAGTCTTCCATTACATTCATATACTATACTTTGTTCTGCCATTTCCCAATTGATGGGCATCCCATCAATTTCCAATATTTTGTCATCATGAAAAAGCCTGCTTTAAATATTTTTGCACATGTAGGTTCTTTTCCTTTTTTTTAAAGTAGAGCAGGAATTCGTAATGAAACTTTCTTGTGTCAGTCTAGTAAAATCTATGGACTCCTTTTCAGAATGTTTTAAATGCAAAAATAAAATATCTAGAATTACAAGGGATCAAATGAGATAACACGTAAAGCTTTTGCAAACCTTTCTTGGTGTTCAGTCCTATCTAATTCTTTGTGATCTGATTTGGAGGTTTTCATGGCAACGACACTGGAGTGATTTGACATTTAAGGAAATGTCCATTTTACATTGTCATTTTACAGATGGGGAAACTGAGGCAAACAGAGTGAAGGGACTTGCCCAGGATTGAACAGTTAAGTAGTGTCTGAGACTGAATTTGAACTCCCTTCCTGACTCCAAACCCAGGGAGCTATACTACCTGGCAGCCCAGCAAACCTTAAAGCATGATATAAATGCTCATTATTATTCTTATATTGAAATGCAATTATCCAAATATTTTTAAAACCATGTTCATTAGGCCCCAGGTTAAGATCCAGAGGTCCCATCTAACACCCAGATTCTATGGCTCTGATTCTGAGATATTCAGTTCTGCGAATTAGAGTGCTGGGCTTAGGAAAAATGGTCACAGTCAGTGTGCCATCTGGAGGCAATATGGTATAGGGAACAGAGCCCACCATCCAGAAGACCTGAGTTCAAATACTCTCCCAGTTACTTAAGAGCATAAATATAAGAATTTATAAGAGCACTGGGCAAATCATTTAATCATAGTTAAATGCCTTAGTTTCCTCTTCCCTAAAATTAAGGGATTGAACTTGGTGATCTCTAGGTTTCTTTCAAGGTCTAAATGGAGGGTCCTTTGACAAGTGGACCTCCCAGGAGGCAGCATGGATTTCCAGGAGGAGCATCTGGAGATGGATCCATATCCCCCCTGTTTCTTATCACGTCTGCCATTCCTGTGGGCCAAGTGTCTGGCATTCAGGCCCACCTTCTGTTGCCTGCCATGGTTCACCTGTCTGCTAAGTGCCTAACTACAGGTAGGTAAGGTCAGGGGCTCTGTGGAGGCAGGAGGTGGGCAGTTGATGTTGATTGGGCCTCTGTTACTAGTCCTCAAGACAACCAATGGTTCAATCTGCTGAGCCCCAGTGGATGGTCTTAGAGGAAGGGGAGCCTGTCAGTCACACTGGGAAATCACAGGTCCTTGTTCATCCTTTTTTCCTTCACCTGAATTGTTTTTTTTTTTCCTCCTTCCTCTATCAGTCTAAATCTTATAATTCTTTAACATCCAACTCAAGTGACTTACGGAGTCTTAGGCTTATTGAACAGAGGGAAAGGGTCCAGTACAAGAGAAATGATAATAGCCTGGTACTCTGTAGACATGTTCCATTTAGGGAGCCCAATGGCCTTTTGGGAAGAAGGAGGAGGAATAAGCATTTATTTATTTATTTATTTTTATTTAATAGCCTTTTATTTACAGGATATAAACATGGGTAACTTTACAGCATTAACAATTGCCAAACCTCTTGTTCCAATTTTTCACCTCTTACCCCCCCTACCCCCTCCCCTAGATGGCAGGATGACCAGTAGATGTTAAATATATTAAAATATAAATTAGATACACAATAAGTATACCCGACCAAAACGTTATTTTGCTGTAGAAAAAGAATCAGACTCTGAAATATTGTACAATTAGCTTGTGAAGGAAATCAAAAACGCAGGTGTGCATAAATATAGGGATTGGGAATTCAATGTAATGGTTTTTAGTCATCTCCCAGAGTTCTTTTTCTGGGCATAGCTAGTTCAGTTCATTACTGCTCCATTAGAAATGATTTGGTTGATCTCGTTGCTGAGGATGGCCTGATCCATCAGAACTGGTCATCATATAGTATTGTTGTTGAAGTATCTCATGATCTCCTGGTCCTGCTCATTTCACTCAGCATCAGTTCATGTAAGTCTCTCCAGGCCTTTCTGAAATTATCCTGTTGGTCATTTCTTACAGAACAGTAATAAGGAATAAGCATTTATTAACCACCTACTATATGCAGATACTCTGCTAAGCAATTTGTATTCCCACAATTTCAGACTTTAAAGATTCCTGTCTTGTCCAACTCATATTAAAAAAAGGAAGCAGCAGGAGCAGGAGCAGGGGCAGGGGTGAGAGCAGCAGGAGCAGACTGAGCTGTGGGCCTACAGCAGTAGAGTGCAAGGGACTATAGCTTCTACCTCCACATCTAGGCCCTCCCTCCCCCAAGGAAGCTTGGAGGTGTGAGGTAAGAGGAAAGCATAAAGGTCATATTTCCTCTCAGAAAGTGAGTTGAGTCAAGAAGGGAGGAGCCCAGTTAGGCTGGGCTGGGCTGACGTGTTTCCCTGAAAGCCCCACTTGCCCATTTGGGGAATTGGATGGGGAAGGGTGGCTAGGCTGCGGACTGGAGATGTACTCCTTATGGGGAAAAATTCATTTGGCATGCGTTATTTTCATCACGCTTTGTGCCTTCTAGAACCAAAATGATGAGTATTGAGGGGCCATTATATACTACCTAGTTCATTGATTTTTCACATATGGTAGTTTTGTCTTATCTTCTCACTCTCAATGTGGCCTGTATCTTTTTTCTTGTTGGGGTCTTTTTTAAGACCCCAAGCCTTCTTCAGGAAGGCTATCAAATTGCCTCCAATTTTCAGAAGAGGGGAGAGAAAAATTTGGAATTCAAAATCTTGTAAAAATGAATGCTAAAAATTGTCTTGATATGTAATTGGAGAAAAATACTATTTTTAAAAAAGAATTCTGATCTAATTCTCATATACAAAAGGAATCCCAATTACATAATGACAAATGATCTTTCAATTTCCGAAGATTCCCCAGACTGGGGGAGCCCACTACTTCCTGAGGAAGGCTTCCACCTTTCTGATAAGTAGCTGAGACCAAGAAGCCTGAGTTTCCTGTAACCAATAGAGATGAGATCATGACTCTCAGCCTTACCTGGCCTGTTCCCTTTAAACTTAATTACCCTGTAAAGTAAACTGACTTTACTGGGACAGGAGTGACTTCCTGCCACTCCCTGAGTCTCCTCCTCCATTTGATATCTAAATATTTGTTTCTCTTGAGAGATCACTAGGTGCTTCAGAGGCAATAAGATAAAACTTGACCCATGCAATGCTTTTCCTATATAGAAACTCTCTCCCCAAGCCTAGGGCAGTGCTACATCCATTCAAACGTTCTTTGATTTACTGGGTCTAGTCCACTTACCCTTATCCCAAGAGTCGACTGAAAGTCAACCTCAAATTAGGCTTCTGAGCTCAATAGAAGAGTTGGGCCCCTTGAGACTGAGACCGAGATAAAGTGTCATAATGTTAGAAGGTCGGGCCTGGAGTCAGGCGATTTAAATCCCATTTTTGGGTTCAGATCCAACCACTGAGATTCACTAGCTATGTGATCATTAACAAGTTACTTAATGTTTGTAAGTCTCAGTTTCCTCATCTGAAAAATAGGAATAATACCACCAATGGAACCAACCTTAGAGGGTTGTTACAAAGCTTAAATTAGATAACTGGTTATTTTGTAAACCTTAAATCCGTGAATTAATGGCAATAATTATTAAATTACAGCCAGGAGAAGTTAGGCCATCACTCCCCTGGACGTAAAGACAAGCTGATGGCCACCAGAGGCCGCCCTAGATCCAATTTTTAGTGAGCTCCCCTTGTGGCTACGGCGTCTTAGTCCAGTCTTTAGCTAAACTTTTTAGGATATGAAAGGAAGGGGGAGAAGATGGGAGCCTTTGGAGTTTGTCGCTTCCAACCTTAAACCTTCCATGTGCATGATTTGAGTCAGTCCTGGGACTCAGATACAGCTCTTGGTTTCCCTTTTTTGAGACCTTCAGCTCTCCTGGGCTAGAATGAGTTCTGTCCAGACTATCAGGGGAGCAGCAAAGCTGGTGGAGAAGCTTCTCACTCCCAATGTAGCCTGTATCTTTTTTCGTTTTGGGGTCTCTTTTAAGAACCAGTTCTTTTTTTCTCTTGAGGGATCACTGGGTGCTTCAGAGGCAACAGGATAAAAGCCCAAGGTAGAGAAAAAAACCATCTATCTATTGTCTCTTCCTTCTTTATATTCATTCCTTCTATTTTGGAGGGCACTGGGGGACCCGTGGCCTTCCGGTGCAATGGAAAGAACATTGAGTTTAGAGTTAAAGGCCTTGGGTTTCAATCCTAGTTCAGCCTTCTCTGCTATTGACTTGATTCATTTGCTTATCTTCCCAGGCTTTAGATTCCTCGTCGGTAAAATGGGAGGGAGGAGAGTAAGACTAGATAAACTTGAAGATTCCTACTTCCCAGATCTAAATCTACAATACTTCAATCATTATGGAACACCTCCTCTTTGCCTCCAGGGGAGGAACTTTTGCTGTAGAATCTGGAGGTCAGGCATTGGGAGATGTCCATGAGTTCATCGCTTTTCTACCCTTTTATATTTCTCTTCTCTGTTCCTTCTCTTCCCCACCCCCTCAGTGTGCCCTTCTAAATAGTGTGCTTTCCCTTGGGAGCCTTCCTTGACTTTCCACTGTCAACTATAGTATAAAATTATTTGTCCTTACAAATGGTGATGTAGTAGATAACAGAGTTAGGAAGATCTGGGTTTGAATTCTGCTTCATACCAGATATGTGAACCTGAGCAAGTCACTTAAGCCAGCCTCAGTTTCCCCATCTGTCAAATGGGATCATACAGAGACAGCATGGAATTGTAAGGATCAAATGAGATAATATATAAAGTACTTGGCAAACATCTCTATATATTATGTTATATATTTTATTTATGTGTTGTGTTTGTATGTACATATGGGTAAATATGCTAAACACACATGTGTATACATGTGTGCATACACACACATGCTATTCAAGGCCTTCCAACCAGAACATAATCCTCTATGTTCTCCTATTTCCCTAGGCTTAGGATGACCCCTTCCTGATCACAGTTAGAGGACCTTCCTTCAAGGTTCAGTTCAGCTGCCATTTCCCTCTTAACATCTATCCTGACATACTCCTACACTCTGTTGATATGAATTCTCTCTCTCCCCTAAGATTTGTTCCATAGCTTTTTTCCTGGATTCCAAAGTATTTATCACATTCTCTCTCTCTCTCTCTCTCTTTTTTTTAACCACAGTCATTTGAGTTTGTGACTCGATATTCTATTTTCTATATATATATATGTATATATATATATATTCTATATTCTATTTAGTCGTAAGGTCCTTGAGAACAGGGTCTATGTTATCTTTATCTCCATATGGCCCATCACACATATTTAGGCTTATTATATGTTTATAGAAATGAATTTGTGAAAGGAAGGGGTTGAAAGGTCTTTTCCTGGTTTTGTAGCTTTTAGATCTGTGATTCTAGGATGCTGGGCAGAAGTAGTCATGGAGACTGTGAAGGAGGTTTTCAGGACTGGAGTTAGATCTAGAAGATAGGATTCAGGTATAAGCAGTTTACAAATTATTCTCTATCTTTTGGTTCTAGTTTGGGATTTTTCTGATAGGGTTCTAGCTCTCAGATACAAAAGAAGGAAGGAAGTATCTGGAAAGAGTAAACTCTTTCCTCCATCTGTCCATTTTTCCTAGGCTTAACCAAGGCCTCCATGGCTGTTGTATGAGCCCTTCCTGCCAGGAGCATCTGAGTCAGATCCCAGGGGTAAGGGGAAGTAACTTTAGGCTGATAGTCCTGGCCTGCTGCCCATGATCTGCTACATTCCCTGGAACTAAAAAAATGGAACCAAGAACCAGAAAGGGTGTGAGGTTGAGAGTCCAGCTCAGCCAAGCCTTGTGGAGGAAGAAGCACTTGGCTCTCCTCCAGGGCTAGAGCTGAAGATCTCAGGCCGTTGACTTAACTGCTCTGTGTGGCAGAAAATGGAAGAAGAATCCCAAAGTCCACAGTCTCTGAGCTTCTTCCCCCTGAAGTCACAGTCAGGGTCTATGAGAAGAGAAGGTCTGGTGCATCTGCCAGGAGCAACAAGCTCTGGGGACTTTCCCAGTATCTCCTGCCTCCCTGGGTGTGGAGCTCAGAGCACGCTGGGGCGATTGCTTTATAGGTGACTCAGGGGGTGATGTGGGGGGGGGGGGGAAGAATGCCTCCTCATCCCCCACTCTCATACTCCACCTTCTGCAAATAATCAAGGAGTTGGAAAACAGGAGGTTCTTGTCTCCATTGCTCTGGGCTCCCCATCTTAGCACACAATAAAAATTATTATTATAGCTAATATGTATATATAGCTTACTATATACCAGGCACTGTGCTAAACACTTCATTTTTTTTCCGCAGTAAGATTAAGTATAGCATTTTATTTTTCCAAATATATGCAAAGATAGTTTTCAGCAATCACCTTTGCAAAACTCTGTGTTTAAAATTTTTCTCCCTCTTTCTCCTCCCTCTAAGACAGCAAGCAACCAATCCAATATAGGTTAAACATGTGCAATTCTTCTAAACATATTTTCATATTCATCATGCTGGGCAAGAAAGACCAGACCAAAAAGGAAAAAAATACAAAAGAGGAAAAAAGGCAAGCAAACAAACAGATAACATCCACCAAAAGGTGAAAATATTATGCTTTGATCCATATTCAATCTCTCTAGTTCTCTCTCTGGATGTGGATGGGTCTTTCTATCTCAAGTCTATTGGAACTGCTTTGAATCAACTCATTGTTGAGAAGAGCCAAGTCCATCATAGGTGATCATCATCTAATCTTTTTTATTATTAAAACTTTTTCTTTTCTTTTTAAAAAATTATTATATCTTTTTATTTATAAAACATATGCATGGATAATTTTTCAACATTGACCTTGCAAAACCTTCTGTTCCAAATTTTCCCCTCCTTCCCCTCATCCCCTCCTCTAGATGGCAGGTAGACCAATACATGTTAAATATGTTAAAATATGTTAAATCCAATATATGTATACATACTTATACAATTATCATGCTGCACTAGAAAAATCAGATCAAAAAGGAAAAAAAATGAGAAAGAAAACAAAATTCAAGCGAACAACAGCAAGAGTGAAAATGCTATGTTGTGATCCACACTCAGTTCCCATAGTCCTCTCTCTGGGGATCACCTAATCCTTAAATACTTTATGATTATGATCTCTTTTGATCCTTGTAACAACCCTGTGAGGTAGGTACTAGTATTATCCCCATTTTACAGATGTACAGATTTACAGATATGTAAATCTGAGTTTACAGATGTGAACTGAGACAGAGAGATTAACTGATTTGTCTGAAGTCACACAGCTAGGAAGTGTCAGAGACTGGATCTGAAGCCAGATCTTCTTCACTCCAAACCCAGTGCTCTATCCACTGGCTTCAGGGGAACAGTCAGAGTTTTGCCCTGTTCAGTGAATTTAATTCATAAAGCACAGTTTACTACATGCAAGATACCACACTAGGCTCTGAAGTTCCAAAGACAAAAGAGGGATTAAATAGCTACCATTCTCTGCTGCCATTTCTGTCTCATATGTTGTATGTGATCTGAATATGACATGAATGAATGAGTGAAAAAGCATTTGTTGGACATTTATTGTCTGTGGATACAAACACGAAAAGTAAAGCAGTCCTGCCTTCAAGAGGCTTACATTCTAAAAGGGAAGACAACGTAGATATGGAGCAGTGGAGGCTAGGGAGCCGTACTGTGGTCAAGGATATCATAGGGAGGGTGACTGGAGCTATTAACAGACATGCATTTTTCCAGGAAATGCACATTTTAGAAATATTCTGTCTATTCCCCCAAAGTACTAGAGGACACTGTTCTAATATAGGTGGAAAAATGAGGTTCAGGCAAGGGACAATACTTGCTTTTAAAAAGGGAAATAAAAAAACTATAATAAAAAATTAAAAAATAAATAAATAAAATAAAAAAGGGAAATAAAATCCTAGAGACTCAGCCCTGTTTTGGCAACGGATGGTCTGGGGAGATCAGGGAAGTTAGAGGATTGATATAACACCAAGCTTGCTGTTTTTTGCTGTCACCCTGTGGGCATGTCTGGACACCCAGGCCAATCAATCAAACCCTTCCAAGACTCCAGGGGCTGGCCGGGCCTCTTTTCCTGCAGAAAGAGCAATGATATCTGCTTCTGTCAGCACTGGGTGCTTTTGGACTTGGGATAACTGGCTGATAAACATGAAAACAGGGGGCATTCCGGACCCTCTGACAGCCCCTTATGCTCTCAGCCTCCCATGCTGGCGCCACAGGTCGATCACTCCCACACTCTTCTGGGCTTTAACTCCTTCCCAAAGTAGAGAGGATGCTGGCCAGGTGGCCTGGGGCTGAGATAAGGCGGGGTGGGGTTAAAATTTATATGCCTAAAAATAGAAGTGTGGCAATAACATTTAATTCGATAATATTAGCAAGTTCTACTAGGGAGAATATGCCAAAGGACCTGTAGCATGATTTGCATTAGCCTTAAGACAAGTCAAGACCGATCCTGAGACTGATTCAGTCCATCCTCATGGAATTACAGGATTTCAAGTTTGGCAGCCACAACGTATCTGAAAAATATTCTCTACTCCAATTTAACTAACAAGAAGTCATTCAGCCTTTGCTTGGATACCTTGAGTGAAGGGTGACCTGGAACATTTTTGGAAAGTTCTAATTGTTACTTTATCAAGTTTGTAATTTTCCCTATTGCTTCTTACTCTGCCATTCTGGGTCAAATCCATTGTTTTTCCTGCAGGACTACCCTTCAAATACTTGAAGACAGTGATCGCGTCCCTCCTATATATTAAAAATATTATCAAGCAGGGTTGTATTTGTACTGTGTAACAATACCTGACATACAGTAGGTGCTTAATAAAAGGTTGTTGTTTTCCTCTCTTTCCTTCAGCCAATCTCCATGTTGATCAAACATGAAGCTCTTCACCCTCCTGGGTTGACTTTGTCTGGATACTTTGTAGCTTAGCAGAGTCCTTCCTGAAATAGGGTACCCACAATAGAATGTATTACTCTGTATATACTTTGACCAAGATAGAATATGAGACTGTGTCCTTCTTATTCTTGAATTTTTTTTTTTTGATGGAGTATAACATTGGTACCAAGCTTCGAGTCAGATTTTGTGAATTTAAAACTTTGTCCAAGTGGCCTTGGACACTTACTAGCTGTGTGACCCTAAGCAAGTCACTTAATCAAGCTTGTGTGCCTCAGTTTCCTGATCTGTAAAATGAACTGGCAGACTACTCCAGTATCTTTGCTAAGAAAATCCCAAATGCGGTCAAGAAGAGTTGGACATTTCTGAAAAAATATGACTGAAAAACAACCACAACAGGTTGGGTTAGATTTCTTGACTATCATATTATATTGTTGATTTTTATCAAGTCTACTAAAACTCCCAGGTATTATTCAGATGAACTCCTACCTACCTCCACTTCTTCACTTGTACTCAGGGAACTGATTTTTTAATAATCCAGTATAAAACTTTCTATTTATTACTAACACATTTCATCTTGTTGGATTTGACCCAATATGCCAAACTAGTTGTTCAGGATATTTTTGCACTATGACTAATTTACCCAGTGTGTTACCTATCTCTCCCAGCTTTCTATCATCTTCAATTTGATAAGCATGCTATTTCTCCTTATCTAAATCACTGATAAAAATGGTACACAAGATCAAGCACAGATCCCTGAGATTTATCACTGGAGATCTCCTTCCACAGTGACATTTAGCCAGTAGTGAATGTTGTTCAAGCTGTTTCCCATACATGTTAAAATTATTCAAGATAATCTAAATACTCTTAATGTCAGAGACCATCTAGTCCAGGCCTGTGACTGATAATAATCACAATGTTAACAACAACAATAGACATTTTTATAACAATTTAAAAAAAGAATGTTGTTGCTCACTTATTTCAGTTGTGTCCAACTCTTCATGACCTTATTTGGGGTTTTCATGGGAAAAATACTGAGTGGTTTGCCATTTCCTTTTCCAGCTCATTTTACAGATGAGGAAACTGAGTCAGACAGGATTAAGTGACTTGTCTAGGATCACACAGCTAGTAAGTGTCTAAGGCCAGATTTGAACTCATGTTTCCTGGCTCTAGCCCAGTGTTCTATTCACTAAACCACATTAATGTGTACTCTTTGGTTAGATTAATGTTTTTCATCAGTTTCAACTAGTGGAGAAATGAATCATATTACTGCTAATAATCAGGGTAGAATAGTAAGTAAATCACATATGTTTTAGATCCAAGGTTGTGGATAGGAAAAGGAAACATTTATCAACATTACAGGCAGAAAAATTGCTAATGTGACTTGAGAAGAGATTATATGTATTTTAGGTGGCAAATTTTAGAGTCAATTCAAATACTATTGAGTGACTGTAGTCAAGTCACCTACACCTCAGTATTCTTATTTGTACAAAAATCAGGATGATTCCTACATTTCTTTTTAGCATAAAAGCTGTTATTCTGGGAGATGGAGAAGCTACATGGGCCACATGAAGAATGATTTCTGGGACTCTAGCCTACAGGTTTCAGCTTGTCATCCCACGTGAAGTACAAGTATGTATTATGCCTCCCTTGTTTTCAGCTTCTTTCCTTAGTCTAGACCTGTGATGCTATCAGTGTGGAAACCCCAGGGAAGAAATTCCCCATCCAAAGCCGATTGGCAGGGCTTCTGTGTAAGTTATTGTTCAAGACAGTTGCTGGGGGCTCCTGAGAAGTTAAGTGACTTTCCTATGGTCACATAGCCAACGTGTGTCAAAGCAGGGCTTGACCTCACATTTTCCTGATTCCAAGACTGATACTCTCACTACTGCAGCAAGATCCTGACTCTCTGTCGATTTTCACAGGTTTCCCTAGATTTGAAATCAAAAATCTTCTGTTCAAAATCTGGCATTGCTTCTTACCATCTGTGTGAACTTAGACAAATTCCTGGTCCTCTCAGGGCCCATTTCCCTATCTATAATAGGAGAGGAGAGAGACTAGATTATCTCCAGCTCAAGAGGCCTTTTTTATTTGAGCCTAGAAGTTTGGTCTTCCCACCTAACCTCTTGCTTTAAGACAGGAGGGCTGGTGGATAACAGTGCCATCACCTTCTCATCATGGATCTGAGTTTGAGGTAGCAAGTAGTTGACAATTGCTAACCACTGCTGACCCCCACAGTCTAATTTGCCAGACTCTGGTAACCACACAAGTGCCCACTTGCTTAAGACTCTATTGCAGAGGCACCCATTCCTCATCCAGCTTCTTAAACTGTGGGTTGAATGTGGGGTTGCAAAATTATGATTTATTACCAACAAATAAATGGTTGATTTGTATACCTATTTTATATACCCAGGGCATATAGATTTTAGAATGTAAAATTATTTAGAATTTTTTAGAAATAATTATTTCTAGATTTAGAAAAAATATTTAGAATAAAATTATTTTAGAATACAAGCTAATCATATAGAAATATATAAAATATATTAAAATATAAATAAAAAATTTATTTGTATATCCTGGGTCATGTAAAAATTTCCAGGGTGAAAAGGCGTGGTGAGTGGGAAAAGTTTAAGAAGCCCTGATCTAAACCATTTCCTTTTCTAAACTGGTATAACAAAAACAGCTGCCTCTCAAGAATGTGATGAGAATCAAATGAGATATTTGTAAAGTGCTTTGCAATCTCAGGCAACCTCACTGTTACTTCATATATGACTGTTGTTGTCTGTTATTGTTTCCCTAAGTGGTCTGTAGTTATGACTGCAGAGGCAGTTGAGGCTCTCTGGCGTTGCCTCTTACTCTCAGTGAGAATTCAGGGAACGTATGCTACAACTTCATACGTGACTGTTTGTTGTGTGTGACTATGTCCCTAAGTGGTCTGTAGCTACGACTACAGAGGCAGGCGAACCTCTCTGGTGTCATCATTCTTCGCATACTACCCTAAGCAGCAAGCATTGGATTTGGTGTAAGTAGGACCCAGGCTGCAGACAGAGGGGATGCCCTGGGGGTCCCTGGTGCAATTCAGGGTGGAGATCAAAGGTTTGAGGATAGTCTGACTCTTCTGTCTGACTCTCTTCTGATTCAGAAAGTGTGGTTGAGAGGAAAGAGCATTAAATTTGAGATCAGAAGTCCTGCAAGCAAACTACAACTCTGCTATTTCTTGTCATGACCACAGGCAAATCTCTATACCTTTTTACCCCATTTTTTTTTCTCTCACCAGTAAATGAAGGAGTTCAATTAGATTTTCTGTAAGTTACCAGGAGGTAAATAGGTAGAGTTCTGAGCCTGCTGTCAGAAAGACCCAAGTTCAAATTCAACCTTAGACATTTACTAGCTATGTGATCCTGGGTAAATCATTTAAATTCTGTTTACCTTAATCCACCAGAGAAGGAAATGGCAAGCTACTCTGCTATCTTTGCTAAGAAAACCCAATAAAGAGTGTTGGTATGCTAAGGTCCACTGTATCACAAAGAGTAGCATAAAGTTGAATCCTATGATGCTATATGGGAAGATAGGAAATTGCAGAACTAACTTCTTCTTGGAATGGACACTGGAGGAACCACAGTTCAGTTTGAACCTTTCCTAACATGAAGGCAAATGCCCTAATTTTCCACAATCAAAATCCCTGGATCACATTTCCAACCATGGTAGAGCAACCATCTCTGAGTCACCACACAACACTGAAGCATCCCCTCCGGGTCTAGACATTGCACACACCTCCTGGCTCTCATTCCTTCCCTGCCCTAAAAACCCCAATCTCTGCCTGGATCCTGTTTTGGACCCCAATTACTGCCCTTGTTTGCACTGTTGCTTTGGCATCTTGACCTTGATTCCAACTCCAATCTCATCCACAGTTTTGATCCCAATACCAGTCTTGAATCCAACACTAATCCAGACTACCTGGGTCTTAACCCAGACTACTAGTCTATTCTTAACCTGAACTGATTCTGCCTTGATACAGCTTTATGGGATTCAGGGGGTTGAAATTCAATACACTACAGGTTGGGAACCATAGACTATTTCAATTGATCATCAGAATGGTATTTTAAGTAGCCAAAGACGCCATATTGATATGAGTAAAATGGAAAGAAGCAATAGAAAATGCTTTGGAGATAGGGCTTCAAGATTGTCCCCCAGTTTACCTACAGAACTTTATGCTACACTTTTATTCCTAGGAAAACATCTCTGCTTCACCTCTGTCCACCCCCCAAAAAAGGAGCAGCAAAAGTGGGTCAAATGTGAATCAGGGCTTGTTGGGATTGACTCATTGCGGTGTCTGTCAGTTCCCAATGAGACAGAAATACCAGAGAGCAGCTGCCTGTTATCCTTCCAGAAAAGACTCAACCTCTGGGAGCATTCCCACCTTAAGCCTGGAGACAGAAACATGGAAACACATGGCTCTTAGCATAGGATAGGGGTTTTTGCTTTACAGCATGGAGGTCAGCACACATCAGGCCTACCTAATTCAATGGTTCTCTCCACTTGGTTCAATTTCCATTCAACTTTTCGCTTAGGGAATAACTTTGTGATCCTCTCAATTACAGCTGTCTAGTTCTTGGGTTCTGTCTTTGAATTCAGCATGGTACAGTGGAGAAAGTGCTGAATTTGGAATCAGGAAAATCTAGAGTTCAAATCCCACCTTTGATCCCTATAATCTGTATGGCTCTAGTCAAATCAATTAGTCTCTTTAAGCCTCATCCCATCCATTAGATGTGGTTAAGAAGATCTATAGTCCTGCTTCATAGTTGTGTTATGAGACTTAACTGAGATCATTTATATAATTTGCAAACTTTAAAGCTTTATATCACCATCATCATATCATCATCACTATCATCATCATCATCATCATCATCATCACTATCACCATCATCATCATCACTATCACCATCATCATCATCATCATCATCATCATCATCAACCTGTAGAGAACTCTCAGGAAGCTAGAAACTTCAGTAACTGGAATGTTCCCCTCCTCTTAAGATTACTCAAGAGTGCATTTAAGCTTGAAATCAGGGTTAAATAAGGTCCTGGCACAATTACTGGGGCACTGTGAACTTTAAGTAAGATTGAATCTCAGAAACTAACAACATGCTTCAGAGAGTTAAATCACAGAAAACAGAAACCAGAGTTGGTTACAGAACAATGTTGTTCATAGTAACATATTGTTTTAAGATATATAAGCAACATGATTTCTTCCATTAAATGCTCTGTTGAATTATCAGCAATCTTTTCTCCTTGTTCTCAACCACCATTAGCCCATTTGTTGTGCTAGCCACAGCATCAACCCACCTCTCCTTTTCTCTGTTTCCAGTTCTGGTTTGTCACCAATACCATCTCCATCTTGGACCTTACCTCTATTTCTTTTTATTTGTCTAGATATTTTCATTGTCTCACTGTTTCCTGCCTTACAATCTATATCTACAGGTATCATTCTCAATGTCTAGTAGAGTTCTTGTCACCTTTTTTTCCTCACAACAACTCTGTAAATTCTGATTATTCCATTTTTTGAAAGAGGAGACTGAAATTTAGGTTAAATGACTTTCCCATCATCATACAATTACTAAGGATTGAAGGTGGGAATCAAATCAGTTTCTCCTGATTCCAAGCCTAGCTTCTCTTTAGTATATCATATTAACTCTCAACTTCTCCAGCAATCTGAAATTCCTTAAGATCTCATTAATCTATGCTTCTCACCTAAATACTCTACAACAAAGGTTATTTTTTTAATTAAATTTTTTCTCTTCTACCTTTCTTTTCCTTTCCCCTTCCTTCCCTTGCTAGGGAAAAAATAAGAACCAAACCCTTAGTCAAGCAGAGCAAATTCTTGCATAGACTATGTCCAAAAATGTTTGTCTCATTGTGCATTTTAGTCTGTGTCCTCTTTAGGAGGAGATGAGGAGCCATCATTTGCTTTGGAATTGGGGCTAATCATTGCACTGATTAGTTAAATCCATTATTTGTCATTTTCCTTTTTTCTCAACTTTGCCAGTCTGATGTGGAATCTCAGAGTTGTTTTATTTGCATTTCTCCAATTTAATTTAATTTTTTTATGATGCAACCTTTATATCTAGGTCATACATCCATTTGAAGTTTAATTTAGCATTTGATATCAGGTGTTGATTTAATCCTAATTTCTTCCAGATTGTTGTCTAGTGAAACAGAAGTTCTCTGGGGTGTGTGTGTGTGTGTGTGTGTGTGTGTGTATGTGTGTGTGTGTTGGTCCTCTTCCTTAGTCAGTCTGGGGAAGTCTATGGGTCCCTTCTCAGAATAATTTTTTATTGTTTTTAAATGCATAAAATAGAATACATCAGATTACAAAGGAAATAACCATATTGAATTACAATTATAAAAAAGATTTTGAAAAAAAGTTAATGAGTCCCAGGTCAAGAATCTTTACCCTATAAGTATTAGATCTGGTATTTCCATGTGTCCATGGTATAAGTTATGATAGATTAGCATAGTACTATTCTCAGACCTACCACAGGTTCTCTATTATCTATCTATATACAAATATATATACATATGTATGTATATACACACATATTTGTGTCCTAATTGTCTCCTTCATTAAGACACAAGCTGTTTGCAAATATTTTATTTGTATTTCCAATGCCTAGAACAGTGTAGATCCTTAATAAACATTTTCTTGATAAGCAGACATTATGCAAGTGGGAGCTTTCCAGATTGATGATGGTTGTCTGGTAGAGAACCTGTGATAGATATGTATGCAAAGAAAAAAAGAAATACAAAAGTTAAATGCAAGGAAGTTTGAGAGAGTGCTGGCAGCTAGAAAGTAGAGTTTAAGCTGTATCTTGAAACAGGGCTTCTTAAACTTTTTCCACTCACAACCCCTTTTCACCAAGACATTTTTATATGATCCCAGGTATATAGGTATATAAAATAGGTATACAAATCAAACATTTACTGATAATAAATCATAATTTTGCAACTCCCACATTCAGTTACGATATCCCATATGGACTTGTGAACCACAGT
The DNA here is from genome assembly GCF_902635505.1 of Sarcophilus harrisii. Taxonomy (NCBI): domain Eukaryota; kingdom Metazoa; phylum Chordata; class Mammalia; order Dasyuromorphia; family Dasyuridae; genus Sarcophilus; species Sarcophilus harrisii. The sequence goes on along the minus strand of NC_045427.1, from coordinate 612,574,627 downwards.
TTAAGAAGCAGGATCTAAAAGAGATAAAGATGGGAAGGGAGGATATTCCAGGCAGGGCGCTTGGCCAATCCAGAAGCATGGAGATGGGAGATGGAGTTGAGTGTGTGGAAAAATTTCCCACCACTCTGCTTTCTGCTTATACCATCCCACAAGCAGGAGGGCCATATGGAAGAGCAAGAGTCTGATTTCTTCAGGCTGATTACTCACCATAGAGTTCCTTTCCCCACTTACACCCCTAGACTAGTGATACATGCACTATTGCTTTTGCAGTTGCATACTGATCCTCCTGGGGGCTATCTACTGGCCTGGACCTTGGGCTGACTCAGACTGGTAATAAAATGGCATGAGTGGACTCCTCCCTCCATCTGCACTCAGCAACCAGGACTTCTAGACTTTGATTGAGATCACCTCCAAGTCATGATCCAGGAGTGGTGTAGGAAGACATCATTAGTTAGCTCCGTCCTGGGCTTCCCGATTTGTTTCCTTTGCCAAACTTATGGTTTGCCAGTTTAATCCAAAGAGACTTTTCTTCTGTTTTTCTATAACCTCCAGACAAGGACAAGAGGCAAATCGGCCAGGGATGGGAACCGCCACAACAGATCCTGGATGGAATGACTCAACCTTCTTCTGGGTCCCTATGACTCTTTTGGGAAATTTGAAGACCTGGAATTTTGGTCAAGAATCCTGGTCTATTTTCCCAGAAAAGTAGCTCTCTGAGGCAATAGCTTTTAACTTGTTTATACCATCAATAAATTTATATCTGGTCCTCAAGATTTATGATGTTGGGAGGAGGGCAGTCAGAACTGGGTCTTACATTCTCATAACATAACCCTTATGGGCAACCCTTCCACCCAGAGCGGGCATAATGAATACTTCATCGTCCAGAACAATCCCTGCTGAATGCTTCTCTTTGCTCTGTCTCTTACCCCTTTTTCTCTTCCTTTCGGGCAGGTGGCAAAAACTTCCTGCTCCATTCCACAAAAAGGAAAATGAGACCATGGAGGGAAGTGACTCACTAGATTCACACGACAAGTCAGCAATTAAGCCACAAAAACAGATCAAGATTCTGACTGTTAAACCCACAGCTCTTACCACTGGAAGGTATTGCCCTACTGACCAAAAAGATACTGGTTCATGCCTTTGAGTTATGGGTGTGGTGGATGATTTAAGCATGCAACAGGTATTCCTGAGGCTGAATGGTTACCTCTCCTCTTCTTCTCCCCTTGAATCCATTGTGTATACCCCTTCCAGACTGATCATCCTAAAATATCCGTACAATCATGATACTCAAATGGTTTTCTTTTGTTTAGGACATCAAGTTCCAACTCCTCCACTTAATTCTTTATATGTTCCCTAACTTATCTCTAACGCAACCAATCCAAGATTATTTCTCTCTAAAATATGAACCTGTAAAGAAACATCACTAGAATTACTAGAATGAAAGAAAACTCACAGCTGAGTTTTTTTTCCATCCCACCTTCATTCAGGGTATGACTTGTAACCCCAAACTGGTAAGCTCTCCTTTTTTATTTCTACAGGGCCTTGTATAGTCTCTGGGGTACTTGAATTTCCCTAAATATCCTGCCCTAGGCAGGGGCAAAGTCTTTTTTTTTACTTCATCCAAGCCAAAAATGGAGTTTTCCATAAAAGACTTTGCTAGCAACTAAGGGAATAATAATAATTAGAATTAGAATTGGAATTTATATAGCATTTCAGGTTTACAAAGTGCTATACAGATGTTATCTCATTTGATCTAATACAAAAAGTATAGCAACAACACAGAATTTTTAAGCAAAGCAATTTTATCCAAAGGCATAATTTAACTATAGATCTGGCGACAGTTTCTGAATCCAGCATCTGGGTGAGCCCTTAGTATGTGAAAAACTGGCTTGTGGTTACTCCATTCCAGTATTCTAAATCGACTCTCTTCTAATCCTCTTTTCGATCAAATCCTTTAGTGAACCTCCTTCCAGCTTTCAGAGGAAATCCAGATTTCTACTCATTTATAGAGCCAGAATAAAAAAAAATCTTGGATCCAATTCCTTTTTTCTTTTTTCTTTCTTTCTTTCCTTCCTTCCTTCCTCCCTCTCTCCCTCCCTCCATCCCTCCCTCCATCCCTCCCTCCTTCCCTCTCTCTCTTTCTTTCTCCCTCTCTCCTTTCATTCTTCCCTCCTTCCCTTCCTCCATTCCTTCCTCCCTCCCTTCTTCCCTCCTCCCTCCCTTCCTCCCTCCCTTCCTTCCTCCATTCCCTTCTCCCTCTCTTTCTTTCTTTCCTTCTTTCTCCCTCCTTCCCTTCTTCCTTTCCTTCTTCCTTCCCTTCCTCCTTTCCTTCTTCCTTCCCTTCCTCTTTCCCTTCTTACTTCCCTTTCTTTTTTTCTTTCTAAGGGGAATGAGGCAGTAACAGATTAATTGATATTCACAAATTGGGAGACATTTGCTTCCTGGAAAGTGGCTATTTGAGGCAATTTCTATGTTATCATATTACTTTAACCCTAAGTAATAAAATATAATTTCCACTGATAAGTGAAGGGTTTTATTATACTTCCTTTTTCTATAGTCACACAGGTTTTTGTTTTTCCTCTTTACCTCTCTAAATCCTTTCCATCCTTGAAGACCAACCTCAAATATTCAGCCTCTTCACAATCCCAACCCACACTGCTGGAATTTCTCCTTCTCTAAAGGTTTATTGTATAAATAGTCAGAGCCACACAACTTCACTTGGCTGTTTTTAGATTATTTCTGTATTTCCATATTTGATCATCTCATTAGATTATAAACTCCTGAGGACAGCAACTATTGTCATATTCTTCTGCTTTTCTTCTTCCTTCTCTTTTTCTTTTTTCTCCTTATATAGAGATTTCTCAACAAACATTTATTGGCTAATTGGATGAAATTAGTCTGATTTAAACTGAAGTCAAACCCCCTATCATCATGACTTGGACACAAGTTTCTTTATAAATACAGCTGAATGGGATTGACAAAACAGGCTGAAAAAAGCCCTAGAATGTCAAGCACAGAAACATGTCCTAGGGCAATATATCATTCACTAAAAAAAAAAAAAAAAAAATGTAAAAATTTTGGGTTGTCCTCAAGGCTGCTAAATTCATAACTTAGTCTCTCCAGGGAAGAGTCCCACCCTCCCTAAAAAGATACATAATGAAAATTATGGAAAAGGGAGCAGTACCAGAACAATTTGTACAATAACAACAATCTTGTGAAAAAAAAAGCAAAACAAAACAAATCCAAACAACTTTGAAAGGCTTGGGGACCATGATCAATGCAATGGCTAACCATGATTCCAAAGGTCCAGTAAGAAAGAATGCTTTCCATTTCCTAATGGAAAAGTGATAGATTAAATATACAGAATAAGGCCAACATTTTTAGATGCAACCAATGTGGAAATTTGTTTTACTTGATTATATTTTCTTTTTTGAAAAATTTAATATTCATTAAAAACATTTTGAGTTCCAATTTTTTTCTCTTCTTCTAAGCCCTCTCCTCCCCTATCTATTAAGAAGGTAAGAAATGTAATGTGAATTATACAAGTAGAATCATGTAAAATATATTTCCATATTATTCATTTTGCAAAATAGAAGAAAAATATAGAGAGTGAAAAAATTGTGTTTTAATCTGCACTCAGGCTCCATTGGTTTTCTCTCTTGAGAAGTAGATAGCCTTTTTCATTGTGCCATTTGGGAATGTCTTAGATTATTGTATTGATCCGAATAGCTAATTAATTATGTTTTACACTAAGATTTTTCTTTTTATTCAGTGTATATGAGATAGGAAAAAGAAAGGGGAATTTTTGTTAATGAAAAATTAATTTTAATGATTTTTAAAAGTCACAGAATCACAGAATTTCAGAGGTAGAAGGGACCTTACTTGTCATCCAATGCATTCCTGAAAAAAAAAAGATTTTTCTCTATTCAGACTTTACTTGAAGACTTCCTTTTCTTTTCTTTTTTTCTTTTTTTGGTGATGCAACTGGGGTCACATGCTGATTTAAACTCAGACCTTCCCAATTCTAGGGTTAGTGCTCAATCCACTGTGTCTTCTAGCTACCCCCAAGACTTCCAATGAGTAGGAAACCCACCCACTGCCTCTAGAGGCAGCCAATTACACAAGTGGATGACTTTAATTGTTAAGAAACTTTTCTTGGCAACAAGTTTAAATTGACCTTTTCCCACAAGACCACCGGTTACCTCAGGTTCTGTCCTCTGGTCAAACACATCTGATTTAATCCCTATTGTAGGCAACAATTAAAGAGCAAAATCTCAGGGATGCAGCTAAAGAACTCTGGGAGATGACTATGAATGTATGTATTGATAGCAACTGGAAGGTATAGTGCAGAGACCCCTGGACTGGAGTTAAGAAGACCTAAGTTCAAATTCAACCTCATGTACTTAATTGCTGTGTGACCCTGAGAAAATCACTTTACCTGTCTCATCTGCAACATGGGGATGATAATAGTACCTAACTCCCAAAATTGTTGTAAAGTTTTTTGCAAACATGAAGGAACTATATAAATTCTAGATGTAATAATAAGGACTTATTGTTGTTATTGTTATAAGCTTGAAGGATCAAAGGAAGTTTGGTTGGTTTTGGTTAGGATGGGGAAACCTGAGCATGTTTGTAACAAAAGAAAAGGGACTATGTGGAAAGGTAGAGATGAAAAATGCCTGAGATGATTAGAGAAATGAAAATTAAGACAACTCTGAGGTACTACTTCACACCTCTCAGACTGGCTAAAATGACAGGAAAAGAATATTGAAGGGGATGTAGAAAACTGGGACACTAATACGTTAATGGTGGAATTGTGAACTGATTCAAACATTCTGGAGAGCAATTTGAAACTATTCCCAAAGAGCTATCAAACTTTGATCTAGCAGTGTCTCTACTGTCTGTATCCCAAAGATACAGATAGAGAAGGGAAAAGAACCCACCTGTGCAAAAACTTTTATAACAGCCCCTTTTGTACTGGCCAGGAACTGGAAACTGAGTGAATGCCCATTAGTTGGGGAATGGCTGAATAAGTTATGGTACATGAATGTAATGGAATATTATTGTTATGTAAGAAACAATTAGCAGGATGATTTCAGAAAGGCCTGGAGAGACTTACATGAACTGATGTTGAGTGAAATGAGCAGAACCAAAAGATCATTATAAACAGCAACAACAAGATTATACTTGGATCAATTCTAATGGAGACAGCTTTTTCCAATAATGAAGTGATGCAGGACAGTTGCAATAGACTTGTGATGGAGAGAGCCATCTGCATCCACAGAGAGGACTATGGGGACTGAATGTAGATTAAAGCATAACATTTTCACCTTTTTTGTTGTTTGTTTGCTTGTTGTTGTTTTTTTTTTTTTTTCCTTTTTGGTCTGATTTTTCTTGTGCAGCATGAATTAGCAGATTGCTTCCTGTGTTGGGGAATGGGGAGAGAGAGGAAAGGGAGAAAAATTTGAAACACAATGTTTTGTGGGGGTGAATGTTGAAAACTATCTTTACATGTATTTAGAAAAATAAAATATGTTGGAATCTTTATAAAGTGTTAAGCTATTGGAGTTGATTTAATCTTAGAGTTATTTTGGGCCAGAACTTGAACTAGATACTAAGTACAACTGATGGAAACAATGCTTGTGTTCACACCTTTAGAGAGCTCATAAGTATCTAAGAACTCAATGGAGTTCACATGTTTGGGAGATTTCAGAGAGCATGCTGGGAGATATCCCACAATCCCACTCTCAGAGAAGTAGCATAAATACAGTTCCAGTGAGCGACTCGAGAGAGTTTTTTGGGGGAACATCAACAGGGGTCGGAGACAGGACGCTCTGGAAGAAAGCCTACAAGCCCTATCTTCAAGGCAAGAGAGATTCCTCGTATCTTCTACCTTGGTGTTGGCTGGAGGCTGAAGAAAGCAGAGGCAGAAGCCAAGGACAAAACTACAAGATCTCTTGGAGCCAGGCAGAGAGATAGGCCTCAACTAAGCAGGCTAATTTGGAAGGAGAAATAAACTTTTGCATTTTTATCAGCTGGCTGTGATTTTGGAGTAATTATTTATTTCAACTGAGACTACGGCTGCCTCCAGAAGACCTCCACAAAAATACTATTTTTAAAAAAGAAGAGATAATCACAAGAAGAAGATTCTGGAAGAACTTAAAAAATCCTTGTTGATTGAGACTGATTGATTGATTGGAGGAGAGTGAAGGGGACACAGGTAGAAGAGCAAAAAGTAGGAACATCAAAAAAAGTATAGATGAACTATTGAACTGCAATAAGGGCCTGGTGGAGACTATGAGCATAAAATGATAGATTTGGATAAATAATATTTCTGTCATAATGTAGACTTTAGGACTTTGTTGGTGTTCCTAGAAATTGTTTAGGAATCTCAATGAGCTCAGATGAAACTCATAATATTCAGTTCTTCTGGTTATACTCAAAATTGTTTTCCTTTCCAACTATGACTATATTGAGCCATAAAGTAAACACATTTCAAAAGTCCAGCCCTGAGCGATTGGGCTTGGGCAAAAAGGAGGCAATAGTCTTAGACTTTTAAAATGGCATCGAAATTTCCATCTTGGGTGGCTGAAGAAGAATTAAGATACTGTAGTGTTCAGAAGTAGCAACACTCCCATTTATAAGGTCAGATACCCAAGCTCTCCAAGGGTAAATTTGATGGCAGATGGTCATTGTCTATTGCTATGAATAAAGATGGGGAAAAGGGAGATTAGGACAGATGTGATAGTGGAGATACTGGCTTTCCATTCCTCATTAGTTATGATCACATTTCCTGCCAATGATTTCCTCAGAGCTAAATTAGAAGTATGGATAGGAAATGGCCCTGCTCCCCACCCCCTTCTTCACAAGGCACCTCCACATTCACTCACAAGATAAGGGAGCCGTGATGATGCAATCTGTGCTCCATAGTTTTAGGGCTGCATTAAAAAGGTCATTTTCTTCCTTAGCTTATTGGTCTTTCCTAGAATTTACAGTGGGAAAATTTCCAAATGGGCCTACATCTAAGTTTCCACAAATGTGAGCAACAGGGGTCCTTGGCTATTACATAAACACTCAAGATAACTTATACAAATGGGTAGAGGATAATTTGTATTTTTAGCCTACAGAAAATGCAGATGATGAAAACAAACACTGAAAATTCAGAAAGCACTCATAGGGAGCTCAGTAGGAACTCCATTTAACTCCCATCAGGGCAGCTCTCCAATATTCTGGTGCATTCTTTGCTTTTTTCCAGAATCTACATGGTCCTTCCATGCCTTAATGGGACCCCTGTGATTTGGCTTACTCCCCCAGGGCAAATACCTTTGGGGCTGCTGGAGAGGCAATCTCCTTTTCATTAGAACAATATTATCTGAATTCTGAAGGACTTTTGATGAAAAATGCTCTCCTCTTCCAGAGAAAGAATTGAAGAAGAATGTAGATGGAAGCATTTTAAAATTTTTCTTTATTTTTCTTGGGGTTTTTTTAGTCTGTGTTTTCCTTTATAACATGGCCACTATGGAAATATGTTTTGCATGACTGCACATGTATTTAATCTATATTAAATTACTTTGCCTTCTCAAGGAGGGAGGAGGGAGAGAGAAAGAATAAGTCAAAATTTTAAAAATGAATGTTAAAAATTGTTTTTACGTGTAATTGGAAAAAGATTAAAAATTGCTACAAAAATATATAGTCTGGGTCACATGGTCACAGCAAGGGGGTGGTGAGTCATATTTCTTGGCCCCCAATCCCCTTTGTGGCTTTAATGCCTTCTGTTCCTTCAGTTACAGAGGCTACATGACCATGTTTCTTATTTCTCCAAGAGGCATGCTACTTAGGGAAATTCTCTTTTTTCTAAGAAATCTGATGTCCAAACTCTAGTGATTAAAATTACAGTTTCGCAAATCCCAAGCAGGGGCTGACCAAGATCCTCTCTTCCCCTAAAAGGCTAGATTCTAGACTCATGACATAGAAAAGCACAATTCTTCCTCCTTTCTACAGGAGGCTGGGGCTCAGGGACATTGTTCACGAGCACTATTGTTCATCAGGCTTAGTGGTCCAATACATTGGATTTTTCCTTGTGATGCTGCAAGGACTCTATCATTATCCCAAGTGTTGCCATCTCTTGGGCTGGAAAAATCCCCTGCAAACATATGTCACTCCCATTTCTTCTGTCCCATGTCACCATTAGCGTCTTCTGGGAGGAGCAAGTAAGCCAAACTTTCCCATCTACCCACTTCCAGAACACACTCTACACTGCTCTGATCTATCCCCTCAGTGAAGAAAAAGTTAAAAAAAAATAAGAAAAAAGTTTGAGCATCTCCATTAATTCTCTTTCATGGGCCAGCTCAGAGACAGGAGTCAGTTAGACAAGAGTCCATCTCCCTAGATTTCTAAATAACTCATATGAAAATCCATCCCTGGAAACCATTCAGGAGTTCTCTTTCTCCTCTCAACTAAGTGCCAATGGCCAAGGCCATGTTTACAAAGCCATACTCTGGGCAGCTAGGAGGCACAGTAAATAGAGCACTATGTGTAGAGTCAGAAAGACCTGAATTCAAGTTTGGCCTCAGATACTTCCTAGCTGTGTGACTCTGGGCAAGTCACTTAACCCTGTGTGCCTCAGTTTCCTTGTCTGTAAAATGAACCCAAGAAGGAAATAGCAAATTACTCCAGAATTTTTACCCAAAAAAAAACTCAAATGGAAGTCATGGAGAGTCAAACATGACTGAGAAACACCTGAACAACAACAAGAAGCCACATTTACTGGAAAAGTGCCTGATCATCCAACTTCTCCCTCTTCCCTTACAGATGTTGCTCCCCATGCTTTCCTGTCCTTGCTGTTAGCTAACGTGGAGGACATGTTGGTGCATGATTTTTTTGTTTGCAGATGACTGTGCACTTCATGCAGCCTCCAAAGCTGAGATGCGACAAAGAATGGATTGATTCTCTGCTAATTGTGATAATTTTGGCCTAACAATTAACACCGAGAAAACACAGGTGCTCCATTAGCCAGCACCACACCATCCATACATGGAACCATTGGTTACAACAAATGGAAAAATTTTGAATGCTGTGGGTAAGTTCACTTACCTTGGCAATATACTTACCAGGGATGTACACATTGAGAATGAGATTGACACATGCCTTGCCAGAGGTAGTCCAGTGTTTGGGAGGCTCTGAAGGAAAGTGGGGGAGAGGAGAGGGATTAGACTGACCACCAAACTAAAGGTTTGCAGAGCCATTGTGCAACAACCTCATTGTTAGACGCCTGTGAAACCTGGACAGTCTACTAGCACCGAGCCAGGAAACTGAATCGCTTCAATTTGAATTGTCTTAGGAAGATTCTAAAGATTACCTGGCAGGAAAGTTTTTAGACATTCAGATCCTCAAACGGGCAAGCATTCCAGCTCTGCTGCAGAGGGCACAACTCTGTTGGGCTGGCCACATTGTTCGAATGCCAAATGTACATTTGCCAAAAAGACAATTTTATGGAGAACTCACAGGGCAAGAGTTCACAAGGTGGTCAGAAAAAGCGATATAAAGACATTTTCAAGGTCTCTCTTAAGAACTTTAGAACTGATTGTATGGCATGGGAGACCTGGCCCAGGACCGCCCAGTCTGGTGTGCCCTCATCAGAGAAGGTGCTGTGCTCTATGAGCAAAGCCGAATTAAACAGATATAACAACAGAATAACCTTGTAACTCTTTGATCATGGATATCAAGAAAGGCGTAAAACAGGGAGACATATATTTACCAAAAATATTGACCATTATGATGGAAGATGCCAAGTGAAAACTCCAAACAGAAAAAGGATTTCCTAGGGATGATGAGATCTTCCACATGTTCCCAATTTGCAGATGATATTGCATCAAAACATGGGTTTTAAGAGGATGACCTCTTAAATGATACTCATAGTCATTGATTGGCCTAATTATTTGCTTGGAAAAAACAAATGAATAAAGAATGCCTAATTTTTTTTTTTTTTTAGGTTTTTGGGTTTGTAAATTCCTTTTTAAAAATTTAATTTAATTTTTTTTATTATAGTAACTTTTTATTGACAGAACCCATGCCAGGGTAATTTTTTTGCTACATTATCCCTTGCACTCACTTCTGTTCTGATTTTTCCCTCCCACCCTCCACCCCCTCCCCTAGATGGCAAGCAGTCCTATATATGTTGAATATGTCGTAGAATATCCTAGATACAATGTATGTGTGCAGATCCAAACAGTTTTCTTGTTGCACAGGGAGAATTGGAGTCAGAAGGTAAAAATAACCCGGGAAGAAAAACAAAAATGCAAACAGTTTACATTCATTTCCCAGTGTTTTTTCTTTGGGTGTAGCTGCTTCTGTCCATCATTGATCAATTGAAACTGAATTAGGTCTCTTTGTCAAAGCAATCCTCTTCCATCAGAATACATCTTCATACAGTATCGTTGTTGACGTATATAATGATCTCTTGGTTCTACTCATTTCACTTAGTATCAGTTCATGTAAGTCTCTCCAAGCCTCTCTGTATTCATCCTGCTGGTCATTTCTTACAGAACAATAATATTCCATAACATTCATATACCACAATTTATCCAACCATTCTCCAATTGATGGGCAAGGAATGCCTAATTTCTAGCTATCCAATCTGATGGTCCATCAATTCATGTATTTTGGGCAGGCACTGTAGATACACAATGACATGGGTCAAGGGTTAAAAGGGAGGAAAGAGAAAGCTAGATTTTCTTTGGGAAATTACAGTGGTTTTTTTTTTTTGTTTGCTTTGCTTTGTTTTTTAATAACTCCAAACTTCCAAACAAATGTCTATCTTTTTCACATCAATGTCTTCTAGTGATGCTGTGAGCCTCTGAAACTTGAACTTGTGGATGACTTAAAGGATTGTGGAGAAGCTCAAGGGGAGCATAAGTAGGCTGTGACAAATTAGCAATGAAGACTTTTAAGGAGAAATAACATAAAGGATAGCATCAGAGAGACATATAACTGTAAAAGGAGGTGAGCTGATCATGTAGTAAGAGTCAGGGATGACTGGGGAATGTGTTCCACTGTTATCCACATTATGTCCAAGAGCTGGAGAGAAAGTCCCCAGAACATTGGTGCAATTTGGAATTAGATGACTTCAGTTTGAGTATCAGCTTTGTCACCAAACACCCATGTGACTTCGGACAAATCTTTTGATCTCTCTTAGCTGTAGTTCTCTCTGTAAAATTAAGAGTGGCATTAGATAGATGAAATAACCTCTAAGTTCCCTTTGGCTAAAAGTCCATAAACTTATGGACCTATAAACACTGGATGTTCCTTCTGTAGAAGGTTTATGGGTGGACATGGACCAGAGATCCAAAGGATTCAAATTATGGGTGGGTTGGGCTGTGTACCATTGGAGGGATACTGTAATGAGATACAGAACTATTGAAAGATCAAAGGAGAGCTTTCCAAAAATGAGATGGGCTGTCTCACAAGATAATGGGTTCCCTCTACTCTGAGGCTGAGGTTCAAAGCTTTCCAACTTGCAGAGAATGTTACAGAAGAAGAAATTCTTGTTCAGATGTGGGTTGCACTAAATAGTCATTGGATTCATTTCTGACTCAGAGATTATGACTCAGAGATTCAGTGCTTCTCTATATAGTCTTTAGAGTAAAATACAAACCCTCTCTTCAGCATCTAAAAACCTTTTGCAATCTGTCTCTAACATTTCCAATTTTATCAAAATTCAATACAAATTCTTCATGTTAGAATATTCCATCTTTTAGGAAGACAGAATCAACTTCTTTTTGTCTTTTGTTTTTGCATCCTCAGTGCCCAAGTGTGAAGTAGTTATTTAACGGTGCTTGTTAAGTGAATGAATGATTGGATGAATTGTGTGATTCCTTAGTTGTTATTTCATAATCCTAGAAATTCTGTTCTCTCAGAACTCTGTGGAGCTTTCCTGAGGTTCTGACATAGGATTCCATCCCTTAATCAAAGACAAAATACAACAGACACTCACATGAATACTAATAATGCCCAGAGAAGCAAAGAAACTGCACTGTATTGACAAGCAGAAAATAGAAAGCGTCAGCAAAAGAGGAAAGAAGAAATCAGAATGTGTCATATTCTTCGAAATCTCAACATTTGTCCCCTCCAGATAAAATAGCCATTTGCATTTTGGGAAGATGAATTTTGATGATTCCTTTCCTCTTCTTAGCCTTTTTTACCCCTGCTGTGAAATGGAGAAGTTCTAGTCTCTGGTAAAATAGAAAAGGGGCAGTGGGGTGATAATAGCATCTACCTCTTAGGGTTCTTATGATAATAAAGTAAAATAGTATTTGCAAAGCACTTTGCAAACCTTAAAGTGTTAAATAAATACTAATTTTTATAATTCTTTTACAATATTATTTACTATTATGATTTTGTCACCATAAGGAACTTGTTCTATCAATGAAGATTCACACTGTCTCTGCAATTTTTAAACTTCTAGACTTAAAACAGGGATTTTTAACCTGAAGTCTGTGAATTTAGTTTTAAAAATATGCTGAAATTTAAATCTGGCTTCAAACACTTACTAGCTATGCAAATCACTTGTCTCCTTAAAATTTTTTTAAATTGATAATCATATTTTAAAAAATTGTTTTCCTTTGTAATCCTATGGATATTGTTTTATGCATTTAAAAACAGACTCTGTGCATATGTTTTGAAAATAAAAAGCTTTAATTAAAAAATAAAAAAATAAAAATAGATAAAATAAAAATAGATTTCATGAGACTGCTAAAGGGGTTGATAATCAAAAAAAAAATGTCAAGAACCTCAGACTTAAACCATTCTCCAAGGCAGGGATGGGTCAAGACCCAAGATGACACAGTCAGTATTCTTCAGAGGCCAGACTTGAACCCAAGACTTCATGACTCTGAGACAAGTTCTCCATATACCACATTCTTATTATCATCATTACTAATAGAATTATCCAGAGCTTTAAGATTTACAAAAAATCAACTTGGAAAAGCCTCAAGGACAAAGACTGTAGAAAAGTCCCTGCCCTTCCCAGGCAGGGTTCCCTCAGCCAAGATTCCTGTCTTCAAGATTTCAATACCTGATTGCACATGTTGTGCTCCAAAAATTCACACAGATCCTATTTTAGGAAATCTCTGAGTCTCTCTCCTTAGAGTTTGCAGAAAAAACAATTCGGCTTTGTGGTGTGCCCCAATGGTTTGTCTTAGCTGCCAGCTTTCCTGATGCTTCCCAGCTATCTGGCACAAGTATTTCATTAGTCTAGGGAATAAGCAGGACCTTTGTTACTTCAACTAAAGACCAAAGAATTTAGATTAGGTTCCAAAGAGTGTCATCTTTTCAGGGGTCCATGAGGTCACAATCCTAAGATATTTTCATTTCAAATATACTAAATATTATACATATATTACTACATATCACATATGTTATACATATATCACCATAAATTAAACATGTTACTATATTATATATACATACGTATATACATACTATGTGTATATATACATATGTTATATAATAAATAGATACAATACACATAAACAAGAACTCTTTGGGGATCTTTCATTTGGGGGATTCTCAAAGTATGAAAAAGTTTTGAGACAAAAAAGTTTGAGAACCACTGGATTAGGTTATCCTAAGATCTTTTCTAATTATAATGATCTATCTACCTTTACTGGTTGTTCAGGCCCAGAACCTGGGCTTGGAGCCTGGTTTGTGTTGGGGGTAGAATCTGTGGGAGATATCTGGAGACTTGGAGAATAAGGATTAAATGTAAACGACTTATTTGTTACAAGGCTTCCTTCTTCCAGAATGGAAGGTGAGGGAGGAAGGAGATGAGAGGGAAAAAAGAAAAGGAAAAAAAAGAGAAACCCTGGGGGTACATTTTTTTTTTAAAATGCTGAGAACAGAAGGACTCTCAGGAAGCAGACCTGCAGGACAGCTATACCAAACTAGGTAGGTTGAACTTCATACACACACACACACACACACACACACACACACACACACACTTAAAAAAAAACCAAACTGTGCATGAGATCTGCCCTTCAGAGCAATTATTTTACTCTGTTCTGCTATGCAAATGAAAATGCATTTTATTTGATGTTTACCATTTTTGGTTTACCATTTTATATTCACCATAAAATCATAACACCATTTTATTTGGTGTTTAAGTTCAAAATAAAAATAAAAAATAAAATAATAATAAAAATTAATACATATAAAAATTTATTTTTATAAAAAAGATGTTATTGGCCAATGGTAGCTGGGCTTAGTTCAATTGGTTTTCAGTATGACTCTTGCAAAGGTTCATATCTCTTACATACTTGGGGCTAGTCTAAGACTGATCCATGCCTGAAGGAATCAAGTTTTGGGGTGGAGGAGTGAGGGTTCATAGGATTTTTTGATGCTCACTATTGCTAGGCTCACAGCTGCATGGATATTGGCCATTGGCCACCATGTTCCATTGACAGCAGAGCATATAACCTCAGGCTTTGGCCCCTGCGGCCTTTTGCTTCCCATGAGTAATGACCCAAGCATGTAACTTTACTAGGCTTCCCACACAGCCCTGAGATGGGGTGGGGGAGGATAGCAGGGAGGCAAACCAACAGCAACCCCTCCCAGATCATGTTTCATTGGCTCTAAATTAGGTCTCCAGGCCCTAGCATAGCTTCGATCGGTCTTAACCATTTAGGGCTGCGTAAACAAGGAGAAAGAGACCCTCGCTGCTCCCAAACCTTTAGAAGATAGCCTTCCAGTCTTCTGGGGACAGAAGGAACCGCTTTGTTTGTCCTGTGTATGAGAGGAAAAAGAGCTTCTGGCTGCACAATGAGACCATAAAAAGACAGAGAAGAGGGTGACCAGAGGAGAATGGTGCAATCCTCGCAGATGGGAATCTTTATTATCATCAGCTCCCAGCTGCAGATCCTTATCTTCACCCCCTGCCAAATAATTAGGGAGATGTGGCCAAGAACAGAGCATCGTTCCCCCCCACCTTCGCTTGATGCAGCAGCCTTGGGGCCGGATGCTACAATGGTTCGATTTCTCTAAGTCCAGAATGAATAAATACCTTTGGGGCAGGAAGGAAAGCATCATGCATGTAATAACTCTTGGTTTGTAATGTGTTCTAGCCAGCTCGTATCTGCCATGTTTATTATTATGATCCTCTAGCTCAGGGGTGGGGAACCTTTTTATTAGCAAGTGGCAAAATCAGGATCTGAACTCCAGTCCTGGAATCGGACTATAAGGAAAAGTGGACATTGCAGAACCAGCACTTTCAAATCATGGTGCTGGAGAAGACTTTAGAGAGTCCTTCAGATGGCAAAAAAGATCAAATCAGTTAATACTTAAAGAAATTAATTCATGCTATTTACTAAAAGGTCAGATACTGGAGCTGGAATTGTAATACTTTAGCAATATAATGAGAAGACAGAACTCATTGGAAAAGATCCTGATGTTGGGAAGGATGGAAAGCAAAAGGAGAAAGGGATGGCAGAGGATGAGTTGGATAGACGGTGTCATGAAACCTACAAAAATGAGCTCAGACAAACTTTGGGAGATAGTGGAGGATAGAAGGGTCTAGTACATTATGGTCCATGGGGTCACAAAGAGTCGGACATGACTTAGCGACTGAGTAACAAAACTTCTGACTTCAGAGGTAGCATTCCTTTCTCTCCTAAACTGCTTCTCATGAATAGCAGTAATTATGATTAGTATTTTCCTGGTCAGGAGTTGCCCTTTGAGTTCTGGATTTTTCTTGCAGAGGAGTCTCTGCAAACCCAACTCCCCAGCCCCATCACATGCAATCACTGTGCCCTCTTTCTGGCAGCATGGGATCTAATGCCATGGTTCTTTTCCTTACAGACAGACATTCCTTCCTCGCCACAAACTAAGGGAATTCTGTTCCTTTCCCATAGGTTGGGTTCTAGACCATCCTACAGTGCGTATATGTACATCCATATATATGTAGTATATATACTACAGTAAATATACATATATACTCTATATAGCATATTATATATACAATACTGCCAATGAATAGTACCTAATGTATACAGATGTGTCTACTAATGGGTCACAATCCTTAAAAGCACCTGCTTGTCTAAGATTGAGAGAACATTTGCTATCATTCTCTTGTGGCTTATGCCCAACCAGAATTAAGGGTATGAACATTCAGATGGGAGAGGTAAGGATCGGAAATGGAGCCAGAAGGCTTCACACAGGGAATCAGGCACTGACCTGTCCCTTGATCCCCAATCTATTGCTGAACCCCCGACTCCCTATATTTTTCTAACTAGCTCCCCAAGAACTATTCTCCAAAGTCAAATGATCAAAGGAATATGATTACCTGAAATGATCTAGTGTAAGTTCAAATCACCTGATTACCTGAATGATTACCTGAAAACGTTGTTCAAATCTCTTGGAGCATATGGAGATATGCAATTTAAAATCATTTTGAAATTTCTTCTTCAAAAGACGATGAGTTCATGTTCCAGTACCTGTGAAAAAAACAAGCATACCAGTACATTATGGGTTAAGCTATGAAGTCATCAAACGTTTCTGTAATATAATTGGGAATGATGGGGGGAAAAAGCAACTAAACTGTCTAGATCCTTTCACTAAAGTCCCCATTTCTGCACGTATACCCTAAGGAAATCAAAGACAGAGAACAGGTCCAAGGCACACTGAAATATTTAGTCTTTGTGGTACTAAAGACATAGAAATAAAAATCAGTGCTCAAAGATTTGGGAGCAGCTGAAAAATGATGATATATATATATATATAAAATGGGGATGTAATGGGAAACCTCCTAATCTGTTGGACTGTAGTATTTCCCATGGAGCTAAGCTTGCAGCCTGACCTCTTTCAGTAGGAGTCACACTTAGGTTTCTTCCAGTGATACATGTGCTCTAGCCTTATGCTAAAGGGCATTCAAAATCAGAAGCTCCTGATTGGTTCCTTGATCCCCTTAATGTGGCCCACAGGGGGTGGAATAGGGATGTGCTTGACCCTTAGAGGGTAGGCCACTAAGTCAGGAGAAGCCATTTGTGAACAGATTTTAAGAGTGACTCTCTCTCTCTCTCTCTCTCTCTCTCTCTCTCTCTCTCTGTCTCTCTCTCTCTCTGTCTTTTTCTATTTCTGTCTCTTACTCACTCTCTCTCCATCTGCCTATCTCTGTCTCTGTCAGTTTGTCTCTTTTCTCTGTCTCTCTCTCTCCCCCTCATATTTCTCTTTCTCTAACTTGGAGTGGATCACTTGGGACTCAGGTACCCTATTCTCGGGCTTCCAGTGAGATGGAGGAGATTTTTCTTCTCCCCTCTCTGCAACAATAGCTTTGCACACACACATATGGCAAAGAGCACGTGCTTCCCTGGACAAACCTGGTTTGGGTCTCAAGTTCCTGGTTACCTCATCTGTTTGGCATTTTTTCCCTGAACACAGGTAACCAAACAGTAATCCTGAGAGGGATGGTTCAAGCCTCAGAGCTTTTGGGGCCATTACCTCATTCAGTTGTCCTTTTTTCTCAAAGAAAACCAGAATAACATTACTATGTTAGTGTTTCAGCGTGTAAAACTGTGGCAGATCAGACCAATGTGAGCTCAGGATGCTCTGCCACAGATCGAGCACAAATAGTTCCTTTGAATATTTAGGGTAGATTCTCAAACTTTGTGCATCTCACATTTCTTCTGAGCTAATTCAAGTCTATTTTGCTCAGAACTCCTTCTCTGATGAAAGTACCCCATGCTGGGTGGTCCTGTGCCAGAGTCTCCTATATCATACAATCAGTTCTAAAATTCTTAAGAGAGACCTCGAGAGTGTCCTTGTATTTATCGCTTTTTCTGACCACCGTGTGAGCACTTGCCTGTGAGCTCTCCATAAAATAGTCTTTTTTGGCAAGTGTACATTTGGCATTCAAACAATGTGGTCAGCCCAGTGGAGTTGGGCTCTCTGCACTAGAAGCTGAAGTTTAATTCCATAAAGGACTTCAGTGTCTGGTATCTCATCCTACCGGGTGATTTTCAGAATCTTCCTAAGACAATTCAAATGGAAGCGGTTAAGCTCAAAATTGGTGGAGAGAAGCCCTGGGCCTGGCAGCAGAAGGTATTCCTGAGGCCATAGCCTTCCTTTTTTGGGAAAACATCATCACCAACAGAGCCATTTCTTTTCACTGACTAAAAGATGTGGACTTCCAATAAATTGCTGCTTGTGGGCAATGTGGATCAACATGAAGATGAAATGCTTTTCTGGTAGTTCCACAAGACTCCTCAGAATCATTTCTACATCACAGGAGAATACAAAAGCAATCATGAATCATCTTTTCCAATGAAGGAAATTTCCTTTCTGTAATTGACCTCCACTCAGAAAATCAAGAAACCTTGACGTCTCTAACTTAGAAGGCCCCTCCTAAGACTTGGATCGTCCACCTCAGGATTGTCCACTATTTCATGTTTTAGGTATTTACCGATATGTGTGCTTGTGCCTCATTACACAATGAACCATAGTCATCATCTCTGCCATTGGCTTTGAGTAGTGTCAACTTACTCCCCTAGGGCCCTTCTCACCACTACTGTAAATTTTTAGACCAAAGTGTCATTCTCTACAGACTACTTCCCTTGGTTTGTTGACTCTATTAGACTGTAAGTTCATTGAAGGTAACAGGAGCTGTCTTTGCTTTTGTATTTGTTTTGCTCATCACTTAACACATAATAAGGCACTTAAGTGTTTTTAATTATTCTAGATTTAAAAAAAAACCATAAATGTATGCTTACAAGTCCTTATTTTTCAAACTTTGTAAAGTGAAGGAAATAAATAGCTGGCATATATATTATATATGTGTATACATATACATATATATATACACATACATATGATATCTAGTAAAGGATTCCATTAATCCTTTTTGGAGAGATCCTTGATGAAAGTTAAATCTAAGCTTTGTACAAGAGATTTTCCTCATAGTTCAGCAATGACATGGGGATAAGTGAGCCAGAGAGCTTGAGGTCAGATTCTCCCTAAGGGCTTAATCTGGTCTGGCTATGATCAGAGTTAGCGTCATTGTTCTGAGTTATATGTCATTGATAATTAACAAAAGGAGTAATAGCTACAGCAGAAGAATATTCAATAAGGATTTTATTGAAGACATCCTGAGTTGACTCAGCTGCAAGAAGCTTCCCTGATTCAGAATTGCCCACCATGATCTGACAACCAAGCATCAGGTCCCTTCTAGGGCTCCCAATGGATATTTTATCTTTTTTTTTCTTTTTTGCTGGGGGTAAAGTGACCTGCCCAGAGTCACACAGCTAGGAATGTTAAGTGTCTGAGATCAGATTTGAACTCAGGTCCTCCTGACTTCAGGGCTGGTGCTCTATCTACTGCACCACCTAGCTGTCCCAGGATGTTTTATCTTCAGGTGATGAGAAAGTGATTTCAAAAGCTTGCACCAATCAAGTCTTGAGGATGATTTTAAGGATTCTTTGAGGGGAAAAAAAACTAGTTTAAATTGTATGGGAACAGAATTAGGATATTACTCCTGCTACACACTCCTAACTGAAAATAATATTGTTGTACAGTAAGAAATAACAGATATGAGGAATTCAAAAAATATGGAAACATTTCTATGAATTAAAATGGAATAAAATAAGCAGAACTATGAAAATTATCAGATTCAAGACAATAGTTACACAATATTGGAAAAAACTGTGAAAAAGATAATGAAACTTCTTCATGTTGTAATGCCAGAGAAACTGAGCCAAGATAGAGATTAGAGAGTTTATAATATTTTATTTGGGTTTCTGAGAGGGATAGCTAATCTGGAGGCAGAGCAGAATCCATTCTGCCTCCAGCAACGCATTCCAATGAGTTCCAAGTAATCAGGGGAGACAAAGGCAAGGAGTGGAGTCCAAACACTGGTAAATGATAGGAATTTCAATTCAGTTCTGACAGGTTGGGGGGGGGGGGGGTAGGACCATAATTCTGATAATTTAGGAGGGAAGTTGGTTAGTTACCAGAGACAGAAAGTCTGGAACTTAGAGATATGTAAGCATATTTCTAAGTAACTTATCTGCAATTTGTGGCTCTATGGAATGCCAATGATCAGGGCTCCCAGCCCTAATGGTCTTAGTTCTAATAATCAGGAAGGGGGGTTGCAACCAGGGGGATTGAGGCAGAACAATTCAAGGAACTGAGGCGGAACAATTTAGGGAAAGTGAGGCAGGACAATTTAGGGAAACTGTGGCACAACAATATCAGGAAGATAAAAGATAACAAGTATAGAGTATTGTATATATTGTGCAAAATGTGGTCTCTGTAATCTAATATTTTTTCTTTACTTATCCCTTCTCTTCCATCTTCCCCTCCCTTTCCTTCCATCTTCCTTTCTCTGTCTTCCTCTCCCTTTACTTTACTTTCCCTTCCTTCCTTTCCCTTCTCCTCCCTTTCTTTCTCTTCCCTTCCAGCTTCATTTTCTTTTCCTTGCCTTCTTTTCCTCCCCTTTCCTTCTTTTCCCTCCCCTCCCCTTCCTTTCCCTTCCCTTCCATCTTTCTTTCTGTTTCCTTTTATCTTCTCCTCCCTTCTCTTCCCCTCCCTTCCTTTCCATCTTCCTTTTCCTGTATTCCTCTCCCTTCGCTTTCCTTCCCTTCCATTCTGTTCTATTCCCTTCCCTTCCCTTCTATCTTCCTTTCTCTTCTCCTCTTTTCCCTTCTATCTTCCCCTTCTCTCCCTTCCCTTCAATCTTCCTTTCTCTTTCCTTCTATCTTCCCCTCCCTTCTCTTCCCTTCCCTGACCTGGGTTGATTTGTCCTTCCTTAGGCAATTTGGTGTTGTTATAGAAAATAAAGAAGAGCATTACTAGGTCTGTATCCCAAAGAGATGATAAAAGAGGAAAAGGGACCCACATGTGCAAAGATGTTTGTGGCAGCCTTTTTTGTAGTGGCAAGAAACTGGAAACTGAGTGGATGCCCAGCAGTTGAGGAATGGCTGAATATGAATGTATGGAAGATGAATGTAATGGAATACTGTTATTCTATAAGAAATGATGAGCAGGATGATTTCAGAAAGACCTGGAGAGACTTACATGAACTGATGCTGAGTGAAGTAAGTACAACTAGGAGATCATTTATACCCAGAAACAAGAAGATTATGTGATAATCAGCTGTGATGGGCTTGGCTCTTCTCAACAATGTGGTGATTTAAGGCAATTCCAATAGATTTTTGACGGAAACTGACATCCTCAGCTATTGAGAAAACTATAGAGACTCAATGTGAATTGAAGCATAATGTTTTCACTTTTTGTTTGTTGGTTGGTTTTCTTTATCATAGTTTTTTTCCCCTTTTGGTCAGATTTTTCTTGCACAATGTGACAAATATGGAAATATATTTAAAAAGAATTGCATATATTTAACCTATATCAGATTACTTGCTGTCTTAGGAAGGGGGAATATAAGAGGATGGAGGGAGAAAATTTTGGAACATAAAGTCTTACAAAAATAAATGGTGAAAACTATGTTTGTTCACATGTATTTCAAAAATAAAATATTATTGAAACTTTAAAAAAATAAAGAAAAAACAGAAAGCTATATCTAAATAATAATTTATTTAGCCAGGCATATGATTAAAGAAATAAACTGGGCCTAAAGTTCTTGGTCAGTGCAAGAACCCAAGAGGCTCGTGTCTCTTTGGCTTTTATAACATTTTTACGTAGCACAGGAGTGGAAAAGGAATATATCAACAAAGCTGTGATTAGATCAAATGTGTGCTAATGTTTCAACAGTGGGGTTTTTACAAAAAGAAATTTGAAGGACACAGAACTCAAAAATAAGTGAAAACTTATCCACAAAATGGAAAGTTAGTCGCAAAAGAGTCAGTCTCTTTGACTTAACAGTGCCCCTCCTAATGCCATAGAGCTCACCATATTGGTGACAGACTTAACTGCTGTTATTGTTCAGTTATATCTGACTCTTTGTGATTCTATTTGGAGTTTTCTTGGTAGAGATACTGGAGTGGTTTGCCATTTCTTTCTCACCTCATTTTATAGATGAGGAAACTGAGGCAAACAGTGCTAAGTGACTTGCTCAGGGTGACACAGCTAATAAGTGCCCAAAGTAAAATTTGAACTCAGAAAGATGAGTTTGACTCCAAATCCAGCACTCTATCCAATGCTCCACCCAGCTGCCAGATTTAATATAGACACTTAATTAGCTTTAACCCTACTGAAGGTCAAAAATCCCCAAATCACTCCATTAGCCTCAGTTCCCTCAAATAATAAATTATAGACATACACCATTAGACTCAGCAAGATGCTTTTTTTTCTTAACAGATTTTTCATTGTCACAAAAGAGTGTTCCGCGTCTACTTAAAATAAAATCATAGACTTTTTGAGCTGGAAAGAACACTATAGATTAACTAGTCCAAACAAAGAAACTGAGGTTCAGAGAAGTAAGTGATTTGCTCAAAGTCACATAGCCACTTAGTAACAGTCAGAAGAAGCCCGATTTTACCTTAAGTAAGATTCATATCACTTTAGCGTATAACTCAGTCAGCACAGTGTCTCTCAGGTACTTTCAGCTCATACCCAAAGACTTCTCTGTTCAGCAGATAAAATTAAGGTGCTAGGAAAAAGAAAACTGGAAAAAAGATGAAAAACTGACCTTCTTTCTTTGTTTGGAGAGGTTTACATTATGGGTGTAAGATACTGCATGTGCTGCCAGATGTGTATGAACTTTACCCCTTTTAACTTATAATCGGCTTATTAAAAGTCACAGTCCTTCAATGCAAAAAGATATGTTCAGATATAGTTGTGAAAACTATAATGAAACATAAGATGTTTTTTCTTAGCTGTTTTTCTTTGTCATAAGGGCAAATTAATGTCAAAGTCAAGAATAGGGCCCTGTTCTTCAAATATCCCCTCAAAAAAAATTTTTTTTTTAAAATAGACTACCTGCATTTCTCACTAGTTGCATGGCCTTGGGCAAATTTCTTAACCCCAATAAATTTTTGTTTCTTTAACTATAAATATCATCAAGTTGTTATAAAGATAAAATGCAATAATGGGAGTGAAAATGCTTTGAAAAACCGTAAAATGCTACAGAAATGTAGGTTAATGGTCTTTATGGAGGAGAAACAGTGGTGCAGGGAGGGAGGTAATCTAAGGCCCACAAGCTGCCAGTGGCAAGGCAAGAGTGCTACACTTTCCATATTCATTCATTCTTCCATTCAGCAAGAATTTATTAAGGAATCACTACATGGAGAACCTATGTCAAATTGTAAACAAATGTTAAAATTTATTTTACATGTAACTGGGAAAAATACTAAATAAATTTTTAAAAGAAGAAAAATTACTACATACAAGGCATGGTGCTAGCTGTTATACAGTATGACATGACACAGTCTCTGCCTTCAATTGCAATCGTAATAATGAGTTCTGCCCTATAAAAGGGGCCTGGCCCCCAGAATGGATCAGAGATAACTAGAAAATAAAGATCACTAGGGGAAACTAGGAAAACCAAGATGATTATTCAGGTTTCTCAGAGAGAAGAGTAGAAGGGAAAAGGTTGGGAGGCCTAGCTTAATGGTCTCCATGTCTCTTTGACCAGGAGGAAATGAGGTCATTCCTTCTCTACAGAATCAGCATGACAGCCTCCAGCCAAGTAATCTGGAGTCATAAGGACTATTAGGGGATCTTCATGAATCACTATAGAGTTATAAGTTCTCAGGCCCTTGGGAATTTCCTGAAAACCAGGTGCCATCAGAGTAGTTTCGGGGCAAGTCCTGTTTACATTTTGATCACGTTAATTTACAATCCATGGGTCACAAAGACCCTTTGACCACAATTTGATAAATAGATGAATGGAATTCAAACAGGAAATATACTTATTTACAAGAACAGGAAAGAAACTAGCAATCTGAGGTCCTATTGTCCCCCAGAGTTTGTCCATCTTTCTGGTTTTCATGTTGGCCAAGTCAAGCCAGACTTTATTCAAAGTAAACCAGATTATGTGCCTTGGGCCTTGGAAGAATTTGTATATTTTTTTGAGTCATTACTGATGACTTGGCATCCTGGGAATTTATTGTACAAACTGTTCTACAGAGGTCAGAACCACATAGTGGACCAAGCATTGGACTTGGGGTAAGAGAGCCTGCTTTCACATCAAAGCTCAGCTCTTTTCTACTTGCATCATTTTCCCAGTTCATAGCTTTCACTGTAAATGAGAATTGGTTGGGATCAAAGCTTCTTGAGTTTGTTATTGGGTTTTTGAACTTACTTTGGTCACTGTCTGGTGACGACTATGGATAATGGTTTAAGTATATAAAACAAAATACGTGAAATCACGAAGATAATCATATTGAAATAGTTACCAAAATATATAATATCTATAAATAATAATAAATATATAAAAATAGGTTCCCAGACCCCAAGTTAAGAATTCCTGGATTAAATGATCTATAAAGTTCCTTTAAATACTACTGAAATAACTTAATTTAGAGTTTCCAAAGGTCTTTTACATGTTATCTCAGTTGATCCTCACAACAAACATCTGAGGCTAATGTCATCATTTTCTCCATTTTATTGCTGAATCTCAATTTTACTTTTAAATCTATGATACTATTTCTTCTTGTGGCTAGAGAGTTTACCTCTTTCCTAGCTCCTTGCAGAGTCTTGACTCCTACTGATCAAAATAACATTCTCCTCATTTTTATCTCATTGCCTATTTTACCCTTTTAGAAACTGATCCAGATCTAGGGGCTCAGTTTTCCAAGATCATCAAAGATTTGTGGGCACAACCAGGAGAAATGATCAGAACCGAGGAAGTTAAATCCCAGTATACCCACTCCATAACCAATCACTATGACTAAGAAGCCAAATTACAGTGATCTAGCCCTGATTGTTAAGAAACCTATCCTATCCCAGTGACTGGGGCCTTGGCACACGCCAGGGCAGGATGAAGGTGTAGCCACACTAATGAAAGGTCCTGTTTATACTTGTCACCTCTTGCCTAGACTATCTTAATAGCCTACAAATTGGTCTCCCTCCTTACAGGTTCTCCATTCTCTCATTTATCCAATTTTACCTTGAGAATTTTTTTCCTTCTGACTGAGTCCTGATAACAGGCTCCTTGTTTACAGAAGTGATAGCCACTGTTCTTCTATTTTCTCAAAACTTTCCAAACTTTCATCTATGTTTTTATTTTTTCCCCTTCTTTCCCCTTTCCTGCAAAGCCTCTGCCAGAGGCAGAGAAAGAGAAAGAGAGAAAAAGATTTTCTTTTCTTGAGAAGCCCAAAACTAATTCTTAAATTACATTCTGAAGCACTCTGAAATGAATTTCAATTTTCACAATTCAGCCTGATATTTTTAACACAGAGGTTGAATACTTATCTCTTATGAACTTGCTAACTTTTAACACAGAACAAAAGCAATGCAAAGCAGACATACACACAGACATACACACAACTCTATTTTCACCTTTTACATACAGATCTAAGTCTGATATACCCAAATAGTCCTGGGATATACATCCTCCCAGTTTTCTTCCTTTTTATATATGTGAAGTTTATTCCAGTCTTGAATTCCCTAGCTAATGTCCTGATACAAATTTTTGGACTGCTTCTATAACACCCTTTACTTGGTTCAGGTGTCGGTGGAGGCCCTACGTTTTCCTCACACTGGGGCGGAGGTCCTTCGGTGCCCTCACGCCCCTGCAGCCACCCGAGAGCCTCCTCAGGAAAAGTCCTTTATCCTTGTGGTCGACAGCAGTCCACACCAAAAATAAATTTAAGAGGGCTAATCCCTTAGGGTCTCCCTTGACCCAGCCAATAGACCCCCAGACTTCCCAAGAGCTTTACCTCAAGAATACGTGTTTCTTTTCAAGCTGCAAATGCCAGCCATCAGGACTCTACTTCCTTCAGTCTTCAATTCTGCTTTCCACTGAGTATCCCTGCCTTGGGTCGTTGTCTAAGAGGGGAGGGAATCTGCTCACCCAGAGCCAGAGACAATGGAGAAAACTACTCCGTGAGCACCTGTCCCTGTTCGGGGTACACATAGCTGTCTCCCCCAAAGATCCCATCCCAGACAAGCCTCCAACTGTGAGGGCGATGGGCAGCTCATCCTCCAGAGGTTTTCAAAAACAACTTTTCTGCCTTCTACTGAATGATCTCTGGGTAATCATTTTGGGTAAGGGTCTTCTACATCCCTCACACAACTATCAGAGAAATATTCCTGAGATAGCTAAACATGTCCTCCTTGACTCAAAAAAAAAAAAAAAAATCCTTAGTGGCTTTTCTAGGATAAAATACAAGCTCTTCTGAGTGATTCTGACAGTCCTCCATAATCTATCTCCTGCCTATTTTTCCAAACATTCCTTTCACTCACTCTGATCAGCTAAAAGATTATTTGAAGCTCCCCAAACTATACATGCCCTTTCCTATCTCTACGCATCTGCTCAGGCAGTCTTTCCATGCCCAGAATGTTATCCCTGCTCTCTGAAAATTCTTAGAATATTTATCTTGCTTCAAGACTCAGCTTTGGGGTTACCTCCTTTTGGGGTTTTTGGTGATTCCTCTGGTTTTTGGGTCTGTCTTAACCCTAAATACAAATAGTATTTATTTGTGTGCATGTTACACCATCCTACAATAACTTAACTTTCTAGGGGAATGTAAGCTCCTTGAGGGCAAGGATTGTTTTGTAGCTAGGCTGGTGCAGCAAAAAAGAATCAGAAGTTGCTGTTGTGTGGTCATATCCAATTCTCTGTGACCCCATTTGGGATTTTCTTGGCAAAGATACTGGCGCGGTCTGCCATTTTCTTCTCTAGTTCATTTTACAGAGGAGGAAACTGTGGCAAACAGGGAGAAGTGATTTACCTGGAGTCACACAAGCTAGTAAGTGTCTGAGGTCCCGACCTCAGAAAAAGGATTCTTCTTGACTTCAGGGACAGCGTTCTATCCATCATGTCACCCTTTGGAGTCAGAAGATCTGGATTCAAATAAGGTTCTGCTGTTTACTGTGTGATGTTGGACAAGCCTTAATCTCGGCTTCCTGGGAAAATGAGATATTTGGACCAGATGCTCTCCAAGGTCCCTTCCAGGCTCAGATAACAACTTGTGTGTGCGTTGTACATACTGTAGCTTAATAAAAGTTTAGGAGAGTGTTTAGATCCCTGGGGATCTGGGGAATAGGTGCTGGGGAGGAGACAACTAACAGATTAAGGAAGATGGGGAAGAAATTGATGGAAGAGTCAAAGGCAGGGTAGCCTAAAGTAATTCTTCCACTGCGTTACCCAGCAGCCCCTGGCTCTCACCTGTACAGCTCGGGGACCACTTTACTCTCTCAACTAGGAAGGATGCTGAATGGTTCGCTTCTCCAGCGCTGCTTTTGCTCAACAAAACAGTGTGATTTAAGTATTTCGAAGGCTATTACATTCGCCCTTTCCCTCCCCCTTTAGTACAAAGGAGGAAATTGAAGCAAATGATTCTCCCACTGATTACACATCTAGCATGTCAATATTCAAACTCAAGCTTTCCGGCTCTAGCTCTCACGCCTTCTCTAAGCTTCCCGGCCTGTCTCTGCCTCTTAAGTCTCCCAGTCCGCAGCCTTAAGGAAGAAAAGTATCCCTGAGGCTGGGGGGTTGCTCTCCCATTTCGCCGGCAGCGTTCTGGGAGCGGAAGCTGGCGGAGGGAGGGAACAAGAGGAGAAAAGGAGGGAACAAGAGGAGAAAAGGAGGGAACAGAGGAGAAAGGGAAGGAGGGGTGCAGGGGGGGGAGGGATTTCCTTCAGGGGCGGGGCTAAGGAGGCAGTGGAATCCAATATAGGGCAGCGCAGCCTCTGCAGAGCTAGACAGTGAGAAGAGGAGTTCATCAGCACTTAGAAGCGCGCTCAGTGTGAACTTGAGCTTGACCCTCCGCACCAGACAGAGCCTCTGATCAGTGAGTTCGCCGCCCTGACCCGGCGCGCCAAGCCGGGATGCTCGCGCCGCTGCCGATGCAGCACCCTCTCTGCCTCCTTTCGCTTGCCTCGCCTGGCTCCGGCTGAGTCACAGTCCCCGCCCTGCCTCCCCTCCTCTCCGAGGGTCCGAGGACCCGGAGAAGCAGCCGGAGCCGGAGGGGGAGGGGGAGCGGCGAGGGCTCCAGCACAGGGACCTCCCCCGATTTGAGACCACCCCCTGATCGCAGGGTCCCAGTCCTCCTCTTACCCTCACTCTTCCTTCCCCTGTAGGGCTGAGTGCCGGGAGCAGAAGCCACCTTCCCACCCAACCCACCATGAGAGTCCTGCTCGCTTCGCTCCTTTTGTGTGTGCTGACCTTAGGCTGCAGAGTGAGTGACCCGTCGTGGCCCACGGTGGGGGATGGAGGTTGGGGAGTTTTTAACTGAGGGGAGAGGGAGAGACTGCAAGGGGTTAGAGAGCTGGTGGGGGAAGGTCCCGATTAACCCACTGAGATAGATTTCCCCAGAGGGCAATGGGCCATGATTTCAGAATTGGCTGCACCCAAAAAAAATACATGACCCTCGGAAAAAAAAATTGGCTGCACAGTGCCATGTAATACAGGCAGTAAATGCTTTTGGGGTTGGAAAGAATTTAGGGAAGGAAGTAGATTAGAAGAGTAACCCTCCCAGGGAACTGTTGCACTCGAAAAAAGAGAGGAAATTAGGGAGGAAAAACGGGGGCTAAATTCCAGATCCGCAATGCACATGATGGGTGGGGGTTGGGATGGATTGGTGAAAATCTGGAGATTTCTCTATTGGGAAGCGGGGGCGGGAGTAGGTGGATAAGTGTGTGTGTGTGTGTGTGTGTGTGTGTGCGCGCGTGCATAAAAGTTATAGCACACATGAAACAAAACTAAAAGATGGTATATAGTTAAATGTCAAATGGTGTACTAACAGATTATGTGATAAGAGAAATTGAGAAGAAAGGAAGAGCAATGGCAGGGTTAGAATGATCAGGGAAAGCTTCTTGGAGGAGGAAGGATTTAATTGTCAGCATCTCAGTTTGGGGAGGGAAAGATCACAAAGCCCCTTGGAGACCACTCTTACCATTCTGGTTCTTTTTTTTTTTTTTTAAGGCTTTGAAAAAACGTGATTATGCTTCTGATTCAGGTGAGTATCTCCCCCTCTGTAGCTCTCTGTAACCCCTCCCCTCCCCAGTAGCATAGCCCTCTGCTACTTGGACTTCTTGGGGAAGCCACTGGGAAAAGTGTCCTCTTCCACTTTCTCCCATGAATGGGCCCTTCCCAGGAGTTCTCTTCCCTCCCACTGCCTCTCCTGATCACATCTCTCCGATCCCCAACAGATTGTGGCTGCTTGAATAACGGCGTGTGCATATCCTACAAGTACTTCAAGATTCATCGATGTTCCTGCCCAGAAAATTTCATTGGGGAGCATTGTGAGATAGGTACTTGAATCCTGCCTGATCTTTAACACCTGAACCCTGGCTAGGGGGGAGGCTGTCCAGGGATTTCAGCAAGGGATTCTGGTGAGGAGAAGAAAAAGAAAGGGATGAAAGAGGACTGGACATGTAATTTCATTGGTGTGGGGAGTTCCCAGGTTCCCCATAGAGGAAAAACTCTCCGACAATTAATCATTAACTTTTGCAACACAGAGACTTTCACTGAAAGGCTCATGGTCATAGAACCCTGTATGTGTCAGAGACAGGACTTGACCCAAATCTTCTTATCTTGGAGGAAATGCCATAGTAGCATTTCTACTACAAAGTTACACATTCAGAGAAGTAACTAGAGGCAGGGCAAGATGGGAGGAGGAGGCCCCCTTCCCAGTCTCCTACATTTCCTCCCTGAACTGATTACATCCATGCTCCCCATCAAGCTTATCTCAGTATCCCCTAATATCCATTTCATCCCTCAGACATTTCACAAAAATGCTACAAAGGTAATGGACACTCTTATCGAGGAATGGTCAGCCAGGACATCTGGGGCAACCCTTGTGCGAAGTGGAACTCACCCGTCTTATCCTCACAACTGTACCATGCCAACCGGCCAGATGCAATGCAATTGGGCTTAGGGAAGCACAATTACTGCAGGTGAGAAGGAAGTGATAAATACTATTCCCCTTATCTGTCTCCAATCCCACTCCATCCTTCTCAAACTGTCACCCAGGATGTGCTTCTTTTTCTCCCCAGTTTTGTAATCTTTATTCATGTATACAATAAGTCTTTTAGAGAGCAAATTTCTTTGTTTCCTAGCTCACTACACAACTTTAAAATGTATCATCTGTATCCTCTTTGATGGACTCTTCCAGGAAATTTTTCTTATAGACATTTATTTTTGTAATTATGTATCTTATTTTGTATTGTATTGCATAATAATGATTATTATGTATCTTATGCTTCCACGAGGTTCATTCTCTTTAACATTCTCCCATGTCTACTTGGCTCTTTCTTTCATTATCCATATTTTCCTTTCAATTTAGCAAGCTAGTCCTAGGCTCTGGGCCTTTCACACCAACTCTTTGCTGAGGTTCCTCAGGATAAGATTTTCTGGGAAAATCCCAAGGGATGAGGGGCATTGGAAAGGAGGCTGGGTAGACTAGAAACACTTCTCTAGAGCCTAGAAAGACAGATTTCTGATTAGGAGCACACTAACTCACCCTCATCCTCCTACACATTCCTCCTCCAAACTTCCCTCCTTCTATTGAACATACCACTATCTTCCTAGTCATTCAGGTTCCCATCCTCTGAATCACTCCCCCTTTCTTATCCCCCATATCCCATATCTAATCAGTTGCCAAGTCTGCTTTCACAATATTTCTTACATTTTCTCTCTCCACTCATGTAGCCAGCAGCTTATTTAATTGGTCTGCTACCTCCCATTTTCTCTCTATTTTCAATCCATCCTTTATCCCACCTGCCAAAATAATCTTTATGCTATCCAAAGTCTAACCCTGTCACTCCACTATTCAAAATCCTTGACATAGTTCCCCATTGCCTTTGGGGAAAAAATACAAACTCCTCTATCTGGTCATTTGAAGTCTCCCAATATCCGTATCCAGTTTACCCCCTCTAGATTTATTTGACTTTGGAAGCCTTTTGTAGCCTTCAGGAAGGCTACATTCCAGACAAATAGGATTATTTCTTATTCCCCAAGCCCAGCAGTTGTATCTTATGCTTCCATGAGGTTTCATTCTCTTTAACTGTCTCCCATGTCTACTTCGCTCTTTCTTTCATCATCCATATTTTCCAGCTTAGCAAACTTTCTGGAGTGTCCTCCAGTTAATATGTTCTCTACTTCTTTTTCTGGTCTCTCTGTGTTTCTTTACATTGGCACTTATCTTTATGCATTTTGTATCCCACTCCTACTTCCACTAATCAAAAAGTCTGCTTTTTGAAAGCACTTTTTTGCCTTTTCATTGCCAGAGCCTGGTCCAGCCCACTCAAGAATAAACTTTAAATTTTAGTTGGGTTGAATGATATTCCTCCTATATTTCACTTTTTCCTATGTATTTTCAGAAACCCAAACAACCAGAGGAGGCCATGGTGTTTTGTGGAGGTTGGCAGGAAGCAGTATGTGAGGGAATGCAAAGTGCCCCAGTGTCCTACTGGTGAGTGAGACCTGAAACTGGACACTAACCCACTGTTCAGTTACTCTCACCCAAAAGCAGGGAGGTTGGGGATGGGAGGGAAGTGGGACGGATGTGGGGTCCTGCCTAGTCTTTGGTGACCTAGGACTGCTCCAAGAAACCTCCCTCATGAAACCCTGTCTTCCCCCACAGAAAAAGGATTCCAGTGTGGCCATAAATCGATGACACCCCGCTTCAAGATCGTTGGGGGAAACAGAACGCCCATCGAGAACCAGCCTTGGTTTGCTGCCATCTACAGGAGGCATCCAGGGGGGAGCATTACCTTTAATTGTGGGGGTGCCCTCATCAGTTCCTGCTGGGTAATCAGTGCTGCCCACTGCTTTCCGTAAGTCTGCCCACCCCAGAGACTCACAGATTCACATTGCTTCCCTGGCCCATGACTCTACCTGTCACCCAAATAACCTGTATCCCTCCCTCTGAGGGCAATGGCAGGCCCTTTCCCTATAGGGGATTAATCACTGTCCTAAGGGTAGAGTGAGATTAGGTGACTCCTGAGGGCTGGAAGGAATGGGGTCCTCCATCAGTGATTACCAGGTCTTGACAATTTTCAACCCTGTCTCTACAGTAAACTTAAAAGGGGGGAGACCTACTTATTGTATCTGGGCCAGTCAAAGCGCAACTCTGAGTCCTTTGGAGCGATTCCGTTTGAAATCGAGGAGCTGATTTTACATGAGAATTTCAGCACTGGAGCCATCGCTTTTCACAATGATATTGGTGAGTCCAAGAGGGGAGCACTTGGGGTGAGAATGGTGGGGAAACACAGATGTCCTCACTCCCCACAACAGCATGAGGTAGATGGGCTTGGGAGGTGGTGATGGGGAGGACTGAGATCCTGCCTAGAGATTCTTGATATACAACATCAAAAGGGGCATCCGGCTAAAAGTCACAGCAGAGGCAGCTCTCCAGGAGATCCAAGGTTTTTCAAAAGGACCAGCGTTCTTTGGTCCTGGTCTGGTTCTGTTCAGGAGCAGAGGAAAGAGCTATAGAAGAGGGAGGAACAGTTCTCTGCCCTTTGAGCTCACCTGGTAGGGCTTGAATGATAACTGACCTCAGGAAGAAGGTTTCTAACCTGATTTAGATGTAGAAAGAGACCATCTCCTTTTCTGATTACCACCTTTGGCCCTTGGAGGCAACATGATGCAATAAATAGTGAGAGAACTCAAGAGAACTAGATTCTTATCCCAAATCCCATTATGGCTTTCCAAATGATCTTGACCAAGTCACTAAGTCAGATAAATAAGTCAAGAATTATTTATAAAGCACCTACTATGTGCCAAGTACCATGCTAAGTTCTGAGCATACAAAAAGATGGCCAAAAACAACCAACCAACCAAAAAACACAACAGAACAGAGTCCCTACCCTCAAGACACCTGTGGCCTAAGAGGAGACAATAGGCAGGCAATTATGTAGAAACAAGATATGTACAGAATAAATTGGACATAATCTCAGAGGGAAGATTCTGGCATTAAGGGAAATCAGGAAAGTCTTGCAGAAACTAAGATTTAAGGTGGGACTTCAGGGAAACCAGGAGGCAGTCACTTCTTTCCCTGCCTCATTTTCTTTATCTGTAAGGTCCCATCCAGGACTAACATTGTGTGATTCTGATTGGCAGGATGGCCTCTACCTGACCTTCCCTTGAGTCTGCCATTCATAGATCATAAACTTAGATTCCTCTATTTTACAGAGGAAGAAAATAAGATGGATAGAAGTTAAGTGATTTAGGTACCCAGGGTTACAAAGTCAGTTAGTGTCCAAGGCAGGATTAGAGTCCGAGTTTTTGACTGCAAACTCAGGGCCCTATTCACATGTCATGCTCCTCTCTTCTCATTCTCCCCATCCCATGTTTTTCCACAGCTCTGCTAAAAATCCGTTCCAGAACTGGTAAATGTGCGGAGCCCTCCAGAGCCGTGCAGACCATATGCCTCCCCCCAGCATATGCAGATATCCCCTTCGGCAGTGACTGTGAGGTCACTGGCTTCGGATTTGAAGAGCACAGTGAGTGACACTTGGGACTAAGGTGGTGGAGGGGGCATCCAGATCAAGCGAAGCAAACTGGGAGGCTTTGAGCAAGAGAAAGTCAAAAAGTCAGATACTGGGAGGTTGGGAAGCCTGCAGAGATGGCTATGGACCCTTTAGAAATAGATATAGCCAGTGATTCTAGCAGCTATAGGTCAATGGAATTACCCAGGCTCATATTGCTGTTTTGGGGTTGAAGAGAAAGTGGGGACTTTCCCTGACAGAGACAGTGAGTCCTGGTTTTGGGGAGAGAGGTCAGGAAAGGAAAGAACAACAAGAAAAGAATATTTTAACTCAAGCTATTATCCCCACTATCCCCACAGATGACTACATCTATCCAGAATACCTCAAAATGGGAGTTGTGAGACCAATTTCGCACAAGGAATGTCAACGAGCTGATTATTATGGCTCTGAAGTCACCCTGCAGATGGTGTGTGCTGCCCATCCCACGTGGTCTTCAGATGCCTGCCAGGTAAGAGAGTTGGTCTTTGACTCCCTACCCCGTGCCCCTCACCAAGGCTTTCTCACCATTTCTCCTATACCCATCCCTAAGGAGGAGGAGTTTTTCTCCTCCATATACCCTAGACTCCCTCCTCTGGTATCCTTCATGCTTAAAAAGTACAAGGTTTTTTTTCAATAAATATATATTTAAAGGATCTTCTATATATCCAGTTCAGTGCCTGGCACTATGGGGATACAGAAATACAAGACATGATCCTTGACCTTACAACTCTATTATCTAGTTAGGGAGACAAGACTTATACCCACAAAAATAATGATAGCTAGAAGATAGATTATATTTAAATGTAAAATGTAATATTATAGATTATAAATGATAAAGAGATTGAGGGGAGAGAGCAATACAAGGAAGAATCATCAGAGAATGCTTCACAGATGAGGAAGGATTTGATCTTGGGCTTGGCAAATAAATAGGCATAATATGGATGATAGTAAGTCAGCTCCTTGTAGGTAAGAATAATTTCATTTTTTATTTTTTATGGCTGGCACATAGGAGGTATTTAATAAACACTTGTTGATTGATTGGTTGATAGTCAAGAGAAAGGGGAGAGCATTCTGGGTAAAGGAGAAGGACATGACATTCAAAGGAGGAATGAATGTGTCATAGTAGCAAGGCACTGAGAACTTGGCCCAACTAGAGCAGAAGGTTCATGTTAGGGAGAAACAGAAAACAAAGGGTACACAGGTAAGGTAGGGATGGATTGTGGAAGCCTTGAAGATAAGGACCAGAATGTCATAAAAGGCTTTTAACTCTGGAAAATTTCCCCATCTCTCTCGTCTGTCTGTCCCTGAAAGACACAGAAAAAGAGAAAGTGAGAAAAAGAAAAAAATGATAGAGTAAGGCCCAGGTAAGGTTTGTAAATTATATCCGCTGTGTATTGCAATCCAACAGCTGCTTGGAGCCTTCATTGAAACATAGGGGATTTAAGTACCACAAAGTAAATACCATCATGACATGAAAAAAATCAGAATTTTCTGCCATTAAAAATAAGTCTTTGTAGAAAGTCATGGTAAAGTGCCCCTTCGACACCTCACAACAGGGCTGTTCTAGGTAGCAGCTTTGATTTTCTTTCCCAGAAGCTTACCTTCTGTTTCTTGTCTTTCCCAGGGAGACTCAGGTGGGCCTCTGGTCTGCCCCATTGGTGACCGCATGGCTCTGGTTGGTGTTGTGAGCTGGGGTCTTGGCTGTGCCGAAAAGAACAAACCTGGCGTTTATGCTCGTGTTTCTCACTTCCTGCCCTGGATCCAGGCCCACACAGGCCTTTCTGGTCCCATCTGAGAAGACCTTGGAAGCTTAGGAAGGAGAAGGCCATGCTACTCCCTCTTGCCCTGAGTCATCTCTACCAGGCACATTGGACCCCGAAAAGACACTCCGGAGAGATGTTCTCTCTATGTGGGCTTCTTGCCAGGGAACTTGAAGACAGATTTAACCTTCACACTGGGGCTTAGACGCTGGTTATCTCGGACCCCTTGGCCAGGGTCAGAATCAGGTGTTTTAGAGTTTTCACAGAGATTTTAGGCTGGTAAGAGCATCTGGTTACTCACTACTGGTGAATCCCAAACTGGATCTGGAGAGGAAGAGATCGGCTCCCCAGCACAATCTGCCTTCACCATAGAGCCCAAGTCCAAATGTTTACAAAATGTAATTATGAATTGAACTCTGAGATCGGGGCCCTTGGAGTTCATGGGACTATGGCCAGTGTGGAAATAGACATCAGGGATGGGGACCCTAGTGAAATAGTCCAGTGGACTAGTCAGGAAGTAGAATGTCCTTATGCACATGGCTTTGAATGTACCCATCTATGTGGGCATTCAAATGTCCTTTGGTCTTGGGATGTGTGTGTGCACTTGGGTGCTTCTCCTAGCTGTGTAGACAATGGTGTATCCCAGACAGTCCAGGTCTTACCTCTGTTCTCCTGAGGTACCCTCCTCAATCCTTTTATGAGGGGGTCTGGGATGACTGTGACCGACACCGAATGTCTAGGTTTCTTCCATATCCTCATTCCTCTTTGATATTTACCCTACCTGTTTTTCCAAATCCTACTATGTAACTTGAGGGCCGGCCCCTTGCGCTGAATATTTAATAATTATTTTTGTTATTTATTTTTATTTTTGTAGTATCACATGATCACCATCAATAAAAACATTTCTTTCTTCTGAAAAGCTTTGGCTCTCTCTTGGGGAAGGAGAAGATGGAAAATGATAACAGATCCTAAAATGAAATGAGTTACCTCATAAGTTAGTGAGTTTCTCCTTTCCAGGGTATTCAAGAAGAGATTGTATAATACTTAAATGTGTTCTAAAAGGAATATGACGGTATTGGATTAAATGAATTCTGAAATCCCTTCTAACAGTAGAGCTATTTCCAAAATAGAAATAACAGAACCATATATTAGCTTATATATTTAAAAATGAAAAGAAAATGATTGTCACCATTATAGCCACATATCCCCTACTTGGAAGAGATTCAAACTCTTATTCAAGATCTCTGCTGCCTCATTTGTCCAGAGTCATTTATTCATGATTTAAGAGTCCTCTGTTCCTAAAACAAATCAAGAAGTCTGGAAAAGAAACTCAACCAACTCTACCCCAGTACATTCTTCCCTTTTAATAGATGGGAATACTGAGACCCTTAAAGCAAGTCACAGTGAAGCAGAGAGGGATTCTGGGATCAGGCTACTATGCCAGCAAACTACAAGCTGCTTAGTCTCTCAAGGAAAGGGCATCTAGGTTCACCTAGGGAAAATGAACAGATATACCTTGGGCAGATAGAGGGAAGGAAGGAAGCCAAGGAGGGACAATTCAGCCAGCAGCTGGAGAGCTCCTGACCCTAACTTTCTGACATCATAATCACCCCAGTCTTGTACCAGCTACAGAGGATTCCAAGAGAAAAGATTCTTGGGTTAAAGATTTGTTTCAATCAATCAATAACTAGAAACTGAGTTAGGCCCTGTCAAAATCCCAGGTTCCTTTCGCCAGAATCCCTGAAAACACAAATCTAGTATACCTGATGCTGGGAGAGATATCTTACCCTGTGATACTGATGGAGGGATATACCCTTCTCCTCCCCCTGCCCTGTGTGAGAAGGGTACGTCACAATAGGATCATTAATTTTAAGGGATGGTGGCTAATAGGAGGCTGACAAGATTCCTGAATGAACCTCTGATGCTTCTGGGTATAAACTGCAGGGAGATTCAGTACCCTCTTCTGCTCCTTGTTTTTAGATGGCTCACACAACTCCCATCAAATCACTCAGTTTCTTCCCTCTGGCATGAGACTAGAGATGGTCGGGTTTTTGTTATTACTGCAACAGCTTGCCAGGGAGCAGCCAGGGAGCCCAGCCCAAACTGACTGGCTTCTTCAAGTCTCTTGCTAGTATCTCTTCTGGGCCAGGAATCATCCTGTCCAGGCAAGAGCAGCTTGGGCGCCAGGGCTTTGTAGAAATTAAAAACAGGAAATGTGAGCACCAGAGACAGGTTGAGCAATAAGGTAGTAAACTCCCTTTGCAAGCTCTTTCTCAGTCTACTTTACTATCCCTTCCCAGCTGCTTCCAACATCTTGGTTGGCAAATGCTAGAAATCAGTCACTTCCCAAAAGAACCATTTTCTAAGCACTGGCTTCCTTGCTTCAATGAAACAAGGTTCCATTTCCAATTACTATTCCCCAAGATGGGGAAACTGTTGCCTTCTCAGTTTGTCCTATTGTAGGAAATCAGGGCTAAGGGTAGAGGTAATTGGGACTTCACACAGTTTCCCAATGCAGCTCTAGATCTCTATTCTGCTTTGAAGGGCTACCTAAAAGCAGGTAGTTTTGTGCAACTAAGTTCAGAATCTAACATCATCTCTTGTGCTAATCTTGATACATCTTGCTGCAATCTGGATTTCACTGCAACTATTTCCTTTTTCGGTCTCACTCCATTCTCACTGGAGATTTGGTGGCCTTCTCCATTCCTTGATCTCTGATTTGGTCTCCATTTATGATCTGTTCTCCACTGTACCCTCTCCTCCTCCAGAAGGAAATATTTGGGGGCTGCTAAGTTGGATTGTCCATTTGGATCAAATACAAGAGAGATTCGTTAATGGAGTCGTTGAAGTCCCAGACAGTCATGAAGGAATGTTGCTGTGTCATAGCAAATCTGGGGGAATCCTATAAAGGGAAGGCGGCAGAATTAATTGGTAAAGAATAACTGACCTTGAGACTTTTGGTTCTCAAATTTATGGAAGAAGTTTGCAAAAAATGAATCCCTTCCCTCAGTACTTCTCCACCCCCCCCAGAGTACTTAGTCTCTATTTCTCTTTTGTACCTATTACATTCTCCCTGATATCCTAAATCTAGAGGAAGAAGGGACTGCAGAAACCATCAATATCAATCTCATTTTACAGATGAAGAAACTGAGGAACACAAAGCTTAAGTGACTTGCTCCAAGTCATATGGCTATTAGGTAGCAAAGTCCAGATTTTTCAGTGCCTTCCCTCTGCTAATCATTTCTTATTTATCCTCGATATTGTTTGCTTTGTACATGCTGGTTTGCATGTTGTCTCCCCCATGAGATTGTAAGCTCCCTGAGGGTAGGAACTGTCTAGCCTTTACTTCTTTTTGTATCCTCAGTGCTTACCACAATGGGAATTTAATAAATGTTTATTGCATGAATGAATGAATTTAATTTTCTTTTTACTGTATCATTCTAGTTCCTTTTAGGATTGTCATATTCTTCCTGCCCTCTTATGCCCCCATAGAATGTTTTTTTCTCCAAGAGGAGTTTTTTTAAAATATTATTATCTCTGGTTCTAGTACATTACCTGGCACACGCAGTAGGCATTTAAATATTTGTTCAACAGAATATAGATTTCACTAGCAAAAGATAGTTGAAGGATTTTTTTTTTAAATTCAGTGGTGTGAACAACTCTTAGTGTGGAGACTACATCCATAGTTAAGAATAGCAATTTTTTGGTTAACTCATAGTTTTAGAGAGTTGGCTGGGGGCACACAGATGTTAATTTATTTACCTAAGTTCATTCAAATAGGGTCAGAATAGTTCTTCAAAGTTTTCTAGTCACTGTCGCACCCAGCTATAGCCACAGACAAATCTGTGGAGTAATACAAATTTGTCTTCACTGACCTCTTCTCTGAGCACAGGCCGTGTCCTTTCTCCAGGACAAAAAAAAAACAAAAACAAAAATCTAATTAATTCATACTATGGTACCAATGACTTAATAGTTTACCCAAAAGAATTAATAACTACAGATGGAATGCCAAGCAGCAGCGCAGGAGAGATTTTCCTGGCACCCCAAATCACTTTTTAACTTTCCACCTCCTTGCAAGGTCAAACCTCCATAGCCCTGGCTACCCTGGGGAGGAGGCTTCAAGGAGCTTTCCCATACCCTTCCCTCCCATGCAGGGGCAAAGCCTCCCCGATGGTCATTCCAATAACAACCTCAAGTCACTTCCAGTCCTGTGACTGTGGTTCTGACTGACTTCTCCAAAATCTCCCCTACCTTGTGACACATTGTCATTAGTTTAGGGAAGGAAGTTTTTGTGGCTTGGGTTTTTCTGGAGGGGAAAAGGGAGAGAAAGAGACAGACAGAGGAAGAGTCGGGAAAGAAGACAGAGAGACATTAATGGAGGGTTTGAAACCTCAGACAGAGTCAGGAGGGAATGTTGCTGTTCCATAGCAGATCTGGGGGAATCTTATAAAGAGAAGGTGGCAGAATTAATTAGGAAAGAATAACTGACCCTGAGACTTTTGGCTCTTAAACTGGTGAGAGAGAGAGAGAGACAGAGAGAGAGACAGAGAGAGAGAGAGAGAGAGAGAGAGAGAGAGAGAGACTTTCAAGACATATATATATATATATATATATATATATATATATATATCAACAATAAATGGGAGCAGCTAGGTGGTACCTTGCTTAGAATACTGGTTCTGGAGTCAGAAAGAACTGAATTCAAATCCTGCCTCAGACACTTACCAGCTGTGTGATTCCAGGCAAGTCATTTTACTTCTTCCAGCCTCAGTTTCCTCATTTATAAATAGGTTGTTATGAGGCTCAAGTGAAATAACATTCACAAAGCAATTTGCAAATTTTAAAGTGCTATGTAAATGCTAGGTCTTATTATTTATATAGCACTCTACACTTCACAAAGAATAGCACAAGTATCCTCTCATTTGACTCTTATCATGTAAGTTCTCTGAACCTCCGTTTCTTCTTCTGCAAATAGGGATAATAATAGCACCTATGTCACCAGAGGATTAAATGAGCTAATGTACTAAGGGGTTTTTTGTTTATTTATTTTGCAAATCTAAAGGCACTCTGTGAGTATGAGCTATTATTACTTCTATAGCCTAGCCAAGGAAAGATCACTTTAGGTACATGGTGTCACATGGTCACTGTCAGGTTCTGCTTCTGACATCACAAACTGCTAGAATATGACTGGGTCCTGAGTATATATGTATAGTCTTGGTGGGCACAGAACTTGATTCTTACATTTTCCTTTCTGGGATCCATTCTGAACCACTGTCTCCACCTAGAGATCCATCTATGGGATCTCTCCAATATGCTGGAAGTCTTTTAACAACTGTGATTACTCTGTTTTCTTCTTTTGGTCTAGTTATATGATTAATCCATTTCTTAAGTCATACATGATTTAGATATAATAAGGAAATAAAAATGATTTAACCAAGTAATTAGGATTTGTGATTCATTAATGTGAGTACCCCTCCTCCAACACTTACTTCAATCCTTTTTTAACTTAGTGAATGGTTATTGGGAGTTATTTTAATGAAGATTTTACAAGTTTTTTCTTCCCTAATTCTCCACACTGTCCTCCCCACACACACACACACACAAACTCAGCAATTATCATTCTTCCTTTTTAAGAAAATCAATTAAATATTTCATCTGTTTTAACATTATGATAATAACCCCTAACAACTTAATAATTTCACAATATCCAAATCAAAAGAAGTTAATTCTCCAATGACACAATTTTATCATCCTCAACAGTATTTCTAATAGTATGGGGAGAGGGGGGAACAATACAAGAAAATTTAGAAACACAATAATAACATTCACAATGTCATGAATTTAGAACAGGAAACAAAACTTAGTAGCAGTCAGATTACATCAAATCAGTTCAAATTATCTTACATAGAAAATCATTAATCTTATTGATGTGGTTTGAATGCTCTCAATTCCTGGTGGTCAAGAGGTTAGTGGCAATGAGAGAGTTATTAAATATCCCCTTTAAATTGGCTGAATTATTAGTTGCAAAATGATAGTTTATTGTTGGATAGAAACCAGTTTGCTAAGAGACTGACTTCTATAGTAGCAAAAATCTATTGGGAAATGGAATTTTGGCACTGAGAATGCTCAGCGGGTAGGGTCCTAGCAAAGTGCATGGGCCATCTGCAAAGACCTTAGTTGAGGGAAGCTGTTATATTAGTTTATCTTGATGGGGGCTGGGACAGTCAAATTCACAAATTCACAAATTCACAGAGATTGAATTTTTAACTCATATTTTCCTTGAACCATGCTCTTTTAGCATTTTACCTTAATGCTGGACTACATTATAATTTAGTTTCAGATCAAACCTTTACCATATCAAATCAAATAACAGCTAAAATATGTTCTTCTAATAGTCTTCCAAGGACAGAATTTTAATACTGCCTTCAAATACTTTCATGTTACAAATATATTACTGTAGTGTCCATATCATGAAGCATAACCACATAGTGTTTCTAAGATCCTTCTTATCAAATACCTTTTGGTGATATTTCTAATTTACCCAAACAATTAAATTCTATTCTATTATTCAGAGAAGTAATATAAAACTTTTTTTTCTTCCAAATTAAATTTCACTTACATTCATATTGCTCCCATAAATAAGTTTCTCTTTGAGGGCAAGAAGCAAGACAATTGTTAAAAATTCTAACTATAAACTAGATGTGAAATTTAGCCCAAACTGACTTCCCTCTTTTTAATCTATGGTTAAGTAATGTTGAGCAGATTGCAGGGTTATAAGCCGCTTGGGGATCAAGGCAGAGATATTAGTTTAGATGTTTCGTTCCTTAATTTGTCCTTTCTCTCATATAAATCTCTGGCTATGCTCCTAAACTTACCTATACTCTTTCTAACGCCGCCTAAGGCAGAAAAGATAGATATCAATTCTTAGCAGGGATTGATAGAAAAAAAAAAGCAGAGTTAATAATTTCAGCATCATCTGGTTGAGTAGATCCAATCCTGCCTTGTACTCCTAAACAATCTATTATGAACATGGGTTGGAGTTTCATTTTCTTCTTGACAAGTTGTTTGAAATCAACTACAACTAATAACCATACCCAAACTGGGGAGTCTAATATAATTTACAGGAAAATTTCTAATTGCAAAATATATACAAATTCAAAATTTTCTTCCTAAACTGATTTTTATTTAATTTTAATTTAAAAGCAATCAATTAATTAATTAAAATACATAATTGGGTTACTTTTCTAATAAATTTATTGTTGTTCAATTATTATTATTTTATTGTTTATATTATTAAATAATTAATGTTAATATTTTAATATTAATATTAATAAATAATATTATTGAATATTTTATTAAATATTATTATAATTGTTAAAAATAAATTTTTAGTTGTTTTCTGATTTATACAAATTTTTCTCTTTTTCATGAATCCAGGAAAGTTAACAATTAAATTAATTCATAAGTGCCAAAGCTATTTAAGCTGTCAATTACAACCTATTTTCCCCCCTTCATTTTGGAATGTCACTGATACCACTTTCAAACCTTTGTTGTTGCTATTGTTCAGTTGTATCTGATACTTTATGACCCCATTTTGGGATTTTTATTTTTTTTTAGCAAAGATACTGGAATGATTTGCCATTTCCTTCTTCATTTCATTTTATAGATGAGAAAATTGAGGCAAACAAGGTTAAGTGACCACACAGCTATTAAGTGTATGAGGCCACTTTTGAACTTAGAAAGATGAATCTTTCTGGCTCCAAATCTGTAATGTTCGGGCTAATTTTCTGGGGGGTCCTTGGAACCAGCCTTGGCTTCAGCAGAACAATTACCACAAGAATAGTCAGGAATAAAGTCCAAAGTCTTTATTGTCTCCTTTAGTCTCTCAGTCTGAACCAGTCTGCTCCACAGTCTTCCAGCAATCTGACTCACAGTTTGATAGACTGCCCTCAGTTTCTTCCAACAGTCTGCCATTCTGCCAGTCTGCCAGTCTCCTTCACGGTGCAGGAGGTAGAAGAGCCACCACCACAATAGTCAAAGATAGAATGTCTGTGGCTGTCTTCGTCAGTTTAAATACCCTATTACAATTACATCAATTGTAGAACTATTATATCACCATGCTAAGTACTAAGTATATATGTGAACTAGAGAACCATCATTTCATTAATTCCACTGACAACATCTTGTTTCAAGTATACTTCTCCAAAGTTCTGCCCTTTACATCTCTCTCTTTTTTTTTAAACAAGAAAAAAAATTAATCTGGAAATTATCAAAGACCTGAAAAAGGCTTGCACTCTTAATGGGGCTACATCATCTTATGTTAAGATGTTTTTAGAGCATTTGACTTTTGAAGTTTTAACCCCTAATGATTGGAAATCTATAACAAAGACATGTTTAGAACCTGGACAAAACTTGGTGTGTCTTTCGGAGTACAGTGAACTATATAGAATACAAGCTCAATGAAATAGGCAACCTGGAATCAATATACAAATCTCCTTTGAACAACTAGAAGGTAAAATCAGTATGCAGACGCTTTAGCACAGATTAATTACTCTTTGATAGTTTATCAGCAAATTGTTGCTGCTGCTATCAAAGCATGGGGCTCCCTCCTAGGAAAGAAAACAAGATAGAGGGGAAGCCTTCACGAAAATAGAGCAAGGTCCAAATGAACCCTTTGCTGATTTCGTGGCACATCTGCAGACAGCTGTCACAAGAACCATTGGTGAAAATGCAGCAACAGAAATTATGATAAGACAACTCGCTAAGGAAAATGCTAATGAGGTTTGTAGAAGAATTATACTAGGACTACAAAAGGATGCTTGTTTAGAGGAGATCATAAGACGCTGTGGCACAGTGGGTACAAATGCCTTTTATGCCCAGGCTATAATGCAGACTTCCCAAGATCTGAACATGGGAAGACAGTGTGCCTTTTGGCAAAGGACTTCCAGAGAGACTCATCAATACTTTCAATGTGGTAAAATAGGGCATCTGAAAGCTCAATGTTGGCAGAGAAGACACCATAGGAAAATAAGACCCAAAACCCTATGTCCAAAATGCAACAAAGGCTTCCATTGGGCATCAGAATGTAGATTTAGTCAGGGAAACGGGAAGTGTGGCTCAGCTCCAGGGCCTCAAGCAAAAAACACTTGGGGCATGATGGCAGCCAATGTTATACCCAGAGAGTCTTTAGAAGTTCAGGACTCAGACATGATCAATCAGCCGAGAAGCAATCTGATGATGGGAGAAAAGGCTTACAATTGGGGATAATAGAGTTGTATGTAGCTGGGACTACTGAAATATC
The DNA here is from genome assembly GCF_902635505.1 of Sarcophilus harrisii. Taxonomy (NCBI): domain Eukaryota; kingdom Metazoa; phylum Chordata; class Mammalia; order Dasyuromorphia; family Dasyuridae; genus Sarcophilus; species Sarcophilus harrisii. The sequence continues at coordinate 612,529,981 of NC_045427.1, read as the reverse complement.
TCCTGGAGAGGTGAAATCTGTCTGTCTGACGTATAGATCCTTTGCTTCCATTAGGCTTGACCATTTCATCTCCTGAGAGTGCTTACAAAACAGTGTCCAACCATACACTGATGTGGGAAATTGGGGAATGTGTAGCTAATATTCCAGTCACTAATACGGGTAGACAATGTGACTTATCAACCAGGAGAAGTAGTAGTATCAGGTTTACTGATACAGACTCCTAATAGGCAATCTGGTGATATTTGTCCAGATTTTGATTCCCAGCAACAGAATCCAGGAATATTCTAGACTGCAGCTGTTACACTAACCGACCTATGCTCACTATCTCTATAAATGACATACCATTAGAAGGATTGGTAGACACAGGTGTAGATTGTACAGTCATTAGAGGTGTCAGCTGACCCAGTCATTGGCCAAAGATTAAGACAGACACTATATGTCTGGCATAGGAGGATCAACAGCAGCTGAAGTTAGTGCTATCCTTTTGAGATAGACATTTGAAGGTGAAACAGAAGTTTTTACTCCTTTTGTAGTAGAAAAAATCCCCCCCAATCTGTGGGGAAGAGACATCTTACAACATTTAGGATTACAAATGAGTACTTTGGCTCTTTAGGCAGGGCTGCTGTTGAAGGCCTGCCAACACTCTCACCTGTTCCTATTCAATGGAAAACTGATATACCAGTGTGGGGAAACAGTGGCCCTTAACAAGTGAAAAATTTCAGGCCATATTAGATATAGTACAGGAGTAACTTGACCAAGGACACTTACAACCTTCTCTAAGTCCTTAGAATTCCCCTGTATTTGTAGTAAGAAAGAAATCTGGAAAATGGAGGGATGTTGACTGATTTTTAAAAAGTAATGAACAGATGGAAACTATGGGAACTCTTCAGCCTGGACTTCCATCTCCCACTCAGTTGCCTAGAGAATGGCCTCTTTGGGTTATAGATATTAAGGATTGTTTCTATTCTATCCTTCTAGATAAGGAGGATATGAAAAAATTTGCCTTTTCAATGCCCAGCATTAATTTAGCTGAGCCTTATAAAAGATATGAATGGACAGTTTTGCCACAGCAAATGAAAAATAGCCCTACTATGGGTCAAATGTATGTTGCTGCTGCTCTTACTCCAGTAAGAAAAGCATTTCCAAAAGTTATGTATTACATTACATGAATGATCTCTTGATTTGTGCACCTGAGGAACAAATATTAGAAGCATGTCTACAAAAGATTATAGAAAAACTAAGGAACTACAAATTGCATATAGCTCCAGAAAAAATTCAAAGGCACACTCCTTTTCAATATTTAGGATATGAAGTATATCCTAAGGTGCTTACAGTACAAAAACTTTCTTTAAGAACAGAGAAGTTGAACACTTTAAAAGACTTTCACAAATTGATAGGAGATATCCAATGGATACATCCAGTGTTAGGCTTAACTACCCATCAACCAAATTACAAACATAATATGACATTTTAAGGGGAGACACTGCTTTAAACTCACCATGCCAGCTTACAAAAGAAGTTCAAGAGGCTTTGAGAGAGGTTGAACTGGCTTTATCCAATGTGGATGAATTACTCAAAATCCCTCAGAAATATCAATTTTTGCTACAGAAGAGGGACCCACAGCAGTCCTTCATCAAGGACACAGTATCATAGAGTAGGTGACCCTCCCAGCACAACCAGACCAAAGCTTTACTCCTTATCCAGTGCTTGTGGCTAGAATTTTATTAAAGGCCATAAAGTAAGTTGTACAATTATCTGGGATAAGTCCTGACAAGATATACACTTTTTATACCAATGCACAAATTAATGTATGCTGTGAAACCATCCCAAAATGGCAAATTTTACTGGCCACAGCTCCAAATTTTACACATGGGTCTCCATTAAAGGTAACCTGGCTATTATATAATTGGCAATGGATTTTTGAAGAAAAGGTTTTTAAGGTTCTTCTTAGAGGACATAACATTTGTTCTGTATACTCTCATGACTTAACTAAAAGAGAGTAGTCAGAACTCCTTTTCAGTCCACTCAGCAGAATGAATTGTATGCAATCATGCTAGCTCTTACTTATTATCCAGGAGATATAAATATAATATCTGATTCAGCTTATTCAGTAGTTGTGGTACAAAGAATTGCCATAACCCAAATAAAATTTGTAATATATAAGGAACTTCAAGAGCAAGTGAGAAAGTGTCAAGGTAAGATTTATATCTTGAATGTCTACTCACATAGTAGACTTCCAGATCCTATTTTTTATGGAAATTCAAAGGCAGATAGCCTTCTAACCATGTTAGCCAATACTACTTTATTTCAGGCAGCCCAAAAATATCATTCTAAATATCATCAGTCTGCTCAAGCTTTACGTTTGCAATTTGGGATAACAAAAGAAGAATCTAGGAGCATAGTAAAAGCCTGTACAGCTTGCCTTCCTTTCCAAGCTCCTTCGCTCCCTCCAGGGAAAAACCTTGGTTGTTTGAGACCCAATGAAATTTGGCAAATGGATGTGACTCATTGTAAATCGTTTGGTCATCTATCTTTTGTCCATGTTGTAGTAGACACCTTTTCAGGATTTACTTTTGCAATACCAGCAGCAAAAGAGACAGCCCAAGTGGTCACTGAATTCCTTATACAAGCTTTTGCAATCATGGGTGTGGTGTGCCACAAGCAATAAAAACAGACAATGGGCCTGCATATACTTCTAAACATTTTGCACACTTTTGTGCACAGTATAAGATTTTACACACCACTGACATACCTTTTAATCCTCAAGGACAAGCAGTAATAGAGAGGAGAAACAGAGATATGAAGACACTCCTCCCAAAACAAAAGAAAGGAGGAGCCACACGTAACCCTAGAAAACTTCTAAATTTAACTCTCTATACCATTAATTATTAAATTTTTTACAAAGATGCAATGGCTCCGGCAATGGCTAAGGCAGACACCTTTATAACCCACTGGAAGGGCAGTGAACAGTGTGAGCAATCCCATGTTGGATGCCAAAATGTAATGTTTGGGCTAGCTTTCTGGAGGGCCTTGGGACCAGCCTTGGTCTCAGCAGAATAATTACCATGAGAATAGTCAGGAATAAAGTCCAGAGTCTTTATTGTCTCCTTCCGGCTCCCAGTTTGACTGACTGTCCCCAGTTTCTTCCCACAATGTGCCAATCTCCCCCATAGTGCAGGAAGCAGAAGAGCCACCACCAGGATAATCAAAGATAGAATGTCTGAGGCTGACTTTGTCCTCAGTTTAAATACCCTATTACAATTACATCAACTGTAGAACTATTATATCACCATGCTAAGTACTAAGCATATATATGAACTAGAGAACCATCATCTCATCAGTTCACTGAGTTAACACCTTGTTTCAAGTATACTTCTCCAGACTTACATGAACTGATGCTAAGTGAAATGAGCAGAACCAAGAGATCATTATACACTATAACAACAACACTATATGAGGATTAATTCTGATGAAAGTGGATATCTTCGGCAATGAGAAGATCCAAATCAGTTCCAATTGATCAGTGATGAACAGAACCAGCTACACTCAGTGAAAAAACACTGGGAAATGAGTGTGAACCACAACATAGCATTTGCACCCTTTCTGTTGTTGTTTGCTTGCATTTTTGTTTTTCTTCCCAGGCTATTTTTACCTTCTTTCTAAATCCATTTTTTCTTGTGCAACAAGATAACTATATAAATATGTATACACATATTGTATTTAATATACATTTTAACATGTTTAACATATATGGGACTGCCTGCCATCTAGGGGAGAGGGTGGAGGGAAGGAGGGGAAAAGTTGGAACAGAAGTTTTTGCAAGGATCAGTGTTGAAAAATTACCCATGCATATGTTTTGTCAATAAAAAGTTATAATAATTTTAAAACATATACTTCTCCAAAGTTCTGCCCTTTACACAAATCCAGCATTTTATCCATTTTTATTTTCAAAATATATACATGGATAATTTTCAACATTCACCCTTACAAAACCCTGTGCTCTAATTTTTCCCTCTCCCTTATCAAATCTTCTTTATTCTGCTTCCATAACATTACTGGCATCCCTCCATTCTTTCCATTCATATGGCCACCATCCTCATCACTTCTTATCTAGAATCCATTAGCAAGAACCACCATTAGAATGTGAGATCCTTGAGAGCAGGGACTGTGTTTTGCCTTTCTTTATATCGTCAGAGCTTTGCATATTGCTTGGTATAATTTAGGTATTTAATAAATGCTTTCTGACTATGAATAATTGATGTCATTGCTTCAATGTCTTCCCCTATCTAATCCATATTCCATGAAATTGCCAAAGTAATTATTCCTACAGCAAGCATATGATAACGTCATTCCTCTAAGATCCAACATAAATTCTTCTCTCTGGCATTTAAGAACAACAAACATTTATTTGCAATGCACTTTATTAATATTATCTCATTGGATATACACAACAACTCTGTGAGATAAAAGCTACCATTATTCCTATTTTACAGATGGGGAAATCAAGACTGAATGCAACTAAATAACTCACCTAGAGTCATTTAACTAAAGGTAGTTAGTTAGGTTAGTTAGGTAGGATTGAACTAAAGGCTTTGGACTTCAAGATTATCCACTGTACCAGTTAACTGCTCTCACAAACTGGCTCCAGTCTATCTTTCCACACTTGAAATAAATCACCTCCTCTCTTAGTGTACCCCAAGGTCCTGCCAAAAAGGCTTGCTTATTTTCCCTCATTGATGACATCTCATTTTCAATTTCCATGTCTTTATATAGGTAGTTCCCTATTGCCTGGAAGGTTCTCCCTCCTCACCTCTTAGAATCCCTGGCTTCCCTTAAACTTCAGCTCCAGAACTATCTCTTGTATGCTTGTAAGCATTGAAATAACTTTATATTTATCTTTTAGTTATTTTGTATATAGTTTGTGGTTTTCTTTATATATATATATATATATATATATATATATATATATATATGTGTGTGTGTGTGTGTGTGTGTGTGTGTGTGCTTATGTGTGGATGGATACACATTTCCTTGGATAGAATATAAACTCCTTGAGAGCAGGGAGTGTTTCAATTTTTTTTTTAATTTGTATCTCCAATTTTTGACACATTATAGACTTTTTTTTTTTTTTTTTTTTTTTTTTTTTTTGCTGAGGCAATTGGGGTTAAGTGATTTGCCTAGGGTCACACAGTTAGGAAGTGTTGTGTCTGAGGTCATATTTGAATTCAGGTCCTCCTGACTTCAGTCCAACTACTGTGCCACCTAGCTACCTCCCATATTATATACTTATTGATTACCTAATTCCTGCATGATCTTGGAAAAGTCAACTTATTTCTTAAATCTCTTTGTCTATAAAATGAGGAGATTAAAGTATATAATCTCTTAGATCCCTTCCAGGCTTAATTCTATGATCCTGTCAAAGCACAAATGTCTAATTTTAGAAGAAAGTCTATATGAATATGTATTGTAATTTATTTATGGACTAAACTAATCTGTATAAAAGTTCTTGGGAGTTACTAAGTAACTGATAAAAAAATTAAATCCTGCAACTAAGCAAAAAATGTCAATTTATGATTCCATTAGCAACTGGACATCTGGCCGGATGGAGATTCTAATATTCTACTATGCTCTGAGTCATCGGATGCTGAACCAAAAAGGAAGGAAGAAATATAGAGTTTAAAGGTATGTTCCTCAATTGTTCAGATGCGATCTGGCTTCTTATTGACTCTTGTGTGGTCTTAGACAAGCCATTTAGACCTACCAGTAAAATAAAGAAAGGGGATCTCTAAGGTTTGTGTTGGTTCTAAAACCTGTGAATCCAGGATTAAACGGAGGGAGAGGGGAGATTATTCCAAGTTTCGGAAATGAAAAAAGGGCTTGTGGGAGAGGAGATTGAGAGCGAGCACTGATTTGACTAAACTGAAGTTTGATGTAGGGACAATCTCCACAGTTGAGGAAGCAATAGTTGAAAGGGCTTTGGAGTCCAAATATAGACTGTCTCAAAGAAAGGTCTATAAGGAAGACATCAGAAGTACTTGGTGTTGGTTTGAGCTGATCTAGGCATTTCTCCTGCAAGTCTCTGATCTCATATTTGCTTTGGTCACTCAGTGCTGGCATAATTTCCACTTCCACTGACTTCATCCGGTCCTTCTCCCTTCCACTTGACTTCCCCCTTCCCCTGCACAATTCCATACAGAAGGAACCTCTTCCCAGAGACCTGCATTTTCTCTGAGATGCCATCAGGAGCTGTTTCTCTACATGTGCATATCCACTAACAAATCATAACTAAGGATTGAATATAAATGATACACGAAAAAAATGGTATCTCCCTATGTTTCTGTTGTTGAAGCTTTTTAGTAGATCTTTTATTGTTCATTTCAATTGTGCCCAACTTTTCATGACCCCCTTTTGGAGGTTTTCTTGCCAGAAATACTGGAATGGTTTATCATTTCCTTCTCCAGGTCATTTTACAGATGAAGAAACTGAGGCAAATAGGGTGAAGTGACTTGCCAGCATCACACAGCTAGGAAGTGTCTAAGACCAAATTTAAACTCAGGAAGATGAGTCTTCCTGACTTCAGACCCTGAAATCTATCTACTGAATCACTTCACTGCTCCCAATAGATCTTTAGTAAGTAATATAAAGTACTTTGGAAGATCAGAATTTCATGTTATTTGATGACTTGTCCCAAACTTTCCCTTCTCTGACAGAGTCTCACAATCTTTGACTGCGATGGTCCCATGACCTCTGACACAGGCTTATGAAGGACAGATGCAGACAGGTCTCATATATGATGCTGTCATGGACCTAGTGACATGTTCTCTGAACCTCAAACCACAGGCAGCTCAGCCTGGCACACAAGACATCTCAAGGGATATGCACAATGTGAGAATAGTGAGAGATGCAGTGTGGGAGCTGACCAGCCACACTAGCCCAATGGGGCATTAACTCTTTGTGACAACAAAGGGAGCTCATCTTGGCTGACCAGCTCCCTCACAATGCTCCTATCTCTCCATCTTTTTCTCTTCTCCTGTTCTTTTGTCCTTCCTTCTTTCTTCTCTTCCTCCCTCCCTCTCTGCCTTCCTTTTTCTTCTTTCTTTCTTTCTATTTCTTCTTCCTTTTCTTCACTGCAAAGGGGACACAAAGAAACAAATAAAAAGGATACCATGCAAAGTGAGACAACTGAGAGCAAAAAATGAGAAGAGAAAATTGATAAGGTTAATTAGGGGAAACTTCTGGAAGAATGGAACTTTCATCTGAGTTAGAAGGAGGTAGGAATGAGCAGACAATGTGGAAAGCCTCATTCCCCCTCCTACCTGTGTGACCTTAGATGAAGCACAGCCTCTTTAAGCCTCAGTTACTTCACCTGTAATCTGAAGGGGGTTCTAAACCTTTTTTAGTTCATGGGTTTCTTTGACAGTTGAAGCAGTCTATGAATCCTTTCTTATAAGAAAGTTTTTAAATGCCTAAAATAGAACACATAGAATGACAAAGCAGGCCAATTGTATCAAAGTTCAGTTTTCAAAATATTAAAAAAAACTAATTAATTCACACACCCCAAACCCTGGATAAAAAAAGATGATGTCAGCTGGCATCTGACTCCTTCCAGCTCTAACTCCTATGATTCTAGGATTCTGTGGGGAGATGGCCCCAAGTTCAGGAAATGATAAAAGGCTTTTGGGTGAGGAAACTGAGAAAGAATAATTAGATTGGTGTGACTCAGCCAGAGATTGGAGTAGACTCAGAGGTTTCTTAGTCGAGCTTCATGAGCCATTACCAACATCTACATACAGTTATCCCTTCCAGATAACTTTGACTTTCCTCATTGCAGTTTTGATATATCACTTGTTGACATAAGAAATTAAGTGGGAAATTGGAGGGAGTTTTGCAGAAACCTCAGATGACATAAGAAAGCCAGCAGATAACACAGAGTCTATGACCATATACTTAATCCAAATTTAACAATAATGTACTATAAACAACTCATAAAAGAAAAAATTCAGACTTCTCTGGTCATAAAAGGGGGACAAAAATGTTTACATGGATTTTCATGGGGGTGAGAGGGTGGAAGTAAGGTAGAAGGGGAGATGCCATGCTTTCTCATCTCCATGATGTGGAAGGAATAACTGTATGTATGTATGTATGTGTTTGTACATATACTTTTACTATAACTAAATTAATATAATTGGTTTCTTTTGTAATCCTGAGTATGTTATTTCATGCATTTAAAAACATTATTCTGATAAAAGGGCCATAGACTTTAGCCAAATCGCCAAATGGATCCAAGATGTAACAAACGTTATGCTTGCTAAAGAGGAATCTGTATGACTGAAGACACCGAGGTTGAAAGTACCTTGAAACCCAAGCTCAGTTAGGGAATCTCTGATGAGGAATGTTTCCAAGGAAGATGCCTAGGGTCTATTGGGTGGCTCTGATCCCATCTGGACATCTCACCTCCAACTCTTTGATCTACCATCACATGACTGACAGCTAGGAGTTAGCGTGGATAAGACTCTGGTCCACGATCCAGGGAGACCACCATTCAAATGCAGACTCAGATACTTCCAAGCTGCGTGCTCTAGGGAAGTCACTTGGCACAATGCCTAGCATATACAAGAAGCTGCATAAAATGCTACTCTTATTGTCATTGTTCTTTTCATCTCCTGTTTGAGTAGTCGATGCTTCATTGACTGCTCTTCTGACCCTTCCCCCTCGCCATTGGCTTCCTCAACACACCCATGAGGCCCTGGTTCCCATGGGGAAGGAAGAGAGGCAAAATTAGAGATCCTTTGGTCTACAGCTCAGGTAAACTAGAGGAGACAGAAGTCAAATGAATACCATCCAGGATGTCCTGTTCGATGCTTAGCTTTTCTAAGGAGTTCCTGGAAAAAGGCAGGACCAATTTTTCTTTTTTTCCTTCCTTTCTTTCTTTTTTTTAAAAAAGCCACTATACAAAGGAAGGAAGGGAAGGGTGGAGTTTAAAAAGTTAGTGGACAATGTGGTGAGAGGGAGGGAATAATTGGTCCTGTGCCATGAGACATGGGCCCTTTTGCCCAGGGCCTCTATGTTCAGTCTTAAAGGTATAGAATTGAACAAATGAAATTATTTAGTTCAATCCCAGGCTACAGTTTGGAGGAAGGAGGAAAGAGTTCTACCCCACACCCGCTGGTCCACAACCTCTACCCCAGGGCAGAAAAATGTGTAATATCTTGGTTGGTTCCCTTCCCCCCTCACACCTGTGTGGTGACTCAGGCCCTCCAGGTAATGCCCAACCCAGAAGGGAAGTGACTAAACAGCTCAACTCTATTTGGACGGGGAGGAGGGACATGAGAGAAATGTAGTGGGTAATGGATTTGCTCCTCTTCCTCGCTAAGGTTTTGTTGCGTGCTCGGAGAAAGAGCAGGACCATTTGCAAGAGGTGGCCCTTAAACCTTTTCTCCTTCCCTTCTTCCATCATCTTCCTTCAGGGTGGTCCTTAGCTTTTAGCCCCCTCTTCTGCCCAGAAAGAAGAAGAAATGTTTGAAGCAAGCTTCAGGGGACTATGAAGAAAAGAAGGGAAAAAACCAGACCCAAACTACCCAAACATACTTCTCCCTCAGGAATCATTTTATTAGATGAGTTATAATTATAGAGGGAAAGAAAATATATATGAGGGCTCATCTCAAGTACTCCCAAAGCCCTGGGAGTGCAGGAGAGTTGAAGCAAAGAAGATTAGGCAGTATTTGGACAAATTAGCCAGAACAGATGGCTATCTAGGGGATCTGCCTGACCCTGTTAAAGTGAAGGTATCTGGGAAATGCAAATGTGCTCAGTTTTTCTGGAAAGTCACTGGATCACATATAGTGATTGCCATAATTTGTAGAAGATCCTTGTAAGAAGGAACATACAAAGGAAAGACAGCAATTGGAAAAACCATATGAAATCAGATGAAGTAGAAAAAAACAAAACCAGGAATGCTAAGTAAGCACATTGATCATAGCTTTTTAAAATATCCAAATATATAATTGTTGTTGTTCATCCTTCTGGAAGAGGACTGATGACATCAGGAAGGTGATGTCTTAACTTGCAAGTGAACTGGATTTAAGTGAGGCAGAGCTGAACATACAATAAGAACTGTAGGAAGAGTTAGGGTTAGTTATTTATTGTTGATTTGTTTTTCAATCTTGTCTGACTCTCCATGAGACCATTTGGGGTTTTCTTGGCAAAGATACTAGAATAGTTTGCCATTTCTTTCTACAGCTCATTTTACAGATGCGGAAACTGAGGCAAATAGGGTTAAGTGACTTGCCTAGGATCTAACTAGTTATCTGAGGTCAGATTTGAACTCAGGAAGGTGAGTGTTCCTGACTCTAAGCCCTGGTAGGGGGAATTGGAATTGGGACTGGGAGGAGGGGGCTCTATCCACTGTGCCAACTAGCTGCTGAGAGTTACTAATTGTTAATTTTCCAATGTCTGTAACTGTAATGTTGATAGTATGAGGACTCCACAAATCTATATCTGCTGACCCCTCTATACCTTAGTTGATGGGCTTTTAGACCTGCTGCAGTCCAAAAATTCATCACTCTATAGCCAACTTGGTGATGAAATTCTCTGAATTCAGGCTGATCCTTCTATGCACAGTTGATCACTACATATGTGTGATTTTTTTTTGTTAGAAATTTTTTAAGTGCAAGAAATATAATACAGTGGAAGGAACAAGACCAACTTGATTAAGCTATCCATTTTCCTCACCAAGGAAAATCTTTCATTTTACCCAAGATTCTCATCTCTACAGTGAAGGTCTAAAGTGAACTAGGTAGTATACAAGATCCTTTCCAGTTATATCAGTGATTTTATTCTAACCTTGGATTTATTCTAACCTCCACAAGGTTAGAATACTAAGTCTAAGGGAACTTAAGTGCTGTCAGTTCCTGTTCATCTAAACATGGAATTTGTCTCTAGGAGGATTAGATTTCCCTTCCTTACATTCTTTCACTTACTAAGACCCTGACCCTAGAGGGAAAATTACTTAAAGTTTAGATTGTAGTTTGTGCCTAGGACTCTCCAAATCAGAATGTAAAAGAGGTAATGCATGTTCTCTGTGAATTAGGACAGGTACAAGTAATTTATTCCTACACATAAAAGAACTGTTAAACATATAAGACTCAAAAGGGAGTTTTAACAAAATAAATAGGATTCAGTAATTTAATTTATAACCACTGCTACATTCTGCTGTTAAGTGAAAGCTGATACTTGACCTATTAGAACATAAGAAAAAAAATTTGCAACACTACTAATTAGATATTTTCCATTTCACCTCAGCTTGGCACTGTCTTTAAAAAACAGCCAAGTCTGGGCTAGTCCTATTCGTGTCAGTGGCTGTCCTCTAAAATCAATGGATTAGTTGCAGGGACATCTCAAACTCTCCTTCCCCAGCTTTCATTCATCTCTATCTTCCAAGGATACTTTTAAGCCGTTTAAATTCACAAGGTCACTTCCAATCTTGAATATATCTGCCTCAGGTTTTATGTTCACCAAGAACATGAAAAGTAAAAAGGCATCCAAGGGCTCTGATGCAAGCTTTTCTAGTTGTAAATCCAATGGACTACAATGATACCAGAGTATAGAAAGAGGAGGAGTAGTTCTTCCCCAACCCTCAATTGAATCTCATGATACCACCCTCCTCTCCCTCTCCCCCTTCTCTTCTCCTCCCCCTTAGGAATTACCATATCATTCTAAAACACATGCCCTTCCAGCGATGGGCAGGAGTTCATCATCCCCAAAAGGCCTAAACAATGAACCTGGCTGTCCTCCATGCCTAGAATGCTCTGCCTCCTCATCTCTGCCTACTGGATTCCTGGCTTTCTCAAAGTACCCAATAAAATCCCATCTCCTATAGAACGTCTTTCCCAATGCTTCTTAATTCTAGTGCCTTCCCTCTCCTAATTATTTCCTGTTTTTCTGTCTTTAGCTTATTGGTACACATTTGTTTGCTTGTTATCTTTCCCATTAGAATGTGGGCTCCTTGAGGGCAGAGCCTGTCATTTGCTTCTTTTTGTATTTCCATCACTTAATACAGTACCCAGTATACAGTAGTCACTTAATAAATGCTTCTTGACTGACTGACTGACTGACTGATTAACTGAATATCCATGTCATTGAAATATCTAAACGTTCCCAGGAAAAGTCTGGGTGAATGGCTCCTATTATAGTCCATGTAGTCCCATTGTGTCTCCATTGAACTATGATCCTATGTTCCTTGTAATGGAAAAGGAAACCAAATGCCCTTTAACACTAACATGGCTCTAATTAACAGTGTTAGGTCACTGTCATTTTAGAAAACTGGTCTAGGATTTTCTTGAGGGAACTCAATTCAATAAAACAAGGACTTTATTAAGCACAACCTATGTACCTGATATTGTGCAGGCGGCTAGGGATTCAAAGAACAATAGCATAATCATGGAACTGCAAAGGTACAAGGATTCCATTTATTGTGTCTCATTATAGTGTCCCTCATAGTGATGACACTATGCAACCTTTGCTTTAAGACTTCCAGACATCAGAAACTTACTACCGGCTTTTGGAAAGCTAAAAGTTCTTCCTTATCTTCAAAAGGATCTCTGATATCATGGATTGGATGTTCTCTCCGTCAATAAAATCACAACTTGTCCATTCCCTTCTGTGCCACACTTGTCTATGCTTCCCTGTAAATAATAATAGCCAGAAAGTTCTTGCTTCAAGGTTTGGAAAATACTTTGCTTATATTATCTCACTGGATCCTCATAGCAACTCTGGGAAGTAGCTACTTTTATGGATCCTATTTTACTGAAGAGGTTCAGAGAGATTAAGTGGTATACCTAGGATCACATAGATTGTGTCTGGGGCAGGATTTGAACTCACGTTTTCTGACCCCAAGTCCAGCAGTTCATCTCTTTTGCTTCTCAACAATAAATTCGCCAATAGGATTTTATCTAATACATTAGAAACTATGCTCAATTTCTTCTGGCATTGAGAAGATATCGGGGGAATGTTCAAGCTGTCCACCTATTATCCTTTGTTATGATCTATGACTGACCTATTTTCTTTTCCTAGAATACATTTTATTTATGACATCTTTTATTCCTGTTCCTTAAAGTTCCTTATTTGTATCTAGCTGCTTGTATTTACCATACCCCTTTCCATTAGCTTCTCTGTGAAACTAATTTCCAATTTTTCAGATACTGTTCTATTCCATGTTTCGTGACTGTATATTAATATTAGTGGAATGTTGGCACTTTTAAAAATGCTTTTTTGAGAGACCTTAAAGTCATCAAATAATCTTTAGAATTGCCTGGAAGGCAAATCAGCTTATTCTCCTTTGATTCTGTATCTGCCTCTTCTGACATTTATGATCAGAGAGTGATTGAACAAGGTTATCTCTATTGTTGCATCTCTCAAAGAATTTTGAATGATTTTGATGTATGAATAGGAGACATTTTATTGGAAGAGAGCCTTTAAAGAGGCGTTTTGTTCTAGCAAACCAAATGGTTTTTTTAAGGTTTTACTTGTGTAGTCATGCAAAACATATTTCCATATTGGTCATGTTGTGAAAGAAAACAAACAAACAAAAAAAAACTCAAGAAAAATAAAGTAAAAAACGTATGCTTCAGTCTGTATTCAAACACCATCAGTTCTTTGTCTGGGGATAGATAGCATTTTTCATCATAAGTCCTTCCGGCTTGTCTTGGAACTTGGATCATCATATTGCTGGGAATAGCTAAGTCATTCACCACTGATCATCTTATAATATTGCTGTTACTTTGTACACAGTACATTTCACTTTTCATCAGTTCATGCAAGTTTTTCCAGATTTTTCTGAGAGGATCCTCCGCCTCCTCATTTCTTTTTTAAAGTAGGATTTTATTTCTCTAAATACATGCATTTTCAACAAAGACAATTCACCCTTGCAAAATCCTGCATTCCCTCACCTTCACTCCTCTCTTCAAGACATCAAGCAATCTGATATTGGTCAAACATGTGCAGTTCTTCTAAACATATTTCCATAGTTGTCACTCTACACAAGGAAAATTAGATCAAAAGGGGAAAAACATGAGAAAGAAAGAAATCAAATAAACAATAATAACAACAACAGTAAGAATACTATACTTTTGATCCACATTCAGTCTCCATAGTTCTCTCTTTGGCTGCAGATGTTTCTTTCCATCACAAGTCTATTGGAATTACCTTGAATCATCTCATTATTGAAAAGGGTCAAGTCCATTACAGTTGATCAACATATATAATCTTGTTTTATATAATGTTCTCTTGGTTCCGCTCACTTTACCTAGTATCAGTTCATGTAAGTCTTTCCAGGCTTTTCTGAAATCAGCTTGCTCATTATTTCTTATACAACAATAATATTCCATGACACTCATATACCATAATTCATTTAGCCATTTCCCATCTGACGGGCATCTACTCAATTTCCAGTTCCTTGCCATTATAAGCATTTTTGTACAGATGGATCCTTTTTCATCCTCTATGACAGGGGTCCTCAAACTTTTTAAATAGGGGCCAGTTCATTGTCCCTCAGACTGTTGGAGGGCTGGACTACAGTAAAAACAAAAATTTTGTTTTGTGGGCCTTTAAATAAAGAAACTTCATAGCCTTGGGTGAGGGGGATAAATGTCCTCAGCTGTTGCATCTGGCCCGCGGGCCGTAGTTTGAGGACCCCTGCTCTATGATCTCTTTGGGACACAGATCCAATAGAGACATTGCTGGATCAAAGGGTATAGTTTTATAGCCCTTTGGGCATAGTTCCAATTTGCTCTCCAGCATGGTTGGATCAGTTCCCAACTCCACCAACAATGCATCAGTGTCCCAGTTTCCCCACATCCTCTCCAATATTTATCATTATCTTTTTTTGTCACCTTAGTCAATCTGAGAGGTGTACAGTTTTAACTTCTTGTTTTAATTTGCATTTCTCTTATCAATAGTGATTTAGAACATTTTTAATATGACTAGAAATGGCTTTAATTTCTTCATCTGAAAATTGTCTGTTCATATCATTTGGCCATTTATCTTCTCCTCATTTCTCATAGCACAACAGTATTCCATCACAGTCACATGGCACAGTTTGTTCAGCCATTCTCCAATTGACAGGCATCGCTTCGATTTCCAGTTCTTTGCCATCAGAAAAGAGTTGCTATAAATATTTTTATACTTATAGGTTTTTTCTTTTTTTTTATTTCTTTTGGGATACAGATCTAATAGTGATCATAGGATTACTATGTCATAGGGTAGGCAGGGCTTTATAACCCTTTGGGGGTTATATGGAACTATGGTTCCAAATTGCTCGACTGGTTGAATTTTACAATTCCACCAACAGTGTATTAAGGCATCCCTTTGATCTGTCAATGTTTCTAATGGGCCCGTATCCCAAAAAGATCCTAAAAAAGGGAAAAGGTCCCACATGTTAAAAAATGTTTGTAGCAGCCCTTTTTGTAGTAACAAGGAACTGGAAAGTGAGTGGATGCCCATAATTTGGAGAATGGCTGAATAAGTTAGGGTATATGGATGTTATGGAATATTATTGTTTTATAAGAAATGACCAGTAGGATGATTACAGAAAGACCTGGAGAGTCTTACATGAACTGATGCTGAGTGAAGTGAACTAAGAGAACACTGTACACAGCAACAATAATATTATGTGATAATCAATTCTGTTGGATGTGACTCTTTTCAACAAGGAGGTGATTCAGGCCAATTCCAATACACTTGTGATGGAGAGAGCCATCTGCATCCAGAAAGAAAACTATGGGGACTAAATGTGAATCAAGGCAGAGGATTTTACCTATTCCTTTTTCCCATTTATTCTATGCTCTCTCTGCTTTCACCCTATTCCTTCTCAAAACTGTTTTGCTTCTGACTACCCCCTTCCCTAATCTGCCCTCCCTTCTATCATTCCTCCTTCTCCTATCCCTCAACCTTCTTACTTTCTTGTAATGAAAGACAGATTTCTATTCCCATGTTTACCATGTATTTTGTTTTCTCTTTGGGCCAATTCTTTTGAGAGTAAGGTTCACTCACTCCTCTCCATCTCCCATATCTTTTCCTCTACTGTAAAAACCTCTTTTATGTGAGATGATAATTTTACCCCTCCTTCTCTTTTCTTCCAGTACATTCTTCTTTTTCACCATTTTTAAAGATGTCATCCCTTAATATTCAACTCCCACTTGTGCCTTCTATACTCCTAACTGCTTTAACAATGAGAAAGTTCTCTTGAGTTACAAGTATCATCTTCCCATATAGGAATGTAAACAGTTCAGTTCTATTAAGTCCCTTAGAATTTTTCTTTCCTGATTACCTTTTTATGTTTCTTTTGAGTCTTATATTTGAAAATAATTTTTTTTATTCAACTCTGGTCTTTTCATCAAGAATGCTTGAAAATCCTCTATTTCATTGAATGTCCATTCCAGCCCCATTCCCTGAAGGATTATACTCAGTTTTGCTGGGTAGGTGATTCTTGGTTATAATTCTAGCTCCTTGGCCATTCAGAATGTCATATTCCAAGCTCTCTGATCCTTTAATATAAAAACTGTTACATTGTGTTATTTTGACATGGCTCCAAGATAGTTGAATTGTTTCTTTATGGCTGCTTGAAATATTCTCTCCTTGACCTGAGATCTCTGGAATTTGACTATAATATTTCTGGGAGTTTTCCTTTCTCTCTTTCAGGAGGTTATCGATGAATTATTTCAATTTCTATTCTACACTATAGTTCTAGAATATTAGGCCAGTTTTCCTTGATAATTTCTTTAAAAATTACTACTATATTTTTAATGCATTATTTTCTTCAGTATTTTTTGTGTCACCTTTACCAAGCTATTGACTTGTTTTTCATTATGCAAGAAAATCATGAAAAAAAGAATCAACAGATTAAATGGATAAAAAGATACAAAACCCCAATTTCTCTTCCCAATTTTTCCTCTATCTCTCTTACCTGATTTTCAAAACCCTTTTTGAACTCTTCCATGGCCTGAGAACAATTCATATTTTTTAAAGAGATTTTGGAAGTAGGAGCTTTGGCTTTATTATCTTCTGAGTATATGGTTTTGATCTTCCTTGTCATCATAGTTACTTCCTATAATCAGAATTTTTTCTCTTTTTTGCTCATTTTTCAGGCTATTTCTTGATTTTTAACTCTTTGTTAGAGAAAGGCTCTGCTTCCAGAGTGGAGAGCTTCTGTCCCAAGATTCAGGGGTTTTGTGCAGTTGGGTTCAGAGATACTTCTGGGAACTTGTAAGTTTTCAGTTCTTCCATGGTGGTATGTACCAAGGAGAGGTGTGTTTACTATTCTCCTATCTTGTGTTCTGGTCTGTGAGTATTAAAAAACCTTCTTTTCTGCCCTGGAACTCTGATGAGGATCCCTGCTCCACTAAGGATGGAAGCTCTGCTGTGCTAGTGTTCCTCCTTACCCTGGGACTACCACCCAAGACTGCCACCTGGATCCAAAGAAACAGAATCCTGCCTCAGTGCTAGCAAAGAGACCCTTCTAATCTCCTTCTGCCCAGTTGTTCAACTCCCTTACCATCTATGGGTTGAGAAATCTAGAAGTAGCCACTATCACTGCTGATTCATTGACTTCCAAAGTCTGCTCCTGATTTTCTGGGCCTGGGTCTGCACAGGTGGGGTCTGCATTAGACTGTGTTCTACTTTCACCCTAATATGACAGATCTTTTCTGCTGACCTTTTAAGCTGTTTTTAGCTAGAAAATTATTTCACTTTTATCCTTTTGTGGGTTCTGTCTCTTTAGGAATTGTTTTATGAAATTACTTATAGATATTTGGAGGGGTTTGGGGGAGAGCTCATGCAGGTTGTTATCTTTTCTCTGCCATCTTTTCAAATGCTTGTTCATGTTCAACCAATCAACCAACCATAAACACAGTGAGATTTTGTAGTCTCTGTCTCTTAATGAATTTTATGATGTTTATGATGTGACTTACTATGAAATACTATTTAAGAAAGCCTGTTTATTCCTTAATAGTGCTTTTATTAAGATCTTCTTGGTGCATGTGCAGCTGACTATCATAAAAAGTAGAAATGGAGATTATTATTAGTCATTAATGTTCCTCAGTCATCTTTTAATGTATTAACAAAACATGATTTTAAAATACCTTTGATATCTTCCAATCCTTCAGAAACATTATGAATAAATCCATCAACACCCTCATAATTGTATAACCTCTGGCATGTATGCTTGGGCTAATCTATCTGCTTTTCATGTCTATTTTCTTGAGCACCATTTTTATTCCTCTGTAAATACAGTTGGGTCTATGATGTTAGAGTTCAATATTAGAGATCAAATAAGACAATATTTATAATGTGTTTAACACAGTATCTGGCACATAATAGATGCTATATAGTGCTTATTCCCTTCCTCTTATCTACTTCCTTCACTCTAGAGTTTAAAATTGGTGGTTCTATTCTTATTGGTGAAAAGTTTATTATTTATATATATATATATATACATATGTAGATATATTTTTATATGTGTGTATGTATATATTTGCAGATCTTTTCCATTTTCTTCTTTTTGTTATCTTATTTTCATCCTTGAATACCCTTGGCAAGTAAATCAATGTTTGTAAAATAAAGTGCATTTTAGGCTCTTTTGGATGATAGTTGATTTATATTAAGGAAAATTCTGAATGAAATTATATATATATATGTGTGTTATGCATAGATTTAAAATCTTTTCTTACATCAATCTAACCATTTTCCATTATCAATAACTTATTTGAATAGATCAGGATTGAATTATTTCTATTGGATGTCATATCTTCTTCAAGAGATGTAGGACCTGCTATTTTTGAACAACTGGAGTTTTTTTCTTTGTATCCAGCTAAAATTTGTGGGGCTTTTTCAACTTATGCCCATTGCCTTAAAAGTTCACTCAGAACAAATCTAATCCTTTTTCCACATGGTATCCATGAAATATTTAAGGCCATTTATCATGTCCTTCCTACTTCATATCTCTTCTAAGCTTAGCGCCCCTTTCAACCAATCAGCAAGGATTTATTAAAACATATACTGTGTTTTAGACACTATGTTTGACATGGGGAACACAAAGAAGCAAAGGCAAGAGAGTCTGCCTTCTAAGAGTTTAAATTCTATTTTGGAAAAAACAACATACATATAGAAGGACATTTCAAAGAAATATAAGGTCATTTTGGAAGCTGGACAGGAAGTAACAGCTGAAGGATCAGAAAAGAGCTTGTAGGAGGTAGCAGTGCTTGATCTGAACTTTGAAAGTAGCTGGGTATTCTTTCTAAGCAGCAGAGATGAGTAGGAAAGACATTCCAGGAATGGCGTCCAAGTAGTTCAAAAGCATGGAAGTGAGTAGAGTATAAAGAACACTGAATTTGGAGTCAAGGCCTTGACTTATTTCAGGTGACATTCAGGTTTTGAATCGCCTTACCATTCTGATTAAACTCCTTTTGGATGTGCTCCAGTTTTTTAATGTTCCTCCCTAGGTTAGAGGAAGTTGGAGAGTGTCCAGAACTAGCATGAGGTCATAGATGCCTTGGAAGAAAAATGGAAAGAGGAATTTAGGTACTTTTAAGATGAACTTTGACTACTTTAAAATCTTGCTGTCAGAGGCCCTGAGAGTTAAAGGGAGAGGAGGACATTAGCTTCAGAAATGCTAAAATGAAACCCCTCCTACTTCCTCTTCAGAATTTAGGGGTACACTGAATACTATTTGTTGCTGAGATTTTCCTCTACCTTAAAGAGGTAAGGGAAAGTAGAAAAATTTTGTGACCCCTTTTGGGGCCATCTAGCTGTCCATGGATTCTTAGTGAACTTTAGAAAAAAATATATATTTTGATTCTTTATATTGCTGTTCAATCATTTTCAGTCATATCTGATTTTTCATGACCCCTTTGGGGGTTTTCTTGGCAGAGATATTACAGTAGCTTATCATTTTCTTTCTCTAGTTCATTTTATAGATGAGGAAACTGAGGCAGACAGGATTACACAGCTAGTAAGTGTCTGAGGTCAGATTTAAACTCAGGACGATGAGTTAGCAAGCTAACTCCAGGTTTGACACTGTATCCATTGTGTCAACTAGCTGCCCATTAAACGTATTATACTTTTATATTATATTTGGATATAATTGACTTCCTTTGTAATCTTGGGTACTTTAGGCATTTTAAACCTTTATCTGAGAAGTCTGTAGGTTTAGATTAACTAAGTCATTCACAATTCTACATTGTTACTGTGGACAATGTTCTCCTGGTTCTGCCCAATTCACTTTGCATCAGTTCGTGTAAAACAAAATATTATTTAAAAAATAAGTTCTGGGGCAGCTAGGTGACGCAGGGGATAGAGCACCAGCCCTGAAGTCAGGAGATCTGAGTTCAAATTTGACCTCAGACACTTAAGACTTCCTAGCTGTGTGACCCTAGTCAAGTCACTTAACCCCAATTGCCTCAGGGGAGAAAAAAAGAAATTATAAGCTTTATTAGACTTCCAAAGGGGTCCGTGACAGAAGTCCCCTAATAGTCATCTTATCATTCCCAGAAGTTTGTTGCTAAGGTATTAGGGAGGGGATGTTAGGGAGGAGGAAAGAATTCCACTAAGACAATCCATCACATACACAACTCTTGGCTGAAAAAAGACTGTTCTTTCTCACATCTCATCACCACCTCCAAACTCAAGGTTTTGAGCAATTTTTAGAGTTCAGAGAATTGTGACATCCGGAAACCAAGAAACCACATACAAAAAGTAGACCCAAAACTCTTCATTCATGGGGTCAGGGATTAAATCCTCTTTTCTCCCAAGAATGTTGCAGTTCCCAAAGTCAGCTTCTTACGCCCAGCTTAATTGTACCTCCAATCACAGTCAGGACGAAAAATGGAGGAGGAAGAAGAACTGAGCAGCTATCTCTAGTAGATGTCAGGAGGGGCCCCTCTTCCTTTTCTTCCCTGGCCCCAGTCAAATTCACTCATTTATGTGCACCTGCAAAACCCAGGATTGTGTGCTGAACAGGAAGCATGTACAATCTCCTAGGCTGAAGCAAGGGATTGCGTCGGCTTGACTCTGGCCCCTTGCATTTGTTCTCCTACTTGCTCAGCTTTTGAGCTCCCAGAGGTGTCTTAATTCCTTGACGCTTTGCCTGGATTTTCAAGTCTCACCTTGTTCTGCACCCTTTATCATCTATCACCTCCCCTACTGGTTTTTGTCCCTCTGGTTGGTAATTGTTTATTATTAAGCATCTATTATATGTCAGGAACTGCAGTGAATTCTGGGCTCACAAAGAAAGGCAAAAGACAGTTCCTGCTCTTAAGAGGTTTAATGGGGGAAGACAATTGCCAATAACTATGTACTAACAAGCTATCTATAGGAGATATCAGAGATAAGATAAGAGTTTCTGGAAACAGATGAGGCTTCCTAGAGACAGATTAGAAGGGGGATAAGGGTGGGATTGGGGAATAGAAGGACAGCCAATAGAAAGGTCTAAAAACAAGAGAAGTGTCTTGTGTGGAGAAGAGCAAACAGGAGTCTATGACTGGATCACAGAGAGTGTGGAGGGAGTAAAGTATAAGATGGAAAGTTAGGAGAAAGTGCTAAACAGAAAATTTTATATTTGATATCATAGAGATAGGGAAGTTTGCCAAGGCCCAGTACATGAGCCCATGAGAATAACCTAGCTTTGGCTTGCCAACTAGTTCTAGCTCAGACATTCAGAATCTACAATCCTTGTTTACTAGTGGCTGAAGAATGACCTTGGGTTACTTTTTCCCGCTGCAACTTGGTTCTGCCCTGTTATTCTACAACCTTCCTTATTCTTGGTCACAGCCTCTGAAATTCCACCATTAGACATTAATACTTTTGGATTAAGTATTGCTCTTTTCTTTTAAAATGTAATTTTCTTGGGAGAAGGAACATATCAAACTATTAAGTCCTTCACACTTTAGGAATCAAAGTTTTGAAACTGGATGACTACTTACTAGAGATATAGAAAGGATTCATTCTGTAGATGAAGTCTGGATGAAATGACTTCACCCCTTCTACTGCTTCCAACTATACAATTTTATGATTCAAAGAAATAAAGTCTTGGGTTGGGTTCTCTAGCATAAAAGAACTGTGGGGGTGGGGGTGGGGGGCAGGATGAGGGACAAGAAGGGAGATGTGAGGAAGTACAAAAGACACATTTTGCTTACTTCACATATTTTCTGTTCATGATCTCAGCCTAAGAAGTTGCTCTCTTGGAAGAACTGAAAGGGAGAGAGCAGAAAGTTCAGGGATTGAATCTGACTTTAAATGAAGCACTCTCAAGTCTCATCAAAGGTGCCCAGTTGCTCCAGGTTCTGGTCCTCCTCCAGGTCCCCCTCCAACTCCACTGGGAAGGTCAAAGTTCCAGACAGAAGTGTGAGAAAGAAGAATGGCCACCAGATTCCATAGCGGATAGACTCCCCAAGGGCCTGAGTTGAGCAAGCATAAAAGATTTTCTGGGAAGTTTTTTGTTTTAGAACAAAACCTCAACACAGATGCAGGAAAGAGACCGAGAAATAAAGAAACAGGAAATAGTGTAGTAGTAAATATGAAATCTCATTATCAGGTAATTTGGAGAGAGAGTCGGGATCTGAAAGATCTGGCTAGCTAGCTAGACAAGAGTATTGGGTCTAATCTAAGATGATAATATTTCATAGGTTAAATGTAAAATCTTAAGTTTTAAAAGTCATCTTCACTAGTATAGAATGGGGGAGGTATATTTAGACAGCAGTTCATCTGGGGGAAAAAAAAACAAAACCAAACCTCTGAGGATCTTAATGGCCTGAAAACTCAATATGAGTCAAGAGTATAAAATGTCAAGAGAAAAATGTTAATGTGATCTTTGTTTGTGTTAATGAGCCATAGTGTTCAGAGCTAGGAAGATGATAACACCATTTCCCCCAACTTGTCAGATGAATGCTGTACTCAGTTTCATGTGTCACGTTTTGGGAAGGGCAATGATAATCTGGGGAACACTCAGAGGAGCCTCCCGGGATGGTGAAAGGTCTTGAGTAAATGTCAAAAAAGGATCAGTTGAAGGAAGTTTCACCTTGAGAAGATTTAGGAGCAACATAATAGTCATCCTAATGTATTGGAAAGGCTGCCATAAAGGAAGGAATACAATTGTTCTATTGCGGGGGAAGGAATATATGCTTCTTTTCTTTCCCCCCTTTCTTTTCTGCAGGCAATTGAGGTTAATGACTTGCTTAGGGTGATCTAAAAAGTATCTGAGGCCAGATTTGAACTGAGGTCTGGTACTGTACCCACTATATCTCCTCAAGGCCCCAGAAGTTTCAAAAAAGCAAATTTAGCCATCCATATCCATCCTCCTCCCCAACACACACACACAAACACACACACACACACACACACACACACACACAGCCCTTGACCCAAGCCAGCTAAAGAGTGCACACATAGTTGTACTAATAAGGGAAGAAAGTAGGACAGAGGAGCCAAAAATGACTTGGGAGTTTGAATGCTGGGAAAATTTGAAATGGCACTTTCTTGTGACACTGGGTATGTTCTTCTCTTTAGCTGTCTGGATGGGCTGTGATAGCCAGAAAGTTTCATACTGGTGGGAGGTGAGGGTTAAGGAGGAAGGGACTCCCTAGGACTTAGAGAATATTAAAGGGACAGAAATAGTGAAATGCACAAGCCTAAGAAGGAGAGACGTAAAAATGGAGGTTGAGGGAAGAACTAAAAATACATAGAAGCAAAATCCTGCTTCAATCCGACTTTAAACATTTCTACCATTTTGGTAACAATGAGATGTAGCTGCGGCAGAGTGCAGAACATGCAGCCAGAAAGACCCGGATTCAAGTCCCACCATCGGCATATACAGGCTGTGTGACTTTTTAACTTCTCAGTGCTTCAGCTAATTCTCTGTAAATGATAGAAAGGGCCAACCTGAACTGGCACAGAGAACATCCCCATTAGATCTAATATTTCTACTAGTGTCCATCTTCCAAGTGACCTTACATGAAACCCAGTAGATGTAGGATGCAGGAGAGGACTCAGTGAGACTGGGGTCTGAATTATGAGATTTGATCAGGTAATTCAGACACAAACTCAGCCCGAATGAAGGAGAAACTGGACAGAGCAGAATGACAGCTTCTCTCAGAGCCTGAGATAGCTTTGGCTCTCCCTGATGGTAGACTGTATGTGTCACCTGTGGTGACTCGGTGTCCCCTCGTGGCGACATTGGGAAAAACGTCTGACAGCTTTCCAAAAAGCCAAACACTTGCTACTGAAAGTGGACCTTTGCTGAGGTCTTCAAGCAAAAGTTGGAGGGCCACATGTTAGAGAGGGGATTTTTGTTTAGGCACAGGGAGGAACAGATAGCCCCTCTCAACTCAAAGATCCTGTGACATAGATAGATAAGACATCAATATACAGATACAAATAGAGAGAGGCGTATAGATATATAGGTATAGCTTTTGATGTAGACATGTAGATATAGCTATAGATATAAGTAGCTGAAGAAGAGGGAAAGACAAAAATAGAGTGAGACTGAGACAGAGAAGGATGGTAGGGATAACCTTACATTCTACATTCTGGGGCTTTCTTTATTAGATGAGAGCAGGAAGAAGGAAGAGAAGAACTAACTTGTAATTTTGCAGGATCTAGGGCCATTGGGACCTTAGATAATAACTAGTCCAGTGTCCTCTGACAGAAACTCAGAATGTTCACATTGAAAGTGACCCTAAAAAATCATCCAATTCAACTTCTTCATCTTACAGATGGGGACACTGAGGTTTAAGGAGATGCAGTAACTTCCTGAGGTTGAAGAGTAAATGACAGAGCCATCGTTCTTTTCACTACCACCAAACATAAACACCATAAATTTTATTAAGTGCCTACTCTATGCCAGGCACTGTGCTAAGCACTAAGGATGCAAAAAGACACAAAAACCGTCTCTACCCTCAAGGAGCTCACAGTCTAATGAAGAGATAACATGCAAACAAAGATGTACCAACAAGCTATTTTCAGGATAAATAGGGAATGAAAGGAGTGAAGGCATTAGAATTAAGAGGGATTGGGGAAGGCCTCCTGTAGAAGATGGGATTTTAGTTGGGACTTAAAGATAGTCAAGTCAATAGCTGGAGGTAAGGAGGATGAGCAATCCAGGTATGAAGAAATGCCCGAAAAATGCACAAATCTGAGAGATGGGATATCTTGTTCTGGGAACATCCAGGAGCCCAGTTGTGAAGATCGTGTATTTAAACAACAAGTGGAATTCAGGTTAGGGGGAAAATCGCGTCTTTATTCTCAGTGAAGAAGGATGGGTGGAAGAGAATTGGGAAGCAATGTGTCGCTAGTCAAGAAGCAGCCACCAACCCACACAACCAACGAGTCTCGAACCCAGCCCAATCTCTCCCCCTTGTCTTCCTCCTTTCCTTACAAAACCACCATCAAGGACTTGGCCAGGAAGTGGCAGGGACCATTCTTTATCCAACTGTATTTAATAAGTATGCCCATTACTCTCTAGCCTCATTACTTGGACCTCATGCATCAGCTCAAACCTCACCCATTACATTTCCCTTTCTTTATTTAGAACACCATGGGTCATGCCATCCCTGACTCCCAGGAGGGTCAAAAGGGAGGTGATCCGCCTCCCTAACTTCTAGGGAAGGGAAAGCACCGAAAGGTGATCACAGCCTCCCTGACTTCCAGAAAAGGCGGTGAAAGCACTAAAAAAGGAGATGATCCTGACACTGGGAAGGAGATAAAAGCACCAAAGGGAAATGGGGGTTGCTGGCATTTCTGGGCTGAAGGGTCTTATTTATAAAACCCACAAGGGAGGTATTACACAAGACATAGCAATAGCAGAGGTATTAGGATATCCCCTCAGTGTACCGATGTGGTGTAACAAAATGAATTGTAAAAAATAGCGGAATACAAACAATATAAATAACTGGTTTGGAAAAAGATCACCAGAAGTCCAAAATGGTAAAAACAACAGTCACAACACCTTCTTCAGCACCAGAGATAGTCAAAACCAATCTTTGTCCATTGTTTCAATGTCAGGGAATCAATGATTCCAGAGATTTTAATGTTTAAATCATCATTTCTCAAAAACCAATGATTTCCTAAATTTTCAAGTCCTTGTCCAGGTCCAATATTCTGAGGTTTTCAAGTCCTATGGCTCAAAATCCAAGTTCCTGAGGGTTTTGAAGTCACAATCTTTGATGTCCAGAGTCAAACACCATAACTGCCAGCTCTTTCAATGGGGACACAATCAGCAAAGACCACCCGATATTTCTTGGGTCTTCTCCTTTGTTTCAAAGGTTGCTCCGCCTCATGGACAAAAGGAATTGGCTCGTTACCCATCTGATTCCTTCTCCACCTTAGAAGATCAAAAAACCCTCTCCCCAAAGCATTACCCTTCGTCCTTTCCATTCACCACTTTCTGGGTTCCCCATCACCTGGCAATCTAAAGATAATGGAGCTGCTCCCTTTGGAACTGACCTTCGGTGGGTTAAAAACTTGTAGCCAGGGGTTCTTTGTCAAAAATCAAAAAGTTAATAGTAAAGGCAGATTTAGGTTCTTAGGGTTACCTTGGCTCCCCCTTTCTTTTGTTTTGGGTAGTGTCTTAATATTCTGTTTCTCCTCCCTATTCCTGTCCTTGAGGATTAAAAAGGTATCCCCGTGGTGTTAAAAATCTTACTTGCAAAAGTGTGCAAAATGTTTTAATATAAGCAGGAAATTGTCTTTTTATTTTGAACCTAATAAATGTTTTATGAAATTAGTGAAGGGCTGTCTTTTGCTTGGGATTAAAAATGAATCCTGAAAAGGTGTCTAAAACATGGATGAAAGACAGAGACCAAAAGATTTATAATGGGTCATCCATTTGCCAGATTTCATTGGGTTCAAACCATGAGGGTTCTTCCCTGGGGAATGTAGGGGTTGGAAAGGAAGGCAACCTTAAGGCTTTACTTCCTGCTTCCTCTTTTTTATTCCAAATTGGAACAAAAAGCTCGGAACCTGATGATATTTAGAATGGATCCTGACTTTTGGAACAAAGGTATTGACCAACATAGTTAAAAGGCTATCTGCCTTTGTTGCCATCAAATATGGGACCTGAAGTCCACTATGAAATGGACATTAATATATAGATCTTACCTGGATGTTTTCACTTGCTCTTGAATTTCTTAAGAGCTATATATAAGAAACCCTGAAATTTTACTGTGGAATTCTTTGTACCACACCTACTGAATAGGGAATCAGATATTATATTTATGTTCCTGGAAATAAGTAAGATAGAATGATCCGAAATTCATTCTGGAGTGGACTAAAAGGAGTTCTATCTCTCTTTATATTAGATCATGAAATACACAGCACAAATATTATTTTGATCATCCGTGAAATTTTGGTCCTTGAAGAGGAACTTTAGAAACTTTTTCTTCAAAGTCCATTGCCAATTATTAATAGTCTAGTTATCTTTAATGGAGACCCAAAAAATTTGGACCAGGCTAATAAAATTTGCCACTTGGATGTCTCAACACAATTAATTTGTGTATTGGGTTAAAAAGTTATATCTTATCAGGTCTTTCCCGAAAAATTCCTTTAGTGCCTTTAATAAAATTCTACCACAAGCACTGGGTAGTTAAGGCTTTGATCTGGTTGTGCGGGAGGTTCACCCCTTCACACTTTCCTTGGTGAAGGACTGCTGTGGGTTTCCTTTGGTAAAAAATATCTCCAAGGGTTTTGGTCTTTCAACCACATTGGATAAAGCCAGTTCAACCTCTCAAAGCCTCTTGAGCTTCTTTTTGTAGGGGGTGAATTTAAAGCACTTTCCCCTTAAAATGTCTATAAGGTTGTAACTGATAGTAGTCAAGCCTAACACTTCGACCATTGGATATTCCCATCAATTTCTGAAAATCATTCAATGTTTTAGCTTTTCTGTTCTTAAGACAGTTTTCAATTTAAGCCCTTAGGGTTTACTTCATATCCTAAATATTGAAAAGACATGTCTTTGAATTTTTTCTGGTCTAATTATAATTTTAATTCCTTAGTTTTCTATGGTCTTTTGAAATGCCTCTAACATTTGTTCCTCATGCACATCCCAAAATGTCATCCATGTAATGTAATAAATAACTTTTAAGCTTTTCTTATGGGCAAAGAGCGACAACATACATTTGAACATAGTAGGGCTGTTTTCATTCCTTGGTAAAACTGTCCATTCTATCTTTTAAAGGCCATAAGTTAATGCTGGGCACTGAAAAGAAAATCTTTTCATATCCTCCTTATCCAGAGGATAGAAAAAACAACCTTAATATCTATGACCCAAAGAGGCCATTCTCTAAACTGAGTAGGAGATGGAATCAGGCTGAAGGTTTAAGTTTCCATCTTTCATTTCCCTTTTCTTAAATTTTAACATCCTCCATTTTCCAATTTTTTTTACAACAAAACGAATTCCAAGGACTTAAGAATTTTAAGTGTTTGTCAAGCTGTTCCTGTACTATATCTAATAAGGCCTGAATTTTATCTTTTTAAGGGAAACTGCTCTATCCACACTTTATCAGTTTTCCATTGGATAGGAACAGGTGAAAGTGTTGAGCCCAACAGCCCCTGCTTAAAAAACCGAAGTACTCATTTTTTAACCCTAATTGCTGTAAACGCTCCCCCCACAGATTGATGGGATTTTTTCAACTATAAAAGGGTAAAACTCCTGTTTTGCCTTCAAAAGTCCATCTCATAGGGGCAGCACTAACCAGCTGCTATTGTCCCCCTACACCAGACATGTAGGTGTCTGCTTTAATCTTTGGATGACTGGGCCATACCTCTAATGACCGTCC